>NC_142870.1:60412500-61037500 GCF_051225735.1 Oryctolagus cuniculus
TCTATCTGGATCATTTCTTGGCGACTACTCACATAGGTAACCCTTCCTTGAAAACACTGCTCAGAAATCCATCATCCATTCCCAGGAAAGCACTATCAGATGCTTTTTTTCTCTTCTATCATTTGGGAAATACCACTATCATTGCACTTACAGTTTTGTAGCATGATTATTGCTTAGTTATATTTCTCATCCATGGTCTTGAAAGCTCCTTAACGGCTTTGGGTATGTGCTATTCATCTTTCTGTCTCCAAAACCCAGCATAGTATCTGAAATACTATAATCAATAAAATAATCTGAATGAATGAAAGAGTACTGGTAATATGCTGGATTGTCTCCTAACCAACATATTTATTATAAATATAAAATTAATTTATTAAACATTTTATAATATTCATTACTATACACTAAATTCAGAAAACAACCACACTCCTTTGTAATTGAACCAACACAGTGCAGCCCAAAACCTGGAAATAGAGGGCTCATTTAACTCAGAAATAAATCTTACATTTTTTCCCAAGATGCAGAAAGACAGGAACACACTGAGAGGAGAGAGAGTATACCCACCTCGATTGATTAAAAGTCTCAAAATGCCTGCAATAACCAGGACTGGGCCAGACCTGGACTGGCCCAAGGCCCAGAAATTCAAATCAGGTATCCCATATATGTGCAGAAACTCAATTACCTGAGCCATGATCCCTGCCTCTCAGGGTGTGCATTAGCAACTGGAGTCAGGCAGGAGCCTGAGCCAGGTACCAAACCCAGGTACTCCAATATGGGATGCCGACATCCAGCTGGCTTCTTAACTGCTAGGCTACCCTATGAATAAATTTTAGAGGAATGAATAGAATACATAACTAAATACTTGGTATATGTTAAGTAATAATGAGTTCAAGCTTACTTTACCTTTTGTGCTATGATTCTATGTTGCACTCTTAAGTCTGGAGTCAGTGAAAATAAGTATGTGTACCTGCTGTACATGTAAAGAAATGCTAAAATTCATTAAACGGGTCAGAAATAAAGACTGCTCTAGTTGGCTGTTTTGATTTTTTTTTTTTTTTTTTTTTTTTTTTTTGGACAGGCAGAGTGGACAGTGAGAGAGAGAGACAGAGAGAAAAGTCTTCCTTTTGCCGTTGGTTCACCCTCCAATGGCTGCCGCGGCCGGCGCGCCATGGCCAGCGCACCACGCTGATCCGATGGCAGGAGCCAGGTACTTCTCCTGGTCTCCCATGGGGTGCAGGGCCCAAGCACTTGGGCCATCCTCCACTGCACTCCCGGGCCATAGCAGAGAGCTGGCCTGGAAGAGGGGCAACCGGGAAAGAATCTGGTGCCCCGACCGGGACTAGAACCCGGTGTGCCAGCGCCGCAAGGCGGAGGATTAGCCTAGTGAGCCGCGGTACTGGCTGGCTGTTTTGATTTTGTTTTTAGTTGTTTTGTCTCTTTCTTTGTTTAAAATGCTGACCATCATTTCTTATTGCTCTCTGAATACTTCTCTGCTCAAAACTCTAAATTGGATTGCAAACTAGATATTTAAGCATATTTTAAAATTATGTAAATAAAAATAAGATATATTTAATACAGGTCCATAAGCACATGCTGAAAATGATGCATAGTTAAGGTTAAGTTAATATTAATCTTGTTTTTTTCTCCCAAAACCTCTAGATGTCTAGATGAAGGGTACAAGTAGGTACTCAATTCTCTGAATTACAAACCTGAAAACACCTTTATGTTTGAACTCTTTCTTACCTCTTCACATCCAGTTATTCAACAAACTGTGTCATTAATTTCTGAAATAGGTTTGCTGCAGTTTCTCTACTGTTCTTTCATTTGGGAATTCATATAATCTCACATGACATATTGCTGGAATACCTTGTCTAATTTCTGTAGTACTAACATCAATCCCTCTACGCTACTCTATTTACTCACCTTCTGGAGATTTTGCCTAAATGCAAACCATTCTATAAATACCTAACAGCCTCAGTATAAAAACCAAATTCTTTACTCAAGGATTTAAATAATTTTTAATACATATTGTGTATCAAGCTCTGTCCTCGGTGTTTAAAAACATATACAAAAGATTTCTAGGATTATTTCTCTTCCTTGTATCATCTCCTAGCTTTCCCCTAGTAATATCCTGTGAATACACTTATTGTCCAGACCCACAAACTTTTCCACCATGCAGAATGTTCTCTCATACTTCCTGGTACTTCAGCAAAAAATGCTCTTCTCTTGAGGCTTGTCTCCTCCTTGGTGAAGACTTTCTTGTGATTTTTGCCCATTCTTGGGCAGAGACAGAAAATTTCTACTAAATCCTCCTGGAGCCTACTTTCAAATAATTTTACTGTTGGTGTTTAAAACTGTGTCCTTATATTTCTTTCCCAGTACATTGTGTAGACATGAGTATTATCTTTTCCATCTTGTCAGTGATGAATGGTGGCTGTTCACTTAATGCCTGCTGAAGAAACTACTCAATGACCTCCTGTATACTTTAGATGGGCACTTGGTCAATGGTGCTACCAAGATTCAGGACCTATTGTTTCTACTTTGCCTTCCATAAGCCCCTGAAGGGCAAGAAATTATTTCCCTGTGGTGCCTAGTAAAGGGTTTTACATGTAATATATGCTGAATTCACAATTATTGAATTGAATTTTTAAAAACACTGTTAGCAATTTGTCCTGTAGTTGATGACTTTGTTGCTGGGTGATAATTGAAGAGGCAAATGGAAGGAATTGGAGAACTTCCGAGGGAAGTCTATTCTCCTCTTAGTTCCTGTTCTTCTCTGGCTCCTTCCTCATCTGATTGACTAATGATTAGACATGGAAGGTGAATGGACAGTAATCAGTGAGGGTGGAAGCTATACCATGTAACAGAAGCCCCTAGAAATGAACAGCAAATTAAATCTTTCAGTAACGGGAAAGACAGAACAAAATTGTTGGAAACATTAGTTCAAGGAGTGCCTTAGTCGAAATGAGGCAACATCAGAACAATGTGGGGGAAGGGAGCAGTGCCAGTGAGGCCGTTTTGACAGTCTGTGGTGGGTACTCTCTCTGGTCTGACTAATTGAGAATTGATTGTGCATGCAGAAAGGTTATGTTTTATTAAGGGAAACCTTTTTTCCCTTTTGTCGTTAAGAAATCTGCTCTTCTGCAGATGTTATTCCGTTCCCATACTAAACCCTCATTAATTTATAATTCACTGCATTGCTTTAAAAGTGCTGCACAGATTTCCTGTTTCTCTCACATACAGTGCTTCTAATAGAGAAAGTCAAGTAGGATACAGGTTGAAATGTTTCTTGTCTTGAGGGCTGCAAGCCAGACTTGCTGGTGCCAAAACATTTCACCAATAATCTCTTAGATCATTGTAAATGTTTCACAGTGCCATTTTGCAGGCTCTCTGAAAGTTAATTTGGGCTCTCAAACAACTCTTTCGCTATAGACTAAATTAACTCTGATTTTTGGAATCTGGAATAAAAACGAATGGTCTCCTAGTGGAGCTACATACATTTTGAATACAGGTCCCTCACAGAGAAAGGAACAGGATTTCATCCAATGCAAATTCTGAGGGTAGAGGCAATAGATATAGAAAGAGAGAAATTAATGTACCTTGTCACCCATATAACTCTTTTTTCTGCCAGTAAATTTGATATATCTTGGAAAAAATTCAATACAAAGGAAAATAGAATCAAATGAATTCTCAATTTCTAATTATCCAACATGCCATTAATCAAGATAAATAAAAAGAGTGGTTTTAATAACCATTTTCATTGAATTCTTACGGATATATGGAGATAGAAGGATAACTTGACAATTTAGATATATATTTGGGAGAATAACTTGACAATTTAGATATATATATGTTAAAATTTAAACATTTTAAACATGAAATACCTGTATACTTAACATATACCAGATTCCAAAAAACATAAATAAATATATTAAAGTAGATGCAGACTTACAGGGACACGTGCTTAGATCAAGGCACATGGGGACAGTAGCTATTTAGCTCTGATTGACCAAAGTCAAAGAAAGATGCATGCCTAGTGTGACCAAATCTTGAATTTTTCTAAGGAAACTAGAAAACTGCATTTGCAATTTAATCTCTTATGAATATTTGCAACCAAACATCAGAATGTTTGTGATGATCAGGTAAAACATACATATGAATAATACTCAGCCTTGCAGGCAACCAGCTTAAGACCTCTAGAATAGAGATGTATTGACCGATTTTTTTTTAAAAAAAGACTTATAACGTGTTAAAAAATTAAGAAGCAATATAAGCCATTACATAATTATGTGTCAAATTAAATGAAGTTTCAATGAGCAAATGTAATTGTTCTGGAAAGTGAGGGATCTACAGATGCTGAGGTTTAGCTGGAATTATGTGAAGAGATCCAACTTTACCTGAAACTTGAAAGATGTTTGGCCATAGTGGCAATAAGTAAGGGAGGAATGCAGATGATAATTTGGGGAAACAGTGGCTGGTTTACATTTAGTGGAACCATTTCTTTTAATTCCTAGTCCATTGTTTTCTCCTCCATGCTCTATCACTTCCTATTTTATCTAGGATTAAAAAGAGATATGCATTAATTAAACAAGTACCTACTGATCACCTACCATATGCCAAGCACTATTCCTGGCTCTGGGGCACAGTGAATGTTAATGCTACAAATATATGCATACTGTACTGTGCATAAAGACACAGGTAAAATCCAACTTCATTACAAATTGAATACACAAAAGTCACATTAGATACATTTTAATTACTCTAGAAGGAATTCAAATTATTTGAGAATTTCCATAATTCCAGGAAGACATAGTAAAGGCTAAAATTTTGAATATGAACATGCTATATAAAGTATCAGATACATGTTACAAATATTCTGGAAGCAAGTCAATAAAACACATCATATTTATCAAAAGTTTAGAAAAAAATTAGAAGTGAGTAGCCAAACTAGAATTACAGTTTGGTCAGTTAGTGAAGGTATTTCATTCAACAGTCACTGAGTAAGTACTTATTGAGATAATTATTAAATGAATATAAGTAATATATTTATATTTTTATCCCTTGATGTTTATGTCTTTTGATAACATGGCACATGTATTTAAAAAGATACAGAAAGAGAGAAGAAAACAGCAATTATTTAAAAATAAATTATTTGGGGGCTGGTGCCGTGGTATAGCAGGAAAAGCTGCCGCCTGCAGTGCTGGCATCCTATATGGGCACCAGTTCAAAACCTGGCTGTTCCACTTCCAATCCAGCTCTCTGCTAATTGCCTGGGAAAGCAGCAGGAGATGGTACAAGTGCTTGGGCTTCTGTTCCCATGTGGGACACCCAGAGGAAGCTCCTGGCTCCTCGCTTCAGATCGTCCTAGTTGTGGCAGTTGCAGCCATTTGGGGAGTGAACCAGCAGATGGAAGACCTCTCTCTCTCTCTCTGCTTCTGCCTCTGCCTCTCTGTAACTCTGCCTTCAAATAAATAAATAAATAAATAAATCGTTAAATAATAATAATAAAATAAATTATTTGGAAAAGGATAATATCTTTGAGTATGCATCGTATGTCTATGAGTGTGCTTTATATGCACTATCTCATTTGATGAAAAATAATATACAAATATAAAAGAAAAATACAAAGTAAATACAAATAAAATATAGAAATATAAATATAAAAATACAAAAATAATATACAGATATAAATATTTAATTTTGCTTTCTAATTCAGCAAATGCCTTTACTTTTTATTTTTTATTTTTTAATTTTTTAGGTGAACAAATTTTATGTATTTCATATATGCAGATTTGGGGGCATAGTAAAACTTCCTGCCCTACACTCCCTCTCACCCATGCTCCCACCAATCCTCTTCCTCCTTTTCCCATTCCTTCCTTTAATTTTTATAATGCTCTACTCACAGTGTATTTTTTACTCATAAGATTACAGATTTCAACAATTAGAAGGAAAAACACTGTTCCTCAGCAGTAGAGACAAGGGCTATAAACAATCATTGAATCTCAAAATTTCAATTTCACTCATATACTTTTTTGATTACTCTATTAGTTACCACAGATCAGGGAAACCATCTGGTATTTGTCTTTTTGAGACTGGATTATTTCACTTAATATAACTGTTTCCAGTTGCTTACATTTTGTTAAAGAAGATAGGATTTCATTCTTTTTTATGGCTGAATAGTATTCCATACTATATACATAACACAGTTTCTTCATCCAGTCATCTGTTGATGGACATCTGGATTGACTCCATGTCTTAGCTATTTGTGAACTGAGCTGTAATAATCATGGGGGTACAGATAACTCTTTCATGTGCTGATTTCATTTCATTTGGGCAAATTCCCAGTAGTAGAATTGCTGGGTCATAAGGTAGGTCTATTTTCAGATTTCTGAGGTATCTCCATACTGTCTTCCACAATGGCCGTACTAGTTTACATTCTCACCACCAGGGGTTTGGGGTACCTTTTTCCCCACCTCCCCACCAGTATTTATTGTTTGTTGATTTCTTTTTTAGAGCCATTTTAATGGGGGTGAGGTGAGACCTCATTGTGGTTTTGATTTGCATTTCCCTGATGGCTAGTGATCCTGGGCATTTTTTCATGTGTCTGTTGGCCATTTGAAATTCTAAAAATTCCTGTTCAAGTCCTTTGCACATTTCTTACCTAGATTTGTTTATTTTGTTGTTAAATTTCTTAAGCTCTCCGTAGATTCTGGATATTAATCCTTTGTCGAATGCACGGTTTGCAAATATGTTCTCCTATTCTGCCAGTTGTCTCTTCACTTTGCTGAGTGTTTCCTTTGCAGCACAGAAACTTCTTAGCTTCATGTCATCCATTTATCTATTTTTGCTTTGACTGCCTGTGCTTCTGTGGTCTTTTCCAAGAAGTCTTTGCCTATGTCAATATCTTGCAGTTTCCCCAATGTTCTCCGGTAGTATTTTGATAGTATCAGGTCATACATTTAAATCTTGACCCATTTTGAGTTAATATTTGTAGAAGGTCTAAGGTGGGGGTCTTGTTTCATACTTTACATTCTTTTGAACATGTGGCAGTCCAGTTTCTAGTTGAAGCATATCATATATCAGGGGACCATCATTTGAAAGTGTATGATATAACATGTTTAAAATATACCTGTACTATAAACTAATGAATATGAATTAGCACTGTGGGGAGGTGTAACTCTTTTCAGGTATTCACTGCTCTTAACAAAGTAAATTGCAGAATGTAAAGTTAAAACACAATATCTATGTTGATATTTCAGACTCAGCCTTACTTTTCAAAACATGACCAAACAGTTAAAAGCCATGCCAAAAGCAGTAAAGTCTAGGAATCTTAATATAAAAAATATATGCTTACAAAACTTGCATTGCAGAGTGGCATTCTGTGCAAAAAATACTATATTGCTGGCCTAGCCTTTCCATCTGTTTTTCGCAGACTTCTTATCTAGGCAGTTTTCCAAGACACACAGAATATTAGCTGTGCACTCTCTAAATTTAACTTGAAAGTTGAGATAGATCAGATCCATATGTACAAGAAAAATAAAGTGTCAGCATGACCATCTTAACTCAGTGTCTTGGATATAATTTTTAAAAGCTACTCCTTCATAACTGACATATAATGCAATTTAACTTTATCTAGTTGAATACCTTTCACAAAACCATATTTCAGTCATGAAAAGGAATGAAATCAATATCTACTTAATATTGTGATTAAAAATGTATACCCAAAAGGAACATCTCAGTATTTGAATTCCAGTAATATTTCACCTCCCTCAGTCCTACTTTCATGTTAGTGCAACATTATCTCAGGCAGCACCCATTACAGTGGTTTTCTCTCTAATGTTGGTTCTCTTGCATACATTTTATGGCCTGCTCTGATGGAATTTTATCTTTACAAATGTGTTTTCTAATTTGTCTATTTTTGTGTTCAGTAAACTTTAGACTGTGTGCTAAGAAAAAGTTTTAGCAATCTCTTGGTTATATTACATTAAAAGCAGAATTTTCCACAGTGAAATTTTGATAGTCTTTCTTGAGGCATTTGGTAAAAAACAAAATTTCTTCGTTAAGTGTTTTGGATTGCAATTTATAAGAATTGGGTATTTGGAGGGTTTTGAGACAAAAAGGATAATTCAATTGCTACCTGCATGATGAGTTTAGAATAATTGTACTGAAAAGTTAAAATTTGCAATCACTTTAAAAAGTCTTTTACTGACTTTTGAAAATAACACACATATCTTCTAGGTTTTTCATAGTGAGTGTGTTATAATGTTTAACTGTGGATTAGTGATGTATTTTAATATCATGCATAATCTTGGTTCCCAAACCAATAAAATTTATCTATACAGAGCTTTTAGTTAGGAAAAAAATGAGCATTTTAGAAAGGAATATTTCCTAATTGGCAAAGATGTATTGATGATCCTTAGTTTCTTCAGATAGCAAAATTTAAATTCACAAAGAAATTATTTTCTTTTTATGAAGAGACTAGTTTTTCCTTTATATTTTCTCCTTCATAACTTTGATGGTACTGGGCAAAGAACACATTTTTATTGCAGTGCATGCCCTTGGAATAATGTCGTTATCTTATACTTTATAGGAAACCATATTTCACCATCCAAAGAAAAAAAAAAAATAAGGGTCTTACTAAAGAGTAGTTTTTCCAGAAGAGGCTATTGCATTTGTTGATTGGTACGATTTTAGTATGAGGACTATGATTGTCTTTACAAAAGTAGCTACAAATAATATTATGGTTAAAATAGCTGATAATACATGAAAATAAGAAAGTAGTTTGGTGGAGGAAGTACCAGAATGCACACTGTTCTTTCAAAATATTTTTGAGATGCAATTTGCATATAGATCTTAATTGTACATTTCAACAAGTTTTGGCAGATGCGTTCAACAGTGTAACCAACACCCTAGTCAGTAGACAGAATATCTTTGTCACCTCAGTCATGTTCCTGTGTCCCAGCTTAGCAATCTCCCCATCCCCTGAAAACAGATAATCTATGTTTCAGTTTCTATGATAGATTCATTTTGTCTGTTCTTGAATTCCATATAAATGAAATAATGTGTATAGGCTTAGAGATTTTGACAATAAAATAAATAAGAAAAAATAGTGTCACCTAGAAATTAGAAGATTGACAAGACAGAAGAGAGCAGTTTATGTTGCTTATGAGCTCAGAGATAAGAACCTGTAGAGAAAAAGAGCTAGAAGACTCAAGAGAATCATAAGTAATGATGATATCTGGGTAAAAGTAGAAATATTTTTATTGCGTTGGAGGTATTAAATGTAAAAATCTAAGTTCTTTGTGCTGACAGTTCACAGTGCTGACATGACTTTTTCCAGAAAATTCTGAGCAGCTGAGGAGTAGGTCACAGGAATCAGAAGACGCGACTCAGACGATATTAGTTACAAGCAAGATGGGTTCCACAGACCAACAGTGTAATGATAATCAGAGTAGAGCAACAATATGTGGAGAAAAAGTAAGACTGGCAAAGATCAAAAGAATGGCAGTTACTGTGAGAAGACATTTACACCCTGGTTACTTGTGGGTGGATGAGCATGTTACCAGTTACAGTGCAGTGTCTGAAAGTAGTGATCCCTAGTTTATACCTCAGTTCCCATTCTACCTTCAAACAAGTAGCTTTTTATTCTTCACAATGTGGCTGATAATTCTCAAGTAGCTTAGGGAATTTTTTTTTTTTTTTTTTTACTTTCTACTCCTACTGTCATTGTAGATAAACGTTTAAATTAGCTTATAACATTGACTACTTCACAAAAATATTTATGTCTCAGATTAAACCCAGAAAAGGATCAGACCATTGCCGATTACCCGAGGTACACAGGTTTTGAATTTAAACACCAAGAAAAATATGAGAAGAATACACTTGTTCTTTACAGTGGCTTTACTAACAATGAAAGTGATGCCAACTTCTGAATTCTCATTTATTCCATGGAACACTGATTTTTGCATCTGTCTTATTGAAAGCAATCCTTCCTTATACACAGTCCCCAATATCTATTTTTTTAAGTAATTCTTTCACCACTTATTTTTTGGCACAGAAATTCTAGCTCAAAGAACATGATAACAGCCACCTTTTTATTCCTGCTTCATGGTTAGGTTTCTTAACTGCTCAACATTTTAGGGAAGCTTTTCCCCCATACATTCACATTCCCCCAATTTTCAATGCTTTCGCCAGCTAGTAAGTGCTTTTCTAGACATCTTGAGTGTTCTCCAAGAAAGCATGAATGAAGAGACCAGGCTGACTATGCTCTTAGTGCAAATAGCAGCCATTTAGCAATCAGGGGCCAGAGATCAAGCAAATGCTTTCTTTAACTTTGTGCCATCTTCACATCTTTATTTAATGGCTACTCATTTATTGAGGCCACTTATATATGAAGAGTCTTCTCCTTGTACAAGAAGTATTTAAATGCTTTTCTTATACTCATTTGTTCTTTTGGTCTTTTCTTTAAAAATTCTCTTTTCTTCCCAGCTCCATTAGTTATCAAAGCCATTCATTTTCATGTGCCAGGACATAGCTCAAAGGTTAACTTGTGCATCCAGCTTAATCAAGAGGTGACTGTGCCCTCAGACATGCAGAATGAAAAGGTTATACACTCTGAATGTTTAGAACATTGTTTCAGCACATATTAATTAGTGACAAATGACCTGAATTGATTCTGTCTAGATCCAGGTCAAATGAGCAAGCAGATATTTGACTTCTAGCTTCAGACACTAGAATCCTGCTTGTTGGATTTTTCCGCTAGGAGATCTAGGGCTTGGCTCAACAACTTGAGGGAGTTAGTCTTTGGATGTTGTCAATTCTGTATAAGGTGAATAGGCTTTGCAGAAGTGATTTACAACAAGCAAGCTCATCCAAAACTGATTTATAGAGAAAACAGCATTTTATCAATTTGCAGGTGGAACAGAAAAAACATGGACTTTAGAACTGCATCAAATGATGTTTAATTCTAACCTCAACATTGAATAACTGTGTAACTTTGGAGATGTAATGTATTCTTTCTGAATTTAATTTTCCCATTTGCAAGATGAATATAATACGTATTCAATTCTCTGATAAGAAGTGCACAGGCAATATATGAAATATGCACAGGAATATCCCTGGAATATACTACATACTAAGTAAATGTTAATTTTTTTTCTTCAGTCCTGTTAATAACAGACATGATTATTTAATTTTAAAAAATTGATGCATCTGTGAGTAAATTCTTTCAGAGTGTATGCCTGCAGATTAAACAGTTATGAACATAGAATTACAAAAGGCAAATATTTTTATTTAGTACAGCTTAATGTATTGACCTTCTTCAAGCTTAGAGTATTTCTCAGTAGATAACTAGTATTGAGCATTAACTCTTAAATAGCCTTTCTCATGGAGAATGTGAGAAACACAGGAAAGATTTTCTTACAGCAGACTTATTAATTCAATATTTCTTATTAGTTCTAACTTTTTATAGTATGATTATACTTAGAAGATGGCATTCTTAGCTAATTTGACTCCAAATATTTTTGACATTTTTAATGAGGAAAATATTTTAGGATAATTGCTGAGATTTAGAGATAACCTAAGCTTATGAGGAGGTATTAGAATGCAGTTTTCAGTTTTATGATAGCTTTTACTGACTTTAATTTCAAATTATTTTCAAATCTTGATTCTGAGGTGAAGAAACTTAGTTTGTATCTGCAGTGTAAACAGTTAAATTATGCCAATTAAAAATTGAAATCAAGTATCCCATTTTGCATAAAATATTGTGATTCTGGTGGTGTACATCTTTGACCACCACTGCCTTAGGCATCTGGTAAAATTTCTTTCCCCATTTTTCATTCTTCACTTCCAGTATTTCAGTTCTGCAATGTATGGAAGTAGGAATCATGTTCAAGGGATCAGTTCCATGTAGTTTCCTGTTGCTTCATGAAAAAGTAGTGGTAACACTCCAACCCTTAAGGAATTTAAATATAGTGCAGTATACAAGCAATAAAGCAATGATTACAGTACAAAGTGCTAAGTTTGTCACTGAGTTACACATACATTGGGGTAGGAAAACAAATTTGGAGTTTAGGACAAACATAGAGTCTGATTCAGACTGTACATGTACTTGTACCTAAGGGTTAGCCAAGAATAATGAAGCAACTTTTTACCGACTCTTGGGTTTACTGCTCATTCTTTGGCACTACTAGAGACCATGATAAAAAAAAATTACCAAATGTGTAATAAAAACATCCTGTTAGCTGACAATTAATAGAGACAAGTTGGTATGAAATTTGATTACTCAGCTCTCAGTTCACTGGTTGATTGGATAGTAAAGCTGAGATCCAGTGATTTCAGTTTGACAGTTCCGCATCATTCCCAAGTAATATATTGAATTCTTTCTTTAAATGTCTAGACTTTCTCTATAACCTTCATTAATATCCATTCATTTAAATTAATTTGTCATAAAGATATAGAAAATATGCATCACTTCTTTTGTAACCTGTCAGACTTGCAGGGAAATCAACCCATGGACCAGTAGGCTATGAAGAAGACTGTGGCTCCATGCCCCTGGTGGGTGATATACAAGAAAAGTTGCCAGTGAAATTTACTTTGCCATCTTTGTTTCCTTTCTGATAAAGCATTCTTTACTACCAGGACCAAACAGGGCCATAAATAGTGCACACAAAGACATAAAAGTAAGGTTTAGTTCACTTTTATACTTGTGCTCATATTTATAATGTGAAGCTGCCATATCTCTATGCAGATTTTAACCTGTGTTTTCATGTCCACTGAAGTCATATATTCCAGATAATGTATTTTTCAGTGGTAGAACATTATTTGGTTCATTTTTATTTCTCTGATGTCAGTTCTAATTTATTTACTGAGTTTGAGCATAAATATTCATGTCTTTGAGTATAGTTATACTAGCTGCCTTAAAATTTCTACTTGCTAATTCAAATATGTAGGGCTCTATAGAGCCAATTTCTTTTGATTGTCTATTCATTATGCATGAGTAGCATTGTTTTCCAGGGAAAACCTGGATTACTATACAGTTTTCTTGCCGAGTTTTTGGTATAAACATTCAGTATTCTGTGCATTTTAGATTAAGAAATATTACCTTACTTATACTAAAATCATCCTAAAAATTCATGCCTTCACCAGAATTAAAAAGAAGTGTACAATTAATTGGTAACTCAAAAGAGCCCATACTCCCTATTCTTTTGTGCAATGGTAAATAATAAATCTACTTTTTTTCAAGAAATGGCTTATTGTATAGAATAAGCAACTGTTTCAATGAAAGTTAAGAAATAGGTATTTAGGAGCTAAATTATGAAAATAATTCATCTTTTGA
Organism: Oryctolagus cuniculus; assembly: GCF_051225735.1. Classification (NCBI taxonomy): domain Eukaryota; kingdom Metazoa; phylum Chordata; class Mammalia; order Lagomorpha; family Leporidae; genus Oryctolagus; species Oryctolagus cuniculus. The sequence goes on from NC_142870.1 coordinate 60,425,837, forward strand.
TAACTAAATATTGTATCTATGAAATTAACTTAAAGTTTCTTTAAGTCAAATTAACTAATTTTGAGTTTACCATAATTTTATAAGGAAAGAGGAAAATCAGGGAAAAAGCAAGTGATAAACGGGACTTATTCATGAAAACCTTTTAAGCCATTTTTGATGATTAGCTATAATCACTCCAGACTTCTACACTATCACATGAATGTGCAATAAGAATTGTTATTCATAATGGTGATTCTGAGTCACAGGTTTTAACTCTCTAATATGCCCATTCTCCTCTGTAGTTGTATTAATAAGCCAAGAAGAGGATTAAACAATTTTCAAAAAATTTTAAAGAGAAATTTAAGTTGTTTTTTAGATTTATTTATTTATTTAAAAGTCAGAGTTACACAGAGAGAGGTGAGATGGAGAGAGAGGGAGAGAGATCTTCCATCTGCTTGTTCACTCTCCAATTGACCACATGGCTGGAACTGCGCCAATCCAAAGTCAGGAGCCAGCAGCTTCCTTCAGGTCTCCCATGCGGGTGCAGGGGCCCAAGGACTTATACCATCCTCCAGTGTTTTCCTAGGCCATAGTAGAGAGCTGGATCGGAAATGGAGCAGCCAGGACACGAACCAGCACCCATATGGGATGCTGGCACTGCAGGTGGTGCCACAGCACTGGCCCCAGAGAGATTGAAATTTAAAAAAGGTTTTTCCTCCCTGGTTTACTTTTAACTTTATGAAAAAATTAATTATGAGAATTGTACTTTTTATTAAGATACAGAGTTTTTAAGCCTCCAAGTGTTCTGCGAAAGGTTCTGTTTACTTTTATGCTTATTTTCAGTCCTTACACTCAACTTCAACTGCCAAAAAGGAATGAGATTGGAAAAGGGAAGATAGAAAATAAGAGAACTATTTATTCTTGTACATGAAGTTTTTTTGGTTTATCTTTATTTAATTTGAATATTACTTGGAAGATTTTATTGGTATATAACAGGTCAAACTTGATAATGTAGAAAATAAGTTTCTTTATTGTTCAATAGCTAAGTAGTTCTTTCCTGAGAGTCAGAATTTAAGTTTAATCTAACCAGACTCTTTTTAAAAATATTTTATTTTATTTATTTGAAAGGTAGAGTTACAGAGAGTGAGAGGGAGAGACAGAGAGAAAGGTCTTTCTTCCATTGGTTCACTCCCCAAAATAGCTGTAATGGCCAGAGCTGCGCCGATCCGAAGCCAGAAGCCAGGTGCTTCTTCCCAATCTACACACGGGTGCAGGGGCCCAAGGACTTGGGCCATCTTCTATTGCTTCCGCAGGCCATAGCAGACAGCTGGATTGGAAGAGAGGCAGCTGGGACTAGAACTGGCGCCCATATGGGATGCCAGCACCGCAGGTGGAGGATTAACCTACTGCGCCATGATGCCGGCCCCTGACTAGACTCTTAAGAAAAAAAAATAGAAAAAAAGAAATTTATGGTAAGGAACAGAGTCATTTCCCAAGAATTTCTTGGCTGTAAAAAGCCTGATTATTATCCTATAGAAAGGCCAGATTATGGAAAATAAGTCTAAATGGAAGTAGTCAACCTTAGGAAGTCAAATATGATGATGTGGACAGCTATATAAATACTACTTAATTTTAGTGTAGTTTTCTTGTAGAATGAGGAGTGGTAGGACAACTCACAGTTAAAATTAGTGCTGGAGTTGATCAGCTGAAATACAGGTCACTGTAATTCTGTTGTGTTAACAAGGATTTTTTTTTTTTTTCTGTGCCTTGTAGTAATACCATTGGATTACTCAAGAAAAGAACATTTCTTTGAAGAAAAAATGTTTTTATCTTTATGTTACTTTTTACACATCTTGTTTTCTCGTAGGAAATTACTAAGTCAGAAATGGGTTTATCTGCAAAGGTAAACATAAAATTTTATAAGATAATCCTGATGATTTGTAATTACATGATACTTACAGAGTAAGTCTTACCCACAGAGTGCTGCAAAGTCATACTTGGTTGGGGGAGAGTTTTGGTTTATTATTTATAATTTATTCTTTGGCTTGAATTCATTTCAATTACCCCATGTGTTTTAGGATTGCCATTATGTACTTTATGATATAGGTACACACAGTTGTTTTTGTAACTTCATTCATGCTTCCAAGGGCTGTATGACACATAAAAACAAAATACTTCCTAGAAAGCTGATTTGAGTGTGACTCATTATCTGAAAAAGTGCAATGTATATATAGTGTCATGTTCTGTAGGTATGGCTAAGAATTGTGTGGATGAGAACTAGCAGACACATTTGGGTAGCAAATCTCACACCTACTTAAAGTTATTGATAGTTACCAGGTCATCACCCTTTTATAGCCCTGGCTTTATTTGCAGATAATGCTGATGAGGCTCATCTGTTATAAATTAATTAATTTAATTTTTGTGGTTGAGAAAGGCAGTCTACATATAAATTACTAGCATTTGAGTAAGAATTGATTTCCCAACTTACTTTCCTTTATAGAAGAAGCCAGACAGGAGAGCTTTGAATACGAAAGTTTAAATCTCTAAGAGACTGCTTTGACATCACATATCCCCTTGGAATTAATGGGAAGACAAATTGCCTTGATCATCCTAAAGGGGGTTTATTATTTGCAATGAAGCAAGACACCAGCTAGCACCCTCTTTATTGTAATGTCCTCTTAGTTATGCATAATTTATTTCTCTTTGAATGAACAAAGAACAATATACCAAAACACTCGTTTCATGGGCCTCTTAGAAATTGAAGAACAAATAGGATTGCAGGCATTAAAAGATCATTTTCAGCCTCTTTTCCTAGACAAGGGACATCCCAATTGAATAGACAGAGATGACTGGAAACTCAAAATACTGAGCAGTTTAACAAACTTTATATCTCAAGTAGCAAGCCCTAGAAGAATTCATAAGTAGAGTGCTGTTTTATTGCCACCAACTAGTTTATTTTCTCAAGATTTTTGTAGGTAATATTCAACTCATGACTAGAACTATTAAATAAGTTGAAAAATGTATGAAAATTTTTAAAGTGTAAGTACTACATAAATATAAATTAGAAGTGCTACTGAAGAGGGGCCGGCGCTGTAGCTCACTTGGTCAGTCCTCTGCCTGCAGTGCCAGCATCCCATATGGGCACCAGGTTCTGGTCCCGGCTGCTCCTCTTCCAGTCCACTTCTCTGCTGTGGCGTGGGAGGGCAGTGGAGGATGGCCCAGGTGCTTGGGCGCCTGCACCCGCATGGGAGACCAGGGAGAGGCACCTGGCTACTGGCTTCCGGTCCGCGTGGCTCCGGCCATGGCGGCCATTTGGAGGGTGAACCAATGTAAGGAAGACCTTTCTCTCTGTCTCTCTCTCTCTCTCACTGTCTAACTCTATCTGTCAAATAAATAAATAAAAATAAAAAAGTGCTAGTAAAATTGGCCTATGGTAGATGATTGTTTAAATCTATTTATTAGAGTGAAAGAGAAAGAGAGAGAAAAACTCCCCTGCTCCCCTATCTACTGATTCACTCATCAACTACGTGCAACAATTGGTGTGCCAAAGCCAGGGGCTGGAAACTCAATGCAGGTCTCTAACATGGGTGGCAGAGACCCAGCTATTTGAGCCATCACTGCTGCCTCCCAAGGTCCACATTGGAGAGAAGCTGGAATCTGGAACTAGAACTGGGATTTGAACTCAGGTACTCTTAACGTAGTATACAAATGTCCTAACTAGTATCTTAACCACTAGATCAAATGCTCCCTATAGTAGGTTTTTAATATCTGCTTTTTTAAAATAATAAACTATATTAGTAAGGTGGAGCCAGAAATAGAGTTCGATTATGTTTAACAAAATAATATGAAAGGTTCTTAAAAGTGCATATTATGAGAAAACTATACATGAGCTTCAAAAATTTTTGCTCCAAAATAAATTTATCTTTAATCACACTTTTCTATAGACATTTTTTACCTTTTAAAATCTGTTCATTGTTTTAATTTTGGATTCAATCTGGGATTCAGACATCCTATTCTCTGATCTCAGAAGTTCTAACTTACTCTTTAGGTATTTTACTCCAGTCTTCACGTAACAGGAAAGTGCTTTCTTTCAGCATTCATCAGCCCTCTCCACTCTTATTCTTCCTTCCTCAGCCTATATCCAATGGTCTTTTCTTGTCGTTATATCCTCAAAAACTTCAACTCTCTTGTCCCCTTCATCTTCCATTTTTCTTGCTTAGCAAGCCCCAAACTTAATAAATCCAGTTGGCTGCCCACTCCATGCTCACACACGGACTGGTGACCATAGGTAGGTAAAAATTATATGACTATTTTGATTGGCCTCATAAAGTGCATAACTACAAACCTCAGATGAATACCCACTACTGCTCAGAAACCCTGAAATTTGACCCCAGTAAATTCCTTTGGCATATGCTTACATTTTCTCCTAAATCACATTATGATGAAGCAGTATTTTTGAGTGGGATCCAACCACTGGATTTCATGATACATTCCATCTCCTACACCATTTCTCCCCCACTGAATTCCTGTGAAGGTATTTAAGTATTTAAGCCAATTATATCACTAGCCAATCTGGACTTCTGATATAAGGGGAACGATATAGTTTTCTTTCAAAACATAAGGTTGCCATCTTCAAGTATCTATGGTATTCATTTGTGGAGCTAATTAAGGGTCAATGACTACTTACTTACCAACTCTCTCATTATGAACAAATACCTGTGATTATATCAGTGCCATCAGTAGTGGCTAGGTTTGTAACATTTGGTTTCACTGCCAGTAATTGGGAAAGTATCCTTGGAGGTTTTAGCAATTACCCAAAACATATGCTGTTTTCCAACAACATCAAATAGATTATGTAGAGTTGTTACTAGAATCTTGATGCTGTTCTGTAACTTGCCCTCCCATAATTTTGAATTAAAGATGTAATCAGGCCTTGAGTATAACTACTGGCATGCAGTGTGCATGCTGCATCCTATCTGGGGTGGGCGTGGAGCATCTTCATGAGTTTTTGAACATGCTATAGCCTGTTTTATAAAAAATAATTCTCAGATTAGATTGAGCATTATGTGGAAAAATTTGTAAGAATGTAGTTCCTCTGGTTACATGAAAGGATATTGAATGTGACTAAATTGTTCCTAGAACATGAAGTTAATAACTAAGAGATTTACAGCAACCCTATGTAACTTCATTAATAATGGATCTAATTTACTAAGAAGCTCAGCTTTCAATGACAAATGAAATATTCAGATTTAAGTTTTTATCTTGAAAACGAAAAAAAGGAATGAAGTTTAATATTTTCCATTTAAAATAGCTTTCCTCTTTTAATATTGGGTGTAAATTATATTCATCTTTTACTTTGAAAGTGAAGAAAGTTGAGATTATTGGCAATGAATATTTAAAAATTTAATATTTCACTTGTTATAAGTTATCTATAAGAATCACTGTCTTTAATCCTCTGTAAGCTTCCCAGTTCTTTTTGTCACATGTAGAATGATTTTCAGATTACAGATAACCCATTAATTCAAATTCCAGCTAATGATAATCCCCATAGTTGCTCTAGTAGAGTGAAAATTGGCTAGCAGTTGAGTGGGTAAGCTAAGGCCAGTGGGTTAAGAGTAGTTTGTGTTCTTGTAAAGATACCAAGGGTCACCTATTTTGTCCCTAATGTGGCTGAACATCTGGCCAGGCATTCTGTAACAAGCTTTGCTCCTTAAGGGTGTTTGCTTACATTGTCAATAAGCCAAGGGGTGGGTTATTTAGAATCTGAATTTTGAATTTAAACCAACAAGCAATAGCTATTAATATAGAAGGTTTTAAGTTTATAGTTTATTCAAAAAATGTTTCTTAAAATGGAAGATAACTCTATCTAATAGTTGTTGTATGAGTTTAGTTTGTATGCTAGCAAAATTTTAAATGAGATTTTTAAAAACACTCTGATGGTTTTTAATCTCTCAGGAGCTTTGAGGATAACTTGCTAAGGTAAATCTACAGAAGTAAAACACAAAATTGCAATATGTATTCTGTTCATCTGTTTCAGTTATGTACTTGCTTGAAACTAATTTGCAGGCTAAGTTAGCAGTTTCCTTTAAAATGGTCTTTGCTGAGTGGATAAAATATATCTTTAACTTTTCATTAACTGGGACATAAGGTTTAAATACAGTAAACTTAATCACATGCACACAATTTGCTAGTAAAATTTTCTAGCATCAAATACAACTGCTTATAAATTTCATGCTCAGCAAAACATTTGATTATTTGAATATATTTAAGAAAAGATGCTTTCTAAAATGCTGTTTCTGATTACTACATTAACCCTTGAAATTTCAGTAACCCATATATGTCATGATGTCTCCCCATGTCTTTACTTTCCTCTATGTCTTTACCTGCTACCTCTGAACTGAATCCTGGCCACCATCACCATACTCAGAATTTTCTTACTTTAAAAAATGGAATTATAAAAGCCTATTTCTATCCATTCTCCTAACCACCACCTTTTTTCTTCTTTTACTTCCAAGCTTCTTGAAAATAGCTGTCTACAATCACTGATTTTGCATCATCTCTCCCTAGGTCCTAATTTTATTTCAAACTTCAGCCCTCCACAAAAATGATTCATCCTAAGATCAATCATGGGTTATATTACTAATAAAACGAGATTTCTGAGTCTTCATTTTACATGACTTCTCTGGTGGATTATGGGTGATGGATGAACTCTTCCTTAAACACTGTATTCTTGCCCTCTACCATACTACACAATATATTCATCTGCGTTCCCACCCTGGATTTCCTTTGCTGCTGGCTCCCATTTACCTAATCTTGAAATATTGGAATTCCTTGCACCTCAGGTGGCATGATTCCATAACAATTCTTCTCTTTGTTTAGATGTTTTCATTCATAACCTAACTCCCATTATCATCCCTATGTGTCAATGATAGTAAAATTTATACCTCTTAATCAGGGGTTCTGGCCCAACGGTCATTAAAAAGGCCCACAAAATCATTTGCTCTGGCCCTGCCAAGGCAACCACCAGCAGGACTCAAAATACAGTAAATCTAAAACAGGCTAATTTTTAAGTCGAAACTTTTGTATGATCCATGAGTGATGTTATATATCTAAATGATCCTTGGGAAGGAAAAAAATTTCCACTCCATCTGTAAACCAAAATATTTCTCTGATATCCTGACCTCTGTATTGAGCTATATACTGAAATTCTTCCTCAGAATGTCTCATAGTTTCTGCAGTAGAATTCAGTTTATTCCAGTAAGTACTGTATCTTTTAGAGATCTCTGCCTTTCCCATCATCCTCATCTCAGTACATGGTATTGTCATGCATCTGGTTGCTCCTGATGGAATCCTGAGAACCAATTGTTTACCTCATCCTCTTTCAGTCTCCAAATCCAGAATACCTATTATTCCTTTCAGTTTGAAGTCTAAAGTTCTTCACGTGAATATGAGTTTCATGGCCGGCGCCGCGGCTCACTAGGCTAATCCTCCGCCTAGCGGCGCCGGCACACCGGGTTCTAGTCCCGGTCGGGGCGCCGGATTCTGTCCCGGTTGCCCCTCTTCCAGGCCAGCCCTCTGCTGTGGCCAGGGAGTGCAGTGGAGATGGCCCAGGTGCTTGGGCCCTGCACCCCATGGGAGACCAGGAAAAGCACCTGGCTCCTGGCTCCTGCCATCGGATCAGCGCGGTGCGCCGGCCGCAGCGCGCCAGCCGCGGCGGCCATTGGAGGGTGAACCAACGGCAAAAGGAAGACCTTTCTCTCTGTCTCTCTCTCTCACTGTCCACTCTGCCTGTCAAAAAAAAAAAAAAAAAAAAAAAAAAAGAACATGAGTTTCATGAAAATTGGAAAGAAATACTGGTTTTATGTTTATCACATACTTACCTTTCCAAATGCTCTTCATTGTCTTCTTTTGAAGTTTTGAGTTCATTAACTATCATTTACCCTCAATCTGAAGTGCCTACCTTCAGCATTTCATTCTCTAGAACGTTTTTTTGTTGTTGTTTAATAGATACTCCTGAATGAAAATGTTGTCTTTCAATACTTTAAAGATGGTGAATTAATGTGTTCTTGCTTCAATTATTTCTAATTAGAAGGCTGAAGTAATTTCAGTCATCCTTCTCTGTCTAATAGGTCAGTTTTCTCTTGCTGACTTCAAAATTTCATCTTTGTTTATGCCAAATTTGACTAAAATATTCTTAGGCCTGACACTATTGTATTTGAATTGTTACAAGGATTGCTGTATTTTTTTAAATATGTAAATTCGTCTTTCCCCAAACTGGAGAAAATTCTTTTGTCTCTACTCTCATTTTTGACTCAAAGACTATTGTTAGAACTCTTGATATTTGTGCTTTGGTTCTTGAAACAGTGTTAATACTTTTTTCAAGCTTTTTTTCTCTCCACACTTTCCATATCTGATGTTTGTATATAATGTGTATAATAATAATGTGTTTGTGTGTGTGTTCACCATGGAGTCTGGAGAAGGGAGCAGAATTTTGAACCTTTAATTTAAGAGACTATCATAGAGCTCAGAGCCAAATCCCTCCAAACATGGTGTCAGCATGGTAGCTTCTGGGATTATGGAAGGGGCAAGCTGGGCTAACATGCAGCAAAGAAGAGCTTATTGGGGTGAGAACTTTTCTCTTCCCCGTACATAGCAGTGAGCTTGACTTTAGTATTTTTTAAACATTTTTATATGCTGTTACTTTGGACCCTTTGTATTTGTGAAATTCAATTTCACATAAAATATATTTTCTGAGGACAATTTATTCATGTTGGAAAATGCTTGCTATAGAGACAAGCACTGTCATTTGTTTCCCTGGTCTTACAAAGTAATTCAACAAAATTGCTTTTTGGGGGATTCTTTCCTTTGTTTCCACTCTAGTGGAAAGAAGGCACCAGAGAGCAAAATCCTATTGTCTGATTGATGAGATTTTGTTCAGTCTGTGACAGTGCATAACTCCTCACATTGCCCTATCTGTGGACTCCCCAGAGAGGTTGAAATAGCACAACCTTGGGACAAAAAGAAGTTTTGAATTTCCTTTTTTTTTTTTTTTTTTTTTTAACTAACACTGTTTGTAAGAATAGGAAACATCAGAAGTGATTAGAGTAAAAAGTGGAATGCAGAAAATTAAGAGAAAGTTTGTGAATCTATATAGTTTGTTTAATAGGGCTAATAAGATGAATGCCATTAGACTTGGCACTTACATGAGATACATAAAAATCTTTCATTTTTCCAATCCAAAATCTGAGTCCAGGACTATGGCCCATACCCAACTTTTAAATATTACTCACTAATTGCGAAGAGAACCAGAGAAGACTTAGGTTATTCAGTACTTAATGTCAATCATCTTATCCTGAGAAACAACAGCAGTTTCATTTTTCACTGCTAAAAGTTCTGTCTTTGGCCGGCGCCACGGCTCACTTGGCTAATCCTCTGCCTGCGGCGCTGGCACCCCAGGTTCTGGTCCTGGTTGGGGCGCCGGGTTCTGTCCTGGTTGCTTCTCTTCCAGTCCAGCTCTCTGCTGTGGCCCGGGAGGGCAGTGGAGGATGGCCCAAGTGCTTGGGCCCTGTACCCACATGGGAGACCAGGAAGAAGCACCTGGCTCCTGGCTTCAGATTGGCTCAGTGCACTGGCCGTGGCAGCCATTTAGAGGGTGAACCAACGGAAGGAGGACCATTCTCTCTGTCTCTCTCTCTCACTGTCTAACTCTGTCTGTCAAAAAAAAAGTGATGTCTTTGTCTTTCTTTCTGAAATATGGAATGTTCATAGCACAAGTTAAGGGTCACCAAGTTAAAGATGGAATATTAGGCAATAAAATAAGTGAAATAAAGATAAAATTATGCTTAATTTTGAATTAGGTTTCTTTTATCTTTTTCAACAAGATTAATTCTACAAGAAGTACAGATTAAATATTGATTTTAAGTGATGTCTTTATAAAAATGAACCAGAGAATTTTTTTTTTATTTGAAAGTCAGAGTTACACAGAGAGGAGTGGCAGAAAGAGAGAGGTCTTCCATCCTATGGTCCACTCTCCAGTTGGCCGCAAAGACCGGAGCTTCACCAATCCGAAGCCAGGAGCTAGGAGCCCCCTTAGGGTCTCCCACATGGGTGCAGGGGCCGAAGGACTTGCGCTATCCTCCACTGCTTTCCCAGGCCATAGCAGAGAGCTAGACTGGAAGAGGAGCAGCCAGGACTAGAACCAGCGCTCAAATGGAATGCTGGCGTGTCAGGCCAGGGCATTAACCTGCTGTGCCACAGTGCCGGCCCCGAGAAATGTTTTTTTGTTTATTGAATATTTCCACATATTACTTGAAGTGAATTACTTGAAGTGAATTCCACATATTACTTGAACGTGTCCCAAAGTTAAGAATGAGAGGTTTTGCTGATGGAAAAAAAAAAAAAATTGAATGGATAAAAACAGAGCCACTTTCCTATGTCTGTCATTTAGGTATCTCTTAGTCTTTTTTTTTTTTTTTTTGTATAAAATTATAAAGGTGTTATTTGAGCTATCTGACAAATTCATTTAGGGTACTTGTGACTACTTCTCAAGTTTAACTTCAGTATAAGAATTAAATGTATTGATTTCTTTGCTATTTACTGAATTTTATCTAGTAATTTTAAAGTAAATAGTTTCTATTTTTAAGATTATTTATTTATTTGAAAGGCAGAGTTAGAGAGAGGCAGAGGCAGAGAGAGGGACAGAGGGGTCTTCATCCCCTGGTTCACACCCCAGATGGCTGCAACTGCTGGAGCTGTGTCGATCTGAAGCCAGGAGCTTCTTCCAGGTCTCCTAGGTGGGTGCAAAAGCCCAAGCACTTCTATCATCTTTTATTGTTTTCCCAAACAGTTATCAGGGAGCTGGATTGGAAGTGGAATATCTGGGACTCGAACCGGCGCCCAAATGGGATGCCAGCACTGAAGGGGGTGGCTTTACCTGCTTCACCACAGCGCCAACCCCAGTAAATAGGTTCTTATTTAGTAGACCTAATAACTGTAAACCAATTAATCCTGAGAAGAGAGTTTAATGGAAAACAAATGAAAAATGAGGCAGGAAATATTGCTGAAACTTGATCATTTTCTCCTAATATTAAGTCATATTATAAAGGAAAAATTCAAAATGCTCAAGTAAAAACCTTTTTACTTTTTAAACAGGGAGTGTATTGGGAAAAATAATATCATAATTATTAGTTTTATTAATAGTATATAGTTTGTCCATTTTAGGACAAATTATGAAAAAAATTAGCAAAAAAATCCTCTAAAGTTTGAATGTCTCCACGTGACTGAGATCAGGCCATAATTGGAACATATTTTTCACAAGGAGACTGAGACTGAGCTGACCTTGTAGCTTTACTGGAGTATGGTGTTCAAAAGAGTTAATATAAAATGCATATTATGAAAAAATATTCATGGAGTTCAATGTTTTGCGCTAAAAGAAATTTAATTTTAATCTATTTTCCCATGACCTATACTTTATATTGAAAAATAAGATCTGTTGAAGTTACATTGTTCTGTGAACTCCCAAATAGAAGTTTATAGAACAACACAATTGCTAGTTAACTGTTTCATGATTTGTGACAAATTTGGAATCAAGAATTTTCTCTGTGACTTGTTAATTAGAAGTGCTCAAGAAATTTTACCCAGGAATATCTGAATAGTCATATCTACCTGGATAGTTGAGATGGCAAAATGGTCTTCATGGAGACAATTAAATTTTTGTACCCACTTGATTGATCTATTGAAAAACTGGATAATATATGAGTCACTAAATGCATTCATTACCTAGGCTTTCATTCTTCAGAAACCTTACTCTGTGGTACAGCATTGATAATGGGCCTCTCATATGTCCCCATTCCTGGAAGAGAGCTTGTATCCTATGGGCATTTCTTTCTCTCCATTTGTTACATGAAGACAAGAACTATATCTTAATGTTCATTTATGTACTCATTTATTTCCTGTTTATTTATCAACAATCGTGGAGCGCTGTCAGACCTGTACTCCATCATCGGGGATGTTGAGGCACACAGGACCAGGAACTGAAAGAATACTCATGAAAATGTAGGCAGATGGGTCATTCTTTATTCAGGTAGCAGCAAAAGCAGCCTAGGTTACTAGAACACAGCAGCAGCAGCCCAGAGGGGCTATCTCCTTTTATACAGGGTTGCACAACAGTGGCCATTAACCAAGCAGTTACCCAACAGAAAATGTATCAGCTCTACTGGACCTGCTGACCAGCAGAAAATGTACTTAACACTGAGTCCTGCCAGGTTGCCATGGAGGCAGGGATAAGAGAACATAGCAGCATGCAGTCTTAACGCTAATAGTCAACCTGTTTACCTGAATTTTCCTACGGTTCCAACAAGCACCTACTATGTGTTAGACTTCACATTGAACTGCAGTAGAATTGCAAAGGATAAGGGATGAAAAGTACTTGTGAGCAATTGCAATTGTGGTCTGGATAGCAGGAGCATAGTCAGGACTACGCATACAGAGATATCCCCAAAGAGAGAATGCATTTTTACTATCTCACTATCCAGTCAGAGAGGAAAAGGGAAAGGTCACTCATGGAATACAGAAAGATACCAGAAGAGCGACAGAATGTAGGGCAATCAAAGAGTGTATATTATAGAATACATGACAACACAGGTAACATTTGGGTGAAATGAACTACGTACAATAATAAACAATTTTATAAGATTTATAGTTTGGTACATAATGAATGTGAGACCTTTGTCTGGGATTTTGAAGAATCCAGTTAAGTCCCTAATATCGTATTTTAAAATTTTTGAACTGTACACTTCGCACGCCTAAGGATGCAGTACAGTGTTTCAACATGTCCACAGAGTAAACTGATCACACCATCAACCAACATCCCCACCCCACCCCATCCATCCCCCTGGCTTGGAGCCTTCTAGCTCCCCTCCTTCATGCAGTATATAATACATTATTATAATCAGCCTCTCCATTGTACTGTGGAATATCAGAACCCATTACTTATAACTGGTTGTGTTTTGATATCTATTATCCAGCTTCTTTCTACTTCCCTCCCTAGCACCCTTCCAAGTCTATAGTAATCAATATTCTAAGTTCAAATGACTTTTTTATTTCTATTTTTTTAAAGATTAATTTATTTATTTGAAAGTCAGAGTTAAACACACAGAGAGAAGGAGAGGCAGAGAGAGAGATCTTCCATCAGCTGGTTCACTCCCCAGTTGGCCGCAATGGCTGGAGCTGCACCAATCCGAAGTCAGGAGCCGGGAGCTTCATCAAGGTCTTCCCATGCAGGCACAGAGGCCCAAGGACTTGGGCCTTCTTCTGCTGCTTTCCCAGGCCACAGCAGAGAGCCAGATTGGAAGTGGAGCAGCCGGGAAACGAACCAGCACCCATATGGGATGCTGGCACTGTAGGCGCTGGCTTCACCCACTAGGCCACAGTGCTGACACCATGGATATCTCTTAACTTGACTTTTAGCAAACTATGTCTTCTTCAACAGTCTCTTAATGTCCTTTTATCTTTTTATTTGTTAAATGAAGGAATTTGATAAAATGATTGGAAACTTACACCTAGTTTTAATATTTTAAACACAATATTGGAAATGAGAAAGTACTCTTGATTAGAAGCAATTTTCTAGAGAATAAAAAAGTAGACAGATATAACAATATAGCTATGATATATCAAATGCATATTATATCTTAGAAAATCAATCATGTAAAATGTTGAAATCATATGAATAGGAAAGTTAAAGAGTAACTTATGATCATTTTTCTCTACTGCATGAGTTACTTTCACTGTATAACAACTGGAAAGCCAAACAAAGAACATTTCTAATCAAGATATCAACATTGTTTTCATGTACCAGCTTAATCTATATGGCATGTTATTTGGTCACCACACCCAGGTTTCAAATAAAAAATTATGAAATCTGGAATCACTCAGATCATCAAAAGGTCAATGAGTCATGTTATTATTGCTAACCAATATTAATACATACCATACATACCTTTATGGGGAATGGGGAAGTTAGCCTATTTATTGATTGCTACCCAATAAATTGGAAAGCATTTACAGAACCTCAGTTATTTCTCAAGCAAAGTCAATGTGAATAACTTTCAGATAGTTATTAGTACCATAAAGATTTAACGATATTTCTACATTGTTATACCATGGTCAAGATAATCAAGGGATATGACAGAGAAGGCATATTAACATCCCAAAGCACTTGAATATGATAATTATCCCCATGTGCTCAGGTTAATATGCTCTCATGGAAACATGTGGAATAAACAGCTGTTGTGGATATGTGCCACCAGAATGAATGCTTCACCCAGCCAGAGGAACAATTAGGAAGTTAGTGAACCAGTACATGGTAATATCTTAGGAAAGCAAATACTTGTTATTGAGCCTATAGACAAAATTAAAATTCTAAAGGACTTTTTTTGGGAGGGTAATAGTAAAAAGTTTGAAAAGATTTTGAAATATGTAATGAGGGTCCCATCACCGTATATTCTGAAATTAGAATACAAGAGAGTACTTCCATAAATTTGTGGGAAATGGAATTAAAAGATAAGTCTACTTTGGTGCAAAGAAACTTGAAATCCATTCATAATTTTTCATAAAATGGATTTCCTATGAACTTTTTAATAACCCTATATGTGTAGACTTTAAAATATTTTTCATTAAAATGAACTTATCTTTTAATTCCATTGTCCATAACATTTTGAAGTATCCTTTTATAGCCTTTTTTCATTATCCAATTTTTACCTTGCAAATCTTGAGTTATGAAAAATACATTATGCCTTACACATCAAGATAAAAATAAAAGTAGACATATTCTGGCAATATCAGTGCTTGCATCTCTAATGCAGCATGAAAAGGAGTCTACGGATGGTGCATCCAAATTGCTAACATTAGCACTCACACACACAGGCTGCTTGCTCTTGATCAAAAATATCCTGTGTTTTGCTTTGAGTATAGGATTGATATTTGTTTGAAAGAAATGTTAGGCCTATAGTCCTGAGAGAAATCCTAGCAGATATTCTAGTTTGTTTTGAGACTCCAGACAGGATTGCCTTGTGTGTGTATCTGTCAAAGAATCTGATTATTACATGCAAACAGAAAAGGTGAATTTTCTTCCTAGGAGGCAAAATAAACATTAAATCAATATAGGTTAACCTAGAAATGTTAGGTTTCAGTATTGCATCTGTAAGAAATTTGATAGGTATAAACATTGTATCAACTATCTACCATTTATTCTTTCATCTAACGAATATATATAGTACAAACCAACTTTATTATTGAATTATAACCATGATATTAATGAAATCATATATTTACCAATCTTGTTTTTAGATTAATCGATATGAAATTACATATGAGTGATCATTTTTACCTCAAAAAAAAGGTTACTTCATGTTTTTAAATCTACTAGTTGATTTATCATTGGGTACTCTAATGATACGTTAATTAAAGAGCTTTGAAAGATACTTTAAGAAAAGCACAAATTTATATGAACCAAAGAAACCACATGCAAGGTTAAGCTTTGAGTTGGCTGTACAGATTAGTACAAATTATATCCATTTACCAAAAATAATGGTTTTTAAAAATGAGATTAATCAAATGCCTTCTCCTCTTGATGGTTTCCAACTGCTAAAATAACAAGGTCATATTTCTTAGTAGCTAGTTATTACGTACAAAACTTTTTGGATTAAAGAGTTTTTTCAATAACTTAACTAAATCATTAAAAGGGTTAATTTATTTATAGAAAAATTGAACCCTTCTAAATTTAATGTTTTTAGATGAAAGCATTGATCCTCCCATGCTTCATAACACAGCATCCCACTGGATTCTCATTGCACTGATAGTTCTACTGGGAGAGCCACTAGGCCAGTTTATTGAATGAAGATCTCAGTATAATGATAGATATTTTCAAAGCTCTGCTTGATTGTTTTTAAAAATGCTTTCATGCATAGCAGATGCTTACTCTACTCAGCTATTTGAGATGTTTTAGCATTTACTAAATTTTCACATAAATTGCTGTTCTATGAATCAGATTATTATACCAGTTTATAAAGTCCAGTATATTTTCTACCTCCCAAATGGCCTTTCAGCAAGCTTTAATTATGTCTTAATATTATATTTAAGTATAACTCAATAATTCTTCTTAAAGAAGAAGGGAGTAAGAAGAGAGTAAATTGCATGAAAAAGTCCATTGTGAAGGGAATTAGCGTTCATTTTTAATAAGGGAAGAATACATTCTACATCATTTTAAATTCTCATTTTATTCATTTTAGTTAGCATGCATCTGTTATAATTGCACTCTTTTCTTACTGTGTAATTAACCACAAAATAGGTTGCATATACAGTTAAATTAATTCACCACATAGGAGGCAATTGGGAAGATCAGCTTCTGAAAACCAGCAGTCCAAAAGCATTCCCAAAAAATATAAATGGAAAACTTACTTCAAGAAATAGTTTCCATTTATCTTTCAACATAGTTTTCAAATTGGTTAGCATAAGGTCTAACTTTATAATGGATAAATTATATTTTGAAAATAAACACTTGCATTGAAATTAGATTATTTGAAACTGAATTATTCTTGTGCTATCTCTCCGAGCAGAGCATAAGGCATATTTATTTATTTATTTATTCAGTTTTCTGCTAGGCAAACATTTATTATGGGTTACCAGTAAAGGAAGAGGATTTTGCCTAGTTTTGCAAGAATTTTTATCAATAAACCCTAAGAAAGGAATACTTTCATGTGGGGAAACCAGCTAAGATTCAAGGGTCATAAATGTTGCAGATGAAATAACTATTTTTTGAAAATGTAATCATATAAAATTTTCTAGTGTCCAGTGTCATTTTCCATAAATAGAATTCCCTTTCACTCTATTCTTCCTGCCACATATATCTCCCAGATTCTTTTTGTTTTTAAATTTAAAGTCATCTCTTTTTTTAAAGATTTTATTTATTTACTTGAGAGGCAGACTTTCAGACAGAGAGAGGGAGAGACAGAGTGAAAGAGCTGTCTGCTGGTTTATTCCCCAAATACCTAGAGCTGGGCTGATCTAAATACAGGAGCCAGGAGCTTCATCTGGGTCTCCCACGGGGTGCAGGAGCCCAAGATCTTGGGCCATCTTCCACCACTTTCCCAGGCCATAAGCAGAGAGCTGGATTGGAAAAAGAGCAGCTGGGACATGAACCATCGCCCATGTGGAATGCCAGCGCCACAGGTGGAGGCTTAGCCTACTATTCCACAGCCCTGGTTCCACCTCCCAGATTCTTGTAGAGATTATGTTCAAGGGAAATTCCAGGTAAATTAATACGAACTATTACAAACTAACCTTAAATCCTTATGTAGCTTCTGCCCTTGGATAGCTGCACTGAACTTTCATCTCCTGGAAAGAGAGGGTATCTAACAGAAGACCTAAACTAAAAACACACTTGGGGGGCCAATTCAGTGTTTCTTTTTTTCCTAGTTTACTTCATAGACTTACAAGAAATAAATGAAATGTTCCTATTCCCGTGTTCCTCTACCAGCTACACAGGAGGAATAGAGAAAAACAATCAAAGAAGGCAAGTAATCTAAGAGCTTTATGAGATCCGAAGAAAGGGGAACTGGGAACAGAAGAGTTCTGAAGTATTTGTTTCCTTTTATACTGTTGAGTCAGAGAAGGTAGAGGCTAAAACTGTATTTCAAATCAGAAATAGACTTTGAAGACTTATAGTTAGAAACCAAGCCAGCTCAAGACAGCTAGTGATATATTGAGGGAAAGTTAGGTCTGTTAGGTTAGGAAGGTTCTAGGCTGAACTGGCAGTGGTTAAGAGGCTTGAACAGAGTGCCACCAATCTGATTCTAAAGTCAATCAGGCAGAAATGAAGACCAGGAGAGCTCCAGTGGAAAATGTATAAAGCCTTAATGTAGACCAGGTCAGCTGGCAAAGATGAAGTGTGTGGCATAAATAAATTATAAACTTGGATGGGGGAGTCCTTTGTCACTGAGGCTTAACTTGCTATCTGTGATGCCTGCATCCCATGTCAGAGTTCGTAGTTTAACTTCTGGATACTCTGCACTTCCCATCCAGATTCCTGCTAATGCACATCCTGGGAGGTAGCAGATGATGGCTTAAGTACTTGAGTTTCTGATTCCTAGCTTCATCGTGGCCTAGCCAGGCTGAATGAATCACTAGACAGAAGACTCCCCCCTCTTCTTCTGCCTCTCCCCCATCTAAGTCCTCAAATAAAATGAAAATAAATAGCATCTTAAAATGAGAGCCTGACTAAATATCTTGATAAAAACATAGAAGAATTAAGGGAAAATCTCTGAATAACTTTTACACTACAACTTGAAAGAACAGTGAGTGCATGAATTTCAACAGGAAACAAAGTAAAAAAAATGAGTAATGTAAATATAATGTGGACCTGTGATTTAAAGAATGGCATGTTAGTTCTTGATTAATATGATAAACAGATCATTTCACCCTCTGGACTAATTTTCTCTCCTGCAAAATAAGGTGATTAGATTGAACCTGGCGGTTTGTAAAATTTCTTAAAGGATTAAAAAATCTATGACTCAGAGCCGGCACTGTGGCTTAGTGGGCTAAGCCACTGCTTGCAGTACCAGCATCTCATATGGGCATTGGTTTGAGTCCCAGCTACTCCACTTCAGATCCAGCTTCCTGCTGGTGCATCTGGGAAAGCAGCAGAAGATATCCCAAGTCCTTAGGCCCCTAATACCAGTGTGGGAGATCCAGAGGAATCTCTTGGCTTCTGTGTTCCACTTGGCCCAGTCCCAGACATTGTAAACATTTGAGGAGTGAACCAACAATGGAGGATTCTTTCTTTCTCTCCTCTCTCTCTCATTCTCTCTCTGCCTTTCAAATAAATAAATAAATGTTTTATAAAAAATCTATGACTCAGGGGCTGGTGCTGTGGCTCACTTGGTTAATCCTCCACCTGAGGCTCAGGCATCCCATATGGGCACCAGTTTCTAGTCCCGGTTGCTCCTCTTCCAGTCCGGCTCTCTGTTGTGGCCCGGGAGGGCAGTGGAGGATGGCCCAAGTGTTTGAGCTCCTGTACCTGCATGGGAGACCAGGAGGAAGCACCTGGCTCCTGGCTTTGTATCGGCGCAGCCCCGGCCATGGTGGCCATTTGGGGAGTGAACCAATGTAAGGAAGACCTTTCTCTCTCTCTCTCTCTCACTGTCTATAACTACCTGTCCAAAAAAAAAAAAAAGAAAAATCTATGATTCAAGGCTCTAAACCAAGTTGAATAGTATATATGTTTATCTGCAGTGAAGTTGTTTAAGCCAGGAGATTTTATCACAAGATTAAAATTTTTGTTAAGGGTAATGTATAGAACAAAGGTATCTCCTGAAGTGGACTAAAGAGTAGTATTAAAGAGAAAAATTAAGATCTAAGAACAGAAAACTGATTTCTCAGGTAGAAGTAATGAAAGTCCATCACTGGAGAGTCTTTTTTTGGGTAGTATTATGTTATTTTTTTTAAGATTTACTTATTTATTTGAAAAAGAATTACAGACAGTCAGGAGCAGCAGCAAGGAGAGAGAGAGGGAGAGGTCTTCCATCCGCTGGTTCAGTCCCCAGATGGTCGCAAATGCTGGAGCTGTGCCAATCCAAAGCCATGAGCCAGGAGCTTTTTCCAGATCTCTCTTGTGGGTGCCCAAACACGTGGGCCATCTTCTGCTGCTTTCTCAGGCCATAGCAAAGAGCTGGATTGGAAGTGGAGCATCCGGGACTTGAACTGGGGCCCATATGATGCCAGCGCTACAGGCAATGGCTTTACCTGCTATGCCACATCACCAGCCCTGTAGTATTATCTTCTAAGTCAATGATTCTCAAATTTAATGTGCATTCAAATCATGTGTGACCATTGTCAAAATTCTCATTGAGCAGGTCTTGGGGGGGGGTGGTGATACTGAGCTTTTCATTTCTACAAAGCTCCTGTTTTATGCCAATAAGTACCAACTGGTTTTCAGCCTTAAGTAAAACTTATAGTCTGATGACTTAAGGTGAGAAAAGCAAGTCCATGTATACTACATTTATTCATAAATCAGATTTTGGTGATATTCACAATGATATTCATCCAGAACAAACTCTGTAGTACCAGATTAACCCTTTTAAATATATTACAATAGTTGTGACCCCATACCATCAAAAATAGGCTATCAGGTTCAAGGGATAAACTAGAGAAGTGTCCAATTAGAAAAAGTGTCATCTAAAATAATCATAGCATGTTTTGTTAATATAATTTTAAAATGTAATGAGCATTTTTGATGTTTTGAAAATTTTCCCATCCAGAATATTTCATCACCCATGCAAAAAGGTATAAACAAGTTGTTGGTGTAAAAATACACATTTTTGCTGTCTTTAGGCACAGTTCAATCTATTGTTGGTCTGAATGTAAACAGCATTCTCTGAACACTGTGCTGACCTAGAGCAGAAAACTTATTATTGTTAAAAAACAGACAAAACATATCTGGATATTTCCCATATATCATTTGAAACTGTTCAGCTGGGTCACTGATGGTTTTCACATGTGTTATTTTTCACAGTCCAACTGTTAGAGTGGAATTAGTGCTGTTGCCATCAGTGCCTGCTGCTCATATCCGACTCCAGTGTACATTTCAAGATATTTTGTTTACCTAGCAAAGTAAGTAAGACATTTGGAGATGTGAGCCTCAAAACGATACTGTGCCTTAGGCTGTAAGTGGCCTCTCTTCAAAAAGTTTTCTTTATGGAAAGCTTCCAGGTTAAACAGGCCTTCCTCCTTTAGGCATTGTAGACAAGTTTTTATTTTTTCAAATTTTCTAAATCCAACTATTTGAGCCTCTTATCTTCTTACCCTTTCCCAAACATTCAGTTGATGCCTGGTACTGCAAGAATGATGTTCAAGTGACTATACTGGATAAAATTGTTTAATGTTTAACAAAAGAAATTTGGAAATAACCTGTTTAGATTTTCTTTGTGACATGAAATCCTTTTAACCTGAAGTATTTTTCTTTTTTATTTGAAAGGCAGAGTTACAGAGAGGTAGAGGCAGAAAGAGAGACAGAGAGGTCTTCTATCCACTGGTTCACTCCCCAGATGGCCACAAGTGCTGGAGCAGGGCCAGTACAAAGCCAGGAGCCAGAAGCTTCTTCCAGGTCTCCCATGTGGGTGCAGAGGCCCAAAGAGTTGGGCCATCTTCCACTGCTTTCCCAGGCCATACTAGAGAGCTGAATCAGAAGTGGAGCAGCCAAGACTAGAATTGGTGCCCATATGGGATGCTGGCACTGTAGGTGGCAGCTTTTACCCTCTACTGTCTTGACCAATTTAAGTAGGCTATAGATTAGGATTTAGAATTGTAGTTCACAAATGTCATCCTATATAAAATTAAACTAAAAATATACTACTATTGAACTGCATCATTCTTCATTATTCATTGAACTGGACTAATAACCTTGGATATTATTGTCACTTTTATTTTGAAATTTCATCTGACAAGGCATACATTTTTACACTGTAAGAGCTCCAGTTAGTGAAAAAATGAATTCCTAATATCTTTTCTCTACCTAATAATAGCATGCAGTTTTTTTTTTGGTTGTTTTTTTGTTTGTTTGTTTGTTTTGTTTGTTTTGTTTTGTTTTGTTTTGACAGGCAGAGTTAGACAGTAAGAGAGAGAGAGAGACAGAGAGAAAGGTCTTCCTTTTTCCGTTGGTTCGCCCCCCAAGTGGCTGCTACAGCCGGTGTGCTGCACTGATCCGAAGCCAGGAGCCAGGTGCTTCATCCTGGTTTTCCTTGCAGGTGCAGGGACCCAAGCACTTGGGCCATCCTCCACTGCCCTCCCGGGCCACAGCAGAGAGCTGGACTGGAAGAGGAACAACCGGGACAGGAACCGGCGCCCCAACCGGGACTAGAACTCGGTGTGCCGGCGCTGCAGGCGGAGGATTAGCCTAGTGAGCCTTGGCGCTGGTCAATAGCATGCAATTTGAATACAAAATAATAGGTTAAAATTCTCCAATGAAAAAGCAACTTAACAGAATGCATACTTTGAGCATCATGAATACCTGTTTACACTTAGAGCATTTGTATATTACAGGATATAACACTATCTTGAAAAGGTATCACAGTGAGCATGTCTAGAAAAATGAATGATATACTTGCCATTTATCACTTACACCTAAACTAGAAATGTCATCACATGTACAAATCTCAAATAGCTAAATTAATTGCTGTTCAAGCTTTTGGTCAGGTGGTACTAGTTCATTTGTTGGTGAAGCAGCATTTTCGCATAGGGTCATAAAGGAAAAAAATAATACAGAATTGACAGAAGGAACTAATGAGTAGGAGTGATTTCTTTACCCATTTATAGAAACTTTCTGTCATTGTTTCTCAGTATTTAGGTAAATTTCAGATTGCTATACATACGATGTCAAGAAATTGTAAAAGTTTTCCTGAAAAGAGCAGCTGAAAACTGGAAACTTTCAGTGTTTATTATAGGAATCAGATATAACAACTATCAAACTATTATACTTAGCACAAGTTGTTATTTAAATATGTTAGAAAATAGTAATAGATTTGTTTACAGTGTTTGAACAAAGTATGATGAACAAATGTTAAATTATATTTGTAAAGTATCAGTAAGTCTGAGATTATCTCTATCAAATAGGGTATACTGATAGGGATTTTCAAACTGCAACCCAGTATATTGCAAACAGTTTTGGTGAGTAACTCATTTGAACCAACATGGAAATTCTTAAAAACAACAGTGTAGTAGGTTGCTGTTCTATTTTGGGGGTTTTAATTTTTCCTATATATTCATTCAGAAATGTGGAAACAGAAAAAAAGGAAAGAAAAGAATAAACCAGCAAGGACAAAAGAAGGCATAGAAACATAATATTTGTGCAATAAATATTCACTTTTTCCAAATATAAATTCCAACTTGATTTCAATGTAGTTTAGCAGTAAGAATTCTCCCTAATACATTTTAGAGCATTTCTACACAAAATGGACAAATTGTTGTTTTGATTTTATTATGTTCTTATTTGTGCAATATAAGCAATGTAGCTTGATTTTTGAGGCTCTATATGTGTTTCATTTTGAAATGTTTAAAATTAGATATACAATTGTATAGCTGTTCTCAGCATTGTAATAAGGGAAAAGCACTGTGCTGTACCAGGAACTATGAATTGCACCTAATCAGCATCAACTGGCTGCATGGCCTTTTGTAAGACACTTCCTGTCACTTGCTACCTCATTCTTCATCCAAGAAATAATCATAGGAGAAGTCAGTAAATAACACCTAAGTTATAAGAATATATAAGTATGTGACATATATGCTGATGTTGATGATGATAAATTAATCACATTTTTTGAGCACATTTTGTTATATCATGCTTTGGTAAGCAGAAAACTAACCTCCCCAAAGCCGTTCACATTTTATTCTCCAAACCTGATATTAGGTGACATGGCAAAAGAGACTTTGTGATGTGATTTATGACACTGAGGTAGATATTTTCATTGTTTACTTATGTTTGCCCAATATAATCACATGAATCCTTAAAGAAAAAAAAAATCCTGTTACAGTGAGGAAGACATCAATGCAACAGGGATTTTTTTAACCATGGAGGAAAAGGGTCACTAGACAGGGAATGCATGTATCCTCTAGAAATTGGAAAAGGCAAGGAAATGGATTCTCCCACAGAGTCTTCAGAAAGGAACATTAGCCTGCTGACACCTTAGTTTTAGCCCAGTGAGACTCAGGTCAGACTTCTGACCTCCATGGACTGTAACAATGAATTTGCATTGTTGAAGCCAACAACACAAAGTTTGTTTGTGGTCATTTGTTTTGGTGGTGATAAAACATTCTGATGTGATAGAGTTTTAGCTAAGTGCTTTAACTCATTTTGGCCTCACAGCAACCAAAAGTAAGACCTGTCATTATCTCCAATTTATACATAAAGAAATTGAGGCTTAGGCTGTTTTAGTAACTTCTCAAGCAAGCTCCCCTCTTGTAAATAATGAACCCAGCCGAGGGCTGTTTTGTTCAACTAAAGAGAGGGTACTTGAAATCTTCCAATGTTTCAAAATCATGTTAAGAGTTTCTTATTTGGAGCAGTGCAGTGATCCTCCACCTGTGACACTGGCATCCCATGTGAGCGCCAATTCCAGTCCAGGCTGTTCCTCTTCCATTCCGGCTCTCTGCTGTGGCCTGAGAAAGCAATGGAGGATGGCCCAAGCACTTTGACCCCTGGGAGACCTGGAGGGGGCTCCTGGCTTCAGATCACATGAGCTCCGCCATTGTGGCCATTTGGGGAGTGAACCAACAGATGGAAGACCTTTCTCTCTGTCTCTTCCTCTCACTGTCTATAATCCTGCCTCTCAAATAAATAAATAAAATATTTTTTAAAAGTTTTTAATTTAATTTCCTTTACTAAATAATTAAGTCAGCTTTTCTTTACTAAGGGAAAGGTATCTATGTGAGGACTTTGAGAAAAAAAAAAGGAAAAAGAAAAAGTTATGTTATGTATGAAATTTGCCTTATATCTCTTTCCAAAGTAATCAATCTTCAATTTTCTTATGGAGTGATTTCCTAGTATTTTATAAAGGAAGAATGAAATGTGAAATCATTAGTCTGATATATTGTAGAATGTAGCAAAAGGTCTTTGGTTTAATAATTTTCCTTCCTTCACTCCCTCTTCCTGCTCCTCTCCGTCCCTTACTTCTTTTCTTTATCATTGCATTTCCCCCTTCCTCCCTTCTTTCCTTCTTTCCTTTCTTCTTTCCTATTTCTAGCTAAGCAGCAACTCATTCACATATGAATAGGAAAACAAAGTTTTCTCCCTCTTAAAAAAAGCATATGTTCAATGCTGACTTTTCAGATAATAATACTTTTCTTTACTGTTATGATGCCCATCTATTCATATCTTATTCCTATTTTTGTTGCTACTGCATTCTGTTTGATGCACTGATAGTTTACTCATTTACACTGAGAGATTATTTCGCCTAGGAGCTTTGGACATCTTCTAAGATCCTCACCCAAATAACATCACTTTATGTCATCTGGCTTGATGAGCTTGTGAAAGCCGTGGGGTCTCTTTGCCACTGTGCATGACACCACATTCCACATGAGAAAACTAAGTGACCAGAAAATACCTTAACTCTTTAGTTTCTTCTGCTTTGGTGCTTTAAGTCCTTTAAGCCACTTAGGGGCTGCTGGTATCTACTCTGTGAGCTGGAAAATTTTTGATAAGAAATGCACTTCAAGAAGGGCATTTTAATGTGGGGGGAGGCTGGAGGTTGTGGGAGATGGATCGAATAAAACTTGTTTCCTTCCATAAAAAGATTTAAAAAAATAAAGATGCATATAGGTAGAAAAGATTTGTGAACAGCAGAGTTCCAGTTCAAAAAGATGACAGGCTAAAGCTCAAGCAATGAAAGAGTAAGATCCCAACTGTTAACAAAAAGCAACACAAATGAGAATTATTTTTGTGTAAAGAACATGAGATTGTATTTAAAGTTGCAAAACAGGTGGAATGCATTTTACACAGCAAGTGCTCAGAATCGGTTTATATCTAAAATTAGCAAACAAGATCAAAGTACCATTTACTACCTATGGCTGCAAATAAATGATTAACTGAGAATGGGCTGATGGTTCTGAATAAAAGTAAAAGGAAAGTTAAGGGCATTGAAAATTATAGGATTAACGGATATGTCCAGTTAAAAATGCATTTAAACTTTTTACAAAGGTATCTAAACTAGTTCTGCTTTCTGTTTCTTGCTTTTTTTTTCTGTAACTTTCAATAGTTGGCTGTTTTTAAAACCCAAAAGCTTCCATTCATTCCAAGATTCACGTGCTTCACAAAAGTGCTGATAGCTTCACTTTAACTCTCTTTGGAAATAAATAGATTTCAAAAAATGTCATTTTTTTTCGGCCATCAGAAAAAAAACTTATGGATCCATAACAAGATAAATATGACCAGCACAGATTGTGTACACTTACGAAACATTGCATAACATAATGTTCAAGGTGACCAATACATGATAGTTTCTTAAGTTTAAGTAATGTTTGTCACATGAAGGAATATATTTTGAAATGATAAATTAGATGGTCTTATTAAACAATGCTTTCATTTATATTGAGCTACAGCTCTACTAGAATAATTTCATTGTGTAACACTATTTTATATTATTGTTTTAAAACCATTAAAAAATGGATTGATTACTATTCCAAAATTCTATACCAAGAATTTTCATTTAATTTTGCTTCTTATGTTCTTCTTGCAAAGAAAGGAAGAAAAATGGAATGAGGATGGTGGAAAGTAGAAGGAGTTAACATTTTAAGCACTAGCAATAAACAGATTTTTAAACAGCTTTCTGTTCTCTTATCACTGAAGAGAAAATGCCCATTTTCTACCTCCCTCACTGTTTGGTTGTCCCAGTCACCACAGACATCCATCAGCGTGCCCCCTCTCATTCACCATTCTCTACAAGTCTCTTGACATTTTTGGTGTTAAGTACATTAATAGAACAGAATGACTGAAGTAGATAAGATTATCTTTAGGTAAAGTCCTGAGGTAATTTATTATTAATAGAAGAGTTCCATTCTGCCAAGATTATTTTTCACCCAGCAAGTTGCAGCTAGATATTCTGTTAGATATGTAGTTGTCCAATTAATGTCTCTGTATGAGTGTGTGTGTGTGTATATGTGTGTTTGGCAGGAAATATATGGAGGAGATAAAAGGAAGAATGAAGAAGTGTAGTAAACATTCCATTCAAAGAGGGAAATAACTAGACTGTTTCTATCTACAATTTTTATCTTATTACCTATTTCTATTTGTTCTTAGTAGCTAAAAAAGTTTTTGCTCTACTTTTAATTGAATCAATGAAAAAAAAAAGTTGTATCATATTCTTTAAGGAAAAGAATTCATGTAAAATATAATTCCGATCAAATCCCAGAAAACCATGAGTATGTTTCTTATTTTCTTTGAGCAACGATGAATCATTTTCAGTATTGAAAGAGGTTTTTAAGAAGGTCAAAGAGCCCGGAGCCGCAGCTCACTAGGCTAATCCTCCGCCTGCGGCGCTGGCACACTGGGTTCTAATCCCAGTCAGGGCGCCAGATTCTGTCCCGGTTGCCCCTCTTCCAGGCCAGCTCTCTGCTGTGGCCCGGGAGTGCAGTGGAGGATGGCCCAGATGCTTGGGCCCTGCACCCCATGGGAGACCAGGAGAAGCACCTGGCTCCTGCCTTCAGATCAGCGCGGTGAGCCGATCTGAGCGCGCCGGCCGCAGCGGCCATTGGAGGGTGAACCAACGGCAAAGGATGACCTTTCTCTCTGTCTCTCTCTCTCTCACTGTCCACTCTGCCTGTCAAAAACAAAAACGAAAAAAGAATATGTTGAAGATGAGGAAACATTTCTTTCCTGACACTAAACAGAAAGAAGTAAAGTATCCTCCAGTCATTCAGGAAAGTAAGAAACTTCCTATAAGTGCTTTTTGTCTTTATATTTCAATCTGTGTATATTTTAATTGACTATTGCTATAATTTAAAGTAACATAAAATGTGTAATGTAAGTAATTTTTTTCAAATATTCTTCCCTGTTATCACCATAAATGCATTCATACTTGACACACTGTCCCAGTTTTTTATATGAAGATGTAGACACTGCGCTCATATGGTGTAGCCCAACAAAATTTCTTGAGTCTTACTGTTTGAAATAGAAGAATGAGCTAAACTTTGTAAAGCACCCATAACATGCCAGGATGACTGATATCCTACTTTCATTATCTGCTTCATGTTGAAAGATTCCTATTGTATCATTTGTGAAGTATGGCGGCACAAAAGATATATATATATATATATATATATATATATATATATATATTTGAGGCAGGTGTTGTGGTAGAGCTTGGGAAACCCATATCCTACATCAGAATACCAGTTCCAGTCCCAGCTACTCCACTTTCTTTTTTTAAAAGGTTTATTTAATTATTTGAAAGAGTTACAGTTACTTGGACCATCTTCTGCTGCTTTCCCAGGCCATTAGCAGGCGAAAGAATCTGAAGTGGAGCAACGAAACACAAACCAGCATCCATATGAGACCTCTGTGTTGCAAGCAGAAGCTTTACCCATTGTGTCACAGTGTGGACCCCAGCTACTCCACTTTCAATCCAGTTTCCTACCAATGCATCCTGAGAAGCACCAGATGATGGTCAAAGTTCCTGGACCCCTTCCACCACAGGGGAGACTTAGATGGAATTCTGGTCTGCAGGCCTCAGCCTGACTTAGCCTTGGCTGATGTAAGTATTTGGAGAATGAACCAGCAGATAGAGAGATCTCCTCCATTACCTTTCAAATAAATAAGTAAACACTTAAAAAATATATATTGGAGAATGTTCAGCTAGGAAGTCATACCAGGGTTCAAAACCAAAACATTTGAATAAAAACATTCCCCCACCCCCATTCCATAATATTCTGCTTTATTACTTTATATTTTCTTGTCAAATAAACTAAAATGTAAAATATCAACATAATTGGGAAATTTTATAATGAGTAAATATGTGAATACTGTGCCAGAAAATACAGAACAAGGTCTCAATACTAGAGAAGAAGAATCACAGTACAGTTTTTCTTGAATTTGATGACTTCTTACCAAAATTTTATGCTTGTCAGCCTGCCAGATGTTGTGTCTGTGTATTTTCATAATCTATCTCATTATTAACTTAATAAACCTTTGGCTTGCAATCATGTGGGCCAATGAGACATAATATGTTCATTTAATTTGTTAATAAAGATTCTAGAACTATTTTACTTCTTATAATACTTCAGTGCATCTTATAACACTTATGCTTAGAACTCCAGTCTCTACAGAGTAATGACAAAAGGCTGTTAAAGAATCAAGTTCAGCACTTTAACATAAAAAACCTTCAGAGGCACAGAAAGATCCAGTATTGAAAGAAAATTTCAAGTAAAACATTGAATTTAAGTATATTTATTGCATTATTGGGTATAAGAATACAATTTAGGACATTGTACAGTGTCTTTATTATATTTTTCTATAGATGTAGTTCAATTACAAACTATTAAAATATAGTGAGACAGTTTCTCCAATATGTTGAGTATCTCATCTGTAGGCAATTGAATGACAATAAACAATAATACAATATCACTAGACTACTTCTGAATTCATGAAAGTGATTAAAATGTACAAAACAGGAAAAATGTTTAAATTATTGTAAAAAAAAGAAAACTATATTTTGCAAAGCTGTATACAGTAGAAACTCCATTCTTCAATATCTAAGAGCAAGAAAATATTTTAAATGTATACATATTTCATAGCCTGTGAGAGCAACCACTTTGGATAAGATACTAAAAACTGATAAGTGGGTTACCAATGAAGATCAAAGATATGACTAGAATTTTAAAATATAGCTATAAAGTAATGTAAAAGTTATGTGGGTTTTTTAATGCTATAAATTTCTCCACTTTAGTAAATATGCCGAGTGATAAGATTTGTTTTATTAATTCTTTTCAAATTCCAATCCAACAATGTCAAATATCTTTAATATGGTTTTAATTTTCAGTCATGTCTACAAGAGTCCTTTAATCCTATCTTGCTGAGAAAAGAAGTCATTTGTTATGCCTTAAAAAATGTGTTTCTATTAATGAATTCGTGTCTATCTTTTTACATACCAATTAATTTTTCTTCAATTGATTAAGATCTGCTGGGAGTGAAGAGGTAGTTGTTTGATGTAATTGATCTACCAAGTATAAATTCAAATGACTAAGTAGGATGAACTTTAGTACAGTTGATAAACAGAATGACATTTTTCTGGTGAAAAGCTGTTGTGATTTCTATAGAAACAGACAGCTTACCCCAAACCATCTAAATCTGACTGTACTTTCTAGATTTTTCTTCTCCCGATATCCATTGTACTCCAAGAATCCCCAAGGTGAACAATTTTACCAATAAGGTGTTTGGAATTGTTTTTCCCTTAGTGAATACTAGACCAATATAATAGCTACTGTTTTTTCGTATCTCAAATTACTTTACCTAACTACCACTTTGCTTTCAGAATCTATATGTAGAAGGTCAGTGTGCTGTGGATTGGATTCTCTGACACAATCTACTCTAGTTCCACATTACATGTTTCATTTATGGCTCTTTCTTATCAATTAAAATTTCACAATTTATTTCTTAAATGTTTTACATGATTTATCATCCCAGTTTCCACATTACCAAAACAGATTTCTTCTCTAGAATTCTACTCCCAATGCCAAATATCTGAGTTATCATGAATGTGTTACAAGAATGAATTTTAGAATTTTCTTTTTATTTATTTATTTATTTATTGAGAGACAGAGAGACAGACATAGCTTGGATACACAGGGTCACTTCCCAAATGCCAGCAATGGTTAGGGCTGGGCTCCAGCCAGAGGCAGGAGCCAGGAACACAATTCCCAACACAGTTCCCCAATGGGCAGCAAGAAGCCAGTTCCTGGAACCATCACTGCTACCTCAGAGTCTAAGGTAGACACTCGAATTTGGGATGAAAGCATATTAACTGCTGGGCTAATGATCCATTTCCATGATAATAAATTTGCAAATATTTGAGTTAACTTCTCTTAAGTAAAAGAAGTGTATGCCACTTTTTGTTTAAGTATAAACACGATGCAAAGTTGTTAGATATTAGCTAAAAATCAGACTTTGATCAAATGAGATATATTAAACTAGTTTTATTTTATTGTGTGTTTTTCATTAAAATAAAACGAAATTTCAAAGTACTTGCTCCATTTTTTCTTCTGTTCTAGTATGATCATTTGACAAACAAGAGAATGCACCAAAAAATTGTGACAGCCGTTTTTTTTTCTTACTTCCAACTCCTAAGAAGAATTAGGTCTCAAATCAAAGCTGGCACTCATTTGAATGTGAAAAATGTATGATATTAATTTTGTTGTTTAGTCAAAAGTGAAGCATTTGGGAGACATAGTCATAGGTCCTTTCAGTCAGTTCAATCCTTAGGATAGAAATGACCAATTTAGCCACCCTTGCCTGGCTGCCGGAGAACTGTTGTTGTTGACTTAACCACAAACTTATATTGGCTTATATTGGGATGAAGGGAAAAACTATTGCAGCTATTGAAACACCAAAAAATTGTCAAACTTCCTTAATAATAACATGCCAAAAATGACTAATTTTTCTTCTTGCCTGCCTTTCTTGCTTCTTCCCTCCCTCTTTTCCTTCCTGTTTTTCTCTACTGCCTTTTTTTTTTTTGAGTATTTTATATTTTTAAAAGCAAGTTTTATGTGTGGTGGATGATTAGATGACGTATTTAGAAATCGATCTTTTTAAAACATTTGCCTCTCAGCTTTCACAGCTGTGGAGAAAATATTGATAGAATGTTTACAATTTAATAGTAGAAAATATAGTCTTTCTATTACATCCTTCATTCCATGGCATAGTACATGGATTTGAAATGTATTATCTCCATGATGTCATTTGTACCACACTTCCAAGAACTCAGTATAGTACACCTTCTTATATATAGTAGACCTTCATATAGTAGACCTTCTTATCCATGGTATTGCTTTCCACAGTTTCAGTTTACTTGACTGAGCTCAGTCAATTGCAATTCAAAATTATCAAATGGAAAATTTCAGAAATGAACAATTCATGCATTTGAAAGTACATGCCATTCTGAGTAGCATGATGAAATCTCATGCCAATTTTGCCCTCTTCCTTTCTATTTTGCCTGGGACATGAGTCATCCTTTTTCCAGTGTATCCATAGTCTGTTTGTCACTTAGCAGAAATCTTTGTTATCAAATCAACCATTGTAATTTCTTGGAGTTTTTGTTCAAGTAACTGTTATTTCACTTAGCAATGTTCCCAAAGCTTGATAGTAATTATACTGACATGTCTATTATATTGTATTATAATAATTGTTAGAGTTTATTATTGTTAGTTATTATTGTTAATCTCTGATGATGCTTGTTTTATAAATTAAAATGTATCATAGGTATATACACATAGAAAAAAAAGCATAGTATTTATGGGCCATGATACCACACAAGGTTTTAGGCATCATTAGGGGTCTTGAAATGTATACCTCATAGATCAGGAGGACTACTGTATCTTAAAAATATCAAGACTGAGGGCAGGCATTTGGTCTAACAGTTAAGATATCAGGACATCTGCATCACATTTCAGAGTGCCTAGGTTTGAATTCAGGCCTGGCTCCTGATTTCAGCATCCTGCTAATATGGACCCTGATAGGCAGTGATGACAAGTACTTAGGTTTCTGTTACCCATGTGGGAGATCTACACTGAGCTCCCTTCTCCTAACTTTTGCCCTGGCCCAGTCCCAGCCATTACAGGCTCTTGGGGAGTGAAACAATGGATGTGACCTCTCTCTCTCTCTGTGTGTGTGTGTGTCTCTGAGTGTGTGTGTGTCACAATCAGTCATTCTCTTTCTTCCTCTCAAAAAATAAATTTTAAAAATATCAAGACTATTTAGAAAAAGCACACACAGGAACTACTAATACAAAGAATTTTAGGTAGAGAATTGGTTCCTTATCACAATTCTGCCTTTAACACGTAAGATTCTCTGGTCAACATCCTTAGTTATAGAATATATGACCTGCATTTTGTAATCTCTAAGTACCTTTTTCATTTGGATATGCCCTATCGCTAAGCTAATTAACATTTTCTTATGAAAGCAGAGATATAGAGTCAGTCTTCTTATTTACCAGTCTCAACCATTCAGGGTCTATCCAAGAACTTTTCGAAAATGTGCAGGTTCTAATCAGTGAAAATAAATGCTGATGTCCATAAACTAAATCTTGTTCTAACTAACTCCTTGGGCCCCTCACTCAGAAGCTGTTTACTCTTTAAATAGAGTCTCTTTTTCAGTTTGATTATCTTGTTTTCAAAGGCCTGCACTTTACTGGCAAATTGGAAAGGGACTATGAGGCAGTCCTAACTAATGAAGAGCAATGCATGGGAAAGTGCTTTGTAGGCTCTGAAGTACTATACATGTGAGCTGTTATCGTTAGCAAGAGTGACTGACAGCTGATGGGAACAGTGAGTGGAAAGATAAACAAACCGTTTCAAACAGAACACAGGAATTCCAAAATCCTGTTTAGTAAGCCAGCAAATAGGTTTACTTACTTCAGTAACTTCTGAGATCTTCACAGAATTATAGGATAGTAAGTACTGATAGAAATGACTGACTTAGCAATGAAAGATTCATTTACATTCCAAATAATAATTTGGTTTAAGAGATAAAAGACTTGGAAAGTACATTTTTAACCACTATAAAATGTTACTTGCTATCAGGTAACTTAATTTGACATCAAGAGAGTATATAACATGTTCCAAATGTTTTCCACCTAAAAGAATTAGAAATAAAATTCCATATGCTACAGATAGGCTTTATTTAAAATACCTAGAAAATTATATCTGTAGGATCCTGAGTCCATGAAATATTACACTAATTTTTAAATATAGTTACTTTTTTTCCAAAATGGAAATAATTAGCATAGCATTATATTAATTTACTTTGTTCTATATTTAGAGAAAAAGATACAAAACTTGTGTCAGAATTTTCTGAAGTGTAGTTTCCAATCTAAAAAGCTTATTATGATAGTATTCCTGGGAAAATAGAATACATGGTACATAGCAATATTGAAAACATATTATATGCTGAGGCAATGTAATAAACACTTGTGATAATTCTTAAGTGGTTGTCTAAAGCAAAGCTCAAGTTGAAGCTAAACGTCATCAACTGATATGGTATTAGAAACCAAAACTAAAATATATTCAGTGTCAAATTACTAAAATATTCATTGGAAACTTCAACAGAAAATTAATTTATAACAGGAAAACAGGAAACCTTTTAAATTATCCTTTTGCTAGTCCAGATATAAAGTAATAGGGCTTCAAATCCTAACTGAAAATTGACTGTGTGCTTTTCTCAGATTGGGGAATATGAAGCTGGGATCTTTAAGCCTTGTGCTATGTCATACGTAAATAAACCAAGGAAAAGAAGGGAGGGTCACATGATTTAGAGATAAAAATGAAGCAAAATCTTCAATCTGATCTCCTGTGCCCCTGTTCTTTCAGCTCTGACATGTGAATTAATATAAAGATGCCATCTGCTACCTTCCTGTCACCATGGCAGACAGCATTTTACAGATGAAGACTTGAGTGCTTATCCGAGTCCATGATCGTGGAGCTTGAGACTTTGCTTTCGGGGACCATTTCCTAGAGTCAGGGCATCTGAGGAGAGTGCACAAAAGCCACTCAATGGTGACTAGCAGAAAGGCCGCCAGCCAGGCAGCTGCAGGTTAGTAGGATGGATTGACTTCCCAGCAGACCAGAGCACAGTTTGCTCAATTACTCTTTTGTACAACTGGGAAAGAAAGACAGGAACAACCAGAGACTGCTAGCACACAGCTTCTGATAACTTGCAAAAAAGAGATATTTAAAAGATACAAAAGTAGTGTTTTCCATTCTCTCTGATTAGGAGAGGCATCTAATCAACAGTGAAATTCACGAGCAACCAAAGGTAGCAGCACTAGGTTTTGACAACTCTCTCTGGTCACACAGTCCCCTTGAACTGTAGCATTACTAGCACAATGACTTTGTGCTTTTTCATCAGCACTTGGTGTGTGCTCCTTGATTCACCCCACAGTGTGTTCAGAAACACTGGAGATTCAAATGAATTCAGAAACTACTCTTTAAAAGAAAAATCAGCAATAGTGACTGCAAAGCACAATATTCCAGGCCCTTTTTTGTATGCACATTTTTATTTTTTATTTTTTGCTTTCTTTGTCAAAGCTCCATTTGGTAAACAAACAAATTGTCAAATTTCTTTAGGAGGTTTAAGTTCCAGTTCTGTTCTGTAATATACAAAAAAAGGGCTTCTGTGTGTTAAAACCAAAATGCATTTTACATTAACAATCTGCGTTTAGAAATCCAGGCACCTAACACCACCAGAGTTAATATTTGCTTTGGACTGTTCTGCTTATTTAGTCTCAAGCTTTTACAAAGAGCTAACACAAAAAGGCAGCCTTCCTATTTGCTTAGTGAGTGTGTGATTTCACACAGAGTGTATGAAGTGCTCCTGCCGGGACTAGGTATTAGCTGTTCTTCACATGAGCAATGCACTCAGCTCTGTTGGGAAATGTGAACTTTGTAGTCACAGGATGCACAGTCAACTTTCTGAAGCTCATATGGATTCCATTTTGGAAACGCCTCCTGTTTCCATACCACCGTGCCTCCTCTTCTTCATTCTAGCTGCCCTGTTTCACCATGGCTATTTAACCTTCTAAACGTTTTAACTTCCTAACAAGGTTTCCTTATCTTCGTTCTTTCTCCAACTGATTTTCCTCCACACGGCTGCCAAAGATAATTTTGTGTAACAAAAATTTACCACTTCATTTCCATCCTTAAAATAAACCATCATTTTTTATTATCTCCTCATTCTTTATAGAATAAAGTCCAAATTCTTTAATGTATTGTCTGAACACCTTCAAAGTATCAGCACCTAAAGCTCCCTTCCCACATGGAGTTGCTTCGGGTGCCCCTCACGTACACATTTGATGATCAAGATCATGACTCCTGTTCCCAGTCTTTCTTCTGCCTAGAGTTTCCCATTGTCCATTTCACTTGAAGAAATATTCATTTGTGAAGATTTAAAATAATTGATCTTGTTGGCCAAGGCCTTCTCCAACCTATTCATCAATCCTCCTCTGTGCCCACAACTTTTGTCACATATTTCTATTATTCCAACAAATAAAAGCCAAAAGATGTGATAGTTACATTTTCCTGAGAAGTTATTATATGAAAAGCACTTTTAAAGCTACTTGCACAAATTAATTTGTTGTAATCATGATAACACTGTAAGCTTGACACTAACACTGTCTTCAATTTTATGGATGGAAACTACAAGTGCATACATGTCAAGTAACTCGCAGATCACCTAGCTTCAGTAGAAGAGTTTGATTCTGTTACTCAGTCTTCAGTCCAGAGAGCAAATCTTAATTGTATGCTAGGCTGCTAATTGTGTTTCATTTCCATCTTCTTCTAGATATTAACCCCCCTGAAAGAGTAAAGTGACTTTTTAAAAGACTTGTTTATATGTATTTATTTATTTACTTATTTATTTGAAAGTCAGAGTGATGAGAAAGGGATCTTCCACCCATGTGCCCCTGGCCACAACTGCCAGGGCTAGACTAAGCTGAGCAGGACTCCAGGTCTCCCTCCTGGATTGCAGCCATCTAAGTACTTGGGCTATCTTCTACCTTCCCAAATGCATTAGCAGGGAGCTGGATTGGAAAGTAGAACATCCCGAAATCTCATACAGAATTCTAGCATCATAAGCAGTGGTTCAACCTGCTGCTCCACAACACCTACCTCAATATAACATATGCTTATATACCCCCAGGAATACAATACTTGATATTATAGCAAATCTATACATTTATTCTAGTTTGTTTGAATTAATGTGAATGAGGACAATTTAGATTAAGGAAACTTGAGATTTTAAACTGTATCTAAAAAATTCCTACAAAAGTATCCAGAAATCCTTGGTGCAGGTCAACAACATAAACATCTGTTTTCCCAATGAGGTGCACCTTGAGGTGCTTTATTTAAAAACAAAACAAAACAAAACAAAACAAAACAAAAAAACTAGATTTGGAGGTAGTAGAGAGATAAGGCCTGAAAGAGTGATTTTTATTAGATTTTTATTTATGAATTTGAGAGTCAGAAAGCCAGAAAGATACGCAGAGAGCTCCTACAGGTTCACTCCCCAAATTCCTATATTAGGAACAAAGCTGCAGTAGAGCAGAAACAAAGAAGAAATTCAATCTGGGTCTAGCATGTGGGAGAACCTAACTACTTGACCCGTCACCTGCTGCTTCCAATGTGTGTCTCTAGTAGGAAACTGGAACGGGGAGTGAGGCCAGGACTCAAACCGAGGCACTTTGATATGGGATGTGGGGGTCTCAATAAGCATCTTAACTGCTGCACCAAATAGTTTCCCTCTCTATAGTTTTTGATTTCTTGATTATATAAGCAATGCTAGATATATTTTAACTCATATTTATTATTGTCTGTTCATAAAACACACTTTTTTCATTTATTATAGATTGCATTTAATTTCCCACATATTATCATAAATTGCCTTATAACTATAAATATTTTAAAATGAATAATAAATTTCGTAATTCTGTCTTTTTAGTACTTTTTATTCATTATTTTCATTGAATGTATATGTTTGCCTTGGTTATCATTAGATACAACAGCATTTCAAAAAGTTCATGGACTAATAAGATTAAAAAATGTTTATTTTGGTACAAAATTATTGAAATACATCCATACTTTTTTCATAATTTACATTTTCCATGAACTCTTTGAAGACCCCTCTTGAGATACTGTATTGGAAATTCCTTTTGTAAAAAAGGTCCCATTATTTTTTAAGTTTATTTATTTATTTTTATTTCTTTGAAAATTAACGTGACAAAGAGAGAGATCTTCTACCTACTGATTCACTTACCAAATGCCCACATAGCCAGCACTATACCAAGCCATAGCCAGGAAACAGAAATTTCATCCGGGTTTCCCATGTGGACTGCAGGAAGCCAAATACTTGAGCTGTTATCAGCTGTCTTTCAGGGTGTGCACTGGATTCCTGCTGGGAATTTAGATTAGAAGCAGAGGCAGCACTGGAACCAGGCATTTAGAAATGGATCATCCGAAGCAACATCTTAAGCTGGTGCATCACAATTCCTGCTACAGCTCTCAGTCTTTAAAATTAAAGCTACATAGGCCACCGCTGCGGCTCACTAGGCTAATCCTCTGCCTTGCGGTGCCGGCACACCAGGTTCTAGTCCAGGTCGGGGCGCCGGATTCTGTCCTGGTTGCCCCTCTTCCAGGACAGCTCTCTGCTGTGGCCCGGGAGTGCAGTGGAGGATGGCCCAAGTACTTGGGCCCTGCACCCCGTGGGAGACCAGGAGAAGTACCTGGCTCCTGCCATCGGATCAGCGCAGTGTGCCGGCTGCAGCGCGCTGGCCGCGGCGGCCATTAGAGGGTGAACCAACGGCAAAGGAAGACCTTTCTCTCTGTCTCTCTCTCTCACTGTCCACTCTGCCTGTCAAAAATAAAAATAAAAATAAAAAAAAAATTAAAGCTACAAGAATGTGGATTTTTGAATTCCAGATTCTCTAAAATAGTGGTAATTACCTAAAGGATATTTAATATATCCTTACTGATTGAACATGTGCCAGTCATCAAATGTCTATGTAGAGACCATCTGCTATTCAAAAAATAGAGAAGGCGGCATTTTACAATTGATTCCACAGGCAGCAGCAGTTAAGTTGCTGCTTGGATGCCTGCAACTCAGATCTGTGTGCCTGGTTTGAATCTTGGCTACTCTTCCAATCCAGCTTCTTGCTAATGTGCATTCTGGGAAGCAGCAGATGATGGCTCAAGTATTTGGGTTCTGTCACCAATGTGTGAAGCCTAGATTGGTTTCAGGCTCCTGATATCAGCCTTGCCCAGCCTGGCTGTTACCAGCATTTGGGGAGTGAACCAGTGGATAGAAGAGCTATCATATCAGCCCTTCTGCCTTTGAAATAAAAATTAAAATTAAGTAAATGTTTTAAATAAAATAAAATTTAATCTATAAATATCCTTAATATCTCATATATACACAGAATGGTAGAATTATCTCTAAAAAATGCACGTAGAGCCTATTTTCTTAGGACCCTTAAAAGGGAAGTAGCTTGAAAATGATGATCTGATTTTTAGACAGTGACACAACCAAAGCATTTCAATCTTCTTTGTTTGGTTTCCCATTTATTACTTCCTGGGGAAGTTGTCTCAGTTATAGAACTCAAATGAGTTTCATAAACAAAATACAAGATAAAATCTAAAATTCTGCTGGGATTCTTAACAGCTCTCATCTATAACCTGGTATTCTCTGAATGTGTAAGTACAATGAACTTTTTTAACCTAAGTGACACTATTGTCTTTGAAAGCTGTTAAAAATAGCAGAGTCAAAGAGGTAATATAATATTCAGTTAGGGTAATTTTGAGTGTCATTATCTCCCTAAGCAGTAACCACGAACAAATTATCAGACGACATTGTCTCTTTTAAATGGAAAGATGAGCAAAATGTATTAGCACCTCAGTGGGATTGGGAATATGTGGGAAACATAATCATGAAACAGCAGTTGCTGAACTGCAGCCCAGCTGCCCAGGGCACTGTTGATCAGAGGGCTTGGTGCTGTCGGAAAGTCAGCACCTGCGGAGGTTGCATGTGGCTTCAGCTGCCTGGACTGGGATCACCTTCACTGATGGATGCCAAAGCTTTGCCCTTGAGGATCTTTTTATCTTTCCCTCCCCATAAACCAAGGAAATTTCTATTAGAATGGCTGAATATATAATGTATTTCATACACTGAAGAAATTATGTATGTATTTAAAATTAATAGATTTTTTTATCTATATAGGTTCATACAGAAACTGCACACCAATAGTTCCCCTTATTATTAACATCTTTTATTAGTGTAGTACATTTGGTACAAATGATGAGCCAGTATTGATACATTCTTATTAACTAAAGTCTGAAGTTTATATTAGGTTATCTCTTTCTGTTGCATATCTTTTGGATTTGGAAAATGTTTAATAACTGTTATCACCCATTATAATGTTAGTATTATTTATCTGCCCTATACATTTACTGTGCTCTCTCTACTCATTCGTCTATCACTTGAGCCCCTGGCAACCACTGATCACTGCACTATCCTCACAGTATAACCTTTTCCAGAATATGATATATTTGGAACCGTGGCATTAAGCCTTTTCAGATTAGCCTCTTTCACTTAGCAATATGCATTTAGGGTTTCCTAATGTCTTATTGTTTCTTGATTGTTCATTTCTTTTTATTGTGCAATAATATTACATTGTCTGGAAGTATCACAATTTGTTTTTCCATTCACCTTTTGAAGAAAATCTTGATTGTTTCTAAGTTTAGAAATTATGAACAAAGCTTCTCTGACCATTTTTATTTTTTATGGACATAAATTTCCAACTCAATTAAAACCCATGATTGTGAAAAATATGAAGGTACTTGAAAAATTTTATGAAAACAGAATTAAAAAATCAATATTCTGATGTAAAAAGAAATTATTTTAAAGATGTATTTGAAAGTCAGATTTTTAGAGAGGGGAGAGAGAGTAAGAGAGGAGGAGAGAGAGAGAGAGAGAAAAAGGAAGCTTCCATCCTCTGGTCAATTCCACAGATGATAGCAATGGCCAAGGCAGGGCAAGGAGCCAAGAGATTCATCTGGGTCTCCCACGGGCCATCCTCAGCTTTTCCAAAGCAATTAGCAGGGAGTTGGATTGGAAATAGAGAAGCTGGACATGAACTGGTGCCCGTTTGGGATGCTGGTGTTGCAGGCAGTGACTTTACCTACTAAGCTACACAACACAGGCTCCACAAAAAGAAATGTGTGAGCCTTATGAAGTTTTTGCATGATACACATTTTTCAACTCTTTGACATATCTTTGTATTTTTAGAGGAGAGATGAAGATTTTTTTTTATTTATATAAAGGGAGTAAATTTCATGTATTTCATATATATGGTTTTAAGAAAATAATGATGCTTCCTTCCTGGAAGTATCCCACTTTCCTTACTCCTTCCTTTCTTAATCTTCTTTTAGTTTTTGCAATGTTGTACTCTCAATTTACTCATAATCACAAACTTAACCCTACACTAAACAAAGAATTCAACAAGTAGTAAGTAGAAAAACCACTGCTATTCAGAAGTATAGACAATAATCAAATTTCAAAATATCAATTTTGCTCATATACTACATTTTTTTGGCACTCTGTATTTTAGTTCAAACAAATCAGGGAAAATGTATATTTGTCTTTTGGGGACTGGTTTATTTCACTGAGCATAATGGTTTCTAATTGCTTCCATTTTGTTGGAAAAGACAGGATTTCACCCCATCCTGAGTGCACCCTTATTCATCAAATCTCAGAAGCTAAGAAGGATCAGGCCTGGTTAGTACTTGGATGGGAGACAAAGATTTTGAAGTTAGAAAGATTTAAATCCCAAACTTGTCATTTTACTCACTTGGTGGTACATTTTTCCTGGAAGTCTGTCATTCTATCACTACTGTTTCAGGCGCTAGAAATGCATGAAGGGCTACTCTGTCTATTACTGCAGTGCCTTGTCAACACTGAAGAGCCTTATTATATCTCTGGTTCCAAATGTGAAAGATGCCTATATCTGTGACTATTTATGATTTTCTGTTTTCTTTTGCAAATTGGTTGAGCTACTGTGGACAGACATTTGAAAAATGATCAAATATGTTAGTTTCTTTCTCGTTCCTATAATCCATAGGTTTTTTTTAATTATCTAAGTCTAAATATGGAGAACAATCTAATATTTTTTCAAATAATATTCTTGAATTATCTATAGTATAATATGAAATAACATGGAATCATTTTCTGTGTATCTGGTACTGATAAGAATAGACTCAAATTGGGAGTTAAGTTTGAGCTCTAGCTTCATCACATACTGGCTTGATCAGGCTGGCTTAGGTCTCTTGGCTTTGGGGGGTAAACATGGTCTTACTGGTAAACTGAAGCTTCATCATGTTCATAGTATTTATTTCTTTGACCTTCTTGCTGGACTTTTGTGAAGTCAAAATACAAAAATCTGGAATGTATATAAAAATTACAAGTGGTAAAACACTATAAAATCCATTGTTTTAACTTTAATTTCTCTAATGTATTTTAACATTTAAAAAGCTTAAATTCCTTTTTCATTGTATATATTTATGATGTCCAACATGAGTTTTTGATAGACTTGTACACAGAGAAATTATTATTAAGCAAATGTTCATATCTGCCTCCTAACATATTTTCCAACATTTTGTATGAATGTGTACATTTGTGTGAGTAGTGAAAGTACCTGATATCTACTGTTAGCAAATTTCCATTATTTAATATACTTTTAGAGTTCTAAATTATAACTGTATGATTTATAACTATATAATTTATAATCTAGAATTCTGGACCTACTTTTACTACACGAGTGCAACATTGTATGTTTTGATAAATTAACATTTCTCCATTTCCCTCACTACTCTGCCTTGGTAATACCAGTCTATTCCATTTCCATGTATTTAACATTTGTCAGATTCCTCATGTGGGTGAGATCATGCAATATTTGCCTTTCTCTGCCAGATTTATTTCACTTAGCATAAAGTCTTCCGGGTTCATCCTTATTGTCACCAAAGGCATGATCCTTCTTCTATTTAATCTATCCATCTATCAAAGAACACTTAGGGATTTTTCCCCCATACAAAGGCTGTGGTGAATAATGCTGCAATGAATACAGGAATGCATGTATTTCTTTAAATATTTTGAATATTTATTTCATTTCTTTGGGTTAAAACACCTAGAAGAGTGACTTTGGTCGTATGATAGTTCTATTTTTAGTGTTTTTAGAAAGCTCCATGGTGTTTTCAATAAAGACTGTAT
Source organism: Oryctolagus cuniculus (assembly GCF_051225735.1). Lineage (NCBI taxonomy): Eukaryota > Metazoa > Chordata > Mammalia > Lagomorpha > Leporidae > Oryctolagus > Oryctolagus cuniculus. The sequence continues at coordinate 60,468,372 of NC_142870.1, forward strand.
CAAATAACACCTACATAAATAATATTCAATGGTTTTCCTCTCTCCACGCCCTCCAGGAGCACTTGTTATCTGGTGTTTTTTTGTTTGTTTGTTGTTTTGATAATAGTCATCATACTACGTTTAAAGTGATATTATGGTTTTGATTTACATTTCCTTGATGATTAGTGATGGTGATCACCTTTTTCAAATACCTGTGTGTCATTTGTGTGTCTTTTCTGGAAAAATGTTTATTCAATACCTCTGCACAGTTTTTAATCTGTTCACTTTTTGTTTAGTTATTGCATGTTTGTTTCTTGCTATTGAATTTTATCAGTTCCTTATATATTTTGAATATTAACTTCTTATCAGATAAATGGTTTGAAAGTTACATAAAGTTACCTTTTTGATCATTGCCCTTGTATAGAAGCTTTTTTAGTTTGATGTAGTCCTACATACTTGTTTTTGCTTTTGTTGTCTGTGCAATTAGTCTTATATCCAAAAGAACAAAAATCATTGCCAAGGCCGATGTGAAAGAGCTTTTCTCCTTTTTTTAAGGTGTTTTATGATTTTGGGTCTTGCTTTCAAGTGTTTAATCCATTTTCAGCTGCTTTTTTGTGTATATAATATTTTTTTTATTTTGCCAACCCCTTACCAAATCAAAATGTCTTTTTTGTTTCTCACTGCATCTATATTAAACTCCTGATTTTCTGGAATCTTACAACATACTAATGTCAGAAGGTTTGACACAGTTATGGTGAACCTGATTTACCCCATGTGCTTGTCAGTTTCCACTGAGAAGTAGGTGTCACACCAGATTTAACAAGCAACAGTTGTGTGAGAGGAAACTGCTGTGCGAGAAAAACTGAAGAAGGAGCTGAGGAGCTGGACAGTCATCTGCCTGTGCAGTAAATATAACTGAGTGAAGGAGAGAGGGGGGAAGGCTGGGACAAGCTTTGTACACTGTCACTCTCTGAGGATGGTTCTGCAGGGCCTCAGAGTGTTCTTTAGCCACAGTCAGCCCTTCTAGGAGCGCTTTATCTCCCACAAGACCCCCTGGTTTGTGTCCCTGCTTCCCTCAGTCATTAACAGGGAACAGCTGAGGTACAGTGTGATCTGAACACAAACCTGGTGATAGAGGGCAACAGTTGAGTCTTTGGTTAATTACATTTCTTGCAGTTGGCAATCTAAGGGATACATTTTCATGTCCGTTTTCTTAAATAATAAACAAAGAAGTGGAGGCATTTATTTTGTCAGTGCTTAAATAAGGATATGAAAATGTGAAATACAGGCAGTTGAGGTGTGACGTTAAAGTTAACAAGCATGGAAAATCCAATCAATGCAGACACATGCTCAGGAGAGATGCGCATGTGCAGAGTTTAATGACACTGTCCCCATGCTCAAGTTACTGTATAATCACGGTGCACAGAAGAGCCGTTTCCCTCTGTGGTGACTGGCTCTCCTTAAACACCTGTTTTAGTTTTTGTCTGGCCACCTCGCCATGATAAGTAGTCTTTCAAAAATTCTTTGGGGAGAGGAGGAGCATTGAACCATTTCATCAGTTGCAGCATCAACACAAAGCATTTTAAGTTACACCTGACCCCAGAGTGATAAGACGAAGTTTTCAGTGAGTTAAAATCTTCAAAGAGTAAAGGCAAGTTTCAAAACTTGAGACAACTGCAGGTTTAGACTTTAGAAATTTCTCAATTCTGACACTCTTAAAAATTATAAAGCTACCTTTCAATACAGCTTCCTATATTTCTCATTTCTACTCATTGCCTTCTTAGATTATCTTGTTCTCTTACCCACTTCTTCTCCCACTGATCAATTAAGAATAATGACTGTCAGGGAAAATGGAATATATGAAAAGTTATTGTTAAAATATTAATAGATGTCAGCATTGTCTCTGTAAGTTCCTCATTCCAGAGTTTCCCATTGAGCTCCCATTGTGGGACACCTCCGGGGTGCAAGTTCTGCGTGGTTACTCAGTGCTGGGAGCTATACAGCATCTCTTAAGTAAACAAACTGATAGCATCTTCATACAATGGATTTTGCTGTATATGAAACTATTTGTCTATTGACTGTTGCCTATTTTCAAATTTTGTCTTTCCTGTGTGTGTGTGTGTGTTTTCTGACAGGCAGAGTTAGACAGTGAGAGAGAGAGAGAGAGAGAGAGAGAGAGAGACAGAGAGAAAGGTCTTCCTTTTTTTCCGTTTGTTCACCCCCCAAGTGGCCACCATGGCCAGCGCGTTGCGGCCGGCGTGCTGCGCCAATCCGAAGCCAGGAGCCAGGTGCTTCCTCCTGGTCTCCCATTCAGGTGCAGGGCCCAAGGACCTGGGCCATCCTCCATTGCCCTTCTGGGCAACAGCAGAGAGCTGGACTGCAGGAGGAGCAACCAGGACAGAATTCAGCGCCCCGACCGGGACTAGAACCCAGGGTGCCGGTGCCGCAGGCGGAGGATTAGCCTAGTGAGCCTCGGCGCCGGCCTTTCCTTTAATCTCTTTAAAATATATCTGTAGCAAATGTTCCTATTTCTTGTTCTTCCTCAAAGCTAGAAAACTAGATCTTAGAGTAAGCTCAGTTTAGGTCTTGAAGAAAAGGAAAATGCTATGGAAAGCTATCATTTTCTTCCTACGACCTTAACATACATTGCAGCTCCTCCAGGGAGCTGTCAATTAAAAGCATGGAATTTACACAAATCTAAATCTTGGAAATCAGCCAGCAAGCTGCACCAAATATGTGGAAGAACTTATTAAATAGCTCTTTAACCTTTATTACTTAGCGCATTTGATTGTACAAATCCGTATCCTCAGGAGACATAGGCAATGCTCATTAGGATTCCTGTGGAGAAAAGAGCAGAAAGCTATTTCAACCAACATAAACATTTTTTAGTACTGAGTTAGATACTGAGTTTAGTACTGAGTTAGAAGCTATCACACTGGACGCTATCCCTCAAAAAATATAGAAGCACAAAACATGCTCATTCATACGCTAATAATTCACTGTTATCCCTGGTAATTTACTTTCTCAGTTATAAAATAAAATTCTATGTCTGCAATTCTAATACTATTGAATATTACTTTAAATGTTAAGTAATACAATTAGCACAATCTGTTATTAACAGATACTCTCTGTGAAAATAATGATGATATTATTGGCTAAAAAACTTTGTGATATAATTTTCTAAAGAATTTTCAGGAATAATAAAGCTAAAAGCAATTTGTTGCTTCAGAGCTTTGGAGTATTATCAAAAATAGCTTTGATTTTTCTCAAATCAAGAGGTCTTTTTATGGTCTTGACATGAAATTATTTGCAGAAAACAAATTTAATAATGTCACAATTACTCTGACCTCTTTCTGAAAACAGACTCTTTTCTAAATTCCAGAAGTTTCCATGACTTCAGATTATACCATTAAGTTCCTTTATGAAACACTGGTCTGCTAATAGCGTTTTCATGAATACAGTGTAGTTAATTCTTCTTCTTGCTCAAATAATTAATAATTTCCATACAACTTATGTGGTAAAATTCACAGGCAAGTGTAGTTTCTTCTTTTAAATAGAAGTGATTCTCTAAAATAATTAAACCTGGACTTTCATGCTGAGAAAATGTTTAGCTTAATAAAGCCTAAATGCATTTATCTTTCCTTTGTATTATTTTACCCTGGGTAGTATTCAAATATTAGTTTCTTCCGCCTGCCTCTTTATTTATGATGTTGTCAAGTGCAGTTCTCATAATCTGGACACAGAAAATGCAGGAATTAATGCAAGAGATTGAATTGGGGGTGGGTGAAGAGGGAAATTGATTTATTATTATTTCATTGTTTTGAGTAATTGAGTGCAGGACTCTTTGTGTAAGCACCTGAAAGATGTAGCTTCACATCTAGATAATTAAAAGTATTATAGTAGAAAATAGTTAACTTTATGAAGCTCGATTAATATGTTAATTACATGTGTATTCTTAATTTATATAATGAACAAAATATATAGTATAAAGAGAAATATGTGAAACATTTCTCCTTAGTCTCATTCACTATGAAAATCTACTTCAAAATAAAATATACACTATCATTTCTTTCATATACAAAAATGTGTAGTTTTTGATCTGATGTAGTCTCCCTTTCCTACCACATACTCAGAACATGGTGCTTTAAGAGTTTTTATTTCGGGTTACTACCATTCAGGGAACTGTGCATTTGCAGGTTGATATAGACCCCCTGGCCTCATCAAAAACTTTTCACTTTGGAATTGACTTGGTCACATTAGGATCCCATTGTGGAGTAAGTGGTAATCTCTGTCTCCTAAAACCCAGGGCATAAGACATTTTCAATATAATCTCGATATATATGTTTTCTTGTATTTATATTATTTTCCATTGTGAAATTGTTTGAAAAAGATGGCTTTTTTGGTGAGGGGTGATTTTAATATTTTCATTGTTAATCACTATGATACTGCCTTCTTCCTACCCTCTGGTTGATTTCAATAAATCGTACATATATTGTTTTCTGGGATATTAAAAACAGAGAAAAGATATAGGCTAATTGATCTTGTAGAGTACTCTAAAGGTAAAAGAAAGGGCTTTAGTTACTCACTATTGTTGAGCTACTGCAACCTTCAAGGTGCTGCAAAGAATTTTTTTTTTTTTTGACAGGCAGAGTGGACAGTGAGAGAGAGAGAGAGAGAGAGAGAAAGGTCTTCCTTTGCCGTTGGTTCACCCTCCAATGGCCGCCGCGGCCGGCGCACCACGCTGATCCGATGGCAGGAGCCAGGAGCCAGGTGCTTTTCCTGGTCTCCCATGGGGTGCAGGGCCCAAGCACCTGGGCCATCCTCCACTGCACTCCCTGGCCACAGCAGAGAGCTGGCCTGGAAGAGGGGCAACCGGGACAGAATCCGGCGCCCCAACCGGGACTAGAACCCGGTGTGCCGGCGCCGCTAGGCGGAGGATTAGCCTAGTGAGCCGCGGCGCCGGCCCAGAATTTTGAGATAAGTAAAATGTAGGCCATTACTTCAAATAGTTTGCCCAATTGTAAAGGACATAAATTTGATATTTTTCTTTTAAAAATAGAAATAAATATTTTAAATACATTATAAATATTTTTCTCTAGAATTTAAACTCCATCAGATCATTTCTACCAACCTGGAAGAGCACTTGACACAGTGTAAACATTCAATAGGCAATAAATAATTCAATGAATTCATGATTTAAAAAATTTTAGTACCAAATTAATATCACATTAACATGGAAAATAAGGTAAAAAAAGAAAAATAAAATGAACACATAATAATTAATTAAAAAATTAAAAAACTGTACATTTGGCTTTCACTTGTCAATGGGTTCATTTATTTTTTGATTTTTTTAAATTTTTATTTATTTATTTGACAGAGTGAGAGAGTGAGAGAGAGAGACAGAGAGAAAGGTCTTCCTTCTGTTGGTTCACCCCCCAAATGGCCGCTACGGCCGGAGCCAGGTGCTTCTTCCTGGTCTCCCATGTGGGTGCAGGAGCCCAAGCACCTGGGCCATCCTCCACTGCCCTCCTGGGCCACAGCAGAGAGCTGGACTGGAAGAGGAGCAGCTGGGACTAGAACCCAACGCCAATATGGGATGCCGGTACCACCAGCAGAGGATCAACCAAGTGAGCCACGGTTCTGGCCCCTCAGTGAGTTCATTTAGAGGATTGTGTGAATGTACTTTTTATTTCAGTCCCCTCTTACTATATTTAAGTTCCTCCAGTTTTTCAGGATTAAAAATAATAGTGTATTAACTCTGTATATAGTTTTTTATGCACATATGTAAAAATACCATAGGATATATTCCTAGTCATGGATTTGTTAGATAAAATAATATTAGCATTTTAAATTTTGATACCAACCAATTTTGCTTCCATTATTTCTATTCAACTTGGGGTGAACCTTAAACTCTTTTTTAAAGTCACCTTTGACAATTCTGATCAAATATTTGAATCTTCCCATTGAAAAAAACTTTCAGTGAACTATAAATTTTTAAATATAATTTGAAGACTTGTAAATGCCTTAAAATTTCTTCATAGATCCCAAGTTAAGAAATTTTAACAATTACAGTAGAATCTCCGTATTTTCTTATTTAAAATTCATGAGGCACCTCTCAAAAAAATAAGAATTGATAACTTAAATCAATTTTGTTCCTTTTTGACCTTCTCTAAATAAAGTATTTGTTTATTATTTAAAAATAGCTCCCAGAAGAATCCAAGTGCTAGTGTTGAGGATGAAAGTAAAGAGAGCTAACATTTTATTGCATTTTACTAGAGAAATTTTATGTGCATTTATGAATTTTGGAAAGCTGCCAGTCATAGGACATGTTCCTTATGAAGATCAAAAATCTACTCTGCAAAAATACTGTAATAAAAAATTGACTTGCACGGAGAGAGAAAATCAAGTGTCACTCAGTGACTCTCATGAGCCCTGCTTGTGACATTCAGTGAAGTAGTCCTTACCTTCCTATCTGCTGAAGCCTAAAGTCAGTGTTCAAGTCAAATACAATTTACTCCAAAACATTTTGCTAGTATTCTGAGGCTTGTTGCTGGGATTCCTTGCTGTACATTCTCACTAAGTGCCTGATACAAATTCCATCATGTTTCTTGAAAAAAAAAAAAAAAGGCCTTGATATTTTATTTATATTATTTCCCATTTCCCCCACAAAGTCCACTTAGCACTTTGCCTATATTAAGTGTTCAATAAATAATTGGCATATGACTGAGTTACAAATAGATGAGTTTTTAGATAGGCATGAAAGGATACACTATTGGAATTCAACCAGGATAGATGTGCCCAAGGGACAGCAAAGACAAAGTAGGGTGAGTGGAAAGCCTAAACTCGGAGGAGTTATGACTCATCAACTCCATAGGTTTCCTAATTATTTTTTAAGATTTATTTATTTTATTTGAAAGGTAGAGTTACAAAGGCTTCATTTTGGTGCAAAAAACTGAAATGCATGTGTGGGTTTTTCATAACATCTTCATGAGCTTTTTGAAGACTTCATGTGTAGGTATATTTCAAAACAAATGTATATTTTGTATGCATTTTTACATGAACTTTTTGAAGTACCCTCTCATATGTCAAAATTATTTGGTCAAGATATTTTTCTTATCCTATGCTTATCCTGTTGTACTTTCATTTAATTCTCCTATGAACCCTTTCTAATCATTATCTTTGGTTAATAAGCCTTTATTCTTATAAATACATGAATAATTACACTCTGCTTCTTAAGTTTGACACAGTTCTATATCTTATTTTTGGTCCAAAAATTTGGATTCCCAATGTAATAATAATTCATAGAAGTGCCTTTAATTTATAGAACACATTACATACAGAAAATTCTAGTCCAATTAAAGTGTCTTGTGATGTATGCATATACACATAGGTATAACTCATCTCCCACAATTGCAGGTGCTTGTGCATATGCATGTTCAGTTTCCATTCTACATTTAGCCTCTTTGAGGAAGGACATTAGTATATTTTATATTTGCAACAGCACTCAGTGATCCTGAGACTACAAAACCATGAATGGTTTTACTTATATTACAGGGAGAAATTTTCAGGAGAATCCTAGTAAGCTAAATTCAATTTTTAGACTTGGCAATTCAAAGAGAGAAAGCTCTTCTGTGAAAAGTGTAAACAGAATAATTCAGGTTGATGGGTACTTTAGATCTTGTTGGAACTTTATCTCAAAGATTAAGACATCTCTAGAAATTCATTTTGAGATTGATTATTGTTTATAGCCCTTGTCTGTACTCTTGAAGAACAGTGTCTTTTCTACTTGCTACTTGTTGAATTCTTTATTTGGTGGAGGGTTAAGCTTGTGATTATGATTATGAAGTAAATTGAAAGATTGTCATTGTAAAAGTTAAAAGAAAAATAAGCGAAGTGGGTGGAAGGAGTGTGGGAGTAAGGGAGGGAGGAAAGGTGGAGGGGGTACCATTATTCTCTTGAAACTGTACATATGAAATCCATGAAGCTTCTTTCCTTTATATAAATAAATAATAAAGGTAAATAAAAAGTAAATTAGGATGTTAACTCACCGCTGGATTACTGTAGTCTTTAAATCGTTTTATGCCTAGGGAGGTTAGTGGTGTTAGGTCTCCAATAGATGCAAGCCTTTGATCTTTCTGTCAGATAAGCCTGGGCGTCAGTACTCTTACCAGAAAAGGAAAGTTGGTAATTATAGCAAACTTAAAAATTGATTATAAACTAAGCATGATTATAGCTCATAATGTCATCCAATTCACTGTCATTCATTCTGCCTTAAGCCTGTGGAGCAGTGGGTACATCTGTAACTGTTGGCATTTTACCTACTTCCTTCATTCTTGTCACATGCTTTACAAGGGTACTTCCTAGGAATCAAAAGACAATGTTCATTTCCATGAACTTTTGTATTTCACTTTTGTTTGTTCTGCTCTTCAAATTCCTGTGTTAGCGTGAGGCGCCAGCCGCAACACGCTGACCGTAGCAGCCGCTTGGGGGGTGAACCAACGGCAAAAGGAAGACCTTTCTCTCTGTCTCTCTCTCTCTCACTGTCCACTCTGCCAGTCAAAAAAATAAAAAGAAATAAAAAAAAAAGAAATAAGAATTCACAAAGTTCCAATGTTATCAACTTCTCTCTGATTTTTGAAAATGTTAATTTGATAAGCAAACTGAACTCCAAAACATTGAGATAAGAAACTATTTTATTAGATACCCTTAAATGCCAGACATTGTTTCTGGATATTCGAAGATTAAAAATATATTGTCCCTTCCCTGTTGTAATTGCATTTTCATCTTGCTAGCACACATCTTGAAATTCACAGTTTTAAAAATCTGTCATAAAATTTGATGTGTATATAGAACATGAAATTTCTATAGGAAAAGGGAAATGGTCTGTGAGAAAAGACAAAGCATTAAGTTTTTTGGAAGTACAAAGTAGAAATTCCACATCTAGAAGTTAAATATAATGGAAAACAAGCATTTTAACATAATATATAACAATATCCTAAATATTACCTTGCATATCATCAATCACATAACTAAATCCCAATTATTTTTATTTTAAGGACAATGAAGAGACAATTTCTCCATTAGAGTCTTATGCTTTTTCATGGTTTGATGTTAAAAAATGATTATAGGTACAATATGGAGAGCATAAAACAAAAAATATTTAAGTATTTTTTCAGTATTGTACTGAGCATCTGGTAAGCATTTTTAAGTGAACTTTTTAAATAGCCATTGGAAACCCATTCTCACTTCTTAAATTTTGTATACTGTATCTCAACAATGATAAAAATACTGAAAACTAGTTATTATGTGGCATGTTTACATGAAGGTGTGTTCTTTGTAATTTTATTCACTGGGACAAAATTGCTTAAAGGGATAGTAACTACCTCAATAGATACAATTTTAAAATGGGAATTTTATTAGTTTTTTTCTTTACTGAGGTTAATGATTTTCACACTTTGATGACATTTTTATATGCACTATGATTGATAGTGAAAGGTGGTATCCACCTCCTTGGTAGTAAGATGGTTTTATTTACATGTTGCAAATTGCCTTAGCTTTGCACATTAGCACCACCTGGTGGACAAAATATCATTTGTTTATATTTTCTCTACAGTTTGAAACAGCCCCTTCATACATTATATCCAACTATGACATATCTTTATAGATATTCAGTTGTAAAAATTAGATTTTAAAATCATTGTAAACATAATAAGGTAGGCATTTTTATCTGAGATACTTCCTAAGTACTGCTACCAATTTAAATGCCTGTTTTTTTAAAACTTCATATATATACACACATATATATAACTTTGTGTATATATAATGATGTGAAATGATGTGATTGACATCTTACATTCATATGAAAAAATGTTTTCTTCTACATTTGAATTGTTTATATTTTTCACAGTAAGAATTTAAGTAATATCAGAAAATTTTCTGTACATTAGTGAGGAATTGTGTTTTAAATTAGATTGTCTTTACAATATACAACTAATCACTTTGTAACTCTACTTTATGAAGGATTTTCATACTACCAATCCTTAAAATGTCAAATCTTATGCAAAATGAAAATTATTTTTTTAACTTTAGTACTAAAAAATAAACCGTTTTCATGTTCATTTTCCCCCATACAAAAAAAATTCAGTTGTCGTCTTATATGCATTAGTTCTCAATTTGTAAGGGTTATTTTAATTTCCTTAAGAATAAGTTCGATCATATTTTGCAATGAAAAGCACGACTTATTTAAAGCTACACTTAAGAATTTTAAATGTGAATCTTTGTATTGTCCTGCACATTTTTCTGAAATATATTGTTACAAAGTACAGAAAGGAAGATAATCCACTTGCAAATTCCACTATACTCTTGTGTTACTTCAAGAAGAGAATTTAAAAACTTCTCTCTCTCTCTTTATTTTTGTCTAAAGGTCTTGGATGGTATACTGTAAATTCAGCATATGGAGATACCATAATCATGCCTTGCCGACTCGATGTACCTCAGAATCTTATGTTTGGCAAATGGAAATATGTAAGTGCAACCAATCTTGCTTGGATTTGATTAATTTCTCTGGTTTTCTAAATAAAATATTTTATGTGAATAAAAATGAATTTCAAATTAACATAATGGCAATATTCATCTATGTGTACAAATACACAAGGTAGAATTGATGTATATGTCAAAAATAGTGCCTAAGTCTTGCATAGCAAATATAATTTTAAATTAAAGCCAATAAATATGTAGCTCTTAGATCATATTTGTCTGAAAGATACATTCTTAAGTATCAGAGGCAAAGACAAGACAGAATTCCAGAGTAACATCAGTGGCATATGAGGAAGAGCTTAGTGGAGGATGGCAACCTTTCCCCACCAGCTCATGTTGTGTTGAATGGGCTGTTGCCAAGGAAAGATACAGGGGTGGTGAGGACACTCAGGTATTCGCTGGAGGTAAGTCACCAGCATTACAGGCACGTTCCTGGTGAGTAGCCTTAGAACCGTGGCAACGCTGTAGCAGCTTTTTATATTTAACATGTTAGTTGTATCCATTTCTGGCTGCTGGCCAAGTCAAATGTTCTTAGCTATACAGATGCAGATGGATCTGGAAATGGAGAGTAGAGATCCTGGTAGTTGGATGTGGAATGGCTAATAACTTTGACTGATAAAATTTCTCAATTACCAAAATCAATGAAAGGTGCTTGTAAAGTACAGTTTCCCAATGCTGAACCACAGGAAATTCACAGCAGGTTGCAAGCTTCACGCAGGTGTAAGTTTCCTGGGACACAACAGCAAAGTTTTCCTAGCTCAGTGAAATTTTAAAAGGCAGTTGTTTAGGGCAAGGATTTGATGCACAAATAATTTATGGAAAGTTTCTTCCATGAGCAATTTCTGAGAGCTTCTCATATGTTGAGACGTGTTATGAATTGTCTGAGGGTCACAGTTTGATTCATTTCTGAGGTTCATTTGACCATAACAACTTTTGTTTTCAAATATCTCCAAGAACAAACATTTTACAGAGCACAATCTGGGAAATGTACTTAAGAGTGCATTCCAGGGGTGGGTTCTGAAATCAGACCAACAGGTTCCACCATATACTTAAAATAATATTCTGGGCAAGTGAGGTAATCCTTATTTCTCATCTGTAAAATAAGATGATAATAACGATTTATTCTTCATAGTGTTGTGGGAATGACATGAAGTAATTTATATCAAAATATTTACCTAGTGCTTAACATGTGGTGCTCATTTGAGGAAGTGAGTTATTTCCATTGTGCTTCTAGAGTGGTTTGTGAAGGGAAAGGAAGCGGGTAGGGGAGCCTAGCACTTTTCAGTACTATCCTCTTGCTTTCAAGTTCACTCAGTAATTATGAACTGTTCCTGGTTCCCTATAAACATGGAAATTTGAAGTTAAGGCCTATGAAGATGAATTCTATGTGTACCTCTAAAATTCGAAGGGTTTGGAAGACTATGATATGTCACCTGCTGAATTAATTTTGCTCCCAAAATGAAGGGATTCAGGTGACAAAAACTTAAATTATCACAGAAAAGTTCGAATATAAACAAGGAAGTATTGTTCACCTAAACTGTACTGGCACAGTGGTACTAGAAACCAAACAATGATGACAATTTTCAAATGGTTAGTTAAGCAAACAACTTCAGCAGTGAGCTGTTGAGAAATGTTTGAGGTACGATGTGTGCCATAATGAGTCCTGATTTGCAGAAATATGATACAAGCCCTAATTTAATGTAACTGACAGACAAGTAACAGATTTGGATCCAGTGAAGGGACGCAAACACAGAGGACAGATGGGCTGCTTTCTCCCTGATCACATTGTACTCCCCCTGTAGAGTGGAGATCAGAGCCCCTGCTCACTCCCCCCAGCCCCAATCTTGCCTCTTCTTCTTCAGTATCTGCCACAATGACTGAAACAGAAAAGGCAACCGATGTCTCTGAAGACTGCTGCGTATTTTCACAATGGTGCCAGGATGCTCAGTCCAAATCTAGGTCAGATTTACTAGCTGGGACCTTGGGAAGTTACTTAACCAAACCTGACCTCCACTTTCTAATCTGTAAAATGAGGTTAATGTTATAACTCTAATGTAGAGGGTTGTTAGGGATATTAAATCAGTTAATTACTGCATAGAGAAACCAAAGAAAGCACCTGCCATATAGTTAGTTTCTCAAAAAATAATAGATATTATTTATTGCAAAAGGGAATGAATGTGGAAACTGAAGGTAATGGTCTGACATATTTCCCATAGGAAAGGAGTGGTTTAAGGCAAGGATACAAATTGTAAATCTATGTTGAAATCAGAAATTTAAGACTATAATTGATGTATTCAAATATTTAAAGATCTATAACTTTTAGATTCCAAACATAGTAATATATGTTAATTTTTAAAAATTTAATCCCTGAATCTTAAAATTTGTCATGTATGTTAACATGCTTTATTTCCACAATGACTGTAGAAGGTAAGTAGTAGAGATATTGGTCTGAATTTTCGATCAAGTTGTTCATTAGATAAGACAATCTTTGGTGCAGTCAGAAGAAGAAATGTGTTTTCTATCTAGTGCTCTTGGCATAAGTGTGTATGGCAGTATATTTCTAATTTTGATAAAATTGTATGCAGCAGTGTTTTGAGCAAAATTTTATGACTCAGATAGCAAAACTATAGATTCTAGTGGCTCACATTAGTCTATTGCTTAATGGCCATGATTGTTTTACAAGAGTAAACACTGTTACTGCATGAAGACTGTTTAAATGATGCTGTGTGTGAAGGTCAGCCATTTCAGTTTTGCTTGAAAGGCATGTGTGGACATTTCAAGGATGTGGATTAAAATGAAGAATATGCCAAAAATAATTGCCCAGGATATCTAGGTATCTGAGTACTTGCAGCTCAAGGATATGCCTACTGTGATGGTTATCTGAACACCACTTTATACATGTGTGATTTTTATTTTATACACATATAAAATGAGCCTTTGTTAGATTCAGTACTGTCACTGATGCTGTCCTTCAGATAGACAAGAAAAGGTCACATTCCAAGAGCTCTATTCTTTCACTTTAATGTGTTTAAACTGATACCTGTAAATGAATGCAATTTCCCTATGAATAATGATTTTCTGTAGCCAGAGATCTTTGTGAGTCTTGTATTCACAATTATCTTTATTGGATAAAAGTTATATGTATTTGTGGGAAAAGATAACTAAGGAGTTTCTGTTATTCTGAGCATAATACTGAATCATCTCAATGTGCTTTTGTTTAAAATGTATTATTATTATTTTAATTCTAGGAAAAGCCTGATGGCACCCCAGTATTTATTGCCTTCAGATCCTCAACAAAGAAAAGTGTGCAGTATGATGATGTACCAGAATACAAAGACAGACTGAACCTCTCAGAAAACTACACTTTGTCTATCAGTAATGCAAGGATCAGTGATGAAAAGAGATTTGTGTGCATGCTAGTAACTGAGGATGATGTGTTTGAGGCTCCTACAGTAGTCAAGGTGTTCAGTAAGTAATCTGCGGCATAACTGCTAAGTGGGATTGATGGCTGGTGTTTCGGAAAGACTGGACTCTAATGTCTCTGCAGCAGGAATCTATTTGAGAGGACTTCTAGAGATCTTCATTCTGCTCATGCATGCTGCTCATTTCAGCAAGGATAAAAAAAATCTGAATTTCAAATAGGAGATTTGCAGAGAAGAACTAAAAAAATTATCTGTTGTTTAGCTGTGTAAAATTTCCTGAGATATTAAATACTTTTACCAGTGACATTTGGCATATAATATTTAACTTCCAGTGACAGGTACCAATAAATGTTCTGTGATGTATCCATGGATACATGGCACATAAATATGGTCATGCAAATCATGCTTACCTATGCATGTTTTAGCTAACCATATGAAATTGCCATATTGATACACAGAAACAGTAAAATGCTGGTAAATCCAAACCATTTTATAAATATATACATCAATGTGTATATACACATATATACATTTAAAAGTATATGTGTGTATATATATATACTGACATTTAATGCTTATTGATTTAGACATTAAAGAGTTCACCTGGCTTAGAAAATTTCCCCACACTATATTATGGATATGGGATACACTAAGGAAACACAGTAGAGCAATGTTGGAAGAAATGAAAATTATAGAAGAAACTTGGAATAATTATAGTGATCACAATAGCAAAGTTACTTTGCCTAATGATAATATACAGTTGATGTTACTGTGCTATTCACATGAATGACTTGGGGAAGTATAATTAAAACATCTCATCTTTTAAAATTCAAATTAAAGATTACATCATCATATCTTAGAAACTGCAGGAGGTAACACAGGTCTCAAAAGTTTCAGAATCTCAATCTTTTTAAATTAGGGAATAAGGTCTCACTTTCTAAATTTTGTCATTTGCTCTCTGATAAATTGACAGCACCTAGAAATTATTAAAATCAACAGGGAAGAAAGAAACCCAGAGGGCCCTCCATCTAAAGCAAGTAACCGTGAATTTGTTTTCTTATAATAGACCATGCAGCTAAGTAGGTCTATCCTTGAAGTATTTATTTGGACTTCAAAGCTCCCAAAGTTCATGATGTGGATTCAAAGAGTGCTTATAGAATCAAAGGAAGCCTTTGTTCTTGAGAAGAACCTTGTAAAGCCACACTGCACGTTTCAGTTGATTACTTTTCAGCTGGGAAGTTACTTTCTAAAAGCCATCTACACTTCTCAATCATTTTATGAATCAAACTGAGTACCAAATGTCAGTCATGGCTACTTCCACGAAGCACCCCAGATAATCCACATCCTGTATTTGCCGAGGGCTCATGCATTTTATCTTTCACTTCACTTTGATGTTACTCAGAGGATGGATGATGTACTGCTCAGGACACTTTATTTGAAAGAGAGGAACCAGATATCTTGGATTATAGGCCATGCTGCCATAAATGAACCTAAACATCAGGAATGTACCATAGTAGGTATAGAAGTTCAGTTGCAGCCCCCTAATGCTTATGTGCATTAATTTTCCACTGTAAGATTTATTTTTTTCTTCGTTAAAACTATTGAATATCAAGATAGCATGTAAGGAGGTTGAGAAAATCCAGGTCATTTCATTTAGAAGAAGCATTTGAGTCATTTTTCAAAATAACTTTTCCTTAAAGGATGCATATGGAAGTCTGAAAAAGAATTCAGTTTGTCTAGTTTAACAAAATTTGTAAGCTGTTGTGGAATACAGAAGATTTCTAAAACTGAAAACAAACTCACACCCCATATACTGCCAGCAACCCTGCCCCCTTCTTTTGAATGTTATTGAAAACAAAGTGATCCTCAGAAGCAGAATTTGCATTCCAGGCTGTGGGCCAGGGAGAATTTACATAGACTAGTTACCCATTCTTGAAAATGGTGTTTTATTCTAGATTCTATGAGACCCACAAAATCCAATGAAGTGAATAGCTAGGCTCATGATAAAGAAAGAATTTACACGAACATATAGAGGCTTTCCCTTTTGTCTTGTTAATAACGAATTTGCTTGGGGTCACTTTTTTGTGAAGCAAACAGTAGCTGTGACAAGGAGACTTTCATGCTATGCATGTCTATATTGCAGTCACTTAAGAGTTACTAGGCTCATCAATCAGTCCTCTGTTTCCCTCTGTTGAATCACCTAGCAACATGCACTGTGTACTACAGAATTGAGTGTTGTTGATGAGAGCCAATCCCAGATCAGCCTGCTGCAGGTTACCATCCCCGTGGGCAAAATCAAATTATTTATATTCAGACTAGAAGCCATGAGTGATGACTTTGTTACCTCTAATGTAGGTTTGTTTGTTCAGTTTTAAACTGTACTGCAGATGCAAGAAATCACACCCATAAACCTGCCCTTACCCAAATAAGTGACATGCTTTGTCATCACTAATCAGCTTCCTCCCCCCTTTGGAGTTGAATGCCATCACAGTGAGACTGTGTCTGCATTTAATGCACATTTGAGGTTAATAAAATCATTCAGAAGCAAAGTAGACCTTTAAAGACTGAGAGGTCAAATGGGTTTCCAGAGGGCCACATGGCTGGTGGTGAAATGGAAAAATCACTGAGCTGGTCACTAGGAGAACTCGCTTTGTCAAATCTGCTCATTTCTGACCTTGAGCAAATCACTCCACCATAGTGGGGCTAAGGGATTCCGTGAGAGCTTTCCCATTCTGTTACAAGGCTGCTTTTCAAGAGCCAGTGAAGAGGGCAGAGGAAGGGGAGAAGCTGCTTCTACTCAATTTGCTAGCATTCTATGTATTCAATATCTCAGTATTTTAATAATAATTTGTTCAAATAGAAAAAGACTGGGGGAAGAAAGGAGATCTTCAGCTCTGAAAAAGTATTTGAATATGACAATCCCTGCCAGACTGTCAACCTCTTTTACTCTGTTGGCGCACCCTGGACTTACTTATGTGAGAGTCTGATGTCCGTGTGGACTGTCCCTCCCACAATTATGAGCAGTGCTTGCTGGCTAACACAATTTATTTCAAATATTTTATCTGTATGTCTTTCATTTGGTATTGTTGTTCTCAACGCTTTTTCAGAATTGAGTGTCCCTCACTTTGCCCTCTTCATGGAAGTTATTTAACCTGAAAGTAAAAATTTGTAGGGAAAGGAAGATGTAGACAATGGCCAGTTAAACAAATGACACCACCTACACTACATATTTCATTATATAAAAATGATAAATTTTCAATCTAATGAAATAAGTAACCTCCTAAAGTGATTGCTGGTAAGTGCTGAAAAAAGCATTTCCAAATCACCCTATCTGGTGCCTCTGCCTTTTCTTCCTCTTTTCTCATACCAAATTGAGATATTCTCTGTGTGGTTTTTTGATCAAATCACTAGCATACTGTTAGTTATAAGTTTTGTTAAGTTATGTAAGTTTCTATATGTTATAGAAGTTTTGCATTTATCATTATGTCCTTTCCTGGCTGTGAGATGGCTAAATACCCCAAAATATAACATTTTAATGAGTTGACAATTTCTGGTTGCTCTGAAGGCATTCACTAACAATAGCCTATCTGTGAGAGCAAAAGGAGGTACCTATTTTAGTTTATTTCTTCCTGATTGTCCCCATCCCCTTAACACAATTTTCTTCTTATCTGGTATATGAATCTCCTGTATAACTTCTCCAGCTGATCAAAAATAATAAAGAAAGTAGAGGGAAAAGCAACGCTGCTATTTATAAAATGTTCCTAATTATACTAAATATTAAATATAGCTTAGCTTTTAATTATATATATTAGAAGATCTCAAATTACTAATTACCAAAAATCCCACAATCTATTCAGTTAAAAATAAACCATTTGAATCTTAGCATTGCATACCATGCCAATGGATATTGGCACATATATGCTCCTGAAGATATAGTTACCCCCTGCCCCAACACACACACACACACGGAGAGAGAGAGAGAGAGAGAGAGAGAGAGAGAGAGTAAAATACTGCAATATCAGATATGCAAGGAACATTACAAGATTCTATTTAAAATATCCTTATTCTATAATTTACAACAACTTCAGTTGGCCCTGTGACAATATTATAGCCCCTGGCTACTCCAATGAAGATAGCTGGATCAGCAAGGAAGAAGAAAATGAATTAAGATTTTTTTTATCATTTGATAAATGTTCAGTTCAGTGATTTTAGAGAACTTAGACATGAATGTTCAAAAGCAAAATTTAGTTTAAATTAGTGCTCTTGACTAAATGACTTTAATAATACAAGTAAATTTGTAGTATTGCTTTTCCTTTCAGTTCTGCATTTGGTTATGAATTCTTGAATCATATTAAGACATAATTCACATAACTTTTTTTAAACCACTTTGGAATCAATATGTAATTTTGCTAAAATAGTATGTGTCCTCTTTTATGGTCCTCCAACTAATACACATCGATTGTTAAAATCTAATATAGAAGAAAATTACGTACAAAACATGTACTTAATATAAAAGTTGTGAAACAAAAATGTAAGGATAAAATAACTCAAACAAATGCAATAAGTTTGACTTATTTCTACTCATTGTGATACTCTCTTCCAAATAGGAAGATAAGTAAAAATGTCAAGAAAACTCAGCTTTATGCATCCTTTCATCAGGTTTCATTTTAGTGAAATAATAATTTTAGAAAGTGTTTGTGGAAACCATGTATACCTGGCCATGTGTAAAGGATCAACCATTATTCCACAGCAAGTGTGGATGATTATGTCTGCATTGAAAAAACGTCACAGGGTTTACAAAGCATAGTAGAAGCACACATTCCATGTAAGAGGAAGTAAATATGTGCCCATCTGTTTTTTTTTTTTTTAAGAATTATTTTATTTATTTGAAAATCAGAGTTAGAGAGAGAAGGAGAGGCAGAGAGAGAGAGAGGTCTTTCATTCCACCGGTTCACTCCCCAAATGACCACAGCGACCAGAACTGAGCTGATCCAAAGCCAGGAGCCAGGAGCTTCTTCCAGGTCTCCCATGCTGGTGCAGGGACCCAAGAGCTTGGGCCACCTTCCACTGCCCTCCCAGGCCACAGCAGAGAGCTGGATTGGAAGAGGAGCAACCAGGTCCCGAACTGGTGCCCATATGGGATGCCAGCACTACAGGCTTTAACCCACTGCACCACAGTGCTGGCTCTGTGCCCATCTGTTTCTTTTCCCTTTTTTATTACTAATTGTAAATTTAAAAGCAAAAATAATGGTGTAGCACCGTAATGATCCCCACCACCATCCCAGAAACATACGTACTAGTACACTCACTGCACCAACTATATCACACTCAGCTTCCCCTATTTTCTTTAATACAAACCCCTTTTATCTCTCCATCCCCTCCTCACCTCTTTTTTGCGTGTGAACTGGAAAGAAGTGACCCTTGGTAAAACTGCCTGCCATATCTTTATGTAGAATCTAAGCTTATGAGTGGATTCTGTAATTTTTCCAGATAGTCTAAGCTTACTACTACTGAAGAAGAAACTAAAATCCATATGACCTTAGGTTTCCTGTTAATTTTGACTTTTGATTGACCAAATAAATGAATTTAATATTAGAAACTTTTTAGCTTTTGAGAGGATGTCACTAAATGACTGCTTTTCATTACCAGAGAACTTTGGCTTGCTTAATTACTGCAAAATAATTTTGTTCATTCTGTTGAAATATTTTGGATGGACACCTCTCCCAAATACATAAAATATTTATTATTTTAAAACATGGGTCCCAAGCAGAATTCAGTAATTTAGCAACAATTACAGCTTTTAATCATGAACATTAATAACACCCAATTAAAATAGTGATAGTGCTGTTTACTGATATGTGTAAAGCTTGAACTCCTGTATCATATATTTTCTAGAAACTGGTGTCTATTTTTGAGGATTGTTTGATCAGCTTTATTTAATTTTTATTACCTTTCTAACAATCAGATTAGTAAGCTGTCACTTTTTGAATGTTTTAATGTTGTTCATCGTTTCTGTTACGCTTTTCTATTATTCCTGTGTTTCTTTTTGCTATTTTTGTATCTTTCTTACATTTGAAGTTTCCAGTTGTTATATTTTAAAACTAGATAATCACCTTTCTGAAAATTGCATTAATGGAACAATATTGCTAGAACTAATAATAAATAGCCTCTTCCATAATTAAGGTACACAATTTTAATACATAGGTTGGTTTATTATTATTAATTATTTTGATTTATAATACAAAACATACTAGCAAAGGAGAAATTCACTCTAGATATTTATATTAACCTGTTGAAAGTTTATGATTTGAATATTTATTTCTATTTATTTATTTATTTGAGAGAGAGAGAGAGAAAGAAAGAGAGAGGTCTTGCATCTGCTAGTTCACAACTAAATCACCACCACAACCCAGGCTGAACCCGGCCAAAACCAGGAGCCAGGAATACCATGCTGGTATCCTACATGGGTGGCAAGGGCCTAAGCACTCAGCCATCTTCCGTTGCCTTCCCAGGCACATTAGCAAGATGCTTGATTGAAAAGGCGATGGCCAAGACCCAAACTGCACTCTCATATTGGGATGCCAGCATTGCAAGGGTGGGTTAACCCGCTGTACCACAACACTGGCCTCACATTTTTTCATACAGTTTGGTGATAATAGTTTTGCTATTCCATGTATTTTGTCTTTTTCTTGTTTTCTATAATATTTTGCATATGTACCCTATCTGGAAATTAAATTCCAAATTGAATATAATTATAGAAAAGCCAATTTTGATTAGTTTGATAAATACAATTAAAATTATGAAGAAGGTGAACAATAAGACTATGAAAGGAGAAATAGTTGGTTGTTTTAAATTTATTCATCTACTTGAAAGGCAGAGTGAGAGAGAAAGATCTACCATCCACTGGTTCATTCCTCAATTACCCAAAACAGCCAGGGCTGCGTCAAGCCAAAGCCAGCAGCCCAGAAGTCCGTCTGGGCCTCCCACATGTGTGGCAGAGGCCCAAGCACTTGAGCTGTCATCTGCTGCCTCCCAGAATTTGCATTAGCAGGAAGTTGAATCAGAAGCAGAGTAGCAAGGACTTCAATCAGAAGCTCAGCTATGAGATGGTGGCATCCCAAGCAGCAACTTAACTTGCTGTGCCAAAACACCCAGCCTGACTGGTTGTTTTTAATGGTTTATTTGCAAGAAGTTCATGAAAAATCAATGAAAATTAGGCTATGAGGCCATTTACATTATCCATAAACTAATTTTTAGAAGTACATAATCTATCAATGACAAAAAATTAACAGATAAAAACAAAATAACCTAAAATCAGTTTTATAAATTATTGCTGTAATTTTTAGTCATTTGTGTATGTATATTTATAATGCTTCTAGGATCATCTCAGGTTCCAAATTTGAAAGATTTCCCCACATTTATAGTTTCACAATGTGACTTGACTTTAGAGACAAAATTTGAGATGCTTGGGAAATTTGGGCTTCTACATTCCCTTAGCCAGCTTTCTATATCTTGTGATTTTTACATCAATGTTTGTTAAGCTTCACTGGGCTCAAGAATCCCATACTGACTTATTAAGCATGCCACTTTATGGGACTATCCCCAGAGACTGTGACTCAATAGGCCACAAGGGACTCATTTAAGCAAGTACCCTCGTGATGCTGATTCATTGGACTAATGTTTTCACCTAATGAGTTGGAAGCCAGTGATGAGTAGAACATGCCCATACTAATCAATTAGAAGTAGTATAGCCTATTAGTATATTATCCTCTGTTTTACCATCAAATTCATATTCATTACATCTTAAAAAGCATTGTAGACAGATTATGCAAAGGAATTGTAAGCACTTATAATAACACTAAGGATCATAAAGCTAACATTAGGAAGAAAGAGTCCTACCAGATTTCCTTATTCCAGATTATGTAGGAAAGTCTATTCTTTATTCTTACGCTTATTATTCTGCTTTGGATAAATGAATTTTTTTTTACTATAAACTAAATCATATATGGCCTTTTTTTCTTTTACATATACTTAAAAGCTTTCTTTACTTAACTTTAGAGCAACCATCTAAACCTGAAATTGTAAGCAAAGCACCATTTCTTGAAACAGAACAACTACAAAAGGTAAGACCTTGTTTTTGATGACCTCTATTGTGTCTAGTGTTAAGTGATTGCTCCAGGCCTCACAAGCTGTGGAGCTGACAGTGTTGCTGGTTCCAAACAAGAAGTATGCAAAGGCACACTGGGCACTGTGCTCACTGTCTCTTGTGACCATGGGATATGAAGGATGATGTGGTCATTTCTGATGGGAGGAGTCTTTCTTATTTACATTATTACATGTTTAATAGAGTTATGAGAGACACATAGATCTTCTCTAGGCTAAATGTAAAAAAATAGGATAGCACGTTTCGGCAACTGTTAAGTTTTCACACTGTGGAAATTTTAGATGCAAATGCAGATGGCAGGAGAATGCAGTAAGAGATAAATCCAGAGAGGGAAAGAAAGACTAGATCAGGACAATCCTTAAATCCCACATGGGGAGTTTGAGTTTTGTCCTGTCAACATATTAAACATAAAATATTGAAGTAAAGATGTGAGAAGATCAGATTTGAACAAACACTTTAGCACAGATGTGAAGAGATGCTATTTGAAGTGGAGATCAAGTTAAAGTTCTGTATCAGGCACAAAAATTAAGTAATAGGGTCATTTTTCTTTTCTTGCAAATTGAAATGCATATATTTTCCTATGGGAAAGGAAACTCCAAAATCTTGAGTCCTTTGAATAAGATTAAATTTTATTGCATAATAATATATGATAAACTGAATAGTAAAGTTATAACACATTTGAAGAAAACTGTGGGAATTAGTAAATACAGTCTCTGAAATACATAGTATGAATTGAAGAGGCAGCCCTATTTTAATACTATAAATGAAGCTTGCATATGAAGACCTATGTAACATGGTAATAATCATTGTTAATGCAACTCAGTTATTTGGTTAATGTTGAAAATAAATAGTGTTAAAATGAATTTGGTAATGTTTCAAAGGGAATATGATTTTATTAATAACAGCTGCATGTATTGTGTTTTTAAAAGGGCAACCTCTATCTTTAAATGTAAAGAATTATTTTTATTCAAGAAAGCATGTATTCAGTGTTGGAAAATAAATGGTTCAAGAAACTACTACTACTATTACGTTCACTGTAATTTCTGGACCTTCCAAATTGATAGCACCTGTTTGAACCTAGGTACTAAGGTTTCCCATTTGTTTTGCAGTTGGGTGACTGCATTTCAAGAGACAGTTATCCGGAGGGCAACATCACATGGTACAGGAATGGAAAGGTGCTACAACCTCTTGAAGGAGGTGGGTACGATGTGGGCAATAAATTCAGGAGACTTGTTCTGATTTTCTCTTATTGAGGTATCCTTTAGGACTACCTGGGATCTAACTATGTTGCCCTGTTTTGATGCATGATGTTGTGCTTTGTTACTTTAGGTATGCACTAAATCATTAAGTGATTTTTAAACATGATTTTGAGCCTTTCTGCGGAAAAGTCAAGGGCAGAGAAAATTAATTATGTGTATGACATGTTCTAGAAGTTAATAATTAAAGTGAGTGGAAGATAGGATTCCAGGAGTCTATTTATGTTTATGTCTCTGATTCATGGCTTTGAGAAGACATCCTACCTTGCTGCATGTCAATTTTCACTCCTGTAAAATATAGTTAGAAGGACAAAACAACTTCTCAAAGATGGTGTGATGATTAACTATGCATTGTGATTTTCTGATAAATGATCCCATCATTGATGCTCTTTATTTTCCTCAGCTGTAGTAATAATTTTTAAAAAGCAAATGGACCCAGTTACTCAACTCTATACCATGACTTCATCCCTGGAGTATAAGACAACCAAAGCTGATATACAAACGCCATTCACCTGCTCCATAACATATTATGGGCCATCTGGTCAGAAAACTGTTCATTCTGAACAAGCAGTCTTTGATATTTACTGTAAGTAATTCAATACATAACTATGTAATTTCAGTGCATTAAAAATATTAAAGTGCTGTTACTCAATGCTCTTTGATTTCTTCTTTTAAAAAAGACATTTATTTATTTGAAAGAATTACAGAGAGAGATGAAGGAACACACACACACACACAGAGGGAGAGAGAGAGAGAGAGCTTTCCATCTGCTGGGTCAGTCCTCAGATAGTTGCAACAGCTAGGACTAGGCCAGGCCAAAGATAGAAGGTTTATCCGGGTCTCCCCCATGGGTGTCAGGAGCCCAAGCACTTGGGTCATTTTCTGCTGCTTTCCCAGGCCATTAGTAGAGAGCTAGATCACAAGTGGAGCAGCTGGAACACAAACGAGCACCCACATGGATGCTGGTGTCACAGGTGGCAACTTAATCTGCTGCAGCACAGTGCTGACCTCAGTGCTCTTTGATTTCTCATTCTAACCTCCCACCCTAAACTCTTGACACCCAAATAATCTCTTCCTTGGGAGACCTATTTTACCTGTCCTACAATATCTTTCACTCTCTGTGTTTTTTATGAGCATCTCTTCTGTATTCATTTAGATGCTTCTTTAAAGATAAAACTTCTAAGGGCCAGCATTCTGGCGTAGATGGTAAAGCCACTGCCTGCCATACCAGCATCCCATATGGGTGATCCTTAAGTCCCTGCTGCTCCATTTCTGATCCATCTCCCTGCTCATGTGCCTAGGAAAGCCATGGAAGATGGCCAAAGTGCTTGGATCCCCACACCCATGTAGGAGATTGGGAAGAAGCTCATGGCTCCTGGCTTCAGCCTACCCCAGCCCTGGTCATTTTGGCTATTTGGGGAGTAAACTAGCAAATGGGATCTCTCTCTCTCTCTCTCTCTCTCTCTCTCTTTCTGTGTGTGTGTGTGTGTGTGTATTCCTTTCTGTGTTGCTCTTTCAAATAAAATAATCTTTAACAAGCAAAAGATAAAACCTCTAACTTGGTTGATTTACGAGTAGTCCTCAACCCTGGATTACCATTATGAATTTTATAATAATTCAAAAATTCCTATCATCATTTTTAATAAATGACAAGTATAGACTGGTAACTGACTTTCTAATAAGGGATTATCACTTTTTTGAGTTACTTATTATAATAATAAGACCAATTACATTAACTATTTAAGATGTATTCAAAGATAGTTTGGTTGACTAAATTATAGATTTGAAACAGAATATTAAATTACAAAGAAAAGATGATTATCTATTCTTTTACTATTTTACTTACTAGTAAACAAAGGCATGGAAACTTGCCCTAAATTGCAAGAGATATTGGAATAAAATCTTTTTTCCAGTGTTGTGTTCTGTTTGGGTTCCAAGATAATCTAATGATTATGAACAAAGAAGCTGATACCCCAGCCCTAGTGCTGTCAAATACTGTATGTTTCTAGAAAAGTAGCTTAATTACTCTAAGTCTCAATGTTCTTATCTTGAAATAGGAAAAATGTAATACTTAACTCATAGTGTTGTTATAGAGATTAGGTGAAATCACAACTGTGAAGCAGCACATTGCATCACACATTAAATGCTCATTATTTAGTACCATTGTCATTAGCTATGTGGTGATTATTGCTCCATAAACATGGAGCTAGAAAAAGACTTTTACTTTACCTGTGTTTCTATTTTGGTTCCCTGAGGCACAGAATCTTACACATGAACAAAACGGAAATTACAAATCTGCCCTAACATTAAAGGATTGGTTTGCCTTAAACTTTGTAAGTTTCAACTTGATTTAAAAGCAGGGAATTAAGAGTGTTTTGTGATGTATAGCTTATCTAAAATCAAACTATGATTTGTGTAAGTGAAAGCATAATTCCTCTATAGAAAATACTCAATTGGCAATAACCCAACTTGGCATAAGTTCAGATAAGATAGATGAGAAACTCAAGATGAATAATAAGAATCGGGGAACTGGCTTAAGAAAGAATAGGAATGTAAGTGAGTGCCAAGCGTGCAGAGTTGAGTGGACAGTGAAATCCTTGGATGAATAATAAGGAAATGATTAACTATGGCTGGTAGTACAGAGTGTATTTGGCATAGTTTTGGCGAAGGCTCAGTGTGCTGGCCTTCCTGGTGAAGACACAAAGGGCTTTACCATGTAGTCCTGACATCCAAGGAGTTTTCTACTCCAGAGAGAAACAAGACATCGGCAACAACAAAAGGAAATTGTTAAGGCAAGGTGGCAAGTAGTAAGTGGCATAGGAACTCAGTGAAGACTCAGGAGCCCTAGGACAGTGACTCTTAAGCCATGTGTATTAGAAGATCCTGAAGGACCTATTAAAATACAGGCTTCTGGATCTCACCCTGGGTTTTGGATCCAGTTGGGGAGGTGCTTGTCACTTCACACTTATAACAAACCCCCAGTGATGCTAATAATGCTCTTATTGACAGCCAGCCTTGAAGAACCACTACTCTGGGAAGATTTCAGAGACGAGAAGGAGAGCTAACAGAAAAGAGTACATTCAAAAAAAGTATTCTCATGAATTTCTCTTGAGAAAACTTGAAAAAGTTGCACTAGACCAGTCCTTCCTTACTCCAGTCAATAATGAAATTTTAGAGAAGCTGGCTCTTTAATCTTTGTGCGTATCTGATTTCTGCCTCTGGCACTGCCTGTATTTATGCCACCATTCCTCATCGCTCCTATCTCTGTAATGATTTCCAAAATAATGTCCCTGTAGTCTGCCCACACTTCTTTGGTCACCTCAAACAAACTGCCTTCCATGCTGTTAGCAGAAATATCTTCTTAAAACAATAAATGTGATTGTGTTATTGTTAATTAAAATTCTTCATTGATTCCCTAGAGCTTGCAACTTAGTCTACACATACCCAACTGCAATTGTCATAGTCTCTTTCAGTCATGATCCTGTACTACATCTAAACTTTCCTTATTGCATTACACTAACTGGGGTCTGTTGTATTTTCCAATTTCCTCTTATAGACTACTTGTTACATATCTATCCATATACTGTCATTATCACCTAGTAAACACCTACTTATACCTCAAAACTTGGTTTCAGGTGATACAGGAAAAAGCAGGTAACTGGATTAGTGCCATGAGCTGGAAGCCACCTATCCCTATTCCCTGCCCTGTGTAATCCTATCTGTCTGTCAGTCAAATAGTCCTCTTCCCAGGATGTTATCTCCCTTCATTTTTGACCTGGAGTGGGAGGTACCATGTAGCCACTCCCCTTCTGACTTTATAAAAGATGCCTGCAACTGGGAGGGGTTCTTTTCCCTTAGAGAGCAGGACGAGACAGAGACAGCTCTGAGCTGCCCTCTCTGCTTCCCTCCTACCCCTTTCCCTTCCTGGCCCACTACACTCCTGAACTAACCCCACATGTGTGTGTTTGCTTTCTCACCTTTTAAACAAACTGCACTTTGTTCACCATATATGTGCCAGTACTAAGAATGTTTCTCTAAGTAGAAGTCAAGTACCTGGAATAGAAATTAGATCCCACCTATGTTGGTAGAGTTGGAATAGTCCTAATTTTTTTTTTTTTTTTTTGACAGGCAGAGTGGACAGTGTGAGAGAGAGACAGAGAGAAAGGTCTTCCTTTTGCCGTTGGTTCACCCTCCAATGGCCGCCGTGGCCGGCGCGCTGCTGCCAGCGCACCGTGCTGATCCGATGGCAGGAGCCAGGAGCCAGGTGCTTTTCCTGGTCTCCCATGGGGTGCAGGGCCCAAGCACCTGGGCCATCCTCCACTGCACTCCCTGGCCACAGCAGAGAGCTGGCCTGGAAGAGGGGCAACAGGGAAAGAATCCGGCGCCCCGACCAGGACTAGAACCCGGTGTGCCGGCGCTGCTAGGCGGAGGATTAGCCTAGTGAGCCGCGGCGCCGGCAAGGAATAGTCCTAATTTTTTGTTGGTAAAGTTGGTATAGTCTTAATTTTTAGGTTTGGTGTTATCATAAATAGAATATGTAGTGAATATGCTATTTTCAACTTCATAATTCCAGCATTTCATACTTGTACAAAATATATGCTAAAAATTAATAAGTGACTTGGACAGAGGGTGATAAATAGATAAATAGATGGAAGGTAGAAAATTTGAGTAGACCCTTGGTTACTGTGTAAGGGGTTACATAAGATGGTAAGATATAAGATTCTTACTTCAGCTAGGTTCAAGTCATGTGGATACTACATTAAAGAACTTTTATTCTTAATCTTTAAATATTTGGAATATTTGAAGAATTTTGAGTATCATGGTAATATTCGAAGTACTACTTCAGAAAAGTGATAGAGAATAAATAGTTATAAAAGAGTTATAAAAGAGAAAGAGATTCAAGGTAAGGAATGAAGTGAAATTTGATGGCAATGCTTCATGTGCAGGTTAATTAGGGCCTGGACTAGGGAAATACTGGTGGGAATAGGAGAGATTCAGATGCAAATTATTAATCATTAGGACTTGATGATTGAGTGCATGCAAGAGGGCAAAGGCGAAAGCCAGAGCATCAGGAAGAATGATGATTTACTAATAGGCAGAGTAAAATTCAAAGTCAAGGGCAAAGGCAAAGCAAGAGATCATTAATTTTGTTGTAGGCCTATTAGTGGATATTTTAAAAGTTACTGTTCAAATGCAAATGAGTCACAATAACCCTCTGATCACAATTTAATTCTTCAATCCTCTAATACCCAGCAGAGCTTATTGAAGAGGGAACACAGTGAAGAGGGAAGGAGGGGTGGAAATAGAGGAGAAAGATCGCAGTCCCTGCCTCTTCCAAGGTCAGCCTTGATCAGAAAGGTGATGAGCTATAGGCCAAAATTGGGCGCAGTCAGATAAGAGTTGCATGGAAGAGTGAGGGAGATACAGGATTGAAAAATTTGTGGTACATGAATAACAAACTTTATTTACTTTTCAACTTTTTGGGAACTAATGGTTCCAGGCATATCTAGAACACATTAGGCCAATCCAGAAAAAACAAGGAGTATATTAAACCAGTTACTGTTCAGCCTTAAAATATTCTGGGTTTGGGACTCACATTGTGGTATAATGTGTGAAGCCACTGCCTGCAATGCCAGCATCTCATATGGGCACTGGTTCATGCCTGGCTACTCTGCTTCCAATTCAGTTCTCTGCTAATGTACCTGGGAATGCAGCAAAAAATAGCCCAAGTCCTTGGGCCCCTGCATCCTTGTGAGAGTCCCAGATGATGCCCCTGGCTCCAGGCTTTGGCCTTTCCCAGCCCCAGCCATTGCAACCATCTGGGAAATGAAGCAGTAGAGGGAAGATTCTCTCTCTCCCACTCTCCCTCTATCCCTCTCTCCCTCTCTCCTCTGTAACTCTGCCTTTGAAATAAGTAAAATTAATCTTTGAAAAAGAATTAAATATTGTGGAGGCATCTGTGGCCAGCATTCTGGTATGGCTAGTCTGCCACTTGCAACACTGTCCTCCTATGTCTAAACTCTGGTTCAAGTCCCAGCTGCTACACTTCTGATCCAGCTCCCAGCCTATACTCCTAGGAAGGCAGTACTTGAGCCCCTGCCACCTATGTGGAAGACCCAGGGTGGAATTCCTGGCTCCTGCTTCAGCCTAGCAGAGCCCTGGTTGCTGCTGTCATTTGGGGAATAAAATGACAAATGGAAGATCTCTTTCTCTCTACCTTTCAACAATTTTATTTAAAAAAAAAAAATACCAGAAAATTAAACATTCAGAGATGTTCAACCACGCATAGAGAAAAATCAAAGAAGTATTTTCGGCACTTTAATTGTAGAAAGATAATCAAATGACTATATGAAAGTTTTATTTAAAAGCCCTCCAAAACTATCATTTGTTGGTTACACTTTATTAGCCAATAACAAAATAGATCTTCATAGATCAATTTAAGTGCTACCAGTTCAAAAATACAGACATTTGCCTCAACAGTTATTAAGTCTTGTGGTAACGGTTCTATAAAACAAACCTTTGCATTATATGATTTCAGAAGTCATTGTCCATTGCATTAGCCAACTACACAACAGTAAAGTGAGTCATTTATAAATGCCACCATGTCCTTTTTTATTTCCTCTATGCTAGATTTGGTCTATTGTATCCAGCCTTTAATTTATCTAGCCTTCTACTGTTGAGCAGTAGCCTGTACCAAAGAATACTCTTTAGCACTATTTTCTTTGTAAAAATGGCCAAAATGGAATGAAGATTGCATTTTGGCTCCAATGGACAAGACAGAATTACATTACATTTATAGGCTGTTGATTGTGTTAAGTGTTTCCCTCAGTTCACAGGATTCACTTTTTTCTTTTTTTTTAATAAGATCTACTATCCTGCATGCCAAAATCTTTTCTGGTATTGTTTAGCTTATGTCTCCACTTTTCATTTAGTATAAGATATTATATTTATTGTGTCATGAATGTAGTGGTGTTGAATAGCTTTAACAACTTTGCTAGCCAGTTTAATCTTAAAATTCACATAACATAGTTAAATTTCTTTATAATAAAATCATATGGTGAGGATATTCCTACTAGTCTTTTATACACAAAATAATTGCAGTCATTCCTACTTCAATTAAAGACATTTTGCTAAGAAGAAATTGATTTTTTATGTAACAGGGTCTCTGTATAGTTTTCTATAACTAAGATTAGTAGTTGGTATAGCAAGTGGCTATTAAGTTCAATCCTTCCATAAAAAGATACATTTAAGTAATTACCAGTACAAGCTTCTTGAGAAAATTGTGTATAATTTAGCCATTTACATTGTATGCACAGGGTAATTTGGTACTTGACGAAAATGGTTAACTTGTGTCTGACTCTTGTAGATCCTACAGAGCAGGTGACAATACAAGTGCTGCCTCCAAAAAATGCCATCAAAGAAGGAGACAACATCACGCTTAAATGCTTGGGAAATGGCAATCCTCCGCCTGAGGAATTTTTTTTTTACTTGCCAGTAAGTGCTTAAGTTTTACTTGAGCTAAACCTCTACCATTTTGTCCTATTGTTTAGCATCTGGCCAACATGAAGAACTGTAGTTAAATGAGAAGGGATGTTACATTTGTAGACCAAGGACACTACTTGTAGAATATCCTTTGAAAGCTTTTCAGCATCTCCCAAAGTTCTGGCCTTTTTATTTCTCAATATTGAGAGATTTCAGAAACAAAGAGTAAGAAAAAAAGTTGACCACAGGAAACTTTAATTGCAAAAATTGAAAGTTTAAGTGTTCAAAAAAGCTATGAGAATCTTATCTTTGGAAGCATGTAACTATAAAGTAGAAAATGATAACAGCAAATGGTCTGATGTTAGTTCTAAATCTCCCCCACAGGGATTCCATGAGCACACTTGTGATCTTCTGAAGTAGGCATAGTTTTGTTGCACTTTATGAATATATGTATATCTTGAAGGAATAATGATGTGGGCTGTTGCTTCTTGCCATATGTAATCTTGAAGTGTCAACTTTTTCTGTATCATATCTAAATGAAATGACACATAAAGGATACTTTGAAAAAATCCCTGTAGCATGTGTTTTGGATGTTATAGTGATATGGAGCCAGACTAAGAAAGAGCTGTGTCTAGAGATACTCATATGCTTTCCCCCAGTTCTGTGTTTGACATCTGTGTTGGGTGGAAGGAAGCCATAGACAAGTATGACTCATTATTACATTTATTACAGTGATGCAATACTAATTCCATTCATTACATTACTCAGCAGTATTCAAAAATATCATCCACTGTGTTACTAAGAATACTAATTTCTTCTACCCTCAAATGTTGTCAAAAAAACATTGTTTCTTCTAATTAGTGGACAGGCTGGTTTTGCCTCATGTAGAAATTTTGAAACTAAATAGGTCACCACTTTGGCTGTCAGGAACAACAGAGACAAATTCATGCTTCAGTTTTAGCAACAATATGTTAATTATCTTTTTGTTAACACATAAATTTATTTCATCTAACTTTTCCTATGCTTAATTTATTGTTCTGTTTTCTTGTACTTTTCATTTTATCTTTCCTCCCCTCTACTCTTTTTTTATCCTTTCTTAATTAACTCTTCTATTTTCCTCCATCTGTACCTCCCTCTCTATCTTCCTTCCCTCTTTACTTGAATATATAGCATGTTGTCTTTTAGGTTGTCTCAAATATGTTTATCACATCAGGTAGGACACAAATATAAAAATCTGCCATATGGGACTCGTGCTGTGGCACAGCAGATTAAGCCTCCATTTCCAGCATCCAATATGAGTGCCGGTTCAAGTCCTGGCTGCTCTACTTCTCATCCAGCTGCCTGATGATGTGCCTCAGGAAGCAGTAAGGATGGCCCAAGTACTTGGACCCCTACTCACACGTGGGAGACCTGGATGAAGCACCTGGCTCCTGGATTTGACCTGGCCCATCCCAGGCTGTTGGGGCCATTTGGGGAGTGACCCAACAGATGGAAGATCTCTTACTCTGTCCTCTCTCTCTCTCTCTCTCTAACTCTGCCTTTCAAATAAATAATCTTTTAAAGAAATCTGTCATGAAACTCAAATGCAAACCCTGTTGTTAAGTACTGTATAAATTAGCTGGTCAAACTCCTTAAAACTAGAATATTAATTATTTCTCCAATTATCAGATGTTGGCAACACAAACTGACCTGTTTTGTTTGAATGAAAGAACATGCTTCCTTTCTTTCTGAGAAAATAGCATTTTCATCAAGAAATACAATTGTTCTCATTCTGGTTACTAGTGTAATCTTCTGACATTTTGCCTCTATCAAAAGGGACAGCCCGAAGGAATACGAAGCTCAAATACTTACACACTGCCAGATGTGAGGCGCAATGCAACAGGAGACTACAAATGCTCCCTGATAGACAAAAAAAGCATGATTGCTTCAACAGCCATTACAGTTCACTGTAAGTCACTTTCTTCTTCATTACCAGCTTCACTTCAAAGGCCTCTAATAGTCTAACTCAGCTATCTTTTCAAATAAATTGCAACTATGTCTTTCTTAAATGACTGGGTTTCAATAGACTCAGTAAAAAACCTCAAAGTTAAGTTCAACTTTGGTCAAGGTTTGTCTGGCAATATTGAAATCTTACATGGCCCTTTGATGGTGATAAACCTAAGTTTTATTTCTAAATGTCATCAAATTGTAGTACCAAAAAACAATATTCAGTGGGTCTTAAATAAAACAACTCACTACATGTTTTAAAATAGATAAGTGCACAAAGTTTGCCCTGGGTCTGAAAAATGTAGATTAAATACCCTTTCCTTTCTTGCAGAATAATATTTATATTCTAACTCAGGCAATAAAAAAATCACTATAGACTTGGCTTTTGGAATAACAAGTACAGATGATTAAAAATTGGCCAAATGTGCTCTATCTAGAAGTATAGTAAATATCTAGTTACAGACCCTCTTGAAGATCACCTTGAGCATACCTTTCTATTAACTCTTAAATTTATTTTGCTTTCCAGACTCTCCAAAGGTTGTATTTTCCCCTGTGTGATGGGAAAATGCACAAATAAGAGACACCTAGCTTGAGTTTTTTATTTATAATTCTTGTGTAGTTCATACTGTCAATACAGTTGTGGAAGCAGAAAACTAACTTGCTCCCCAGTGAGGCTAGAGTTCATCATGTGCTTTGGACGAGTGTCAGTATTGCCTGGAAGTAGAGGCTAACTGTTCATTAAGTCCTTTGCACTCAACAATATCAACATGCTCTAGATATGATTTACTATGATTCTACTGAGGATGAAGTATTTCTTTGTTTCAAAATTAAAACAGAATTTAGAAGTTGTCATGAACACATGGCTCTAAGTCTTTCACTCTAACCATAATTTTTTGAAAACATGTAGGATAGGAGCTTTAACTTTGAGGAAGGTACAGGTGGGTGCATTGGTAAATAAAACAACCTGATGGTTATTTTTTGATGATCTGATGTTGGGAGTACACCCTAGAGAACACTGTAAAAATGGTGGATAGTTAAAACATGTATACAGCCATTTCTCTGTTTGCCCATATTCATGTTACTTAGGTTTGAGCATGAAATCATCAGGGTCTGGTCATAGAGAAAACAGTGACCATTCATGTAATAAGAATAATATTTTTCTCTGAAGAGCACTAAATCATGGGACCATGTATCCAGACCTGTTACTTGAGAAAAAACAGTAAAATAATGGCTATAGCCAGAAAATAGAATTGCCAGTAGAATAAGTGTCTGGTATCATTGTTCATGATGTCTTTGGGCCAGTGACCAATAATCTAGTGCTTTAGAGATAGTGCAGTGAACTTATGTTTAAGAGATGCTAGGTAAGAGTACCTTAAAAGCATATAGCTCTTGTTTGTCTTACTTGTTGGTAAAGCACAATGAGATAGTAACAGGATGATAAGGCAAAAATGTGGTTGCACACAAATAGTGCCTGTGTGATTGACTGTGATGGGAGTGCCTTGGGGAAATTAAACAAAAGCATTTAACAGTTTAACTGGATTTCATTGCATTTAGTTAAATTGAAATGAGTCTTGGTTCTGACAGGTTGACAGTAACATTGGGTTTTTAAGACCCACATTGCTCTTAAAAGAAGAAAAATTCTTATAAGTAACTAAAAATTTGTTATAAATTATAGGAAAACACAAAAATTCTATCTCTGGCCTTTTATCCTTTAATATTTGTTTTCCAAAAACAGAATTTGTTTCCTTTCCCTAGATGACTAGAAGGAGTATTGGTGGAGAAGTAGCTCGTATCTACATATATTTGCAGAGCAATGCTTTCATCAAGCCTCACCCAAAAGATTCACAGTGGCCAGAAAAATAGCTATTCTTCCTCTGCCAAAGCATATGCATGTAGCTTCTTCACCAGAACTGTCGATGTCCATAATCACCCATTAAAATCTTTTTCTTCTCATTGGCAAGTTAATCATCCAGCCAATGAAATCTTCCAACTCATACTGAATAAAGTTTTCATTTAAATACATGGATATTTCCAAAAGTACATGGAAAATTCAATTATGTTTATTTTTGTGCAGGGAAACTCATGCATAATTTTCTCATAATACACATTTTCTATGAACTTTTGGAGGATCCCTCATATAGTTAACCCAAACATTCTTAAGAAACTCCTTTTATTTGTGATGATGTATTTTTGGTTTTTTTTTTTTTTGTTTGTTATATTATTCTCTTTATTGGTCTGCATATGCTTCTGTATGAAATGATTTTTTATTTATTTATTTTTATTTATTTTTTAAGGAATACAAATTTATAAGTACAACTTTAAAAACAAAGTTATTCTTCCCACCCTACCAGCCCTCCCACCCACACTCCCACCCCTCCTTCCTCCTCCTGGCTGTCTGCCAGTCCCATTCTCCATTAAGATTCACTTTCAATTAACTTTGTACACAGAAGACCAACTCTATACTAAGTAAAGACTTCGACAATTTGCACACACAGACACACACACAAATTGTTTGAGAACTGGTTTTACAGTTAACTCTCAATACAACTCACTGAGAACAGAGGTCCTTCATGGGGAGTTAGTGCACAGTAATTCCCATTGTTAATTTAACAATTAACACTTTTATGTGTGATGTCATTGACCACCCGAGCCTCTTGACATGAGCTGCCTAGGCTATGGAAGCCTTTTGAGTATAAAACTCTGTCAGTATTTGGACAAGGCCATAAACAAAGTGCAAGTTCTCTCTTTCCCTTAAAAAAAGAATTTCCTGGGCCAGCACCGTGATTCATTTGGCTAATCCTCTGCCTGCAGCTCTGGCATCCCAGGTTCTAGTCCTGGTTGGGGCGCCAGGTTCTAGTCCCAGTTGCTCCTCTTCCAATCCAGCTCTCTGCTGTGGCTTGGGAGGGCAGCGAAGGATGGCCCAGGTGCTTGGGTCCCTGCATCCACATGGGAGACTGTGAGGAAGCACCCGGCTCCTGGCTTCGGATCAGCGCAGTGCCGGCCATAGCAGCCATTAGGGGAGTGAACCAATGGAAGGAAGACATTTCTCTCTGTCGCTGTCTATAACTCTACCTGTCAAATGAAAAAAAAAAAAAAAAAAAGAAAAAAGAAAAAAAAAAAAAAGAAAGTATGTCCTTTTTTGATGGCCACTTCTTTCCACTGGGGTCTCACTCATAGAGGTCCCTTATATAGAACCTTTTTTTCCACACTGTCTTGGCTTTTCATGCCTGAAATGCTCTTACGGGCTTTTCAGCCAGACCAGGAAGTCTTAAGGGCTGAATCAGGATGTCAGAGTGTTACCTGTAGCAACTGTCATTCTATGAATCTGCTGTATGGACTGCTTCCTGTGTAGAACATTCTCTCCTTTTTAAATTTATTATATTTACCAGACACTTGATCCTATTTATATGATCTCTTTAACTCTTTATCTTATCTGTATGTTCACTTTAACTCTTAATATGATCACTTTAACAATTAAGATGGCATTTTTACCACCAATTTTAATGGGATTTGGAGACCAATGACACATTTTTAAATTGTACCATTAGAAGTAAGTCTGTAGGAATGAATGTAGAACTATACAGTTTTACAATTACAAACTTCCTCCTCCCTCTCTTATTCCCAATATTATTTTTACTGAGATCTATTTTCAATTGACTTTATACACATATGATTAACTCTATGTTAAGTAAAGAGTTCAACAAATAACATGAAGAAAAAAAGACAAAAAAAAAAAAAAAAAACAAAGAAAATGAAACTGACCTTGACAGTAAAGACAAGGGCATCTCAAGTTACCTGTTCTTGAACTGTCAATCTCACTTCTACAGATTTCATTTTAGGTGTTCTATTAATTCTCACAGATCAGGGAGAACATATGGGTATTTGTCCCTTTGGGACTGGCTTATTTCACTAAGTGTGCTGTTTTCCAGATTCATCCATTTTGTTGCAAATGACTAGATTTCCTTTTTTTATATACTGCTGTGTAGTGTACATATCCATAGTGTACATATCCCATAATTTCTTTATCCATTCTTTGGTAGATGGGCATTTAGGTTGATTCCATGTCTTAGCTATTGTGAACTGAGCTGCAATAAACGAGGAGGTGCAGATAACTCTTTTGTTTACTGATTTCATTTCCCTTAGGTAAATTCCCAGAAGTGGGATGGCTAGATCACATGAAAGGTCTATACTCAGATTTTTGAGGTATCTCCATACTGTCTGCCATAGTGTCTTTACCAGTTTACATCCCCACTAATGTTGGATTAGGGTACCCTTTTCCTTACATCCTCTCCAGCATTTGTTGTTTGTTGATTTCTGTATGAAAGTCATTTTAACTGTGATGAGGTGAAACCTCATTGTGGTTTTGATTTGTATTTCTCTGACAGCTAGTGATTCTGAACATTACTTCATGTGTCTGTTGGCCATTTGTATTTCCTTTTTTGAAAAATTGGCGCATGTCTTATCTGGGTTGTTTTATTGTTGTGGAATTTCTTGATCTCTTTGTAGATTCTGGTTATCAATCCTTTATCAGTTGTATATTTTGCAAATAGTTTCTCCATTCTCTTCACTTTCCTGACTGCTTCTTTTGCCACACAGCAACTTCTCCATTTGAAGTAATCCCATTTGTTAATTTTAGTCCTGACTGCATGTGCCTCTGGGTTTTTTTCCAAGAACTCTGCCTATTCCAATGTCTTGCAGGGTTTCCCCAATGTTCTCTAATAATTTGATGATGTCGGGTCATAGATTTAGAATTTTAATCCATTTTGAGTGAATTTTTGTGTAATGTATAAGGTAGGGTTCTTGCTTCAGACGTCTGTATGTAGAAATCCAGTTTCCCCACCACCATTTGTTAAAAGAGACTGTCCTTGCTTCAGGGATTGGTTTTAGCTCCTTGGTAAAATATACGTTCATTGTAGATGTTTAGATTGATTTCTGGTGTTTCTATTATTTTTCATTGGTCTATCCATCTGTTTTTGTACCAATACCAGAATGTGTTGATCATAACTGCCTTGTAGTATGTCTTGAAATCTGATATTGTGATGCCTCCAGCTTTATTTTTGTTATTTAAGATTGTTGTAGTTATTTGAGGTCTCATATGCCTCCATATCAATTTCAACATTATCAGAAGACCATCCACCCAGACCAAGTGGTATTTATCCCTGGTATGCAGGGATGGTCCAACATTCACAAATCAATCAAATACAACACTTCCATTTTCATGGATTGGAAGAATCAATATCATCAAAATATCCATTCTTCCAAAAGCAATGTACAGTTTCAATGTGATACCAATCAAAATACCAAAGACATTCTTCCCAGATCGAGAAAAAAAATGGGATGTTGTATTTTTTAATGTTAATGAAAAGCAAAAAAGAAAAAAGTGTACTTCTTCCCTTTATTTCTTCAACCTTGTGACAGACATTGTGGATACCTCAGTGACAAATCAAGTCTCCGTCACTATCTTGTGGCATGAACAGTAACAAGAGGAGCAGATGCTACAAACAATCAACAGATTGCAATAACAGTCCTTAAACCAAGGAAGAACAAATTGTGTAATGACTTATTCTCATCCCCTAGAATAAAGTTCCAACTTCCAGTCTGGTCTCAATTAATTATGTGGCTTTATCTTCTGTGAGTTATCACCACTCATACTAGATTACTTACTATTGTGAAATCTTCCAAGCTTTCTCACCTCTTTCTCTCTTTTTCTTGGCTTACATGGCAAAAGTTTGCCTTTCATCTCCAACTATTAAAGCCCTCTCAATCATCAGGGGTCACACAGCTTCCTATACAAAGCATTTATGATTGCTTTGAAACCCAGTTTGCCTCTGTTCTCTATACTTCTCCCTTAAGTGTTTGTTTGAACCTGTGTTTGTAACCCTGCATCTTTCAACAAATATTTATTGAGTTCCCAATCTGTACTGGGTTTTTACTGGGAGCCTATTTCATAGGCTGTATGCTATATAATCTTAAGTTGAGTGTATATAACCTCTACCACATTAAATTGTAACCCCATTATTCATCTCTGTATCTCCCATCAGTGCTTGGGACAGAGTAGCTATACAGTAACTGTGTGTTTGATTGAATTGGATTTTCTACATACAGATCATACTAAGGTAGTAAGGTTTTTATTATTTGCCATCTGAAAGATCATATATCTTCCAATGTGTTTATACTATTTTTTAAAAAATGGTATCTAGTGACAGTATACTTAGCAAGAAATCTTACAAAATTTCAACTATGTGAGAAATGAAATAGCATTTTTTTAAAAAAAACTACTTTAGTCAATTTTCTTTGAGGGAACACCTAAACTATC
This sequence comes from Oryctolagus cuniculus, assembly GCF_051225735.1. NCBI lineage: Eukaryota > Metazoa > Chordata > Mammalia > Lagomorpha > Leporidae > Oryctolagus > Oryctolagus cuniculus. The sequence continues at coordinate 60,507,513 of NC_142870.1, forward strand.
TATGCTTTTCCAGTTTATAATGATGGATAACTGTACTTGATTTTCTCACCTTTGTACCATCTCTTTTATAATATTTATTTAGTCATCATTTTTATTTTCTTTCAAAAGTGATTTAAGAATTTTTTCCTTAAGGTAATAGACCTTAGGGGATCATTTATATGCACTCAAAACATCAGTGGTATTAACTGCAACTTGATGCATGATCAATTACATTGCTAATTCACTTGTCCAAGTTGGTCTCAAAGCTGGCTCAAAACACTAAGATGATTATGCTTCAGTTCATTTATTTCAGTCACATAAATCAGGTCTGAACTTTCAAGTGCAGTTATAAGGTTTTTTTTTTTTTCATCTTTTCATCTCCAGTGTATTTTGACTATCTTACTTTCTTGGAGTTTGCGTTTCAAGCAGATTTTCTGCTTCACAGATTTGGATTTGTCTTTAAACCCAAGTGGGGAAGTGACCAAGCAGATTGGTGATTCCCTGCCTGTGTCATGCACAATATCTGCAAGTAGGAATGCAACCGTGGTGTGGATGAAAGTAAGTGATATTTTTGGTACTGTCCTACTGTTTGAGCTGATTTCTTTGTTATATTATATTCATATATATACTCACTGATAACAGGTTTATATACCCACACTTAGGCTGTCTCTTTTTCTTTGTAATAATACAACCAAATTACACAAAAACTTTAGAGGTACTCAGAAACAGTGTGGCATCCATGACCGATGCTCCAAAACTTAATTTGGAGCATTATTTTAACTATATATGTGTGCTAAGTGATTTTACACATGCACGTACACACACACACACACACACATACAGCTATGTACTTTGGAGATTAACAATTTACAATGTGTTTTTTACTCACATTATTCTCAAATGAGCTGTTTGAAGGCTACTTATATGCATAGATTTCAAATATTTTTTGCAAAATAAATATATTTTAATTCCACTTTACATGAAATTTCATTTTTGTTAATTGTTGGGAAAGGGGTAAATATTCTAGTAGACAAAAACCATCTAATCTTAGGATTTCTTAGTTTTCTATTTAGAGGTTCAATTCCTAGTAAAATAGAATTTTTTCTGTATTTCAGATGATATTTGAAGTTAAATGTTATGTTTTCTTTGTTCATATACCTTAGTATAATAATTTGTTAAGAGTTTCTTTAAAAAAATCAGTCTTCCATGGAGTTGAAGCACAGTGAGTTAAGCCACTGCATGGGATGCTCGCTTCTCATATTTTATTTGGATCCTAGCTACTCCACACTTCCTATCCAGCTTCCTGCTCATGTACTTGAGAGGTCACAGATAATGGCTCAAGTACTTGGGTTTCTGCCATGCACATGGGAGAGTTCCTTGCCTAGCTTCAAACTGACCTAGCCCTGGCTGGTTTTGGCATCTGGGGAATAAGCTAGCAAATGGAAGCTCGCTCTCTCTCTGTGTCTGTATTTCTCCCTCTCTCTGACACTGTATATTTTAAACAAATAAATCTTAAAACAAACATCCATTCTTTTCATAATTGTCATGGCTCTGTAATGGATCCCCTATATTGATAACAGTTCTGATGCAGTAACTTGAAAATAAATATACCCATTGCTGAAATCTCCATCAACTGCAATTAGCAGGTATCCTCAATTGAGAACTTCCCTTAATAGAAACCATTGCATTATTCATATAATTAAGTTTGCATAGTAACTCAATATGGTAAGTTATTACCCCATTTCATTAACAAAGAAAACTAAGTCACCAAATTGTATGTACTTGTTCCAGATTGCAAATTTAGTAATAGAAGAGACTGAAATAAAATTCCAATATGTCTCACTCCAAAACTACAAAGGAAAAAGGAAATCTATATTTGGAAACCTCTGAAGTTAAGAAAATTTTTCAGTAGACCCAAAATAATAATTTTAGTCTTATCATGCCTTGTGAAATACTTGACTTTTTACTTAATCAGGACAACATCAAGCTTCGATCTAGCCCATCGTTTTCCAGTCTTCAGTATCAGGATGCTGGAAACTATGTCTGTGAAACTGCTCTACAAGAAGTTGAAGGACTGAAGAAAAGAGAGTCCCTGACTCTCATTGTAGAAGGTAAATGAGATACTTCTCACCAATGCAGATTTTTCTTTGAGGAAAAAAAAAAAAAAAGATGGTCTCTTTTATGATAATGGTTCAACATTAAACTTTAATTGTAATAATATTCTAGGAAAACCTCAAATCAAAATGACAAAGAAAACTGATCCCAGTGGACTATCTAAAACAATAATCTGCCACGTAGAGGGTTTTCCAAAGCCAGCTATACAGTGGACCATTACTGGCAGTGGAAGCGTCATAAACCAAGTAAGTATTTGTCTTCTGTTCTATGCTGTACTTGGTCCATGGAGAGTTTTTTTAGGTACCTAAACTACATAAAGGTTTGTTGCCACTTGAAATTTGCAGTGTATTCTCAGGGGAAGCTCTTGCTAACTTTTTAATTTTCCCAAAGGAAGAACATGACTCAAAGAGAAATTTTAAATTCCAGGGTCATGGAAAATGAAAGAAATATTATCTGTTTTTAAAGGAATGTAAATCTGATGTTGTTCCATGGTTGTTAACTTCTGAAATATTCAGGCATAAAGGTATATACTTTTCTACATCATAAATTGACACATAGGAATATAAGTAGACTTCATTAGTTTGCTTGCTGAAGCACATAAAGGAATATTTCTTCTTGAAACTGGGCCTTGAGTGTGGGGAAAAGTACAGTAATTGCTTGTGCACATTTGTTTTGATTTGCCTATGATTGAACTCAGTTCAGAATAAAGAAAGTGTCCTGTTCTGAACAAGAGGGTTGAACCAAACTTTAATATCTTTACCCCTCATGGGCATTTTCATAATAGCAAAGGGCTAAGAACATATGAATGTATCAGTAATTTTCTACTAATATTAAGTCTTTGACACAAAAAGAAAAAAAAAAGGTGAGGATGTGCCCTGTCACCAGGTGTTCAGAACTATAATCCTACAACATTTCCAATTTGCTTGTGTTACAAACCTACCTGTAATTTCCATTTTCTCCACACAATCTTCACATCACCTCTTCTCAGGAGGAATAATTAAAGACTTTACCAGCACCTAGAGGTGCCATTTGATTATTTGAATCTTCCATTCTGCCTTCCTCCCAGCTTTGGACCCAGTTGAAATTTGAGAAGATGTCTATAAACAAACACCTGCAAAATAATTTTAAGTCAAAATCTCCACTCATCCTCTACCAGGGAAGTCAGACCACAGTTCACCTTAGGCAACATAGCTTTGCACAGCAATGTGGATTTTGGCTCATTCCCCTATGGATGATGCATTTCTGTTGGCATGATTTTGGGTATGGGACACCCCTGTAGCAAATGACTCCTGATTTGTTTAAGTATGATGGGACACACAGCTGAGAGGCCATGCCAGAGAAGAGCACAGAGGCTCTGGACCCTTTCAACTTAAGGAAATGCAGTTTCTTGATTCAGAATAAAGATCTAAACCTCTGGAATTGCTGACAACCTATGAAGCTATTTTATATCATCAAATGCTAAAAACATAGAAATGTTTCTTTTCTACTCTCTCCTTTTTGCTCTTTAGTTCAGTTAAGTAATAAGTGCAGTAAAACGAAACCTTCAGGTACTAATAATACAAGAATAAGAACTAGAAAAATAAGCACATAGTGAATGTCTGATGAATGAAAGGATACAAAGATTTAAAAGGCTATCCTGGAAATGAAAAAATGTACTTTATTAGAGCAAGGTAAAAAAAAACAGGGTCTTAATGAGAAAACCCTATGAAAAATCCTAGTAGGTAGGATAAAAGTAGCAGATGAATTTCCTATGAGCCAGAAATAATAATTCCATTTTTCTTTGTCAAGGAGAAGGATTGATTCTGACCCGTTAGGTGATATGTTGTTTTTCTTTTCTAAGTTTGTGCTGATCAATCCACAATCTTTTATTTGTTCATTCCTCAAACACATGCCAAATCTATTATTTTACAACTAGGATGTATCTTTACCCTTCCTCCACCCCCAGGAACTGGAAGAAATCCCGCCTTTGTCCTTAAGGCACTTAGAGTATAATTAAGGAAAAAGCAAGCAGAGAGCTATGTAGGACATGATGTGTAAAAATGACTGAGAAAATAATATATAGTATATATTAGCTTCAGTCATGTTGAATTTTGGAGTCAAATTCTAGGAGATGAGATTAAAGTCTATGGTTTCTTATATTTGAAGGATTTAAATACAATGATTGCCCTTGTTAATATCTCACAAAATTCAGACTTAGAAGTAACTAAAAAAAGAGTCCATCATCTGTATTTAGCCCAAAAAAATCTAGAAAACAAAGATTTTATTTACCAATGAACAATCATACATACATATATATGCACTTAGATGTAGTGGTTTAAGGTAAAGGAATTAACTCCTGCAAGCAGAAGCAGTTTCCAAATTCATAATTAAACTCATACGTTTATTGAGGGAAAGAGGTGATTAGATCTTAACTGCTTAATTATTTTGAGATGAATATCATCATGCCAAAATGGTGACTACACCTGCATATCTATTGAAAGTTTAATTTAACATTAGAAGTCACAATTGAAAAAAAAAAAAAGAAACCCCATTGTGGATTACTAGTCTTTTTCTTACCTGCTGTAGATATAGGCATACAATCCTTTCTTTTTTTTTTTTAATATTTTCTTTATTTATTTGAGAGGTAGAGTTATAGACAGTGAGAGGTAGAGACAGAGAGAAAGGTCTTCCTTCCGTTAGTTCACTCCCCAGATGGCCGCAATAGCCAGAGCTGCACCGATCTGAAGCCAGGATCCAGGTGCTTCCTCTGGTCTCCCATGCAGGTGCAGGGGCCCAAGCACTTGGGCCATCTTCCACTGCTTTCCCAGGCCATAGCAGAGAGCTGGATTGGAAGAGGGACAGCCGGGACTAGAACTGGCGCCCTACCTTACACATACTCACGAACAGTAGCATGTACTAAAGAACCACAACTGTCCTATTTCATCCCTTATTATTCTTTCCCATGTTTTTCTATTTTCATTTCTAAACCCATCTTCCTTTTTTTTTTCCAGACAGAGGAATCCCCTTATATCAATGGCAGGTATTATAGTAAAATTATCATTTCCCCTGAAGAGAATGTTACTTTAACTTGCGCAGCAGAAAACCAACTGGAGAGAACAGTAAACTCCTTGAATGTCTCTGCTAGTGAGTATTTCATTTCTGGCATTAAAAAGTAAGAAAAGTTGAAGTTATTCTTCATTAGTTTAAAATCTTCAGTTCCATCTTCCTGTACTGCATTATGGTAAGTTTTATTTATTTATTTTACATTTGGTATCATCATCATGAGGTTATTTTTTCTTTTTTCCTGGTTTCCATACTTGTATTATCCTTGTCTTGACAGTTAAATCATTTCATGTTTTATGAATCAGAGACTTTATCTAATCAAAGAATATTTCCCAAGAGCAGCAGAAAATAAGAAGGAAAGAAGTTGCTCTTTTTTAATACATGTTTTGTGTTCAGTGCAGAGTTAAGTCAGTCAATCATAAAATATTCTTGTAATAGTTCTAAATTTAGTAAATTTTAATTCCCTTTAATCTGTTATTTTGCACTCCACTTTTTGGTGGTGTTCTCCTACTCTTATTTTGAATAGGAATGTCAAAAACTTCATCATTCCACATAGTAATAGTAGAACTGATAGAATTCATGAAATTTGGCCTCAAAAATTGTTCCTTTTGTTATATCATATTTGAATCATGGCCAAAAATCAGAAAAAAATGATACTAACTTAGATAAGTTAAAAAAAATAATTGCTGAAATCAGTGTTACAAATATTTTCCAACAGCAGCTTCTGCTGAAAACAATTGCTATTTAATATGAAATTATTTTTCATCTTCATTTCTGCTGTTGTTCCTAGTGCTATGTCCACTTTAAATCAGGACTGTCCTAGAATGAGGTTCAATCTGGACAGGCTGTTGACTGACCCATCAAAATTTTATTCTTCAGTCAATCAGAATCCTGAATGTCACATCAGCAAGCTATGGATGCACTGTTAATTGTCTAAAGATGATGATCCTTAATAGATTATAAGTGCACTATAAAGGCCTGATGGATTGACAGGAGAAAAGAACCAAATTTAATTCTAAAATAGGAGCATTGACTTTTCACAATGCAATTCCACAAGTGTTGATTTGCCATTCCTAGAAGAGAACCTATCTGTTCTTCCTGAACAAAAGTCTCTCTTTTTATTCTAAGCCATTGAATGATGTGCTTTAGTTTTCTAGGTCTTGTAGAGCTTGATCAACATTTAATACATTTTCAAATTCAATGAGCACCTCCTGAGATTACAATTTAGTATATATGAGGAGGAATCTGAGAATATGATTTATATCAAACATCACAGCAGATTTGATGTAGGGCCATGCAATCTGAAAATATTCATATAGTTTAATATTAGATGATAATCAGCAATAGCAGTGATTCTTAAAATGAGCCAAGAGCTTGGCACTATCAGAGACATTTGGAAGGCTCTTGAAATCACTGCATATTTGCTTGGTAATCTCTAAGGCATCCTCAGTTTTAACTTCAATCTCAGTTGCTGTATGAACATCTCTATGATAGGTTCTTGGCAATAAAAAATGAAAATGATTTCTCCTATATTGACGCAAGTAAAAGTGAGGAACACCAAATCATAGACTTCTTTGGTGCCAACTTGTTTCTCTTATTAAAGAAGTACTATTAAAAGGTGATAGATAGTGGAAAAATTAATATGGCTTTCATATTAACACTATAGCTTGTCAGTTGTAAAATTTTCTATAATAGATTAATACGTTCACAATTTTAACTACTTTTTTTCCTTAAAAATTAATTTCTTTGCAGGGAATTTCATGTTCTGTTAATTGTGATTTTTTTTTACCCTTAGCTCTAGAATAGATATTTTATCTTTGACTACTATAACATCATACTATAATGGTAAAGGTGACTTTCATATATCAACAAATTTTGTTTTTAATTTCATATTAACATTTTTCATTTCAGTAAGTATTCCAGAACACGATGAGGCAGACGAGATAAGTGGTAGGTACTATGCTGCCGACTTCTTCCTTAATTATCAGCTCAAGATTTATGAAGTGTCATTGGACAAGTAATTTTCCCAGCTGTCCTTAATTTCAACTTGAATTAAAATACAAAATGAGACAAGATAGTAAGAATGCTAAAATTTTGCCCTTTAAAATCACAAGTTTGCATGTTAATCACAGTAGTGAGCCTTAGTCACTTTTAATAAGTAATAACTAGATTGATTTATTTTTTCAAATTCTTGGCATTTTCTGTAATTGCATGGAATTTTCTTTTTTGTTATAGATGAAAACAGAGAAAAGGTGAATGATCAAGCAAAACTAATTGTGGGAATTGTTGTTGGTCTCCTCCTTGCTGCTCTTGTTGCTGGTGTCGTCTACTGGCTATACATGAAGAAATCAAAGTAAGTTGTGAAAAATAATCTTCATTGTTTACTGAATTTTATTGAGAGATAATACTGTGTATCAATTATCTTCACTCCAGCTGTGCTTATAATTTCTATAGTAAGAAAGGTATATTCCCCAAATCAGAGTGATCATATTTTATTTCACCTCACAGGAACTTCATTGTCAACATCAGAGACATGGTCTGGGGTTTGAGTTCACATGTGTCTCTTTAATTTTCCAAGCCATTAGTCTGAGTCCAACTACCAGAGATTTTCTATGCATAATTATGTAGATATTTTAAAAGCATGTACTGGCTAAAAATCACATATCCTAAATTTTTTGGTTAAGATTGGCAAAGATTAATTGAAAGTGGTTAATACCTATTGTAGAGACTTTCTAGGTGTCATTACATGGACAACAGCCATGGAATAAAACTGGCCAGGAATAAAACTACTAATAACATTGGAGGATCTTGTCATTGCTACCTCATTCTATTTACTTGAGTTTGCTCCAAATGAGAATCTATTTCAGAGAGACATACATGATTATTTTGGCTTAAAATTAAAAAAAAAAAAACTGATTAGACAAAGTACAAAGATTACTTTTAAAATGCCTGTGATGGTGTGTGATTGAAAACTAATAGGAGCAAGTGTTTGGTTTAGGACTTAATCTGCGGTTGGGATGCCTATCCTATATTGGAGTAGGTTGGTTTCAAATCCCAGTTCTTTTCCTAATTTCAGCTTCCTGCTATTGTGTACAGTGGGAGCAGGTGGCTGATGGCTCTAGTAATTGGGTCCCTGTCACCCACGTGGTCACCCTAGATTGAGTTCCCAATCCCTAGCTTTTGTCAGGCTCAGCTTCTGCTTCTGCAAGCATTTTGGGAATGAACTAGGGGATGAGAATCTGTGAACTCTCCCTCTCTCTTTCTCCCTCCCTCTCAGAATTTTAAAGAGTAATCAGTTAAAAGTATTAGTCATGTAATACTATATAGTATGAACCTTATCATCATCTAAGAATGATTTATAATGAAATTTTGATGAACCAATGAAGATTTTTAATATACACACATGCCTAATACTTGTCCTTGCCTCCTCAATCCTAGCTTCAGATGTCATTGCACAGGAAAGGGTTTCTAGCATTTGCAATTTTTTAAAAGTCACGTTAGTGATTCTGTGGCAATATTTAGATTCCAAACATGGATTTTAACCTCCCTTATCTTATAAATGAGAAAATTGATATTTGCAGTGAGATGTTTATAACTAGTGGCGACTTTGTACTTAATTACATATTTTTCTTTTGTTGATATATCCCCTTTAAGAGCCTCAGGAAAGTTAACTTAAAATAAAATTAGAAGAAAAAGAAGGCTCCAAAGAGGATCCATAATCTCACCCTAAAAAGATGTTGATTCCAATAAAGCAGTAGCTCAGCAATTTTAGAGTCACGTAACAAGAAAGGAATGTATTGAGCTCATTTGTTCTCATAGCAGATCCGTGAAGCAGATACAATCAATATATATGTTTTCACACTTGAAAAATCTGAGGCAGAGAATGGTTACATGACTTGCCTTTTTAAAAAAAATATTTATTTTATTTATTTGAAAGACAGAGTTACTAAGAGAGATAGAGACAGACACACAGAGAGTTGTCTTCCGTCTGCTTGTTCACTCCCCAAATGGCTGCAATGGCCAGAACTGAGCTGATCTGAAGCCAGGAGCCAGGAGCTTGTGGATGCAGGGTCCCAAGGACTTGGGCCATCCTCTGCTGCTTTCCCAGGAACATTAGCAGAGAGTGGGACCGGAAGTGGAGCAGCCTGGAATCAAACTGGAGCCCGTATGGGATGCTGGTGCTGCAGGCTGGGCTTTTCCCCACTGCACCAAGCAGTGGCCCCAAGGTTACACCGTTTGCAATGAACTGATTGTTATTTGATTGAATGTAGTAATGTTGAGAATCTTTGCACTTAATCACTGGGCCTCTCTTTTCATGTATAATTTTTTTTATTGTGTGCTGTGACCAATGTTCATGATGTCCATCCTCACACTGGGGAACAGCCACTCCTGATCTTGCATGTCACTCCCCAGTCTTGAAAAGACTCCACCAATACTTAGTGTACTATTCAGGCTTCCCCAGAGTCAGACCAACGTGCACACACACGTGTGTGTGTCTGTCTGTATTTGTGTGCAAAGAAAGATGTATTATAAGGAATAGACTCATGTGATTATGGAAGTTGAGAAGTCCCAACATCTATCTTCAGAAAGCCAAAGACCCAGGAGAGCTGATATGCAGTTCCTTTCTTTATGCAAAACCTTGAGAGCCAGGAGAGTCAATGTTAATTCCAATCTGAAACCCAGCAGGATGGAGTCTCATCAGAGGCCAATGTTTTAGTCCAAGTCTTAAGGCAGTGAAAAAACAGCTCAAGTAATTAGGCAGGAGTTCCCTCTTACTAAGCCTTTTTCTTCCATTTAGACCTTCAATAGATTGAGTGAGGACCAGCCATTTATGGATATACAATCTGCTTTACTTACTCTTTCTATTCAAATATTAATCTCATCCAGAAGCAGCGTCATAGCCACAGCCAGAATAGTGTTTGACTGGATCTCTGGATACCATGAGGCTCAGTCAAGTTGACACATAGTTAACTGTCACACTTGGCAAAAAACATGTTCTATTTCTCACTGAACATTTTACCTACAAACACATCATATGCATTTGTGTCCATGTTGTCTACAGAAAATTTAGAAGTCCTATACCATGTATAGGAAGGAAATATGGTTCCTACAGCCAATTATCTATTACCAAAAATTCTCATTTTGTGTGTAGAAGTTTCCTGATGACCAAAATCCAGTCCACTTGTGTAATACATCATAAGGCATTTACAAATATGACCACTTTGTGCTTTAGGGTATATCCATTTTATGAGGGCTTCTGATGTACTACAACAGTGATTTTGTTTCTTAAGAGAATGAAAATGTTTCACTTTATGCAGAAAATTAATTGAAAAGCAAACTGTGGCACTCTATATTATGGTTAGGTGAATGCTAAATTAGTGAGACAACTCTGTATTTTAATCATCCTTTTCCAATGACCAGATTTTTACCAGACACTATTTGTTCATATATATTTATATATGTGTATTTGTATATATATATATGCATATGTACATATATATATATAAAGCAATTTGTGTGTTTTGTGTGTGTAGATAGTAACTTGCTTCATTAGCTATTACCATATGGTGACCCAAAATTAAAATCATGGATAAATAAATGCTGGGCACTTATCTTCATAATGTCTTTAGGCTAAAGCCACAGGCATTTTCTTCAAAGCATCTCTTTAAATTAAATTCAACTTTTACCACCTAGCTTGAACATTCATCTATAACTGTTGTTATTTGAAAAACATATTAAGTTTGATAAAGTTAGTATTATTTGTAACCAAATTGATAAATTATAATTGTCATCCCAAACACGAGAGAGTTTTCATTAAGAATGTGTGGAATACTTCAGATTTGCTTACTAGTTTACATTCCCAATTAGTTAATTCCTTGCTTGCACCCTCTGAAACAAGCCAGTATTTTAGCTATGAGTTAATGTTCTTAACCCTTTCAGCCACTAGTCCAAAGGAATGTAGAATCCTGGTAAGAGCTTTCTGGTTAAGAATTTCTGAGGCTATTTTTGTGATACAGCTAGCAAAGCAGTGAAATGTTAGCAACATTTAGGGAAAGCTCTTTAAATTGGTTATTTTTAAAAGCTTAGGAAGAAGATAAGAGAAACTTTTCTTTATTCCTTGGGAAAATTAAGAGTACACTTATTAATAGACCTTACTCAACTAGTGTGCACTCCCTTCCACGAATAAGAGCTTCATATTGTTATACGTACTTCAAATATGGAATACCATAGCAAGAAATACTTAGCAATTGTGTTCTTCATTATTATGAGTACATTAATTGAGTGAGGACTTCCGACTCCTCTGTGATTTTAATCCATGTAAATGCTTACCAGAGCTTTTGAAAAACTAGAAACATTTGAATAATGAGAAGAGATGTCTCTGGTCATTTCCCATCTATGTAAAGTATTAGCTGACATGGTCAGGCAAAAGGCATTCAATAACTAATTCCACTCCATGTCTAGTTACTTAATAGGTAGTAAAACATTAAAGAACTATAGATAATTTTGATGACTTTTAAATTATTTATCCCATTTCTCTCCACTCTGTTTTCTGCAAATACTTTTACTTCTGTAGAAAATTAAAGGTTACTGTTTGAGATCCAGATCTTCTTTTGTGTGTCTCATATTATGAGATTTAGTAGAAAAAGAAAAGAGAGAGTGGGCATTTGGCCTAGTGGTAACCATGCTTGTGTCCCACATTGCAGTACCTGGGTTCAGTTTCCAGCTCTGGCTCCTGACTCCAGCTTCCTGCTAAGGCAGATCTTTGGAGGAAGCAGTGATGGCTCAATTGGATTCTTGTTGATCCACCTGCTTCAACCCCGTCCAGCCCCAGCCATTACAGGCATCTGGGGCTTGACTGTACTCCCTCTGTCTCTCTCTGATTGCCTTTTAAATAAATAAATTTAAAGATATAAACCAAAAAGTCAAAATAACGGAATGTAAAGAAAATGTATAGAGGCGACATGATAGAGCCACAGATTTATTCAGGTAAAGTTTATTAACACCATGATTTCTGGTCTGATTGCATTTACGAGACCCTGACCACCATATTTTTTCCTCTGAGCTGAGATCAAGTATTAACTAAACATTTATAATCTTGAAATACTCATTGAGTATATTTTGATATTTACATTTTGCAACAGAAATTCAAGATTTTTTTCATGAAAATTATTATGTATACATACATACTTCAAGATGTTTGTGAAAGTGGAATTAAAAGAAGTCTATTTTGTTGAAAAAATCTTGGAAATTTGTGCATAGTTTTCTATAAAAAGCATTTCCATAGACTTTTGGAAGTTCTCTTCATATTTTGTAAGTTTTTGCACCAAAAATAGTTTATCTTTTAATTCATTTTCTAAGATATTAGGAGTATCCATGTAGATAATGTATAAATCTTAAAAGCACAAATATGCTGTGTTAACTCTGCCTTATATGGTGTAGTGTAATCAGAAGAAATCAGAGACAGTCTTAAATTGGCTGTAAGGTTGAAGAAGACCTGTGATAATACTGAAACCATAGAAAACAATGCTATGTTAAACCTTTCTAGCATCCTCCTTAGTATCTCTTGATATATATAGAACAAGATCTTTACAGAAAGTTTTAACTGAATGCTATCTTCCATTCAATAGGTACTCTAAAGTCAAATATATGTCTGCATGAGGGAGATGGGTCTTCATTGAACAAATTGAAAAGATAGGCTAGAGGACCACTTTCAGTGTATGTTTAGTGATTCCTCATGTCTTGCTACCTGTACACCTACTTTCTTTTCTTTTCGGGGTGGGAGGAGAAACTTTTAGTAAATTCCCAACAATTTAATGAGCTGCATACAATTAACCTAATTTCATGGCATGTAAATCTCAGAGGGCTTAACCTGCCCAGGATATCATAAATTGTGAGTACTTTATTTTAAATCCCTTATGCTTTCAAATATATTTTGCTGCTTTACCTACACTTCTTTGTAATTAAAATTTCTGCTATGAATTTGATTGCTTGCTGGTCTTTAATACAGTGCTTGGAAGAAGGGGTGTATTTTTTATTTTTAAATTTTATTTAAAGTACACAAGTTTCATGTATTTCATACCTACAGACTTAGGAACATACTGATACTTCTCACCTTGCCCTCCCTCCTGCCTACGCTCCAACTATTCTTTATTCTCCCTCTCCTATTGCCATGCTTAATATTTACAAAGCTAACATAGCCTTTCTACTTGTGTCAGAAGTCAAGATAACGTAAGTTTTGGCTTCTTTCTGTTTCTCTATCCATAGCCTACCAGGCAACTGGAAGAAAACAAAAAAGAAAATTTCTCATTTATTCTATTAAGCCATAAAAATAGAGTGGATTAGAGAGAAAACAGGATAATGTGGAGATGGCATTTCATCATTGTGGTCTCCTCTTGTTACAGGAGGATGGAGATGATCTCAATTCTTGTCTCACATCAAAGAATTTCCATGCAGACAGGGGCGATCTGAGCAGAGTGAAATTATCATAGTGAGAAAACCCTTGCCACAGCAGTCAGAATGGGGCAGCCAAATGGAGGAGTTGCCCCAGAAACAAGCCAATTCTGGGTCTTTTATACACAAAAGTGACTACCTAGATTTACCCAATTAAGGGAGAAGCAGAACAGCAGCTAACAACCAATGAGAGCACTAGAATACCAGTCAAGAGGCTGGAATAATAACTAATCATAGGGAAATACAAAACCCATCAGAGGGCTGGAATTATAATCCTATCTAGCCTATTCCCATGATAAAAAGGAAAAAAAAAAAAAAAAACTAAAAGTTCCTTCTGGCAGCCTCTGAAAAGAGACAAGCATTTCGTCCACTCTTTAAGGGACTCTGCCCCTTTTTCTCATTCCTAGGGTGACCTAACTGCCTATTAGCTCATCTAACTCCTCACACTCTGTAAATGTTCGTTCAGTTCCATTTAAAATAGAAATAGATGTTTGTTTTAATTATGTTTTCAAAAGGTTAAGGGGAAAAGGCCTGTTCCTTGCCATGAGCCAGGCTTCTCCCTGTCTTATCATTAACCACAATAAGAAAAAACTGAACCAGGTTGCTGAATGTATGCAAGCAAAAACCTTGGTTCTTGCAGATTGAGTATTTTTAAATTTATTTGGATCTTCCAATCATTTACCTAATGGATGATCTCCTATTCACTTCTGGGTGGAAAGTCTGGTTTCTAATTCTTGCCAAGGATATACACATTCCTATTTTAATGAGGATTTCTTTATGGAGTTTTAGACACTCTAAGGACATAAGATTAAGACCAACTATCTCTTTTTCTTGGTGCATACTTCAATCAAGAAATTGCTGCTGTCAGCAGAGACCAGTCCTCTAGCTTTTCATTAAGCTTGACCCACTAGGAGACTCATTTTACTGACAGCTCTGACCCAAGAAAAAGAAACCTCACTATTCTCTTGAACATGATCCTAATTACCTAGACAGGTATCAATGGCCAGTTTGCCAAAAGTGGCAGACTGCACTGCTAGAGCCCCTCGTTTAAATGCCTGTAGCCCTGCTAACTTTCTGTAGTGTGAATCAGAGGTGCCATAAATTAGAAACCATGGAAAATATCCATGTATTTAGAAAGAGTACAGAAGTCCTCATACTCCCTCAAAGTTTTCACTTTTGTATACACTGCTTAATTTGAAAAATGTAAAATCTCATGAATTCCTTCATGTATGCTTTATTTTATGTGACTATTAGCTCTGTTTGCCAAACACAAAATTCTACCATAGTAATTTGTCTTATTTTTTTGAATGCTGCCACCTTCCAAGGTTGTGATACACTGGTTGTGCCTATAACATTCACCCTTCTTCACATTGTCTTCTTCCTTCTTCCCCCAACTAAATCACGGTTAAAGTAAAGGTGTACTAAGAGAGTAACACCAGAGGATCCCCCTATGTCCTTCCCAAGTGAGCTCAAAACAAATATATAATATTGGAAAAAAATCACCAAAAAGTTTTGATATCCTTTAAAAGCAATTCTAAGCCTTTAATAGCACTGACTGAACTTGTGGAAATAATACAGAATGTGGAAATGAGACTTCTTTTTGAATTTTCCTTCTGCTACTTAGTAGCTGTTTGACCTTGGATTTCAGATACATCACTCTCCTTCAGTTTGGTGAGTCCTTGTCACCTGCTTAGTACTTCCACATATCCTATCACGTGTATCCTCACACTAGTCCTGTGAGCAGATCCTGTCGTTTCCCCTACTCATAGATGAACAGACCTCCTTAGGGGAGAGAACTGTCCACACTCTTGCTGCTCAGACTTGAAACTTGGGATGAAAGCCCAGACCCACGGACTCCAAGATGCACCCTGACTCACACATTAGACAAGAGGCTCACCTGTAGGGATAGTTCATTCGTTAATTTATGATTCAATGATATACAACTTATATTTAAAATTACTAAAAAGGGACAGTAATGATGAAATGTTAAGGCAAATAACCAACATAATTTATATTTAAATCCAACCATTCAATCATTATAAATGCCTTTTTTTAAACTTTTATTTAATAAATATAAATTTTGGAAGTTCAACTTTTGGATTATAGTGGCTTTTCCCCCCATAACCTCCCTCCCACCTGCACCATCCCATCTCCCACTCTCTCTCCCATCCCATTCTTCATTAAGATTAATTTTCGATTATCTTTATATATAGAAGATCAACTTGGTATATACTAAGATTTCAACAGTTTGCACCCACACACATACACAAAGATCCTACATGAGGAGCAAGTGTACAGTGACTCCTGTTGTTAATTTAACAATTGACACTCTTATTTATGATGTCAGTAATCACCCAAGGCTCTTGTCATTAGCTGCCAAAGCTATGGAAGCCTCTTGAACCTCATATCCGTTGATTAAAGAAACTTTAGCTAAAAGAAATTATTTAAATAAACTTTGGTTTGTCACATGTTGTGTACAGAAGTGTAATATCTTACCATTCCTTCAAATCTCTAAGATTTTCTGAAATTCAGAATGAAATTTATACCCAAAAAGTGCATTTTTACTACATCAGTCTCAAAACCAAGGCAAAAGTATTCAAAATAATGTTTAAAGGCTTTTAACTTATTGGGAAAGAGGACAGTAACTAATTTAGAGAACTTAAAATGTAGGTAAATATTCTCTACATTTGCAACCAATGAGTGACCACACTCCCTTCCCCTATTAGAAAATGTTTCTATTTCATAGTGATTGAGGGCCTAACATGTATGTGTAACAATGAAACATGACTCATGGATCCTGGAGCCACACTGCTACTGTTGGAATCCTGGTTTGCTACTTCATAGCTGTGTGCCCAAAGGCATGTTAATTAGTCTGATTGTAATATAGAGACATTGTGAGGATTAAATAATACTTATAAAGCACTTACAAAGTGCTCACACACTGTAGCATCATGTGTGAGTGTTAGTGGTCATTATTTTGTACAGTGGAATTAAGAAAAGAAGAAGGGAGATTTTCATTTTTCACTATTTACCATTTTTTATTATTTTGTTGCCTATTATTTTTTCCAACTTTTTATTTATTTTGGAGATGGCATTTTAAATTTACACTGTAGTTAAATGCTTAAACTCCAGTAATCCAAAGTTTAACAAATAAAAATAAAAAGGCCATAACTCACCAAGAAAATTGGCTAGGCTATAAAAATAATCAAATAAAAAGATTTTCAACTTAATTCATATAGAGTAAATTTTAAAATAGTAACATAATCAGAAACTTTAAAATAAAATAATCCATTTCAAATTATGCAACTTGTGTTCTGTGAATGTATTTCAGGTTTCATGTTGCCCTTACTCACTCTCCTGTTCAGATTCCAAACTGTGAGCATTTTTTAGCCTGATTTTAACCACCCAGGTTTACTGAAAGATACTGTGATTTTTTCGGTGAACCACAGTTTCCCTAGAAAGAATTTTACTCCTTTTTTTTTTTTGATATCCCATTCTTCTATTTATTTAAATTTGTAATTACCTATTTGCAAGATAGAAAGAAAGACAGACACATACACACACACAGAAAGAGAGAGAGAGAGAGAGAGAGAAAGAGAGAGAGAGAGAGATCCTATGTCCACTGATTCACATTCCAAATGTGCACAACCTCTGGGGCTGGACCAAGACAAAGCCAGGAGTGCAAAACTCAATCTGATCCTCCTATGTGAGTGGCAGGGACCCACGTTCTTGAGCCATTATCTGCTGCCTCCCAAGGTAGCGTTAGCAGAAAGCTGGATCAGAAGCAGACAGATCTCAAGCCAGGCACTCCAGTATGGGGCGTGGGGCTATTAACTGCAGCATCAAATGTTTGTCCCTGATTTTTACAGCTTTATGGCATCACATCAACTGTCCTCAAACTCTGGATAAATATATGCACTTAAAAAGTAAGCAGAATATGAACTAGAAATGGTAGTATGCTGCTTCATTGCACCTTTGGATGGTTCTTCCAATTCTTATACAATGAAGATCATATTTAATGTTTTCTCTGTAATGATTCCCATTGAGATAAAATTTTCTTATATTAACGTATAATTTATTTTTGCAAATGTATATACCCTTATGTCTGCCTTAGTCCTTATAACTGTACCATCTTAGTTAATATACCAAAAAAAAAAAAAAAAAAAAAAAAAAAAAAAAAAAAAAAAAAAAACAGGTGCTTAGAACAACAGAAATTTCTGCCATAGTCTTAGAGACTGGGAAGTTCAAGATAAGCCCACAGCAGATTCAGTGTTTGATAAGGAACTTATCCTTGGTCATAGATAGCTCCTTCTCTGTGTAACCTTACCAGACAATAGGACACCAGGGAGCTTGAGGCACCTTTAATAAGTGCACGAATCCTATTCATTAGGGTTTCAAACTTACAACCTAAGTACTTCCCAAACACCCCACTTACCAAACTGTCAACTTGTGAATAGGGAGGTGGAGGAGAGAGACAAAAGTATTCAGTGTGGAGAAGTAACCCTAGTCAAGACAATTTGGGCTATTATGTATAGTATGGCTAAAATAAACATTTTTTTTTTTTTTTTTGACAGGCAGAGTTAGACAGTGAGAGAGAGAGACAGAGAGAAAGGTCTTCCTTCCATTGGTTCACTCCCCAAATGGCCACCACGGCCGGCACGCTGCGTCGATCCAAAGCCAGGAGCCAGGAGCCAGGAGCCAGGAGCCAGGAGCCAGGTGCTTCCTCCTGGTCTCCCATGTACATAGGTACAGGGCCCAAGGACTTGGGCCATTCTCCACTGCCTTCCCGGGCCACAGCAGAGAGCTGGACTGGAAAAGGAGCAGCCAGGACAGAATCTGGCGCCCCAAGTGGGACTAGAACCCAGGGTGCCAGCGCCGCAGTCAGAGGATTAGCCTAGTGAGCCACGGCACCGGCCAAAAATAAACACTCTTATACAAGTAATTTTGTAAGCATATGTTTTCATTCTCTTTTTGCTACAAACATAGGAGTGGAACTGCTAATCATGGGCAGATATTTGTTCATGAGAACCTGCCAAAGTTGTCCTCTTGTTTGCAACTCTTATCAGCAGTGTTATGAATTTTACTTCTTTCACATCTTTGCCTAAATCAAGTGTTGTCATTTTATTGAATTTTAATCATTCTAAGAGGTTAAAAATGATATCTAATTCTGGTTATAACTAGCATTTCCATGTAGCAATGATACTAAATCCCTTCAGGGCTTATGGTGTAGCACAGTGGATTAAGCTGGCATTTGTGATGTTAGCATCCTGTGTGAGTGCTGGCTCAAATCCTGGTTGACTCCACTTGGCATATAGCTCCCTGCTAATGTGTCTGGGAAAGTGACAGAAGATTGCCCAAGTACTTGGGCCCCTGTGACCCTTGTGGGAGACCCAGATGGAGTTCCAGGATCCTGGCCCAACTGAAGTCATTGTGGCCATTTGGGGAGTGAACCAGACTGTAAAATCAATCCCTCGCTCTCTCTCTGTCTCTCCCTCTCCCCCCCCCTCTGTCTTTCTCTCTCACTCTCTTCTCTCTTTCTCTCTCTCTCTCTCAAATAAATAAATACGTCTTTTTTAAAAAGCCCTTTAACTTATTAGCAATCCTATATCTCCCTTTATAAAGTGAATATTCAAGCCTTTTAAGGTTGTTTATTGATGAGCAGAAGTTTTTCGTATTTATGAACAACTTTTCAGTTCTTTTGTTGTGTTTAGTGCTTTTTGTGGCCACTGTGTGAAATCTTTGCTTATTCCAAAGCAACAAAAATATTTTACTAGAAGCTTTATAAGCTTTAACTTTTACATTTAAGGTTATGATCTATATAAAATTTTGTGTGTAATGTGAGATAATGGTAATTTTTATTTCTTTGTTCAGTTTTTATTTTACTGTATATTTATAGAGTCATGCTAGCGTTATTTATTAAAATGACTTTCAGTATTGGCATATTTTTCAATAATTAATTCACCATAGTACTAGAGTTCTTTAATTTTGATTTTTCTGGTTGTCTTAGCAATCACATTTCTGCATTTCCAAATACACTTTTAAAACTTGCCAGATTCTATTCCTTCCCTTCAAGTTTTATGAGATTAGTATTGTTTTGAATCTGTAGATAAATTTAGGTAGATTTGGCAACTTAATAATATCTGTTCTTCCAATCCATGATCATATCTCTCTCCATTTACTTAGACTTTTTCAGTTTTTTCTTAGCAAATCCATAATTTTTAAACAGACAGTTGACAGTTTTATAGAATTTTTTTGTATTTTATGTATTTTGAAGCTGGTATAAATATGACATTTTGTGATTTTCCAAATTTTTATAATATCATTTTTAAATTACTTTGCTAGTCCTATTTGGTGTTTTCTATATTTGTTAATATTTCTATGTAAAGAATCACTTCGTCTGTAAATGTAATTTTACTTTCTCCCTTCCATTCAATGTGTCTCTAGACAGTAGAATAATGTGGGCATTATAAAATGGGTTGAAAATTGATCCTGTATTCATCTTTTTCTGAACTTTTTACTTCCTTCCATTCTGAATAGATCTCAATGATGAGATGATCTAGATCTGGAGTTCTTTGTGAAAATGTGCTTTAAAACAAAAATTATAATTTCAGTTTCCTTGGTAGGTATAGGGTTACTTTTTCATGAATAAATGTAAGTTCTTGTAATGATTTCTACATTTCATTTTTTATTGACATTTCTACAAAAAGAAAAAGTTGCCCAGATGATTCCCTATTCCTTTTATATCTGTGGCACCTGTGAGGATAATGCTTTGTTTCCTAATATTGTTCATTTATCTTGCTTAGTCTTGTTGCATTGTTACCAATTTTTATAATATATTCAAATAACTAACTTTTTGCTTTTTTAATCCTATTGCTTTTTTTTTTATTTTTGTTCATACCATTACTACTTTCTTTGTTGTTTTGATTATAACTTGCTCTTCTTTCTCTTAATTTCTTGAAGTAAAGAATCAGACCACTGATATTAGTCTTTTTCTTTTATAATATGTCTTTAAACAATGGATTTCATTCTCAGAACTGTCAATGTGTTATGTTCTTATTCATTAAATCAAAAATATTTTTAATTGCTCTGTGTTTTCTTCCTTGAAGTCATATGACTAGAACTATATTAAATTCTGAATATTTATCATTTAATTATCTTTTGTTAGCATAACCTACTCCATAGATTTTAACCTTTGGAAGTGCACTGATATTTGTTTTTGGGACCAACGTGATATTTTACCTGATGAATACTCCATAGATACCTAAAAAAGAGATTTACATGTGGATTGATGGAAACAGAGTTCTATCGCTATCATTTAGGTTATGATGGATAATAGTTTGCAAAACTTTGTTTTGTGACTGTCAAACAAATGGTTAAGAATGTTATACTACTACAATTTTAATGGTCTGTAATTACTTTAAAATGTATTGTATACATGTGAAATGGTCATTTTGCCAGTCAATTATTGTCTTTAACCATTGTCTATATTCCCACTAAACTGGAGTCTTTTGGCTTTTTACTTGCTAAGCTTCTTACTTGGTGAATTAGTAAGCTTTTTACTGTAATATAGTTTTAAAATATAATTTCTTAAAAACTAAAAAAAGAAGGGAGAGAAGGAAAAAGAATATGGGGAGAAAGGGGTGGGAGGGAGAGCAGAAAGGAATATCATTATGTTCTTAGAATTGTATCTACAAATTACATTGAATCTGTTAAAAACTAATTAAAAATTAAAATAAAAAATTTTAAAAATAGTTTGATAAAATCTTTTTATTCCTACAGATTTTTTTTCAGATTACATGAAATCACCTTGTATATGAGAAGGTTATAAGCGTATACCTTAATTCCCATTGTGTATTTTCTGTATCAATGTATATGTATTGAGATTTTTTAAATATAATCTTTTTTTTCCACTGGCAATTTTGATGTATATTTTTACTGACATGTTTCTAGGTTGATTTCTTTTAAGTATTTTTAAAATTTTATTTTTTAAGATATACAAGTTTCATGTATTTTATATATAGAAATTTAGGAACAAAGAGGTACTTCCCACCCTCCTTCCCTCTCGGCCACTCTCCAACCCTTCTTCCTTCTCTCTCTCCTAACTCCACTTTTAATTTTTAGAAAGATCTATTTTCAGTTTACTTTAGACTCATAAGGTTAACTCTACATTAAGTGAAGAGTTCAGCAAATAATATGAAGAAAAAAAACACAGTTCCTCAATAGTAGAGACAAGGGCTGTAAACAAAGTATTGAGCATTTTATTTTTTTAAAGATTTCTTTAAATCTACAGAGAGAGGTAGACAGAGAGAGAGAGCTTCTGTCCACTGGTTCACTCCCCAAATGGCTGCAATGGCTGGAGCTTCCAGGTGCTTCTTCTGGGTCTCCCATGTGTATACAGGAGCCCAGGCACTTGGACCATCCCCTGCTGTTTTCCAAGACACATTATCAGGGAGCTGGATTGGAAGTGGAGCAGCTGGGACTCAAACCAGCACTCATGGGTTGTTAGCGCTGCAGGAAATGAGTTTAACCTTCTGGGCCACAGTGCTGGTCCCAGTATTTGAACTTTAGAGATATCCCACCATCTCTAGCTTTGTTTCTTTTAATGAGATGTCATTGGATGTTGTTTTTCACAACTATGTGAAAATTCAAAAATTTTTAGCAATATTTATTCAAATACTTTGTTTTCTCTATTCCTGAGATCCTCTAATATATTTTTTTATGTTGCAACCATTGCCTACTAATTCAATTGCTGTAGATATGGTTGTATTAACTGATTTTTTTCACATAAATGTGGATTACCTTGTTCTACTTCTTTATGTTTAGTAATTTTTGTTTGGAGGCTAGAAATTTTGATGCTACATTGGTGTGTCTGAGTTTTGACAGCCAGCTAAATTACTTACTGGTCAGCTTAATCCTTTTGAAGCTTGGTTTTAAATTTGATTAGATTGGGTATAGCTAACTTGGTGCTCAGAGAGAGAAACTAGAGAATTCATGTAGATTTTTTATATGGTGTCTTTGCATAACTCCACCAATCTCCTTCAATTCCCACTGCTTCCCTCTAGGCAAGGACTACTCTCTGCCTCCTCAAATCAGTGAAAACCCTGTGCTTGCTATGGGTCCCCATGTTTGGCACTACAGTCCAGCAAGAGCTAGCATAGTTCTAGTTCAGTCTGAAGATGACTTCCTACTTCATGGGTCAAAGGAGATGGAAATAATAAAAAAATCCAATCCACATCATAATAGCTCATTTATTATTTTGTTTAATGTTATTTAATAGAATTTGCCTATAGAATGTTGGCTTTTTAAATTTGTCACTCTCTAGGGGCTCCAAACAAGTTAGAACTCTCACTAAAGGGAGGAAGAATAGTTAATGAAGTGAATTTGAAAAAAAAAAATTAGGAGGAGACAGAGAATAGAAGGGACAGCAAAAGGAGAAGTAGAGAGAAGAGGAAACAATAAATGGAATTGATATACTCTGGGAAATACAGTTGTCATTTTTTCTGACTTCTGGTTGAGCTCCCAAACAAGGAATTTAACTGTGTAATTAAGAACACTTTGTTTTGGTTCTTCAAGGATAGAAACTAGGCATATGTCATAATAGCTGCCACTAAAGCATTAGCTTTCACATTGCAGTTGGCTGCACAATCACCAGACGGCCTTAAGCTACATAGATTGCAAGGCCCTGACCCACAGTCTCTGTTTCTGTAGTTCTGCTGTCTGTCCTGAGGATTTGCATTTCTATCAGGTTTTCAGGGGGCTTTTGCTGCTGGTCTGGGGACCACAACTTGAGAACTATCATCATGTTAGGGCTGTCCTAGCTTCTACGTCCAATCTTCTGTCATAAAATGGAGTCTATTTACAGTCTTCCTTTTGATGTATTCAATAAAACAGAATCTGTAAACATAGACATACGGTATTGGCTCAACTGGGATACATACTAGGGAATGCTGAAAGGGAACCGGTCTTAGTGAAACAGATCTGAAATTTCTGTTGAATATGTTTGCCAGAATGTAATGTTTTGTTTTTTGTATTTTTTTGTTTTTTTTTGTTTGTTTGTTTGTTTTTTGTTTTTTTGACAGGCAGAGTGGATAGAGAGAGAGAGACAGAGAGAAAGGTCTTCCTTTGCCGTTGGTTCACACTCCAATGACTGCCATGGCTGGCGCGCTGCAGCTGACGCACCGCGCTGATCCAAAGGCAGGAGCCAGGTGCTTATCCTGGTCTCCCATGGGGTGCAGGGCCCAAGCACTTGGGCCATCCTCCACTGCACTCCCGGGCCACAGCAGAGAGCTGGCCTGGAAGAGGGGCAACCAGGACAGAATCAGGCGCCCTGACCAGGACTAGAACCCGGTGTGCCGGCGCCGCAAGGTGGAGGATTAGCCTAGTGAGCCACGGCGCCGGCCCAGAATGTAATGTTGATAGTCAAATGATATTAGTTACTTCCCAAAAAGTGGAGAGAAAAATAACTCAGCTAGAAGTCATGATGCAACAAAGTATGGATAGTCAGTGTTCACATTTTTTTCCTTCTAACTTATATTTAATGCAACCTCCCAAGGAAGCTGTTTTTACTGGACAGTGTTCTTTTGTCAGTCAAGAATTGCAGATGTGGAATTATTCACCCTAGTAATCTGTCTGTAAAGCATGTTCTTTTCAAAGAAACGTTAATATGAACATAAGTGCATGTTTGTCAGTGTGATATTCGTTTGTTTATCTCGTAGGACTGCATCAAAACATGTAAACAAGGACCTTGGCAATATGGAGGAAAACAAAAAATTAGAAGAAAACAATCACAAAACGGAAGCCTAAGAGAGAAACTGTTCTGGTTGTCCAGGTAAGTAGAGTGCATGAGGCTTGCGAATGTAATTCCCAGAGACGTGTGAACATCTTGGAGATGACAGGGAAAGTCTTACATTAAAACTCTTCATAATTACAGCTGTCTAAACAGGAAGAGATGATTCAGAAGGAAACGTCAGTGTTTTTAAAAGCATTCTCACAATTTCACCAAGCATCCTCTTCCAAATATCATTATTCCCTGAATAATAAAAATAAATTTTATGATTTTAACACCCAATTAGCATGTGTTTTCTAATTCCAGAGTTTTATTGAGTACAAAGAGACTTTATGAATCAGTATTTGAGTAACATAACAGCAGTATTCTTATTTTTTAAATAATTATGAGACTAAAAATCTAAGAATTTAAATCTAAGATTTTAATATGTGTGGGTATATTTATACATCCCCAAATCATTTTAATGAAAAGATTAACAAATTGTTGTGCATATAGATGCACACAGACATTCACAGATAATGTGTGTATGCATGTGTACATATATGTATGTGTGTTAATGTATACATTAATGTTACATTGATAATGTATATATATAAGAACTGTGTGGGTGGGGATTTTTAATATAAACTGAAAAAAGCAAATATTTCTATAGTATTTCTCTTGGAGTTTGAGCTGTTTCTGTTTATTGCTGCTCCCCTTGATCTAAACACAGGAGCAATTTGGACAAATTTTTTAGTGTCCCTGAGAATACTGTTATTGTACCTTACCGATGTCATGCAAATGGCCCCAACAACTGCAATAAACCTTGGATTCATTGTAAATAAACCATAAATTATAATTTGAGTCCCTAGAAAGTATAGGAACCATGGGAAATAATATTTGGAGGAATGCGCACAAGAGAAAAATATAATTGAAATTAAGGCCTATTTTTTTAAGATTTTATTTATTTATTTGAGAGGTAGCATTTCAGACAAAAGGAGAGAGAGAAAGGTCTTCCATCTGCTGGTTGACTCCCCAAACAACAGAAATGGCTGGAGCTGAACCTATCAAAAGCCAGGAACTGGGCGCTTCTTCCAGGTGTCCCATGTAAGTGCAGGGACTCAAACACTTAGGCCATCTTCCACTGCTTTCCCAGGCCATAAGAAGAGAGCTGGATTTGAAGAGGAGCAGCCAGGACACTAACCAGGCCCATATGGTATGCTTGTACTGCAAGCAGAGGCTTAGCCTACCATGCCAAAGCGCCTGCCCCAAGACCTGTTTTTAAACTCTGAAAACCAAAATCTCAAGTTGAGTGAGAAAAGTCAAAGTAGAATTCCTTCTGCTGATATGCTGTCCAGGGAGGCCAAGTATGCAGTAGGCCCACATGGTTCTTTTTCCACTTCTCTAGGGTTTTTTCCTAGTCCTTTGCAACACAGATTTTAGTGTCTGTTTTCTTCAAAGCTAGATACAGTAAATTCTTAAATAAAACTGGAACTTACAGATAAATACCATAAACTAGGTTATGATTTCAAAAGATGAATGTATTTTTAACAAAGAGATATGGAATGAAATATTTTCACGAAAAAACTTATAATCTTAGTATGAATTAAGCATTTAAAAAAAACCCTATCAACAATTCCAAAATATTATTTATAGAAAGGATGCAGCAATGTCTAATATTAAAGATGGGCTCAGGAACATGGAGTTAACTCTTTCTATAAAATAATTCTTGTACCTTTTAGTACAAAGTATCCATTGAGAGTGGAAAATGATTGCTATGGTAACTTATCTAAATTATGTTTCTTTCATCATTTCAGAGAAAAAACATATAGACCAATTGAAGCATGAACGTGGATTGTATTTATGACATAAACAAAGACATTGACAGCAATTCATGGTTCAAGTGTTAAGCAGTTCATTCTACCAAGCTGTCACAGGATTTTAGAGAATTATCTCAAGTAAAACAGTGAAATAAAATTATAAACAATAACAACAAGTTTTGGCAGCCATGATAATAGGTCATATGTTGTGTTTGGTTTGAAATTTTTTTTCTGTAAATGTCTGCACTGAGGATTTCTTTTTGGTTTGCCTTTTATGTAAATTTTTTACGTAGCTATTTTTATACACTGTAAGCTTTGTTCTGGGAGTTGCTGTTAATCGGATGTATAATGTAATGTTTTTATTTCAATTGTTTATATGGATAATCTGAGCAGGTACATTTCTGATTCTGATTGCTATCAACAATGCCCCACACTCTTTCACAAGCACCTAAAACCCAAAGGTGGCGGCTTGTGAAGATTGGGTACATGCACATTGCCCTGTTCAAAAAACTGTGTTTGTTTTTTTTTTTTTTTTAATCACAAAGAAGAAGCCGGAGAGTCAGATTGAGAAACAACAGAGCAGTTGATTTTTTGTATGTGCCACGACCTGATTCTCACAGGAAATCACAGACACATATGGACACACTTACATGATAAAGGAACTCCCAACTGATGGCTTTGCCTGTTCTGAACGCTGTAACACAGGATTTGGGCAGCATTTACTTTTTTTTTTTTTTTTTAATTTGACAGGTAGAGATATAGATAGTGAGAGAGAGACACACACAGAGAAAGGTCTTCCTTCCGTTGGTTCACTCCCAAATGGCTGCCACGGCCGGCGCTGAGCCAATCTGAAGCCAGGAGCCAGGTGCTTCTTCCTGGTCTCCCATGTGGGTGCAGGGCCCAAGCACTTGGGCCATCCTCCACTGCACTCCCGGGCCACAGCAGAGAGCCGGACTGGAAGAGGAGCAACTGGGACTGGAACCCACCGCCCATATGGGATGCCGGCACCGCAGGCGGAGGGTTAACCAAGTGAGCCATGGTGCCGGCCCTGGGTAGCATTTACTTTTAGAAACACCTGCTAACAAATTATCTTCTGTCAAAAGAGTAAACAATCCAATGTGTGAGAGACAGTTTGGAAAGATCACGGATAACATTTCCATTTTCATAAACCACAATGTAAATCACTGTAATTAACAATTGGTGTTAAATCCTTTGGGTTATCCACTGCCTTAAAATTATACCTATTTCCTTTAGAAAAAGAAAGATATCAGTCAGAATTGGAGATTTTTAACAGTGGTCATTATCAAAGCTGTGTTATTTTCCACAGAATATAGAATATATATTTTTTTCGTGTGTGTTTTTGTTAACTACGCTACAGATATTGAATGCACCTTGAGATAATTTAGTGTTTTTAACTGGTACATAATTTATCAAGCAGTACATAAAAGTGTAATAATAAAATGTCTATGTATCTTTAGTTACATTCAAATTTGTAACTTTATAAACATGTTTTATGCTTGAGGAACTTTTTAGGGTGGTAGTATAAATGGAACTTTTTGAAGTAGGCTGGATATGGGCCAATAGATACTTGTGACTAGACTTTTAAACTTTGCTCTTTCAAGCAGAAGCCTGGTTTCTGGGAGAACATTGCACAGCCATTTTTGTCCCAGGACTTACCTTAAAGAAAATGAATATCAGATTTCCAGGTATAGAACTATGTTATTTGAGAGAAAAAGGAAAACTGGTGTTTGTTTTCTATACTCATGGAATAAAAATTTATGAAGGCAATGAAAATCAAATGGAAATTAGGGATAATATTTTGCCACTTCTGCATTATTTAGAAACACATGTTACTGTACATTTGTAAGCCGTTTATTGTCTGGGCAATAGTGACTCAGTTTAATACAAGCTTCCTGTAGTGCATTGGTATGGATTAAACACATAAAAATATTCTATTAGACTCACTGTATAAAATATTATGGGAACAAAAGAAAATATGTTATTTTTGCCTCTAAACTTTGATTTGTTGAAGTTTTATTTGGCAAGAAAAAATTGAATCTTGGTCAATATTTAAACCAAAGTGAAAGGGAAAAAACCAAAGTTATTTGTTTTGCATGGCTAAGCCATTCTGTTATCTCTGTAAATACTGTGATTTTTTTCTTTTCTTTTTAGAATTTTGTTAAAAAAATTCTAAAATTCTTAAGCACCTGCTTTCCACAATAAAGTATAAACACTAAAATGAAATTCCTTCCATATAAATTTATTTTCTTTTTTCTTTTGGTGTGGGAGATCAAAGGTTTAAAGTCTTACTCTTAAGATATATTTGCAGAAAGAAGCAGCATAACAATAGAAAGAGATATATTACGATTATGTCTTGGCTTCCACTTGCAATGGTTAACAAAGTCCAAAACAGCTTTCAGAACCTAGAGAGCAGAACATAGGAAACTCAGAGCTCTGGACCAAAAGCAGAAAGTTTGCCAGGAAAAAGAGATAGGACATTATTATCCTTGGATGAAGAAGAGAGCTCACTTGTTCAACAGCGGCACTTCTGAGAAGGAAGATAATTCAGTCTTCAACATCTGGGGTTTTATCTCTCAAATTTAACTCTTTGGCAGCAGGAGACATGTGTTGCCAGTTCAAGGTTCATTCCCTATATGTAATTATAGGAATTGTATGTGGAAATGGATTAACATACCCGTCTATGCCTAAAAGATAATAAAACTGAAATATGTCTTCACAAATCTCTTATGGCTATCTGCTTCTTGTCTAAATTAGGATGTTTGTGAATAGGAAGCGATGCGTTTCTTAAATAATGAAAAACTCATTGTGACTCTCTCTCTCTGGAGAGGAAATTCAAGAAAAATCAAATTTTCCCTGACTTCCTGCTGCACATGGTGGGCTACCTCAGCTAGCCCTCAAGTTTAACCAGTGCTTGGTTCTATCTTGCGTCTGCCTTCAGTGATAGGATCACGCTTACAGTGGAAACCCCATGTAAGTGCTCCAGGAGATTAATGAAGAGGGTGCTTCATACTTTTTTACTTTTGCTAATAACATACCATCGAGGCGACCACTTAGAATTAACTAACCATGAGCTTTATTGAAAATGTGTTCCCTTCAAAACAAGGTAAAGCCAGCTATGTACATCAAATAAATGGCATACAAATATCCATTTTTTAATAATTTAATAGCTGAAAACCTGAAGTTCCATGGCTCCAAAGAGCACATAACTTTGAAGTAGTTGAATGTCAAACTAGATCTGATTCCTTGCTCCATTCCTCTATAGTTCCCAAAGCTCTTCTAAAGGAATTCTCCTTTCCATAATTCATAAAATCAGAAAATGTTGATACATGTACTGATTATCAAGATGTGTAAGTCATATGATAAACCAATATTGCATAAATTTTCAGCTATGGAGGGACTAAATCTATTAGAGCTTTGATTCAGAATATACACACAAACAAACACATACACACACATCACATCACACTTTTAAGCACACATGAATTGTTGTCATATTAAGTGCCTTTTGTGAGACAAACACTATGTTGATGTATTATTTCCACATTCCACACGTTCAATGACTTTATCTCAATATCCTGATAGGGAAAGTCGTATCCTCATTTTACAGATGAACACAATGAAAATAACTGTCCATTGTCACAGTTACAGTGAATACATGAGCCAGGACTCATGCTGAAGATTCTAAAATCCAAACTCTATTCACCATATTGTCTGTCATCTGTGTTATGTATATATGTTTCTATCTTTACTTGGGGAGACTACCAAAAAATAGAGTAATACTGAATATCCTACATGTTCCTCTAGAAACTAGTGGCATTCATATTCAGAGTAATATATGAAATAAGAGACATATGAACAATAAATTATTTATAAATGTTAATTGCTTTTTTATCCTGTGTCTAAAGAATCAAATACAATTAACTTTACTATATTAAAAAATCACTGCTGTACTGCACTGTGCTTTTACAATAAAAAATACTTAAACAAGGAATGTGTATTTCCAATCTAAGCTTCATAATAAATATTAGTGGAGTGTGTACAGGAGGGAGGGCAGAGTGTAAAGTATCCTTATGCTCCTAAATCTGTATATATGAAATACATAAAACTTTTCACCTTACATAAATTTTTTAAATGTCTGAAAAATCCAATCAAAAAACAAAAATCACATTGAGGAAACATGAAGCCAGAAGACTGAAGCTAAATTTTTCTCAGCATGCTGTTTTTACCTATTCATCATTCTCTTTCTATCCAATTTACTTTCCCCCAAATTCTGCCTCTCTCATTTTCCCTTATAAATGCTTTTCACGTGAAGAAATATCCAATGGAAAATGAATATAAATGTGACTCCAAAGGCTGAGCTCACTGTCAAGTTTTTTGTCCTGACCTTTTTATTAGCTATCTGTGGGAAACATTTTAGCTTATAATGGCCAAGCAGCAAAATGAGAGAAAAGATATTCAATTATGTATACATATGCACAAGCCCCTCAACATATATACATATACATATACGTATACATATGCATACAAAGTAGGATATTTTAGCTTATTTTTCTCAACTGGAGGACATAAGTTTGCTTATCAGGAACAAAGTTGCTTGGGGAAAGGGGAGACAGCATTGAGCAGTACAGTTAAGATGCCACTTTGGATCCTGCATCCCATTTCAGAGTTCTTCACTTCAGTTTCTGACTATCCCTTCCCATTCCACCTGACTGCTAATGTCCACCCTGGGAGAGAGCAGGAAATGGCTCAAGTACTCAGGTCGCTGCCACCCATGTGGGAAATCTGGGTTGAGTTCAAGGCTTCGGCTTCAGTCTGGCCCAGCCCAAGATGTTGCAGGCATTTGGGGAGCAAAGCAGGAGATGAAAGACCTCTAACTTGATCTCTCTCTCACCTGTATGTCTCTATCTCTGTCTCCATCTGTGTTTCTGTGTGTGTCTGCCTGGCTTTCAAATAAATTAGAAAAATATAACTTGCCTTTAAAGTGAATTGTTTGAAGAGATACACAGCATCTATCAAAGAGGAAGCAGTAATGGGGTGAACATATATGTGACACTTTGATGGGAAGCATTCATAATCTCACAGGTTCAGAGCACATGAAAACCAACAATCACAATGAAATTGACATGTGTGTGCTGTCATATAAAGTCTATGTGACCAAAAAACTGATGGGGGCCACATATTGTAGAAGCTGAATACTAGTTATAAATTCTCTGAGTAAAACTTTGCATTATCAGAGGGCAGAGGCTATGTTTTCCAGAAAGTAAAGCATTAGATACAAGTGTGGTTTTGGAAACTGTCAGTGACTCAATTTGGACAATATGGAAGTTAAGTAATACAAATGAAAACTCAATTTTCTTATATATATTGTCCTTGTGATCTCACTACCTCAGGTAGACCAGCATAAATTGAACTTGAGTATCAGTTTAAATTGATGGCTTGATTCTCACATTAAGATGCTCACTCCCACAGAAATAGCAGTTGGAACTTGAACAACCCTGTGTAATTCTTTGAAATCTCTTAGGTAAGGAAATCACATGATTAGTTTAGTATGGTGCTACTGCTTGGAAAATGATACACAGCGCTTTCTATAACATAGCTTGTTAAGTTAATGGAGTATTTCAGTTAAAATAATTGAGTTTAACATTCGATTTTTTTTTCTTTTTGGATGCTAAACTGTCACTGAAATCCAGTAGACTATGAAATTTTGTATTTCTCCATTGGTGGTAATTAAAAACTAAATTCATTTTTTTCAACTTGGTTAGAATCATCTATTAAATGCTTTATAATAGTCTCTTATAGAAAGATAAATATTTAAAACCAATTTTTGAATCAAATTCCAACAGCAAAGGCCACTATTTCAAAATTTTTAGGTCTATTTACAGTGGTGATTTTCTTACAATTTTTATTAGAAAGCTTAGCTTTTCTAATCTAATAGTTTCATATAAGCTATTTAATAAATTATTAGTTCTTCACAGTAGCAATGATATCACATAAATAATAGATTGAAATTTCCCCATATTTCTAACTGGCAAATCTGTTTTCAGAGAAATGTGATTATAAATTTGCCTGAGTGGCTTTGTTACTGTTTGTTTGTGCTTAACTTTTCTTGCATGTAATAAATAATACTGTTAAAATATCAGAGTTATCACAACAATGCTCATTATATTTTTAATTGAAGCTAGAAGCTTTTATTTTGTAAAATTGAATGTCAAGCAATGAGAATATTTTACACAATAATACAGAGATTATAAAATGCTATCTCAAAGATATTTTGCCTTTTTTATTTATGTAAAGAGAACAACTTTCATGTATTTAATACATACAGTTTTAAGAGCATACTGTTACTTCCCAACTCTGTCCTCTCTCCCTAATTCCACCCTCCCTCCTCCTTCTTTTCTTATCATTCTTTAAAATTTTCCAATGACATAATTTCAATTGACTTTATAACTGCAAGCTTAACCCTCCAGTAAACAAAGAATTCAACAAGCAGTCAGTAGAAAAAACACTGTTCCTCAAGAGTACAGACAAGGACTATAAACGATAATCAAATCTCAAAATGTCAATTTTGCTTGTATATATTACCTTTATTTTGTACTCATATATTAGTTACCACACATCGGGGAAAACAAATGATATTTGTCTTGTTGGGCCGGGAATTTTTCGCTGGTCTCCATTGCATCCACTTTTGTTGCTAAAGGCAGGATTTGATTATTTTTTTTTTTATGGCTGAGTAGTATTACTTCCTATATGTATGAATATATATATATATATATATACATACATTTCTTTATGCAGTCATCAGTTGATGGATATTTGGATGATTCCATATCTTAGCTTTTGTGAGTTGAGCTCCCAGAAACATAAGGGTACAGATAACACTTTCATATGTTTATTTCATTTAATTTAGGTAAATTCCCAGGGGTGGGAGGACTGGATCATATGATAGATCGCTTTTCAGATTTCTGAGGAATCTCTGTACTATCTTCCATAATTGTTGAATGAGTTTACATTCCTGCCAACAGTGTATTAAGGTTCCCTTTTCTCCACGTCCTCACCAGAATTTGTTATTTTATGATTTTGGGGTGATAGTCATTCTAAATGAGGTGAGGTGAAACCTCACTGTGGTTTTTATTTGCATTTCCCTGATGGCTAGTGATCCTAAACATCTTTTCATGTGTCTGTTGTCCATTTGTACTACGTCTTTTGAAAAAATGCCTGTTCATTAGCCCATTTCTTAACTGGATT
This sequence comes from Oryctolagus cuniculus, assembly GCF_051225735.1. Lineage (NCBI taxonomy): Eukaryota > Metazoa > Chordata > Mammalia > Lagomorpha > Leporidae > Oryctolagus > Oryctolagus cuniculus. The sequence goes on from NC_142870.1 coordinate 60,540,951, forward strand.
GTTTGTTTTATTGTTGTTGCCTTACTTGAGCCAATTTGTATCCTGGATATTAACCTTTTATCCATGTATAGTCTGCAAATATTTTCTCTCATTCTATTAGCTGCCTCTTTATTTTCCTTTGATGTACAGAAGGTTCTTAGTTTGAAGTAATCTCCTTTGTCTATTTTTGCCTTTATTGCCCATGTTTCTAGAGTATTACCAAAGAAATCTTTGCCTATGCTATTGTCTTTAAGTATTTCCACCATGTTTTCCTGCAGTAATCTGAACATTTTGGGTCTTAGATTTAGATCCCTGCTCCATTATGAGTTGATTTTTGTATATGGTGCACAACACAGGCTTTGGTTCATACTTCTGAATGCAGGGATTCAGTTTTCTACACTATTTGTTGAAGAGACTGCCCTTTCTCCAGCGAATGATTTTAGCTCAATTGTCAAAGATTAGTTGCTTGCAGCTGAGGTCTCTAGTGGGTTCCATTGGTCCACATGTCTATTTTTGTGCTGCTTTGATTATAACTGTCCTGTAACATGTCTTAAAATCAGGTATTGTGATGCCTCCAGCTTTGTTTTTATTCTTTAGAATTGCTTTAGCTATTCATAATCTCCTGTGATTCCACATGAATATTAGGGTCATTTTTTTTCAAATCTAAGAAGAACATGTTTGAAATTTTGATTGGGATTGCATTGAATTTCTAAAGTGCTTTGGGTAGCATGGATGTTTTGATGATAATTATGGTTCCAATCGATTAGTATGGAAAATTTACCATTTTTGTGTCTTCCATTTCTTTTTTAATATTTTATATATTTTTGTAAGATTTAATTTATTTGAAATACAGTTACAGAGGTAGGTAGAGACATAGAGAGAGAAAGAGAAATTTTCCATCCACTGGTTTATTATCCAAATTGTCACAATGACCAGAGCTGAGCTGATCCAAAGCCAGAAGCCAAGAGTTTCCTCCAGGCCTCCAATATGGATGCAGGGGACAGATAACTTGGGCCATCCTCCATTGCTTTCCCGGGGACATTAGATAGATTGGAGGTGGCGCAGCTGGGACTCGAACCATTGGCTATATGAGATGCCAGTACTGCAAGCTGGGCCTTTAACCTGCTGTACCACAGTGCCTGCCCCTTTTTTACAATTTTCATTGTAGAGTTTTCTCATATCCTTTGTTGAATTAATCCTAAGATGTTTAGTTTTTTGTAGCTATTATGAATGACAGTGGTCTTTTTTTTTAACTTTGATTTAATAAATATAAATTTCCAAAGTACAGCTTATGGATTACAATGGCTTCCCCCCCCCCAATAACTTCTCTCCCTTCCGCAACCCTCCCCTCTCTCGCTCCCTCTCCCATTCCATTCACATCAAGATTCATTTTCAATTACCTTTATATACAGAAGATCGATTTAGTATATATTAAGTAAAGATTTCAACAGTTTGCATCCACACAGAAACACAAAATGTAAAATACTGTTTCAGTACTAGTTATAGCATTAATTCACAATGTACAACACAATAAAGACAGAGATCCTACAGGAGGAGTAAGTGCACAGTGACTCCTGTTGTTGACTTAACAAATTGACACTCTTGTTTATGGCATCAGTAATCACCCTAGGCTCTTGTCATGAGTTGCCAAGGCTATGGAAGCCTTTTGAGTTCACCGACTTCGATCTTATTCAGACAAGGTCATAGTCAAAGTGGAAGTTCTCTCCTCCCTTCAAAGAAGGGCACCTCCTTCTTTGATGGCCTGTTCTTTCCACTGGGATCTCACTCTAATTTAGGTTTTGTTTTTGTTTTGTTTTGTGTTGTTTTGTTTTTTTGCCAGAGTGTCTTGGCTTTCCATGCCTATAATACTCTTATGGGCTCTTCAGCCAGATCCGAATGCCTTAAGGGCTGATTCTGAGGCCAGAGTGCTGTTTAGGACATCTGTTATTTCTACCCATGGTATTGTTTATGTATACAAAGGCTATTGATTTTTGTGTTGATATTATACCCTGCTACTTTGCCAAACTCCTTATGAGTTCCAATAATCTCTTAGTGGATTCTTTTGATTCTATGTATAGGATCATATCATCTGCAAACAAAAATCCCATTTGTACCCATTTGCTTATTTTTTTTCTTGTCCAATGGCTTTGCCTAAAACTTACTGAACTATATTGAATAGTATTGAGAAAGTGGGCTTACTCATCTGCTTCTGGATCTTAGTGGAAATGCTTCCAGCTTTTCCCCATTCAATATGATTCTGGCTGTGGTTTTGTCAGATATTGCCTTGATAAAGTTGAGATATGTTCCTTCCACACCCAATTTGCTTAAGGTTTTTATCATGAAAGGATGTTGTATCTTATCAAATGTGTTCTCTGCATCTATTGAGATAATCATGTTTCTGTTCTTCAGTTTGTTAATGTGATATATCAAATTTATTGATTTGCATATGTTGAACCATCCCTGCATACCGCAGATAAATCCCACTTGGTCCGGGTGAATGATCTTTCTGATGTGTTGTTGGATTAAATTAGCTAGCATTTTGTTAATGATTTTTGCATCTCTATCAGGGATATCGGTCTTTGGTTCTCTTTGTTGTATCTTTTTTGGTTTTGAAATTAAGGTGATGCTGGCCTTATAGAAGGAGTTTGATAGGATTCCCTCTCTTTCAATTTTTTTAATAGTTTGAAAATTGGAGTTAGTTCTTCAAAAGTTTGTTAGAATTCAACAATGAAGGAGACTTCATCGTGGCATAGGGATTAAAGCTGCCTACTGTGATCCCATGTCAGCACCAGTTAGAGACTCATCTGCTCTATTTTTTTTTTTTTGACAGGCAGAGTGGATAGTGAGAGAGAGAGAGACAGAGAGAAAGGTCTTCCTTTTGCCGTTGGTTCACCCTTGAATGGCCGCCACAGCCAGTGCACTGCAGCCGGCGCACTGCGCTAATCCGAAGGCAGGAGCCAGGTGCTTCTCCTGGTCTCCCATGGGGTGCAGGGCCCAAGCACTTGGGCCATCCTCCACTGCACTCCCGGGCCACAGCAGAGAGCTGGCCTGGAAGAGGGGCAACCAGGACAGAATCCAGCGCCCCAACCGGGACTAGAACCCGGTGTGCTGGTGCCGCGAGGTGGAGGACTAGCCTATTGAGCCGCGGCGCCGGCCTGCTCTACTTCTTATCCAGCTCCCTGTTAATGAATCTGGGAAATAAGCAGACAGTGTCCCAAGCGTGTGGGCCCATGCATCTACATGGGAGAACCAGAAGAAGCTCCTGGATCCTTAATTCCTCCTGGCCCATCACTAATTATTACAGCCATTTGGAAAGAGAACCAGCACATGTGGGACCTCTCTCTCTCTCTCTCTCTCTCTCTCTCTCTCCATCTCTCTCTCTATAACTTAGCCTTCCAAATATATAAAATAAATCTTTTAAAAAATAATTCATCAGTGAAGCCTCCCAGTAGTCCTAGGCTTTTGTTTCTTGGGAGGGTCTTTATTACTGATTCAATCTCCATCTTGATTATTGGTCTGTTTAGTTTGGTAGGTTGTATATGTCTAGAAATCTATCCATTTATTGTAGGTTTTCTAATTTGTCAGCATATGGCTGTTTGTAGTAATTTCTGATGATTCTTTTGATATCTGCGATTCCTTTTTCCTATCTGAGTTTATTGATTTGGGTCTTCTTCCTCTTTTTTTGTTAGTTGACCATTGGTTATCAACTTTGTTTATTTTTTCAAAAACCCAGCTTTATTTCACTGATTTTTTTGTATTTTTTTAATTCTCTATATTTCTTCTCTAATTTTTACTATTTCTTTCCTCCTACTAATCTTGGGATTTTTTGTTCTTGTTTTTCTACATCCTTAAGATGCATCATTAAACCAGTCCTTTCATGCCTTTCCAATTTCTTGATGTAAGCACTAGTTGCTATAAACTTTCCTTTTAACACAGATTTTTGCTTTAGCCTGTAAGTTTTGATATGTTCTGTTGTCATCTTCATTCATTTCTATGAATTTTTAAATTTTCCTTTTGATTTCATCTATGAAATCAAGAGCATGCTGCTCAGTCTCCATGTGTTTAGATGTTTTCTTGAGTTTCTTAAGTTGCTAATTTCCAACTTCATTCCATTGTGGTCAGAAAAGATACATGGTATGATTTCATTTTTTTTGAATTTGTTGAGACTTGCTTTTGGAACTTGCATATGGTCTATGCTAGAAGAAATTTCCATACACTGATGAGAATATGTATTTTGCAGCTGTGGATTGAAATGCTCTGTAGATATCAATTAGGTCCATTTGGTCAATAAGGTAGATTGCCTCTGTTGTTTCTTTGTTGACGTTATGTCTAGTAGATCTGTCCATTGATGAAAACAGGGTGTTGAACTCCCCAATTATTATTGTTTTGGAATGTATGTCTCCATTTAGATTGAGTAATACTTGTTTTACACAGCCAGGGTTGCTAGCATTGATTGCATAATCACTTACTAAAGTCACATCTTCCTGTTGAATTTATCCTTTAATCATTACATAATGCCCTCCTTTATCTCTTTTAACAATTTTTGTGTTCGTCTGTTTTCTCTGATATTAAGATGGCTACTCCTGCTCATTTTTGCTTTCTGTTAGCATAGAATATCTTTTTCCATCATTTCAGTTTCAGTCTCTGTGTATCTTTGTTGGTGAGTTGTGCTTCTTGTAAGCAGCAAATAGATGGGTAGTATATTTTAATACATTCTGCTGGCCTATACTTTTAATTGGAGAATTTAGGCCATTTGCATTCTGGTTTATTAATGATAAGTAACAACTTGGTCCTGCTATTTTTCCATAAATATTCCTATCATTTATTTTGGATTTCCTTTGTACTTTTACTAGATTTTCTTCCTCCACATTCTTTTATTATGCACAATATCTTTCTCTGTTCCTGTGTGTAGCACATCCACAGTATCATTTGTAAGGCTAGATGAGTGGTGACAAATTCTTTCAATTTCTGTTTGTTTGGACAGTCTTTATTTCACCTTCATTTATAAATGAGAGCTTCGTTGGGTATAGTATTCTATGTTAATGGTTGTTTTCTTGGAGGACTTGAAATATGTCTCTTCACTCTGTCCTAACCTGTAGGGTTTCTGATGAGAAATCAGTTATCAATCTTATTGGAGATCCTTTGAAGGTAATCTAGCATTTTTCTCATATGCATTTTAGGATCTTGTCTTTATGTTTTGCCTTTGAAGGTTTGACTTTAATGTATCATGGTGAACATCTTTTCTGATCATGTCTATTAGGAGTTCTCTGTGCTTCCTGTACTTAGACATCCCTATCTTTCTCCAAATTAGGAAAGTTCCACTTATGAGGTATTCTAATCCATTCTATCTTTCCACATCATTCTGAACACCTAAGACATGTATGTTTGGCTGTTTGGTAGTATCCCATAAATATCAAACACTATTTTAAGTTTTTCTAGTTTTTTCTTCTTTGTTTTCTGTCTGAGCTGTTTCTAAGGATTTGTCTATCAGCTCAGATATTTTTTTCTTCTCACTGAGCCTGTTGTTAAGGCTTTCCACTGTATTTTTTTGACATTGAATTCCTCATTTCTAATATTTCAGTTTGATTTCTCTTCAATATCTCTATCTCCCAGCAGAATTTCCCTTCCATGTCATGTATAGATTTCTTTAACTCACATATTTGCTTCTCCATGCTTTTGAGTAGTCTCCTGGTCATTCTTTTGAATTACTTTTCAGGCATTTCACCAATCTCTTCATCTTCACATTCCAATATTTAAGTATTTTTCTGTTCATTTTCAGGAGTCATATTGTCTTCCACGTGCATTTTTTGTGTGTGTTTCTATGTTTATTTTTAGGCATTTGTGGAAACATTTGTTGGCTTTCTCCTCTGAGGGTTTTTATATTTGAAATCTGTCTCTGTATCTTAGTGGAGTATCTGTTCCTTCAGCAGATATCCAGAGGAATGTGTTGGGTGGAGCCAGGGAACGTTTGCTAAAGCTGGAATATTGTTCAATATTCCAGAGTGATTCTAAGTTGGGTGTGATAGATCATGTTGGCTGGTGTTGATCACAGCTTCACCCCCTCACTGCCAAGATGAACCAACTGCCCATTGTGAACCCACAGAGGCTACACACTCCTATGAATTGCACAAAGGATCTCCATGCTCCTCAATGTGGGTGTGTGACCCTCTGAAATGACCCACACCAGGCATTCAAGGGACTATGGGCATCTTAAAGCCCGCCATAGTGATTGCCCAAATACCCAGTCACACCCCATCTTCTATTGCACACAGTTTTCCCTCAGTCAAAGCATGCAGAGCTCCCACAATCACAGAGAACATGGGATTCACTCTCAGTCCCGGCAGACTCTCTCAATCCATGTAGAAGGCCATGGTATTCCAAGAGCCAGTTGCTTGCCTAGTAGAAATTGTTTGGTGCTCTTTCTTGGCAAGTGGAGTCTGGGCACCATGATAGAGTGAGGGGAAGGGCACACTTCACAGGGCTAAGTGGGAGCCACACCCCTGCCAACATTTCAGGCCAGACTCAAAGTCAGTGGGGACCACAGATTTATCCCTGCAATATAGTATCCCAGTTACATGGGCCATAGAAGCCTCTAATTGCCTTATTAAGGTGATGCTTCCTCCATGCTAGTCACTAGTTACGCTTATAGGGGGATGGGAGCAAAGCAATGCTCTCTCCCTTCATGAAGTTAGGTGGGCACTTTGCCCCTGGGTAACACTCCAAACTGAACTCAAAGTCAGTGAGTTCTGCGAGGTTCTCCCTCAGGCAGTATCACCAGTGACACAGGCTGCCACAAGTTCCTGTCACCTCACTCCAAAAAGATGGTATTCCCTCCAATCACTGGCTACAGGAGTTGCTGGCTACTCATTATATTTTTACTGCCCTGATGAGGATAATAATCCATATAATCAGTATTCACTGCAAAGGATTGAGCAGATTTAGAAATATTATTGGTTTTATGAGGTTTCTATATAATACATGGAGTAACGTTTGCATTGATGTCTTCATTATCATTGCCAGTGACTTTTGGCTTTATTCATCTGGGAAGCAGTTTTGTTGGTTCAGCCCCATCATTCCCAGCCTTATTATTAGTAGTAATGTATGAATGTGTGGAGAGGTTGTGAATGGGCAGTCTGCTTCTCAATTTCTCCTTTCAAATGATTGTTTAAAGCATTGACTCCAATGGGGAAATCGTGGGGTTGGGGCAAAAATCAAATGGGTTTTACCAAAATAGTTTGACTTCCCTTTAGGAATTGAAAAACCAGAATGGATCAACACAGTTTGGAAGCTTATATGGGCTTGGGAAGACACTCAATTAAAATTTAAGCCTCAAAATCATCTTGAGTTTCCAGATGTAGGACACATATATTTATCATTGCAATTAACTACCCTTTTGCTAAAGGATGTATTTTTCTGATGAAGCATGCAACTAAATATTAAGCAAAGGTCCGTATGGCCTATGATTTTGCCCCTGGTTCTTGTTTTCTTCTTGGAGGATGCTACCGCAGAACAAGCTCTTTCCTTCCATTTTGTGCAAGTAAAAGAGAATGGCTCCTAAAGTTTAAATTGTTTTGCAAAATGCATCTGTCCTATTTCTTTTCTTGTTCCTTTATTTGTTGTAGTAGTTCCCCTAATTCTTTACCCTTACCTGTGTGCATGCCCTTTGACATGTGATCATCTCACAAATGGACCAGAGTTTATTTTCTACTCCTCTACATTAGGTTGGGCCAAGTGAATTGCTCTGGACAATGAAATCATGTGGAAGTATTTGTTAGTTTTGAGTCTAGGTTTCATGTAATTTACCATTTTCTTCTTTCTTGTCATTTTTTGTTTGTTTTTTTTTTTTCATCAACATGATAAAGACAAGCTGCTGAATTTTTAGACCGCTGTAATACAACAATAGCTAACTGTTAAATATTTTCAGGGGCAACTGAGATCCTGGTTTTCTTAATATATCAGGATTACATCAGAAACATTCATTTAGCCTACTGGTTAAGAGGTTCACTTCCCATATTGCAGCACCTGGGTTTGACTCCCAGCTCCTAATTCCAGCTTCCTACTAATGCAGACCCAGGGAGACAATGGTAATGGCTCACATAATTGGTTCCTGCTACCCAGCTTGATTGATTTCTTAGCTCTCAGCTTCTGCTCCAGTAGAGTTCCAATCCTTATGGGTATTTGAGAAGTGAACTAGCAGATGTGAGTTCCCCCCCTCTTTTACATCTCTCTGTTCCTCTGTCTCTTAAAAAGTAAATTAAATTAAGAAAAAAACAAGAACATTTCACAAAAACACAGACACATTTTATTAAATCCCCGATGATTAATCCTTTGTGTTTTTGAAATGTTTCCCTTGTTTCCGAATTTTCTGGAACCAACATTAACTATCCATGTTCTACAAACCCCAATAGGCTATTGAATAAACTTTGATATCAACAAATAAGAATCAGTGATATTAACACTAGCTAGCTGTTTAGAGATCTTTCTTACTGACAGACTGTGCCTATTGTGTTTTGCCTGACTCTGGCCTGCAGTTGCCCTTTTTCATTATTCTAAAAGTTCATCATTCAAGATGGGCACATGTAATTGCTCTTTTTTTATGTCCGTATAATTACATGCCAATAACTTTCCTCAAATTAGAAATTATATCTGGGCTACATATTCTGCTGAGACCACATTCCTCACTCACAAAATGTCAGATTCTCTTAATTCTGAGGTCAAAATTCCTAATTAAGTCTTTAGAAATTCAAGTCATTGGTCATACAAATCAACCAATACTTGGGTGCCCAGGAACTTTGAGACATTAATCTCAGAGATCCTAGGCAGTTGTGCTAAATGATTTTTTAAAAAGTTTTCTCATTGCTTTCAGTGATTATTTCCTTATGTTTCCACATTTCAAGCAGCAGTTCTCTCAATCGATGAAACTGCTTAGGAAGAAGATTCAGAGAAAGCAGAATGAAATAGTAAGAATAGAACCATATGAATGACAAACAGTTGGGAAGAATTACTAAACATACCTGTATATGCACATGCCTTCACCAGATTTTTTGAGAACCTCTGCAGATAGAGATGCAGCAGCACATTCTGAATGAGGCAATTGTGATGATGCTTTGAGGGAAAAGTGGGGGTACTTTGGTTTCTGTGTCTCCAAATAGCACAAGACATCCTGAGGGACAGCTGGACAAGTTGGTTTAATAAAAAGCCTGGACATTTAAAAACAAGCAGACTTCTAATGGACATCTAAATAAATAAAGTGGAGCTACAAATTATGAGCAGTGAGGTCTAGAGCATAGCATTTTACTCTCAGAGCCTCAGTTTTCTCATCATTGAAATGGTAGTAATGCTAATTCCATCACAACTTATTGCCCTTTAAAGAACAAAGCGTCCATGCCACCGGGAAAATGACTCTGTCTCTCATTCTGTTTCTCTCTCTCTTTCTTTCTCTCTCTTTGTGTGTGTGTGTGTGTGTGTGTGTCTTTAATAAGAGGACTATAAATCATATCTTTTCTTCCATAGGGAAAGCAAAGTTTCTGGGTGCTGTTGACTTGCTGAGAGTATTTGTTCTAGCAGATTAGTCTTTATGCAAAGGCTGGCCTGGCTGTTTCTGATTAGTCCTGGAAACGGTCTTCACACCTGTGAGACCTTTCTGATGTTACCAGAAGTCAGGTCTGGGAAGCTGTCAGATGGCAATTTCAAGGTTTGTCATGGGCAAAGCATTACAGTGCCTCCTATGTCATAAGCACTCAGTGTATCTGCGTCCCTCTTACTTTAGCTTTGTCTGCTGCAGTTAGTAACAAACATGACATAAGTGACTTAGTACAGCTAAAATTGGTGGGCTGACATTACCTCTTCCAATTCAATCAGGTTAGTTACCTGCTTCATCTGTATCCTAGCTATTGAGACTATATGACTTAGCATCCTATGTAGGGGGAGAAATAATAATTAAACTTGACAGCTTTAAATATCCTTCCAATCCAGGACTCTTAACATATCAGCAAATAAAAACCTTTCTACCTCTCTGACCTTTCCTGTCCCCTTCTCGAGGCACGTACACCAGAACCTCAAAGCTGAAGAAATAAAGCAAGAAAAAGGTTGGAATGGAGATGGGGAAAAGCCATCATATCTCATTCCTGTATCCAAGCCTTCATGAGAGCAAAACGCAAAAAGAAAAGCCTTTTCTTACAATGAAGATTCAATTATTGATTGATGTCTTGGACTGGTACGCTTACTGAGTTGAGGTTATGATTTATGATTTCATGTAATTATAGAACTGTTTATCTGTGAGGGTCTCCAAATTCCTTCCCATTTTTCCATGCAGGGACAGAAGCTAAAATAAGACTTTTTATTGCTTGAATGTCTGGCTCATTATACTATAAATCAGGGAGTAGACAAAACAATAGCCAAAACACTGCTAATCTTGCCACATTATTTATTTTATACCTAGACTTAGCAAAAGTGGAAGGATCATGTCCAATCTGGAGTCCATAAGTAGCATCAGTTACATTTCCAAAAGAATTTAGTGACTGTGGATAAGAATTCTTAGTGGTAATTTATTTCTTACCTTTTCTTCCAGTTTTCTACTCTTACCCAAGTTTTTCACAAGCCAACTAGAAGATGATACAGGTTATTAGCATTACACCTAATGGGATGATCTTTCTATTATGCACATCACAAACTCAATTTGGGAAACAAATCTATCTTCTAGTCTGTCTTGATACATAACTTAGTAAATGGTCTTCTAGAAATCTTACAGTTAAGGCCAATAGTAGTGGACTTAAAGGATTTGGGGTCATCAACCTAATGCATGATTGATAAGAAAGTACATCACAATACAATTCAACCTTTAAAGTTTCTTTTCTAAAATTAAATGACACATAGGTAGAGTATCATTTCCTTGAATTTCCTCTGCATTTCAGGCAGCTTCTGATTATCATGCAAGGAAAATCATTCTAAATGCAATGTTTAATACCAGTGGCATGTCCTTCCTTTAGAAGCTAGCGATTTTAATCCCTTTATTATTAATTTGATTAATGCAAACTACTGTATGGGGCTGTGAAGGAACATAGGCAAATCAAAGTTAACACAATGATTCATTTAAATTTAAATTTATATTGCTGAGAGAGGATACAACTTTTAGCCTGTGATATTGAGAAAGAAAAAAGTATTCCCTATGCAAAATAATAGATTTATTTCTATATGAAGAATTCAGGGACATGCTTCAAGTTCAGAATGACTATGCAATGTGGGATGGCATATATTCTGTGTGGATATAAGGGAGGAAAAATCTATCTGTAATACACCTGATGACAGTAAGGTAATTCCAAATGCAACTAATTAACCAGGAACTACATACTAAATGAGGGATCATCTGGGCTACAAACAACACCTTAGAGAAATAGAACCAAGATAAATGCATAAAGATAATTTATATTTCATTTCCCATGCTTTCTCCTGTTCATCATTGCTTAAAATATCTGCTTAAAGATATTTTCTTCTTTACCTTGAATAGCTCATGATATAATATAGAAAATAATTGTCTATATTTTCATTTGAAAATGTAATGCATACCTACAAACACACATATACAATTTATTCACGTAATATGTAAATAAAAAATCTGGCATTGAGATTTTGGTGTAATGGTTAGACTGCCAGTGGGTTTGTCCACCTACCACACTGAAGTTTCTAAGCTCTGGCTCCTTATTCCAGCTTTTTGCTACTGTAGACCATAGGAGGCAGTGATGATGACACAAGTAATTGGGTTTCTGCCACCCATGTACGAAACCTAGCTTGGCTTCCCCAGCTGTTAGCATGAATCCTAGCCCAGCCTCAGCAGGGTCATTGCAGGCATTTGGGGAATGAAATCAGTGAATGAAATATCTCTCACTCTCTCTATATCTTGCTCTCTCTTTTCCAGATAAATACATTAAAACATTTTAAATAAATCTGAGGAGCCCAAGTTGATAACAAGGAAAAATATTTTTTTATTTAATACTTGTTGACTTACTTGTGATATTCCACCCATCCAAAATGCCTTTATTTTTTCATTCTATTATTAAAATTCTTCTTTATGATTAAAATCAAGCTGCCTAAATTGTGATCTTTATTTAACATTCTTTTTTTTGAGGTAAAGACATTTTAATGAAAATATGCAAGTCACCCCTTAATTAGCATCACCAAGATAATCAAACATCACACCACAGTAATATATATGGAGTTCTTTGTTGGGTAGTACTAAAGAACATCAAGAATTCTGACATTCAGAAATAAGTATTTTTTTCCTTCTACTTGCTCAACTTTTTCTTTTTTTTTAACTTTTATATAGTAAATATAAATTTCCAAGGTACACTTTATGGATTACAATGGCTTCCCCCCCATAATTTCCTTCCCACTCGCACCCCTCCCATGTCCCGCTCCCTCTCCCATTCCATTCACATCAAGATTCATTTTCAATTCTCTTTATATACAGAACATCAGTTTAGTATATATTAACTAAAGATTTCAACAGTTTGCACCCACACAGAAACACAAAATGTAAAATACTGTTTCAGTACTAGTTATAGCATTACTTCACATTGGATAACACACTAAGGACAGAGATCCTACATGAGGAGTAAGTGCACAGTAACCCCTATTGTTGACTTAACAAATTGACACTCTTGTTTATGGCATCAGTAATCTCCCTAGGCTCTAGTCATGAGTTGCCAAGGCTATGGAAGCCTTTTGAGTTCGATGACTTTGATCTTATTTAGACAGGGTCATAGTCAAAGTGGAAGTTCTCTCCTCCCTTCAGAGAAAGGTACCTCCTCTTTGATGGCCCCGTTCATTCCACTGGGATCTCACTCACAGAGATCTTTCATTTAGGTGTTTGTTTTTTTTTTTTTTGTTTTTGTTTTTGTTTTTTTTTTTTCTTGCCACAGTGTCTTGGCTTTCCATGCCTGAAATACTCTCATGGGCTCTTCAGCCATATCCGAATGCCTTAATGGCTGTTTCTGAGGCCAGAGTGCTATTTAGGACATCTGCCATTCTATGAGTCCGCTTCCCATGATGGATCTTTCTCTCCCTTTTTGATTCTATCAGTTAGTATTAGCAGACACTAGTCTTGTTTATGTGATCCCTTTGACTCTTAGACCTATCAGTGTGATCAATTGTGAACAGAGGTTGATCACTTGGACTAATGAGATGGCATTGGTACATGCCACCTTGATGGGATTGTATTGGAATCCCCTGGCATGTTTCTAACTCCACCATTTGGGCCCTGTAATTTATTTAATATTCTAATGACTTCCAAGCACCTATGATAGTGTCTTGCTCATGATAGACATTCAATCAATATATAAATAAAAGAAGTGAGGAAGGAGAGAAGGTAGGACAAGTGAGAAGAATTGTTACAATAAACACAGGAATTGAAGAGATTACAAGTGCAAGCAATCTACTAACTAATGAATCTGAGTCCACATGTGTATGATGTTAAAGCAAACATATTTTGTAACTACCATATTTTAGCAGTCCAAGCCCTGTACTTTTCTGTTTCACATTTTATCATCTCTGTAATTGAAATACAAGTTATGGGCAATGACCCCATACTCTGCCTGGCAGCACTTATGATATAATTATCATTTTATAAGAAAATATCAAAAGCTCCATCAGTGAAACTTGCAAAATTAAATTTCAGTGCATTGGAGGAAAATCAGGAACTTGCCCTTAATCTATAGCATACAAATGATTGTGGGAGGATGTGGGAAGGGCATGAGTTAAATGGGTTAAGCAAGTTTCAAATGAAAGTCAAAGACATAATAAATGTATCATTGCAAAACTGATTTATGAGCCAGCACAAAAGGGCATTAATTATATTTTGGCCCTTGATGTGATGAAAGAAACAAAGACCTCATGACTATAAATCAATAAGCAATGTGGTAGGGCCAGCATTGTGGTGCAACAGGTTAAACTGAGTCTTGCTAATGCCAGCATCCCACATCAGAGTGCCCCACTTCCACTCTAGCTTCCTGCTAATGCAGTTGGGAAGGCAGCAGAAGGGACACAATAACTCGGGCTCCTGCCGTTCATATGGGAGATCAGGATGGAGTTCATGACTCCTGGCTTCAGCCTGGTCCACCATTGGTTGTTGCAACCATTTGGGGAATGAACAACTGAATGGAAAATACTTTTCTTTCTCTTTCTCTCTCTCTCCACTCCACCTTTCCTGCTGTCACTCTACCTTTCAAATAAACAAATAAATAAGTAATGAAAGTTTTCTAAAAGAGGAAATAAAAGCAATGTGGAAGAGGTGGAAAAGACTCCTCTGAATTTAGCTGTGGTTAAGATGTTCATTTCCCACAACACAATATCTGAGTCTAATGTCTAGCTCCAGCTTCCTGCTAATGCAGACTCTGGGAGGAAACAGTGATGACTCAAGTAATTGGATTCCTGCCACCCACATGAGACACCTGGATTCTGTCCCAGGTTCCTGCCATTGAACTTGGCTCAACCCTGACAATTGTGCCCATTTAGGAGTGGGGGATGTACTAAAAGACAAGAGCTCCCTCTTTATATGTCTCTCTGCCTCTAAAATAAACAAAAACTAACAAAAACATTTTAGTAAGAAAAGTTTGCAAGCATTAGGCAATATTAATGAATATTATTGATTTTATGTATGACAAGAGTGAAATCTGATTTTAAACTAGTGTGTAAGTAATACTATAGGAGCATTTTCAGTAGCTAAAAACAAAATTTCTACATGATGACATGATTGCTATGGTTCGATTGATGGCATTTTTCTTTCTTGGTACAGAAAGTAATTGTGGGTCTTACAATTGATGGTGTTTGAGTCAATAAAGTACAGCACATGATAATTAAGCCAAGGAAAAATTATAAAGAATGCTTAGAGAATAAAATAAATACTTTCTTCCATAGATTTGCTATTCTAAATTAGAGAAAGTACAGATATCTCCCTTGGAAACTGTCTATGTAAGTGTTGGGTTCCCATGGGTAAATTATTTAACTTTCCTGCCTGAGAGTCTTCATTTACAAATAATGAAAATGATGCCTCCCAGGAAGTACTGTTGTGAGAAGTAAATGAATACCAGAAGCCCAATGCCTTATCCCTAGAAACCATTATACATGGTTGTTACAAGTTTGAATTTATGTACTTTTCAGCCAGATATTCATGGCCCACCAAAATGCATCCTTAATGCCTAATTCCTGCTACAGTAACCATCTGTAGTTTGGGCTCTACTTCTAACACCTTCTTCTCATCTGTCCCTCTTTACGTCAGACTTCAAAACAATGCTGCCCACTACACATTCAACTCATTTGTCACCCTTTATTCCCTGTAGATGTGCAGTTACAGAAGGATGCTTGACTATATAAATAGAGTCGATTATTTAGGTAAGCATCCCCTATACTTGTGGGCAATAACATGTCGTTCTTCTGTCTTTTATCAGGGAGACACACGATGTATGGTTGTCTCACTTTTATTGGTGATTAAATTTGAGGCTTACAATGCTGTCAGACTCCATCAGAAATTTTCCCATTATTTTCACTAATGATTTAATATCTGTTGATGATCTTCACCCAGATCCACTAATAATTTAGAGTTGAAAAATGATTTTCTAACTCTATCATTCTTTTTGCATGTATTAGAAGAGTTTCTCTGTGGCCGGTGCCGCGGCTCACTAGGCTAATCCTCCGCCTTGCGGCGCCAGCACACCGGGTTCTAGTCCCGGTCAGGGCTCCGGATTCTGTCCCGGTTGCCCCTCTTCCAGGCCAGCTCTCTGCTGTGGCCAGGCAGTGCAGTAGAGGATGGCCCAAGTACTTGGGCCCTGCACCCCATGGGAGACCAGGAGAAGTACCTAGCTCCTGCCATCGGATCAGCGCGGTGCACCAGCCACAGCGCGCCGGCCGCGGCGGCCATTGGAGGGTGAACCAACGGCAGAGGAAGACCTTTCTCTCTATCTCTCTCTCTCACTGTCCACTCTGCCTGTCAAAAAAAAAAAAAAAAAAAAAGAGTTTCTCTGTAAAGAATATGCACATGATAATTACTCTGTTATTCTAAAATATCATTTATTCAGGAAATTCAGATTATATGTCAAGTTCTTCTTCTATAGACTTTTAGAGCAATGAGATTGGATAAATGAGCTCCAAATAGTAATTAAGAAGTATTCTTCTCTTATGATGCTTAATTAAGTAATGGGTTTTTATATTTATATGCTTTTTATTTATATACCTTGTGTGTTTCAATCCACTGCAATTATTATTCTTTTGGTGCTCAAATTGCCCTACTTTAGGTCAAGGGGGGAGCCCTTTTCATTTTATTTTGTTTTCTGATCATGTAAGGCTATTGATCCAGATAAATTTTTCATTTCCTGTAATGATAAGATGTCCCAGGTTCATCTTCTAACTTACTGCCCCAGTAAGTTATTGTCTAACTGGAATCTGCTACTTCATCAAAGATCCCGGAATATTCTAGTGGAAAAAAATTACATATATATATAAGCACATGAGTTCTCATTGTTACTGGGTCCCCCCCCCCCCCCCCCCGTGGACAGAGTTGAGGAGTAACTGTATTTTTCTAAGACCAAAAAAAAAAAATGAACTTCTAATTGAAATTTAAGGTGGCAGGCTTTTATTTAATGTGGTTTGTTTCATATAGGTAGCTTCTTATGCTTTCTCATGCTGAATATCTTCTTCCTTAACTATAGTTATCTGATCACTTATTTTGTTCACCTTAAGTGTACCTGTGTTGTTTAAAATAATAACATACGTAGTACTGCAACTTGTCACTTGAAATTGCTTTTACCTAAAGTAACTTTTGTTTTTGTGAGGTTATGCAACCAACAGTTGAGTTCATGTGTTTCCTGTTTGCTTTTTCTTAAAGATTTGTTTATTTGGAATGGGGGGGGGAGAGAGAGAGAGGAGAGGGAGAGAGAGAGGAGAGAGTGAGGGAGAGAGAAGAGAAGAGAAGAGAAGAGAAGAGAAGAGAAGAGAAGAGAAGAGAAGAGAAGAGAAGAGAAGAGGAGAAAGGAAAGAAAAAAAGGAAAGAAAAGAAAGAAGGGAAAAATGAAAGAAACAGAGAAACTGCTATCTGCAGTTGGCTACAACATCTTTGTCAAGCTGAAGCAAAGACCCAGGAACCCATTTGGATCTTCCACATCATCCACTGCTTTCCCAGGCACATTAGTAGGGATCTGGATCAGAGGCAGAGTAGCTGGGACTCCAAAGGACACTTAAATATTAGATGTGGACATCCTAAGCAGTGCCTTAACCCACTACAATGCCTGCCCCTCTTTTTTTTTAATATATGTTTATTTGAGAGGAAGAGTTACAGAGAGAGAGGGGGAAAGACAGAGGTCTTCCATCTGATGGCTCACCCCCTAAATGGCCACAATGGCCAGAGCTGAGCCGATCCAAAGCCAGGAGCCAGAAGATTCCCCCAGATCTCCCATGTGAGCACAGGGGCTCAAGCACTTGGACCATCTTCTACTGCCTTCCTAGGCCATAGCAGAGAGTTGAATTGATAGAGGAGCTTCCAAGACTCAAATCAGCACCCAAATGGGATGCCGGTGCTGCAGACCGAGGCTTAGCCCACTATGCTACAGTGCCAGCCCCCCTCTTATTGTTTTTTTTTTAAACTTTTATTTAATGAATATAAATTTCCAAAGTACAGCTTATGGACTACAATGGCTCCCCCCCATAACATCCCTCCCACCTGCAACCCTCCCCTTTCCCACTCCCTCTCCCCTTCCATTCACATCAAGATTCATTTTCGTTTCTCTTTATATACAGAACATCAGTTTAGCATACATTAAGTAAAGATTTCAACAGTTTGCTCCCACACAGAAACATAAAGTGAAAAATACTGTTTGAGTACTAGTTATAGCATTAAATCTCAATGGACAGCACACTAAGGACAAAGATCCTACATGAGGAGTAAGTGCACAGTGACTCCTGTTGTTGACTTAACAAATTGACACTCTTGTTTATGGCATCACTAATCATCCTAGGCTCTTGTCATGAGCTGCCAAGGCTATGGAAGCCCCCTGAGTTCACTGACTCTAATAATTTTTAGACAAGGCCATGGTCAAAGTGGAAGTTCTCTCCTCCCTTCAGAGAAAGGTACCTCCTTCTTTGATGACCTGTTCTTTCCACTGGGATCTCACTCGCGGAGATCTTTCATTTAGGTTTTTTTTTTTTTTTTTTTTTTTTCCCCAGAGTGTCTTGGCTTTCCATGCCTGAAATACTCTCATGGGCTTTTCAGCCGGATCCGCATGCCTTAAAGGCTGATTCTGAGGCCAGAGTGCTGTTTAGGACATCTGCCATTCTATGGGTCTGCTGTGTATCTCACTTCCCATGATGGATCGTTCTCTCCCTTTTTGATTCTATCAGCTAGTATTTGCAGACACTATTCTTGTTTGTGTGATCCCTTTGGTTCTTAGTCCTATCATTATGATCAATTGTGAACAGAAATTGATCACGGGGACTAGTGAGATGGCATTGGTACATGCCACCTTGATGGGATTGAATTGGAATCCCCTGGTATGTTTCTAACTCTACCGTTTGAGGTAAGTCAGCTTGAGCATGTCCCGAATTACACATCTCTTTCCTCTCTTATTCCCTCTTATTGTTTTTACTGTAATGGTTTCTTCCTGTTTATTTTTTTCAATTATATAAACATCTATGTGGGGTGTTGCCTAGGTCACATGGCAGGTGAGAAAAATCCCTCACTAACAGCAGTGATATTTCTGAGCAAATTACCGAGACAAATTTCCTGATTGGGAAAACCCATTGGAGCGCACAGAAATGAAACCCAACAAAACTGAGGAGGCTACTGCCTATCAAATGGCTATCTCTGTGCAGCAGACAGACTCTTGCTGTCATTCCTGCTGTTCCTTGCAGTGGATTCAATAAATCTGTCCTTACTCACTGCACCTGACCATTCTGGTAAGTCCTTTCACTACCAGCAACACCAGCCCCAATCAGTTGCTTCCTATGATATTTTCATGGTCCATACTAGGAGCAAACTCTTGTCCTCTTTAGCTTTGCTAAATGTGGACCCTAGATAAACAGTGTATCCAGAGGTAATTGATGGCTCCTGGTCAGGGCTCCTCCCTGGCAAGATCAGAAAGTCTCCAAACCTGGGCACTTAATTGCTATTGTCCCTTAGGGCAAGAGCAACCTCTGGTTCCTTTAGGTCTGTCAGTGGAATGGCTGCACCTCTGGCAATTGATGATCCTTGGTTGGAGCTACTCCCCAGTGCTAACAGAAGGGGAAGAGATTGAGCTTCCTTGCTTGTAAAGGTTAAAGATCCTTTCCTATCCCTCAGCCCAGCTGGTGGGCAGCATCCCTAAGGCTAGAGAATTATGGACCCCTGACAGAGGCAGTTACTCAATGTATCCAAAGCTTGAGTCTTTTCACATCTACCTGTGCCCTCTGGGGCAGCAATCTGCTCCCTTCAGCCTTCATCTCTCTTGATTCTGTGAACTGAGATCCTGGATCTTCCTGTCCTGGATATCCCCAAACCAGGGGATGGATGACCTGGGCTGGCCATCCAGCTTCGTTAGCCTTCTTCTTCCCAAAGACTCACTGAGGATTGCACTTCCAAGGATGAGACACCCTCACTGGAACCGGACATCACAAAAAAATGAGCCTCTCCCTTTCTAGCAGGACACACTGGAAAGAGTTAGCACTGGTAACCTTTCAGCCAGGCTGTTTTAAGTATGGGACAAGTTCCTTTATTCCTCTGGATTTACCTGTGAGATACATCCCAAAACCTGGAGAAAAAACTGACCCTCCACCCCTGGCCTTGAAAAATATGGAGTGAATCCCTGGGCCACCAAATTGGAACCTACCAAATGAGAGATGGCAGAATGTTGCCTTATGAGAGATGTTTGAAATTGTTGTACATATAGGGTTCCCCTGGTTGGGTTTCAGAGATGTTGGGAATCACTGCGCTATTTGATAGGGTTATAGTTGTTTGACCTTGTGGGGAAGGAGTCATTAATGGGTCCCTTTGTTGAATATCTTTGGCAGAATTCAGCCAGAGTGGAGGAGTTGTGAGTGAATTATACAATAGTGGGTATAAGTTCCACAGATATAATAAAATTCTCAACCTGTATCTGGTGAAGATCCTTAAAATTATCTCTAGTACAGAAATTATTGAATATAGAAAAAGGTACCTGATTTAAGTTTGTCTGGCATTGGTATTCATGTAAAGACCAACCAGATATCCCCTTCCTGGGGGGTATTGGGGAGGGGCAACATTAGACATGCAAATGGAAAAAATTTCTCTCTGCTCCAAGTAAGGAGTATAAATATGGGTCCTGTTGGGATGAAAAGATTGCCACTGTGGGTGATTTCTGGCATCTGCCATCCATCCATCCATCCATTAATTAACTGTCCTGGATCAATAATAGCAAGGGACTCATGCTTCCATGTAAACAGGAATGGGAGTAAATCTCCCAACCAGGTACATGGTGGTTAAGGTCTAATCCTGGGCTGTGATAGGCTTGATATGCCCCAACCTCAAGTAGACATGCACAACCAGCAGTGATGCTGAAGTTTTAAGAGGGTAGCAGTTTTGTGTGGGAGCAAACTGTTGAAATCTTTACTTAATGTATGCTAAACTGATCTTCTGTATATAAAGAGAAACGAAAATGAATCTTGATGTGAATAAAAGGGGAGAGGGAGTGGGAAAGGGGAGGGTTTCAGGTGGGAGGGACATTATGGGGGGGAAGCCATTGTAGTCCATAAGCTGTACTTTGGAAATTTATATTCATTAAATAAAAGTTTAAAAAAAAAGAGGGTAGCAGTTTTGTTTGCTAAGCCATATGCACTTAGCTCTTTTGGGTAAGGGATATTCTTTGGAAGGTAGTTTTATTGTGATGCCAAGAAGTCATGACTTCTCATCAGGTAAAGTCAGATAGATCTCTTTAAGCTTGGAGAAGGAGAGGACAGGGCTTGTACCAGAGGAGCAATGTAGGTAAAGCTCCTTTAAGACAGTGTTATAGAATAGATGGGTATGAGAGGAGAGACACTGACCATGAGCCATGTTTGGAAACTAGGGAATTTAAGGACTAGGGTGAGCATCACCAGAGTCCTGGCTAGGCACTGATCTGCAACAACTTATCAGCTGTAATTTGTGAATGGATCCTCCTCACTGGAAGGGCAGTCTTGATTTTAGAGAGCTGGATGTAGAAGAAACTCAGGGTTTTGCTCACTGAGGTTGGTGTGGATAGAAGTATTTGATGGGGTCTGGTCCAGACAAGTTTCAGTGATTTCTTGTCCTGTGGGAGATATAACCAGTCCCCAGGCACATGTTTGCAGTGTGTTTGGCCTGAGAAGGTAGGATCAGCCTTGGGCTGTGATGGTTTTGATAGTTATTTATGGCTTCTAAGGTTTGCCCTAGGGATTGAATGCATTGTGCCAGGTAGAGGTTTTTAGGGTCTAAAAGGAGATCTATCTGGAGAAAGGGTTTCCCATAGAAAATCTCAAACGCGCTGAGATGTGTCAGATCCCATCCAGGTCAGTTTCTGTGTGACCCAGGTGGAAAGGTTCTGTCGTTAGAGTGCAAATAGTACCTGAGAATCAAGATGCTCTGTGATACAAAAGTAAATATCCTTGAGATCTAACATGGTATACCAGGAAGGGCTAGGGGGGTCTGTCCTAGGATGATGTATGGATTAGGGAAATAGGGTGTGTGGGTATCACTGCCTCACTGAAGGCTCTTAGATCTTGTATCATCCAGTATGTGCCATTTTATTTCTTTACCTTCAAAATGGGTGTGTTGCATGGTGAGTTATGGGGAAGCAGTAAGTCAATGATTATGCTGTAGGCCACTTTGAGCTTTTTGCTTTAGAGGGTATTGGGGTTTTTCTGGGAAAAGAATTAGACTCCTTCAGATAATTCTTAGAGGACCCATGGACAATGATCATCCTTGGGTGGAGATGTCCTGTATTCTGGAGGGATCTGTTGGAAGATAGGGGATTATGCCTTTATAGGACCTGAGAGATTAAGGTCCAAAAGTGCCAAGAAAGGGCACATAAGCTCATACAAGTCAAGGTTAGTGGCATGTTTTGTCATAATGTCCCTTCTTAGTAAAGGGGTGGGGCAGTTTGGCAGGACAAGAAAAGTGTTAGTAAAATAATCTCTTCTAGGTATCATACTAAAAGAGGATGTGAAGCAGTCAGGCTTGGGTTGGCCATCTATGATAGCGGATCTATCTATGATACAATAGAGGGTTGGGGTCCATAGAAGTAGTAAGGGCAGACTAAGTGGCTCCCATGTCCACAAAAAATTCTGTTTTGTTCCTGCCACATCCAAGGCTACCCAAAGCTTACTCATGGAGATGGAAAATAGGGGAGCCAGCATGGCCTCTGGGCCCTATCTGTTTCATTGTGTTCCTCATAGTCTACATAGAGTGTCGGGACATTTTATGTTCTCTTGTATTAGCTTTCATTTGGGGGCACATGTTTGTGGGGTCACTCTCTCCCAAGAAGGGCAATCATGCTTCCAGTGTGGCTGCTGTTACAAACCAGATAGGGTCCAGGAGGCAAGACTCGGCAGTCTCAATGCATTTGTCTAGGTCAGTGGCAGCGGTAGCAAGGATGAGGCACCCTGGTAGACACTGGTCCCATTGCCGCTGGTTGCCCTGTGAGTCCCTGGGTAGGCAGACAACTGCCAGTGGTGGCTGACATGCGTTGGATCTGTCATCTGTTCTCTCTCCTTTTCTCCATTTCAATTCTTGAGTTCTCCCAGTTGTTAAAGACCTTGAAGGCCATGTCCAGCAAGGTAGAGAAAGGAGGCTATGGTCCTTGGTCTAATTTTTGAAGTTTGTGTCTGATGTCTGGTGAAGTCTGGCTGAGGAAATGAACAGCCAAAATGGCAAGGTCTTTCTGACTTTCAGGATTTAAGTTCATATATTTTCTCACAGTCTTGGCTTGTCTAGAGTGAAATAGGGTGGGATTTTCATTGGACTCTTGCACCACCTCCCACAGTTTGGCATAATTTATGGATTTTGTGATGGCTTTTTCATTCTCTCAGTTAAGTCTGCGAGCATGCAATTTCAGCATTCCCTGCCAGGATCCCTATACTAGTATGACTATGGGGCTCAATATATACTGCATCTCTGCTCAACTGTGTGTCATGAGGGTGTTGGGTATGAACCTCAGTCCATCACTGGGCCAGAGACCAGAGGTAGTCTTTTCCTCGTGTGTGTGGCATGCAGTGAAAATAATACAGACACCCTGCCAAGTGAAATCAAAGGCTATTCAGAATCCCTCAAATTCTTTTACAAAGGGAGAAAGATTCTGGCTGAAAGAGGCATGTTTGGCCTCTATTTTGGATAGGTCTCACGTGGGAAGGGAATATGAAGGTTGATGGTCTCCAATTGCCACTTTATGGAGGGGCAAGGTATTCTGTTGGGGAATGGGAGGGACCCAGTCTAGATGTTCATAAGCAATGCCTGGTCTGGACTGTGAAGGGGAGAAGGTCCTAACAGGGCAGGGAAATTGTCGTCTCATTGTGAGGAGGGTGGTTTTAGGTCACGGTAAAGGAAGGATCATCCAGTACACCAGGGTAATCCGTGGGTCCATGAAATTTAGTAAAGTACATTTAGCAGTTTCTGTAAACATCAGGGTTTTGGGATGAGCCATGAAGTCTTGAAATAAGGGAGCTTGGATCATTTGGATAGACTGCAACATAAGAGATCAAGTGGCAGGACAGTTGTATTTAAGAGTTCTGTTCAGGGACCAGGCTTCCCATTCTGGAAACTTGTATCACAGCGAGATATTACAAAGGAATACCCGATACCTGTTTTTCCAAGAACAAACCTGGACTTATTCTTCCACTATCCTCTTTGATGCCTACAGAGAAACATACCAAGCCCCATTTCCATAAATAAACCCCAAATCCAGCCCCCCTACATGATTTCACAATGAATTAGGCTCCCAGACACATAAAGACTTTACTGGTTATGCATCCAAAGTGCTTATTTAGTACTTCCACCCTTTTAGACCGAAAACACTCCCTGGAAAACATCATTCCTGACATTATCCTAGCATGGGAAAATGACACACTTCTTCACCCTTTCTATAGATGTTCTCACTGTGCAAGTAAGCAGTTCCCAGGGCCAGCGCTGTGGCACAGTAGATTAATCCTCAATCTATGGCAATGGCCTTCCATATGGGTGCTACACTTCCAATGGCATTCCCTGGCTGCTCCACTTCCAATCCAGTTCTCTGTTATGGCCTGGCAAAGCAGTAGAAGATAGGCCAAGTACGTGGGCCCCTGCACCTGTGTGGGAGACCTGGAAGAAGCTCCTGGCTCCTGGCTTTGGGTCAGCCCAGCTCCGGCTGTTGGGACCATTTGGGAAGTGAACCAGCAAATGGAAGAACTTTCTCTCTGTCTCTCTCTCACTATCTGTAACTCTACCTCTTAAATAAATAAATAAAATCTTTAAAAAACTAAAAATTAAAAAAAAAGTAAGCAGCTCCCTATACATCTCCCCCTCTCCATTTGCCAAAGTGTCCTTTTGAGAGCAGGGGGTCAGGCACTGGGAAGTAGCTCACTAAGCATTCAGCAACAGCTCCCACAGGAAATGGCCAAGAACTTTCAAGAAACAACTAAGGGTCTGACCTAGATACAGGAACAATCAGATTCACTGGATAGAGCAGTCCTCCAAAATCAATGGGCCTTACATTTGTTAGCTGCAAGTCAGGGGGGAAATGCATTGATAATTAAGGCAGGAATGTTGCTTTTTATATAAACAAATCAAGAATGGTAAAGCAGAGTATAAAAGGCATTTTTGTTGGAGCAAACACACAATAGAGACACTAGGAGTGAGTTTTTGAGTCTCCAATTAGCTTAATTTCTGTTCTCTCTCCCGCCCCTAGCTACTTCTTTAATTTCTCTCTTCACTCTAACTTTTGGGCCTTCTCTTTTAAATAAACTAATTCAGTTTTATCTCCTCCAGAATACAGCAAACATAATGCAACAAGAATAACCCCTTCCACATGCAATTCCTCCAGATGAGTCCACCTACAGTCAGAACTTCCTCTTCGCTGAGATTCCCAGCACTCCAGGACACCTAACATGTCTTAAAGATTTACAATCTTAGGGCAAGTACCACACCCCTGACCAGCAGGGAGCAGTTATGGAAGATGAGGCCTTTGCCCAAAGATTTTCACTGTTTTTCTGTCAGGGGAGAATGTGGGAGTTATCTGGGGCAGTTGGCATGTGGGAACAACCATAGATAATGGCAATGCGAACTTCCCAGCTCCACCCTTAAAGGCAAATTACCTTATTGGGAGCTCCTGAAGAACTGTAATAAAACAGAACTTAACTGAGCTATGAGGAGGTTGCCCACTATATATGAGCTTGTCAAGTTGCTTGCCAGGTGCACCAAACAGACTCACTCTTCTGCCTGTTGCTCCTTTGCAGTGGATTGTGTATTTTTTTCTTTCCTTGCTCTACCTCACCACTCCTGTGAATTCTTTCACCACACATGACACAGCACCAATTGGACAGTTCCTGCAACAACATACATGGGTATTGCATGGACCTAAGCAATCAGGCCATCTTCCACTGCTTTTCCAGGTGCAATAGCACAAATCTGGGTGGGAAGAGGAATCTGGATGTGAGGTGGAGCAGCTGAGATTCAAACCATCCTTCATATGGAATGCCACTATTGCAGGCACTGGTTTAAACTACTGAGCTACAATGCCAGCACCCGAGAGAGAGAGAGAGAGAGAGAGAGAGGGAGAGAGGGATACAGGGAGAGAGAGGAGAGAGGGAGAGAGAGGAGAGAGGGAGAGAGAGGGAGAGAGGGAGAGAGGAGAGAGAGGAGAGAGGGAGAGAGAGGGAGAGATGGAGAGAGGAGAGAGAGGAGAGAGGGAGAGAGGAGAGAGGGGGAGAGAGGGAGAGAGGAGAGAGGGGGAGACAGGGAGAGAGCAGAGAGGGGGAGAGCAGAGAGGGGGAGAGAGGGAGAGAGGGGGAGACGGGGAGAGAGGAGGAGAGAGGGAGAGAGCAGAGAGGGGGAGAGAGGAGAGAGGGGGAGAGGGGGAGAGAGGAGAAAGGAGAGAGAGGGAGAGAGGAGAGAGGGAGAGAGGAGAGAGGGAGAGAGGAGAGAGGGGGAGAGAGGAGAGAGGGAGAGAGGAGAGAAAGAAATCATTGCATTGTGTCAAAAAGCAATGCCAGCATCCCATATGGGTATCAGTTCATTTCTGGGCTGCTCCACTTCTGATCCAGCTCCCTGCTATTGGCCTGGGAGAACAGTGGAAGATGGTCCAAGTCCTTGTGCCCTTGCACTCATCGGGGAGACCTGGAAGAAGCTCCTGTCTCTTGGCTTTGGCTTGGCCCCATCCTGGGTATTGCAGCTACCTGGTGAATGAACAACTGAATGGAAGATCTCTCTCTCTCTCTCTCTCTCTCTCTCTCTCTAATTCTACCTTGCAAATAAATAAATAAATAAATATTTAGGGGGAGAGAGTGAGAGAGAGGAGAGAGGTGGGGTGGGAAGGAAGATTTATTTTAAGGCATCCATTCATGTAATTGCAGTAGCTTGCAACTATGGAATCTGTAGGTCAGATTAGCAGGCTGGAAATCAGGGAAGGATTGATGTTTCAATCTCCAGTCCAAAATCTACAGCCTGAAAATTCAGGCAGTTTCTATGCTGAAATCTAGAGGCAGAATCACTGCTTTGTTTGGAAGCCAATGTTTTCTCTTAATCCCAGCAACTGACTGGATGAGACCCACCAGCATTATGGGAAGTAATCTGCTGCTTTGTTCAGCCTACTAATGTAAATGTTAATCACATCTAAGAACTACCTTCACAGCACCATCCAGATTGGTATTTGACTGGACAGTTGGGTACTGTAGAAAACCCAATTGACAGATAAATTTCACCATCAAAATAATAAGGATGTTTTCCCCAAGTTATGAGCTATCTTTTAACACTAACTCAAATCCTGTATATTATAATCATTCAAATATCGACATCTATTTACAGATACTAACCATTTTTATAGAGCCAATATGCTCAAGGAAATCTATTAAATCTTAGAGTCTTCTGTATAATTCAATTGCAAAATTAATGATTTGTTTAATATTAAGGATTTGTTTAATGATTATATGAAGGTTGTTGATTAATACTTCA
This sequence comes from Oryctolagus cuniculus, assembly GCF_051225735.1. NCBI lineage: Eukaryota > Metazoa > Chordata > Mammalia > Lagomorpha > Leporidae > Oryctolagus > Oryctolagus cuniculus. The sequence goes on from NC_142870.1 coordinate 60,568,075, forward strand.
CATACATTTTATAATCACAGTACTGAGATAAATGAATTTTTTCATATTCACAGAAACATTGGATTTCTTTCAAAAGCATCTATTACAAAAGAACAAGAAACATCTTTTTAATTTTTAACTTGATAAATATTCAGTTCTATGGTGACTGAAACATTTGAAAATCCGAGAAAGAATTCCCACAATATATTCCATATATGTGAATTTTGTCTCCTAGGACCATAGCCAAGTGCCTCTTCTTTTTTTTCTGCTCTAAGCAAATCATATAAGTCCTCACTACCATCACCTTACACACTCTGCCTCTTGGCCACAGCAGTGGTTCTGATCAATACGGAATGATTGGTGGGACTTTTCACTTGGGAAGAGACAACCAGTTTTGTTTCTCTCAACTACAAGTGATGTAACTGGGGCAGAAGAGGGCCTTGCTTTTTGCCAGTCAGGTTTTGTGATGTATGAAGGCACAACAGACTGAGGGAATAGTGAAGCAGAATTTAATGAAAAGAAATAGAGCTGATTTACCAGGCAGCATCTCAGGAAATAGCTGAGAGCCCTATCTGCATTCAGACTTGAGTCTTTATGGATATGAACATGAGTTCTCCGTTTATTCTCCTCTCTGACTCTCTGGGGTATGGCTGGGTGGAATACTTCCTGGGCATGGTATTCCTGAAATTCCTCCTGGAAGTTCATAACAGACATAAGGCCCAGTTGGTGTAGATCAGGGAAGATTCTCTTAAGCTGCCTTCACCATCTCAACCCAAAAGTCATTGACAAGGAGCAAGACCTTTGATGTGCAAATATTGTTCTGCTTCTAAAGCTTGCTTCTACATTTCTTCTCTCGTGCAATCACAGAATTCCTGTCTTCTTCAGCCCCTGGAACACACACATAGGCTAATGTCTATCTAGCTATCTTAACACGATCACCTGAATCCATGTTCCTTAGTGTATACTTGGTCAACTGTGTAACAGTGAGCAATGCCTACCTAAAGAAGAAAGCAAACCATCAGATGGGGTATCTTGGCTGTATTTCAGGTCCTGCTTCTTGTTCTCAACATACCCAGATTCCTCTTATATTTTATTTATTTAAGCTCCTTTTTGGATAAGTAAGTATAGGTTCAGTTCATTTCACTTACAACCCAGCTAGACCTAATGTACACATGCATTTTGCCCATTATTTCAGGAATCTCATGGATTCCTGAATTAGTCCATCTTCAGACTTTATCCATAGATCTCACTTATGAGCCTCTATTTAAAGCTATTCTTCATTTCTGTGAACATTAGTCTTTATGAGCTATTTATCCAGGAAAACAACAATTAACATAAATACGTTCACTTGATAACTTTTACGTACTTGATTACATTCAATCTTTATTAAGTCAAATGCACATTGTACCTGTTTTACACTTAGACATTAAGGCTAGAAATATTAAATGGTATCTTAGAAAGAGTACATAACTTAGCATTTTTGTCTCAAATCTGACTTCCTCCTGTACTAAAATTGCTCCTTACCATTATTCTCTTCACTTAGCTTTTTAAGTTACAACTTTGAAATTTGCCTTTGAAAGTATTCACTGTTGGCAATATAAAAATGTAATAATGGAAACACATAAAATTTGAGTTTAAAAGAAAGTGTTAGATTGCTTATTTGCATACCTATTCACCCCAGTTTGTAAATAAATACGTTGTGATGAATAGCAACAGCCTTCTAAAACACACTGCTATTAGGAAATACTTAGGAGAAAAGAGCCACAGTAGTGTCATTAGGAGAGAAAGGCCTGTGTAAAATGAGTGACATATAACCCACCTGGATTAATCTTCCAGCTTTGGTTAAGTTTCTACAAGAATCCAGTGAGCCCAGGGAAATGAAAACTCACAGAACACAACTAGGAGAACAAAGGCGGTGACTGTGTGGGAGGGTTGGGTTTTTCCTAAACTCAAGCCCCTGAATCTGCCTTTGCCAGTTTGCATTTCAGAAATAATGGAGACAGCAGGGGACATCATGCTCCACATTATCTCTGAGCTTTTCCCGGGCTGGATGGCAGGACAAATCCACCACAGAGCTAAACAAGAGCGTGTCCGGCCTCTGCAGGCTGCGCGCCTGCCCTAGTCAATCCCAGCCCTTTCTCTAGTGAAACAGATTTTCCTTTTGATCAGACAATATCCACAAATGACAAATGACAAATCAGAAATTTTTCAAAGAAGGATTGAGTAAATAAAGACGACAGGGTTGTAGCTGCGGCTCCATTGTAACTGATGTCCTAGTATTTGTCCTCACTGTGGAATGATTGCCCAGCATCTACTTTCTCTGGGGTTACAAAGGGCTTCTGTGCTCTTTTGTGGCTGGCAAGCATTCTCTCATGATTACTCAGCAGAGCTCCCAGGATGTGCACCAGCGCTGTGATTTACAAGGCCCCCTGAGTGCCTTTGGTTAAGTCCCAATTCCTTTACTCCAGGAACGAGTGTTTTCTGTGCTAACAGAATACTTGAGAGCTTAAAATTAGCTCCTCTTGAGTAGAATGCATTGTGATGTGCCCACGATCAGGGTCAGCCTGGTTCCCTGCTCTCTCGGGTTTTTCTGGGCAGATGGTAGGTAGACAGAGCAGTGAGGCAGGACATTCATTTTTCTCCTTCTTTTGAAGTCCTACACTATACCTGATCAGTTGCTTGGATCTCAGTGGGCGCCTGTTCTTTATTGAGCTAGAAAGTGGGACCCTGGTGTAGTCTCTCCTCTTCCTACCTGGGCCACCAAGCCCTGAGGCTTTTGAATTATACAGCAGGGGAAGTTTCCATTGCTACTCTCTCATCACTTGCTTCTCAAGAATCATATAGGGCCAGTGGATGGGGAAATGCAGTAATGGAGAGAAACAAAACAATGGAAGATAAGAAAAATAAGCAGAAGATTCAGAGCATTGTTACTGAAGGTGTCTGCATGAGTAAAAGAGAAAAAGCATTTAAAAGTATTGTGCCTCATTTATCTGCTAAGCATCTGCCATTGCGTTCCCTTGAGCTTCAAAATCCTTTCGTGGTCTGCATTACTGACTCCATTTCAAACTTTAGAGAATTCAAGTGTAACAGATAAGCCCATATCAACAGACACTAAGGACCATGTCACACTGTAAAACCCATGCCTTTGCCTCCGATTTCATGCTGCCTCCTTGAAGGACAAGTAAGGGACTTTAGTATTCTCTTAAAATCTCACAGGCAACACTAGAATGGGTACAGAATGGAAAAAGTTGTGGAAAAAAAATTAAAAAGTCATATAGGAGTTTAAAATTAGAGAGTGGCTGGAAATTTCCTGGAAGAAAACCTGCAAAACAAATTTAAGAATATAATTGACTTTAAAGATAAACACAAAAAGCAGGGCATTTTCAAGGTGCAATTATAACAAATGGGCTTTTCAAAGTTGTGCAAGGATATGAAGTTGCTGGGAATGGTGTAAAGATGTGAACCCACTTGTATCCATCCAGGACCATATTCTGAACGGACTGGCAACTTTGGTTCACAAATTTCATTCAGATTTTCTCACTCCTCTGAAGAAATAGCTGACTGTGGGCAATGAAGCTTCAACATCTCCCACCAGCATGTTCTAAGGAACACTGTGTGGCAGTCAACTGCAGCTGCTGTGTGGGAAGAGATAGTGGGCATCTATCAATCACCCAGAGTGGGAACTGAAGTTTGGGCAGCAGCCTATTTATCCAAGGGTGGCAGCCTCTTGTCTGAAGAGGAGTCTTCATAGTGGAGGTTTAGGGGGAAAGCGATCACTATTTATTTTATTTTTTTTATCTTTTTTTTTTTTTTTTGACAGGCAGAGTGGACAGTGAGAGAGAGAGACAGAGAGAAAGGTCTTCCTTTGCCGTTGGTTCACTCTCCAATGGCCGCCGCGGCCGGCGCACTGTGGCCGGCGCACCTTACTGATCTGATGGCAGGAGCCAGGTGCTTCTCCTGGTCTCCCATGGGGTTCAGGGCCCAAGGATTTGGGCCATCCTCCACTGCACTCCCTGGCCACAGCAGAGAGCTGGCCTGGAAGAGGGGCAACCGGGACAGAATCCGGCGCCCCGACCGGGACTAGAACCCGGTGTGCCGGCGCCGCAAGGCGGAGGATTAGCCTAGTGAGCCGCGGTGCCGGCCAGCGATCACTATTTATTAATCATCCACTACTTCCTGGATACTTTATGTGAATTCCCTAAACAACCCAAGATATAAATATCACTGCCTCATTTTACAGATAGAGAAATAGTTCATGCAGGTTAAGTTAGCCAAACTCTCATGGTGGTCAGTAAGAGTCATGTAAGGCTCTCCTTACATTATCATATTAACTAATTTGACATTAGACTGTCATTCAGGTATGTCCGTTTTTCCCAGTTTAGAACTCCACCAAATGTCATACAGTAAACATACCACGAATCTCTCCCTCCGCCCTGGATCCAGTAACTGCCTTCTGCTCAGAGATGGAAACTTTCCTGAAAGGAAAGAGCCAGCACCCCTCTGAGACTCATCCAGGAAATCGATCTTTACTTCCATTCTGAACTTGCCCTCGAAACACAGATGCTGTGCTTAAAAGACAAATTGATTGTTTTATTTCAATTGCACAGAAATGATGTTGAAATGGTGAGCAGACCTTGGGCCATTAGAGCTCGATACTTGGCAGAAAGCAGTCTGCTTATCAATTAAAATTAGAAACCCAAATCCCCACTGCTTCAAATTGTCTTGGTAATAAAGAAAAATGTAACCCCAAATGGTACAATATTGACTACCAAATTCATTCTTATGAAACTACGCCTAATGCAATGTTTATAGGATTAGTATTGTCAATTACAGTAGAAATATGCTGGTTCTAATAGCTAATAATTGATGTGTATTTTCCTTTAACACAAATCATAAGTGAAATCTGGTATTTCTTTTATGCAATAGATCCAACTCTCCTTTTTTTCATGACATCATGTTATCATTTCTGTAATTTAATAACTGTGCCCACATACTGTTTTTTTTTCTTAATTTTACAAAGGAAACGGCATTTGAGTCATTAAGTGAAGGAAAGGCAGAAAATCCAAACCACTTAGAAAAAGAAGCAAATCCAGCTGATCCACGATTAAACTGCCATACCTACTCTGTATTTAATTGCTCTTTCTAATCAACATTCACTCAGTTCCAACTATGTGCCTTGTACTGTGCTCTCATGTGGTTGAATCAAGGAAGATTAAGACATGGGACTGGCCTTCAAAACCAACAGATAGAGACAGACATGAAAACTGAAGGAAAGGCTAACCTGAATAAATAATAAGCCATTTGCAGGTTGTCGAACTACACAGGTAGAAGACCTTGTTTTAGACCAAAGGATGCTGACAGGACTCATAGACAAATTTATGGTGTCTGAATAAGAAACATAATTTCCACATGAAGAAAAGGAGAGGCCAGACTCTCTCAACTAAGAGAAGAAATATAACAGGGCACAGAAGTGCAGCTGTATGCAAGGAATTGGGTTGGGGTTTCCTAGATCCCCAGACAGGTGGCATATAGAGATGAGTCTGGAAACTTACATTCAGTAGATTTGAATGGATCTGAGTGCTGCGGCAGTTTCCAAATGTAGCCACAAAGTCTTCTATTCCTGTGTGCACATGCCCCTGGATTTTAAAAAATATTTCTTCCTTTTAAAGCATTTCAATTTTCCAGAAAAATGGTACAAGAAGTACAAAGGATTCCCAAATACTCTCTCTTTCCTCCCCCCACCAAAGCCCTATACACACCCTGTCACCTATTAGCACCATCCAATAGCATCATACATTTGTTACAACTGACACACAAATACTGACACATATTATTATTACTAAATAACTAAATTAGGGTCACTGTGTGTTGTGCTATCTGTGAATATTGATAAATGCATAATATCATTTGTCCACCACTATACTATCATGCAGAACAGTTAGTTACATGAACTTACCAATTCCCCATGCTTCACTAATTCATCCCTCTCTCCTTCCCCGAAATTCCTGGCACCCACTGATCTTTGACTATCGCTAAAGTTTCAACTTTTCAAGAATGCCGGCTAGTTGAACACACACAGTATGTGAAACCTCTACAAATCGGCTTATTTCACTCAGGTGAAAGGTCCCTTCATGTCTCTTCATGTTTTGATAGTTTCTCTTTGTCGTAATCTGTCATCTGAATGTACCGCAGTTGTTGATCCATCTACCTGTTGAAGGCTGTCTTGGCTGCTTCCACTTTTGGTAATTACAAACCCAGCTAATATAAGCACGTGTGTACATTCCTTTCTAACATGACTTTTCAACTCATCTAAGAAAAACATAAGCTCGCTCATTCTCTCTCTCTCTCTCTCTCTCTCTCTCAAGATTTATCTATTAGTTTGAAAATCAGAGTTAGAGAAAGGGTGAGAGACATAGAGAGAGGTCTTCCATCTGGTGGTTCACTCCCTAAGTGGCCACAATGGCCAGGGCTGTTTCAGGCCAAGGCCAGGAGCCAGGAGCTTCATTTAGAAGTAGGGACCCAAGCACTTGGGCCATCTTCCACTGCTTTTAGCAGAACATTAACTGAAAGTAGGCTAGGGAGTGGAGCATGTGGGACTTGAACTGGTACACACATGAGATGCCAGCAGGCAATGACTTCACTTGCTACACCACAATGCTGGCCCCAGTGTCTCTACCACTCAAAGGCAGGCTTGGCTATTTAGCTAGTTGTGGTTTATTATTGTTGTTATTATTAGAAAGCCTGGTGAATGCACACTGGGGTTTGCCTGCTTTCTGCTCTTGGAACCCTGCAAGCACTCTGTGAAGAAGCCTGGGCTCATGTTCAGGATGATGAGCTATGAGTTTCAATGGTCCCCAGAAGACCTAACTGACATCTAGATGCTTAAATTACACAGCCACAGGCCAATTTGCTGGTTGACTTTAAACACGCGAGAAACCAACAGAAGTCATCAAAGTGGTTCAGACAAGAAGAACCACTCTGCTGAAGCAAGAACCTCTCAGTTAACTAAACGTCTGTTGTTTCTATGCACTGTGGTTTTTTGTTTGTTTGTTTGTTTGTTTTGACAGGCAGAGTGGACAGTGAGAGAGAGAGAGACAGAGAGAAAGGTCTTCCTTTGCCATTGGTTCACCCTCCAATGGCCGCCGTGACCGGCGCACCACGCTGATCTGATGGCAGGAGCCAGGTGCTTCTCCTGGTCTCCCATGGGGTTCAGGGCCCAAGGATTTGGGCCATCCTCCACTGCACTCCCGGGCCATAGCAGAGAGCTGGCCTGGAAGAGGGGCAACCGGGACAGAATCCAGCGCCCCAAACGGGACTAGAACCTGGTGTGCTGGTGCCGCAAGGTGGAGGATTAGCCTAGTGAGCCGCAGTGCCGGCCTGCACTGTGTTTTGGGATGGTTTGTTATCCAGTGAAAGCTAATATAACAATTTGATGCTAATTATGAACTAGTCTTTATTTTAAGAGAGATTAGTAGATTATTTAGGAAGCAACTGTCGTCTTCAAGAAAGATAATAGGATAATAGGATCAAAATCTGTAGATAAAGATCAGATGAATGGAAAAATCTGTAAGTAGCAATACACTATACAAATACAAATCTCATCTTTATTCAAAGAGAAACATAGACCTATGGTGAGAACATTTCCATTATACTACTGTGGTCATATTGCCTGATTTTTGCATATCCATAGCCCTGGATAGTAGAGGATTTCTGTCAGTCCAGCATAAAAACTTCAAGGCAAGTACAATATCTAATCTACCATAAATAAATAAATAAATAAATAAAAACCCAGATAAATGAAAGCTCAACTTTCCTATTATGGGGTATCCTCAAGGCCAACATTTGGATAGAATCAGAAGACTAGAGTTTGAAAAACGATATAAATATATTTATAATTAGAACGTTGGTAGATTCTTTGGTCAGGAAAAGATTCATGAGGGCTGACTCAGCCACAGGACAAGACAGACTAGTCAGGCAGGTGGAGGATGGTGGTAGAATGCAGTGAAGGACAGAAATTGAAAACCAGTATTCCAGAAGAACTGTCAGTGGAGCCCAAGAAGTCTACTTGTGGGACCCTGGCAAGTGGACCAAGTCTGGCCACAGAGAAGCCTGCAGATGTTTCACAGCAGATAAATCGAACTCTATTGGTGGTGAGATGACCTAGTTAATGAATCTCACCCACTGGGTCACTGGATCAGATCCTGGGTATTAGAGAGCAGCTGATCCTGAATCCCACTCCACCTGGAATGTCCTTCATACATGTGTGCACACAGGCCACTCCTGCTTTCGTTAAGAAGCTACTCCAATGTCACTCGCACAGAGGCCACCTTGGCTATAGATTCTAAAGTGTCCTCAACCCCTTAGACAAACGCCTTAACCCATATCTCCCTTGATTCTGCCTTGCATTTCTCACTTCTCGCTGTATGTTTAGTACAATTTGTTTATGTTCTCTGCTACATTATTCCAAGAATGCAAGAACCCAGAAAATAAAGGTGCGACTCCCTAGTGCCTGTTCAGGCCCCAATGTAGTCCTGGACTTTAGGTCCTGAAGAAGTATTTTAGAATTATTAAACAAATTGAGAAATGGTAAGTTAATGAGTAAATGAACTGAAATAGAACAAGTAGGGCATGAAGCGCCGTCCTACCTCAGTCAGAAGTGTCCTAGATCCCGGGGTTCTTGCAAGCCTATCATGGATTCAACTATGAAAAGTTAAGGTATGCAGAAGCAGGGGCTGATATGACAGTGGACCAGTAATTGTCAACAGAACTCTATTCAAGAATTATAGTGGTCCCGTTCACAGTAAGACATACAATGAATGCTATCAATTTCATAGCAATCTCTTGCTTCATTATTATTGACTTGACGTTGAAGATGGAGAAAAAGACTCAGAATGAAATCCGACACCCAACTGTGCAAGAGACTGCCATTTTCATATGCGATATCCACTTTCCCTTCCACCTAATGACAAATCCCTGAGATTTACCTTGAGTACATTGTCTGTGAAAATTCACGATTACATTTCCCAGACTGGTGAGGTGTCACAGGACTAAATTATAAACAAATGAGACCTAGGCAGCAGTGTCATGGGGGACTTCAGTGTTTCTTAGAAAGAGGCGAGTTTCTTGGGAAAGGTTCATTTTCAGCAGTATTCTACACTTCATAGCTAGGTGTTGATGGTTATAAACCCTGAGAAGCCAGCAGCCCTATCAGAGGATAAAGGATAAAATTATATTGACAATGGCAGCCATATCCTTGGACATTAAGGCAGGAAGACAGGAATCTAGTCCTTAAAAACTCCGCATCTGCTCAAGGCTGCACACCTCCAGATAAAGAAAACTTTTGCAAGTAAAAAACAACTCCCTTCCTGCTTCTGTTGTTGCACAGAGCTGAACCTAATCCTACCTAATAGGATCCTACCTGGCCTCAAGAATTATAACAAACAGGTTATTAGTGGAAAATATTTCTATTTAGAAACATGAGTTCTTGTTACAGCTTTCACTGACAACAGCTATCATTTACAACTAAGAATGCAATTTCATCTTTTTGGGAACTTTTTAAATTTTAAATGTTGAGAAAATAATGTGTCCTTTTAAAGCAGTTGTTAGGATTAAAGGAAAAACTGTACACAAAAAGGGTGTTATATACTTTTACATTTTATAATTATTTATTTGAAAGGCAGCAAGACAAAAAGAGAGAGAGAGAGAGAGAGAACGTCACATCTGCTGATTCACCTGGGCTGGGCTGAAGCCTGGACACTGGAACTCCATTTCTCCCACATGGGTGGCAGGCATCCAAGTACTCGAGCCATCACCTGCTGCCCCCCAGGGTACGTATTACTAGGAAGCTGAATTAGAAGCAGACTCAGGACTCAAACTCAGGTACTCCAATATGAGAGGCAGATATCCTAAGTAGCATCTTAAGCACTTAATCTGCCCCTGTTATATACTGCATTCACTGTAATTTATAATTTTTTATGTGTGGAGTGGTGGGTTGTCTTTGCAAAAAAATATTAAATATTGGCTTCCTCTGGCCTATTTAAACATTTCCAAGAGGCAATCAATCAGTATCTCATCATGCTATTTAACTGACAATTAGGGACTGTGCAAATCAGAATTGGATTCTTTAGTATAAATAAAAAAATAAATCATGATCCCAGTCCCCAGTCACCTCTAATCTAAATAGAAGGGAGAAACTTTGTTTCTATTCAGCTATAAGCCAGTCGTGAATTACTTATGCTACCCTCGCAAGCAGATTAAATGATGCAAGTTTACAAAAATTTATTTTGGTTTTCCTCTCCCACGAACCTGTATCTGTCTAACTCTTACCATTCCTTGGAATAGTTAACTGGATTGGACAAAGATTTTTCTGATTATCTCCTGATTATTTTCATGCAGACACACTTTCAAACAATTTTTATAGTGAATTTGGCCAAATTCCACATTTCAACCTCAGTCTCATCTATAAATAGCATGGGCAAAATATTCCCTTTGTAGCACTGAGAGCAATGAAACTAGAGATTAAGAGGAAAGGGATGTGACAGGAATGGCAGAGTAAGAGGAGCTGTTTTCGCAATGCACTCTTGCAAAAATTAAAATTAATAGACAATGAACGAATGGTGGCGAAACGTTGGACCTGCACTTCTGCATTTTGAAGGGAAGAAAGATAAGAGGTAGGTTGAAAAGTTACTAAAAAGATATGGCTAGTATTCATGATGTTTATGAGTATTTCTAGCTTTCCACCTTCTGAACACATGGAATAATGTGCTTCTGGTCACTTTGTGGATGACTTATGAGGGTTAGGGGAGAAAGGAAGAGTGTGTGAGTGTGGGTGACTTTTGAGCCTAAGAATTCAAGTACTGCTGCCAGACATCCTCCTCCCCCTGCCTGAGGTCTTTCTCTCTGCCACTACTACCATCAGTTTTTGATATGGCGGTTTTTTTCATTCAGATGGAGTGCACAACTTGGTAAAAAGGCACGAAGCCACAGCTGACCCATGATAGACACGTAGAAAGAGCAAGAAGCATATTTTGACATTTTTTCTCATTAATTCTCTGGATTCCTTTTTTACTGCAATATAACCTAGCCTTTCCTGACTAATCTCTCCAATTTGCTTTGTCTAATTTTGCCATGGAGAGATCATATATAGAATTGGGCTATGAATTATAAATTTAATGATGGAGATATATAAAATACATAACTGTCCATGGAGACTTGTTTCACCAGTTATATGAAGTTAAGAAAGTTAAAAATATGATAGAAAATATTATGTTAGGAGAAAATAATCTGCTATTTACTGACTTCTCAAAGGAATGGAGTACAGAGAATTACATTTCTGACTGAGCGAATAATGAGGCTGAGAATGACTGTTAGATTGCTTTGTACCTTGGGATAAGTGAAAAGGAATAAATAGACCAAAGCCTTAGAAATGGAACAGCAGGAAACACCAAAGCCAAGAGAGCTGGAAAAGTTGGGTGTTGGGAAGTGGGAGGAAAATGTGATTGTAGAATTAGATCATTGGATGTATAAATTATTTGTCTTTTTGGAAATTATGTTAATTACATTGTGTATCACACGAATGCATCCCTCTCCTCCTTTTTCCTACAAAATCTTCACTATGTCTTCCAAAGAAAATCTTACTCCCATAAAGTCACAGGAACTAGTACTGGTTTAGGTGAAATGTTGAATTGTGTTTGAAGGAAGTGTAGGGTAAAGTCATTAGATCTATCTAGTGGTAAATAAACATTTTCAACCTGTTTCAAGCATTCATGTTACTTTCCACATTAGAATCACAATGAGAGTGCAAAAATTGAATTGAGGTTTATAATTAAAAATGTAGCAAAGTCATAGAATATAGTTTATTTTTTAAGTTTTCAAATACATTTCTGTGAACTTAGATTGTACTTCATCTGAAATAAAAGATATGTTCTTTAAATACAAGAATGATCTTCCCGTTTAAAGAGTTAAACATATGTGTATAAAGTTAACCGAAAATAGATCTTAGTAAAAAGTAAGAATGGGAATAGGAGAGGGAGGAGGAAGAGGGGTGGGAGGGTGGGTACAATGCGAAGAATCAATATATTTATGAAGTTGCATTTATGAAAAAAATAGTTATACATTAAAAAAATAAGGACTTGGGTATACACTGGTGGCTTACAAACCAGTGGCAGCTTAAAGGTGAAAAAGAGGCCTAGACAGAAGAGTTCTCAGTGTCTATTGTCTTTCCCATTTAATCAGACTGTCCTGATCTGTTTATTTTAAATTGGAATTCTGGGTAATATTTGTTTTTTTAAATAAAGTATTCAAAGGATCAGTTCTCTTGGGATGGTTTGAATACTTTTATATGTAATCTCTCTTTTAGGACAACCATGGTAAATAATGTCTAACATAATCTCAAATTTCAAACACTTGTCTCTCTGGTTGCTTATGAAAGATCTCCATGGTGTGTTTTTTCTTACTTTTTCCTTCAGTCATCTCTATCTTACCTGTCAACAAATCTCCTTTACCATACCCTCAAGACCTCTGCTAACTTGCCATGCTAACTTCACATACTTAGAACATCTATGGCGTTTATCTTCATTTCTGTATCTCTCTTTGTTGTGGACTAATGGTTTCATGTCACAGTTTATTTCTAGACAGTTATTCCAAGCTTTGTATCCCCCATGTGTCTCTAGCTCTTTCAGCCTTGTGAATGTTCTGTAATTCTGACCAAATCACGACTTCTGCTACTGATCTTCAATTATAGAAACAGTCCAAACCAAATTATTATTTTTAAATAAGAAATTAATTATAAGTTCAATTATATTTGCATATTTTGTGGCCCAGATTAGAGCTCTGAAAATCGATTGAAATAAATGATTACCATTTTTATGCAAATTCTGCCAAGAGAACAGTGATCTACTATAAAAGGACAGACCTTCTAAATCTTCTAGACTTATTCTTCAGTCAGCTTTTTGTAGGGAACTTTCTCATTGAATCAATAGTGTGGAATGGCAGAGAGAATGACAGTGTAATAGGTTTAAATATCCAGTATCAGACATGTGCTTTATAAATTTGTTGTGCTTTTAGGAGCTTCTCACACCCAGTCCCATAGATACCACTTGAATGATAGACCACTGCTCTGCACATGCCCAAATATGGCTTAATGGAATAAATGACATTCAGTATAAGATGAGTAGTTCCAGTTTCTGGTCACTTGTCCTACAGTAACTGACATGTTCAGTGTCTACCAAAAGAAAAAAAAAAAACAACAATCTAGAGCTGTATCTCAAATGGAAGTAATTACTGGACAGTGTTTTGTTGTTCAAAACTCTAAAATCCTCATGTGGAAGTTTCTTGGCAAGACCAATCCAGCATTCTTTTATCTCACAGAATTTGTAAGCCCCATTAGATCAGCTGGGGTTAAGGCTAAGTGATAGAGTGCTTGTAAATGCAATCCGAGATAGCTGGGGAAACTTCTCTAGGCCATTTTGAAAGTTATAGGGGTTACTTGGTAAATGGTTAGAGAAGCACACCCAAATGTAACTTATCTTACTCCTCAAATCAGAGATACTCACTAAATATTTAACCTTTCTCTGGTTAGGAGCAAAAGGTGCAGCCAACTGTCATTCCTTGGAGAGTATAATTTGACATACTCCAGAAGACAGAACATTTAGAAGTTCACTGAACTGATATGTTCTTGAATTTCCTTGGGATTTATCTTTCATTAGGTTGTAAGCACTTTTCTTCCCCAGGTATTTTGTGTATTATCCTCACTGAGTCTAATAAACTTGATGTCTTCAATGTACTGGACAAGTGTAAAAGTGCTGTGGAAATGTGACAAGACCAAAATCCCTTTGGGTTTATTCATAATAGAGAGCCAGAAATTAACATACAGATGAGTAAGACTGTAGAAAATATTGTTGGATCTTTCATGTGAAATAAAATTGATTCTGATAACCTTAGTTTATTGGTATTTCTTTAAAAATCATTTACATCTCAATACTTTCATTCCAATCGCTTAAAGCTTTATTGAGTTGTGCTTGTCAAGTGTTGACATTTGGCAAGGCAGATTCGGTTAGAATTTTTTTTACTTTTTGAAAACTTTAACATGAATATGAATATTATACATATTTGGGGGTTACAATGTGATATTTATATATATATACATATATATATATACTGTAATGTCCAATCAGAATAAATATGATTACCTTTCCAACATTTAACAAACTTTTATAATAAAAACATCCAAAAGCCTATCTTCTCATTTGTTTTTCTTTTCACAATTAAATATACAGAACATTATCTATAGATACCATACTGTGCCTTTTTTTGCTTTTAAAACTATTATGAATGCACTGTGTGCTTCCTGGAAGTAGACCCATGTACCCACTATGTTTTACAATTTTACTTCTTGCTGGTTCAAGTTTCCACCATAAATTGAAAGGACTGAAGAATTTCTCTATATCCCTTGATTTAATGATAAAACAATATAGGAAGCAAAAATTTTTGTTTTCCTTAAATTATAACTCATTAAATAATCTTTTTTGATGTATAGTCAGCTTCTTTTTAAAAATTTTATTTAAGACATACAAATTGTATGTATTTCATGTAAACAGATTTAGGAACATATTGATACTTCTTATCCTACCCTCCATTCTGCCCATTCTTTCACCCTACTTCCTACTGCCTCTCCTATTCCCATTCTTAATTTTTACAAAGATCTATTTTCAGTTTACTTTATAGTCATACGATCAACCCTACACTAAGTAAAGAGTTCAATAAATATGAAGAAAAAACATTATTCTTCAACAATAAAGACAGGGCTGTAAATAATCATCAAATTTCAAAATGCCAATTTCACTCCTATACATTATATTTTAGGTACTCTATTGTTACTCCTGATCAGGGAAAACATAAGGTATTTGTCTTTTGGGGACTGGCTTATTTCACTAAGTATAATTTTCCAGTTGCATCCATTTTGTTTTACTGCTGAGGAGTATTTCATAGAGTATATTTACCATGATTTGTTTTTACAGTCATCAATTGATGACTATCTGGGTTTATTCCACATCTCAACTATTGTAAATTAAGCTGCAATCAGAATGCACATACAGATAACTTTTCAACTGCTGATTTCATTTCCTTTGAGTAAATTCCAAAGAGTGAGATTGCTGGGTCATTTGGTAGGTTTATATTCAGATTTCTGAGTTATCTCCGTACTGTCTTCCACAATGGCTGGACCACTTCACATTCCCACCAAAAGTGCATTAGAGTACCTTTTCATGCACATCCTTACCAGCATTTGTTGTTTGTTGATTTCTGTATGAAAATCATTCTAACGGGTGTAAGGTGAAACCCCATTGTGGTTTTGATTTCATTTACCTGATGGCTAGTGATCTTGAACATTTTTTCAAGTGTCTGTTGGTCATATAAATTTTCCCTTTGAAAATTGCCTGTTGAAGTCCTTTGCCCATTTCCTAACTGGATTGTTTATTTTGTTGCTGTTAAATTTCTTGAGCTCCCCATAGACTCTGGATATTAATCTTCTATCAGTTTCATAGTTTGCAGATAATTTCTCCCATTCTGTTGGTTGCCTCCTCACTTTGCTGAGTGCTTCTTTCACAATGCAGAAGCTTCTCAGCTTCATGTAATCCCATTTGTCAATTTTGGCTTTGATTGTCTGTGCTTCTGGGGTCTTTTCCAAGAAGTTTTTGCCCATGCCAATGTCTTGCAGAGTTTCTCCATTGTTTTCTAGTAATTTGATGGTATCAGGGTGTAGATTTAGGCCCTTGATCTATTTTTAATGGATTTTTGTGTAAGATGTAAGGTGGTGGTCTTATTTCATACTTTTGCACATGGACATCCAGTTTTCCCAGCATGATTTGTTGAAGAAACTGTCCTTGCAGTACCAGGAAATGATTTTAGCTCCTTTGTTAAAGATAAGTTAATTGTAGATGTGTGGATTGATTTCTGCAGTTTCTATTCTGTTCCATTGGTCTGCACGTCTATTTTCTGCCAGTACTATGCCGTTTTGATTATAACTTCCCTGTAGTATGTCTTGAAATCTGGTATTGTGATGCTTCTGGTTTTGTTTTTGTTGTACAAGATTTCTTTAGCTATTCAGGATCTCTCGTCATTTCATAGAATTTTAGCATGATTTTTCCTAGATCTGAAAAGAATGTCATTGGTATTTTGATTAAAATTGCATTGAATTTGTAAATTGCTTCCGGTAGTATGGATATTGATGATATTAATTCTTCTAACCCACAAACATCGAAGATTTTTCCATTTTTGTGTCTTCTTCTATTTCTTTCTCTATGTTTTGTAATTTTCATCACAGAGATCTTTGATTTCCTTGGTTAAATTTATTTCAAGGTATTTATTTTTTTTGTAGCTATTGTGAGTGCGATTGATCTTAGAAGTTATTTCTCAGCCAGGGCATTGTCTTTGTATTGATTTTTGTGTGCTAATTTTATATCCTGTCACTTTACCAAACTCTTTTATGAGTTTCAATAGTCTCTTAGTGGAATCTTTTGTTTCCCCTATATATAGAATGATGTCATCTGCAAATAGGGATAGTTTCAGTTCCTAATTTCAAATTTGTATCCCTTTGATTTCTTTTTTTTAGCTAGTGGGTCTGACTAAAATTTCCAGGACTATATTTAAAAGCAATCATGAGACATCCTTGTTTGGTTTAAGACCTTAGTAAGAATGCTTCCAACTTTTCCCCATTAATATGATGTTGGTTGTGGATTTGTCATAAATTGCCTTGATTGTGTTGAGGAATGTTCCTTCTATATGCAATTTGCTGAAGATTTTCATCATGAAAGGAGTTGTATTTTATCAAATACTTTCTCTACCTCTATTGAAGTAATAATATAGGTTTTGTTCTTCAGTTCATTAACATGATGTATCACATTGATTGATCTGCAGATATTAAACCATCCCTGTGTACCAGAGATAAATCCCACTAGTCTGGATGAATGATATCTGAATGTGTTGTTGGAATCGATTAGCTAGTATTTTTTTGAGGATTTTTGCATCTATGTTCTTCAGGGATATTGGTTTATAGTTCTGTTTCTCTGTTGTTTCTTTTCCTGGTTTAGGAATTAGGATGATGCTAGCCTCATAGAAGGAGTTTGGGAGGATTCCCTCCCTTTCAAATGTTTTCTTTTATTATTATTATTATTTGACAGGTAGAGTTATAGATAGTGAGAGAGAGATGGAAAGAAAGGTCTTCCTTCTGTTGGTTCACTCCCCAGATGGGCACCATGGCCAGCACTGCACCTATCCAAAACCAGGAGCCAGGTGCTTCTTCCTGGTCTCCCATGCGGGTGCAGGGGCTCAAGCACTTGGGCCATCCTCCACTGCCTTCCTGGGCCACAGCAGAGAGCTGGACTGGAAGAGGAGCAACCGATACTAGAACCTGGTGCCCACATGGGATGCTGGCGCCGCAGGTGGAGGATTAACCAAGTGAGTCACGGTGCTGGCCCCCTCAATTGTTTTCAATAGCTTGAGAAGAATTGAAATTAGTTCTTTAAATGTCTGCTAGAATTCAACAGTGAAGCCATCTGGTCCTAGAATTTTCTTTGTTGGGAGGATCTTTTTACTGATCCAACCTCCATTTAATATTGGTCTATTTAGGTTTTCTATGTTTTTTTTTTTTTTTTTTGGCCTTTGTATTTCTTTTTTTTTTCTAGTATGCTTTTTTTTAAAAACTTTTATTTAGTAAATATAAATTTCCAAGGTACACTTTACGGATTACAATGGCTCCCCCCCCCAACTTCCCTCCCACCTGCAACCCTCCCATATCCCACTACCTCTCCCATTCCATTCACATCAAGATTCATTTTCAATTCTCTTTATATACAGAAGATCAGTTTAGTATATATTAAGTAAAGATTTCATCAGTTTGCACCCACACAGAAACACAAAGTGTAAAATACTGTTTGAGTACTAGTTATAGCATTACTTCACATTGGACAACACATTAAGCACAGATCCCACATGAGGAATAACTACACAGTGACTCCTGTTGTTGACTTAACAATTTGACACTCTTGTTTATGGCGTCAGTAATCTCCCTAGGCTCTAGTCATGAGTTGTCAAGGCTATGGAAGCCTTTTGAGTTCGATGACTTTGATCTTATTCTGACAGGGTCATAGTCAAAGTGGAAGTTCTCTCTTCCCATCAGAGAAAGGTACCTCCTTCTTTGATGGCCCCGTTCTTTCCACTGGGATCTCACTTGCAGAGATCTTTCATTTAGGTCTTTTTTGTTTGTTTGGTTTTGGTTTTGGTTTTTTTGTTTTTTGTTTTTTTGTTTTTGGCCGAGTGTCTTGGCTTTCCATGCCTAAAATACTCTCATGGGCTCTTCAGCCAGATCTGAATGCCTTAAGGGCTGATTCTGAGGCCAGAGTGCTGATTAGGACATCTGCCATTCTATGAGTCTGCTGTGTATCCCGCTTCCCATGATGGATTGTTCTCTCCCTTTTTGATTCTATCAGCTAGTATTAGCAGACACTAGTCTTGTTTGTGTGATCCCTTTGACTCTTAGACCTATCAGTGTGATCAATTGTGAACTGAAATTGATCACTTGGGCTAGTGAGATGGCGTTGTACATGCCACCTTGATGGGATTGTATTGGGATCCCCTGGCACGTTTCTAACTCCACCATTTGGGGCAAGTTTGATTGAGCATGTCCCAAATTGTACATCTCCTCCCTCTCTTATTCCCACTCTTATATTTAACAGGGATCACTTTTCAGTTAAATTTAAACACCTAAGAATAATTGTGTGTTAATTACAGAGTTCAACCAATAGTTCTAGAACAAAAAAATTAAAAGGGATAAAATATTAAATTGTACATCAACAGTCAGGACAAGGGCTGATCAAGTCACTGTTTCTCATAGTGTCCATCTCACTTCAACAGGTTTCCCCTTTGGTGCTTATTTAGTTGTCACCGATCAGGAGAAAATATGATATTTGTCCCTTTGGGACTGGCTTAATTCATTCAGCATGATGTTTTCCAGATTCCTCCATTTTGTTGCAAATGGCCAGAGACACAGGAGACCTGGAATAGCTAAAGCAATCTTGTACAACAAAAACAAAGCCGGAAGCATCACAATACTGGATTTCAGGACATACTACAGGGCAGTTGTTATCAAAACAGGTTTTCTATGTTTTTATTAATCAATTTGGTAGATTGTTTGTGCCCAGGAATCGATCCATTTCTTCTAGGTTTCCTAATTCTTTGTTGGCATATAGTTCTTTGTAGGAACTCCTGATGATTTTTTTTGTTTATCAGGTAAATGTTGTTACATTTCTTTTTCCGTCTCTTATTCTGCTGATTTGGTTTTTCTCCCTCTAGTTTTGGTTAGTTGGGCCAAGAGTATGTCCATTTTGTTTATTTTTTCAAAAAAAAAAATCCCAACTCTTTAGTTCACTGATCTCTTGGATTTTTTGTCTCAATTTTGTTTATTTCTTTTCTAATTTTAATTATTTCTTTCCTCCTACTAATATTGGGTTTGGGTTGTTGTTGGTTTTTGTAGGTCCTTGAGATTTATTGATAGCACATTTATTTGGTGCTGTTCCACCTTCTTGATTTAGGCACCAATTGCTATGAACTTCCCTTTTAACACTGCTTTTGCTATATCCTGTACGTTTTGATGTCTTCATTCTTCTTTATTTCTGTTTTTTGTTCTTCATTCAGGAGCCTGTTGTTCAGTCTCTGTGTGTTTGCATATGTTCTCAAGCTTCTTGTGTTGTTAATTTTCAGCTTCATTCCACTGTGGTCAGAAAAGCTGACTGGTACGATCTTGATTTTTTGATTTTATGAGACTTGCTTTATGGCCTAGCTTATGGTCTATCCTAGAGAAAGTTCCATGCACTGATGAAAAGGATGTCTATTCTTCAAATGTGAGATGAAAGGTTCTGTAGATACCAGATAAGTCCATTGGGTCCATAGTGTAGATTGACCCTATTTGTTCTTTGTTGATTTTCTGTTTAGTTTATCTGTCCATTGATAACAGTGGGGGTGTTGAAGTCTCCTATAATTATTGTATTAGAGTCTATGTCTCCCTTTGGATCCACTAACACTTCTTTTAAATAGCCTGGCGCCCTGTCACTATGTGCATATACATTTATTAAGGTCGCATCTTTCTGTTGATCACTTGATCATTACATACTGCCCTTTGTCTCTTTTAACAGATCTTGTGTTCATGTCTATTTTGTCTGACATTAGAATGGCTACACCTGCTCATCTCTGCTTTTCCCTTAGCATGGAATATCTTTTTCCGTCCTTCACTTGTAGTTTGTGCTTATCTTTGTTTGTGAGATTTGTTTCTTGTAGGCAGCAAATAGTTGGATCTTGTTTTTATTAATCCATTCAGCCAGTCTGTATCTATTTACTGGAGAGTTGAGGCAGTTTACATTCCAGGTTACTACTGGTGAGAAATGACTTGGCCCTGTGATCTTCCCATAAATATCCTAAATATCCCTATCCTTTATTTTGGACTACCTTTGTACATTTACTGAGAGATATTCTGTCTTCACATTCTTTCATAATGATGACTATCTTTCAGTTTTTCTGTGTGTAGCACCTCCTTAAGCATGTTTTGTAATGCTAGATGAGTGTTGAAAAATTCTTTCAATTTCTGTTTGTTATGGAAGGTCTTTATTTCACCTTCATTCTAATCTAGCCTCTCTTTCCACATCTTTAGGAATTCCTAAGACCCATGTTTTGAGTAATTTGATAGTATACCATAAATCTCCAACACTTTCTAAAATTTTTCTAATTTCTTCTTTTTTTTATCTATCTGAATTAAAAATTTCCAGAGTTGTTTTCTAGCTTGGATATTCTTTCCTCTTCCTCACCAAGTCTGTTGTTAAGGTTTTTTACCATATGTTCATATTACATGTTGAATTTTTCATTTCTTATATTCCATTTTTATTTCTCTTCAAAATCTCAATTTCTTGGCGAAATTTTTCATTCATTTCATGTATGGATTTCTTTAATTTGTGTGTTTACCTCTCATTGCTTATGGGTAATCTTATGATTAATCTTTTGTATTTTGTTTCAGGCATTTCATCAATGTCTTCATCTTCACATTCTAGTATTGAATTGTTATTGTGTTCCTTTGGTTGGTGGTGTTGGGGGTCATGTTGTCTTATTTATTTTGTTTTTCTGAATTTCTGCTTTTATTTTTAGGCATTGACAAAAATGTTTGTTGGTCCCCCCCCCCCCCCACCGGTGGCTTTTATCTTTGAATTATTCCTCCGCGGCTTAGTGGAGTGTCTTCTCTTCAGTGAATACCCAGAGGTATGTGCTGGGTGTGGGCAGGGAGTACTGTTCAGCACTCCAGGGTGGGGTGAGTATACAGGGTGAACCCCAAGTTGGGCATGGCATATCTCCTCTTTTTAGCAGAAAGTAGGATATGATCACTTCTCTTGGTATAATCACACCCTTACTTCCTCTTTTCTAAGGTGACCAATGCCCAGGGGTTAGCCCGTAGTGAGTGCAATACTCCTCCACACTGCCACATAAACTATACAAATGATCTGTGCAGTCCTCAGCGCAGCTGCTCACATTGGTTGCCCAGAGACCCAGCTACACCTTGCAGCATCCTCTTGTCCAGTCAGAGAGTTCCCACAGTCTCAGCAAACAAGTCTCCACAACCATGGGGTACAGAGGGTCCACTCTGCCCCAGTAGGCTGTGCTGTCACCAGAGAGGCAGAGATGTTCCAAGAGTCAGCTGCCTGTGGGTGCTCTACCTAGGTGATTTGGGCCCTCAAGCCTGTGATATGTTAAAAGGCTGGGGCACCTCACAATCATACATGGATACCTGTACCCCTGTAAATCCACCCAGACAGATTTAAAGTCATTGGGGAATGCGGATTTTCCCTCTGAGAGAATCCCTGGATCACATGTGCACACAAGAGCCACTGTCTGCAGCCTCTACTTATTTCACTGTGTTGCCTTCTCACCATTGGTTGCCAGGTGTGTACCCAAGCTGCTGGTGCTTTGACTGTTCACAAGATGGTGTCTTGTCCTCTCAGGTTGCTGGGCAAGCTTGCAAGATCTTCCATAGCTGCTGCTTATGACCAAAATATTGCCTGCTCACTCAGCCAGTTGCTGGGTTCTGTTGTGGGATGGGGAGGGGGAATGGAGAGAGAGAAACATGCCCCTCTTTTTCCCCACTAGGTTAGCAGGTAGCCTACTCCCTTTGGAGCTTCAGGCCAGACTCACACCAACCTCTCTCTCTCTGGCTATATCTCCAGTGCACTCTCCAAAGTTGGTGCTTTCTCTGGCTATCGGCTGCTGACTCTTCTCATGCTAAACGTCCACACCTTCCTCACGAATCTCCAGCATCCCTCTTCCTTTCCTGGAATTTCCACTGTGGTTTTCTCTCTAATTCTCCCCTGAGAATGTACTTCCTCCACTTTTTAAAAACTACTTACCCCTTACCTAGAGCAGTACACCCTTTCCCTATCTGCCATCTTGGAATCTTCCCAGTTAGCATTAGTGTCTGAAATGTGATATTTCCAATGTCATCATCCAAGAAACATCTAATTTTCTCAATGGAACTTAAATGATGGTATGAAAGGTATCCACCTACACTAGTTTCCTAATGTAGCTGTGAACAAGTATCACAAACTGGGCTAAATACATAAATTTATTCCTTTTATATATCAGGACTCAAGATGTTGGCAGGATCATGCTTCCCTTGAAGACTGTAGGAGCGGATCTCCCTTGCCTCATCAGCCTAGCTTCTTGTGGTACCATCAATCCCTGACTTTTCTTACATCTTACAGCTTGTAGCTTACAGCTACATCACTCCAATCACTGTTGTCACATGGAATTCTGTCTCTGTGAGGATCTAGACTAAACATGGAATTTTCCTGTCTGTCTCTCCTCTGCTTACAATAACACTGGTCATATTGGATTAAGGTCCCATCCTACAACAATGCGATCTCACACTAATTTAATTACATAAGCCACAACCCTATCTCCAAATAAGGCCACATTTTGAGATTGTAGAGTTAAGGATGTCAAAATACTGTTTTGGAGGACAGACTTTAACATGCCTTTATGAGGGTACTTTTACAAGTTCATGAAGGGGCTAGCACAGTGGCTTAGCAGGCTAAGTCTCCGCCTGTGGTACCAGCATCCCATAAGGGCACTGGTTTGTGTCCTGGCTGATCCTCTTCCAATCCAGCTCTCAGCTTATGGCCTGGGAGAGCAGTGGAAGATGGCCCAAGTGCTTGGGCACCTGTACGCATGTGGGAGATCTGGAAGAAGCTCCTGGCTCCTGGCTTCAGCTTGGCCCAGCCCTGGTTGTTGCAGCCATTTTGGAAGAGAACCAGCACATGGAAGACCTCTCTTTCCATCTCTCCCTATCTCTGTCTGTAACTCTGCCTCTGAAATAAATAAAATCTTTTTTTAAAAGTTCATGGAAAGTAGAATTAAAAAATAAATTCATTTTTGGTGCAAACATTTTGAAATCCACATATATATAAGGAACTTTCAACATATTCAGGGAAATATATATTGTGAAATAACTATGCATGTATATCAAAATTGTTTTCCTCCAAAATAACCTTCTTTAAATTCTAGTTTCCCACATACCTTTGGAAACTCCCTTGTATTATTTTAAGACTTTGATAGAAACTTCTACATTTTCTCCAAAGATTCAGTATTGAGTTTGGGGAAAGAGTTTTGGGTTTTTCATAAATGCCCTTTCTATTTTAATAACCTTTATCCATTGGCCCAGGAGTTAATATTGAGATTCCACTACTTACAATTTAGGTATATACCAACCATGCATTGTGAAACAAGAAAAATAAACTTATGCTATATTTAAAAATTCGTGAAGCCTATGCTGATATGGATTCAGTTCAAAATTCCATTTATCTTTGATCATTTACTCAAGCCCCAGACTTAATTGTGCTGGTTATCCAATGCCAGACCTGAATATTGACCTTGCTTGGATACCAGAAATTTAGGTAAATAGCTGTAGGACCTTTTGAGGAAAGTCACAAGAAATTTCATATTACATACTCTGGGTAAGGTCAAGAGCTAGACACATTATCTTTCAATTCAAATGCCTGGCAAGAAATCGCAACTATCCAGAAAATGAGAAGCAAGAATGATTATAGTGACAGTAATTCAAGTTAGGCGTACACAGACCAGACCTCTAGTTTGATTTTGTTCTAGGTTTATACAAATCTGTAGGGAAACAGCCTTCTGCCCAACTATTTTAAGCTTTTGCCAATGATTCATACCCATTAAAGCATTTTGATTACCACCATGGACTTGATTTCTACTACAATGGTCATGTTTACACAATTTTAGCCGTCGTTTGTTCTCTTTCTGCCAGAACAGTACTATAGAGAGAGAAGAGAAAGAGGAAAGAGATTGTGTTCAGGAACTGGCAAGTCTGACATCTGCAGGGAAGGTTTGCGGGCTGGAAACTCTCAGGCAGGAGCCAAGTCTGCATCCCACACACTGAATTTCTTCTTCTTCCAGGGCACCTTAATTTTGCTTTTAAGTTTCTCAGTAGATTGCATGAGGTTCACCAAGATCATCAAAGATAGTATCTTTTACTTAAAGTCAACTAATTTTATATGTTCACTTATCTACAGAACACCATGGTTAGAATTTAAAGAATTGGGTACTGCAAGCAAGCACTTAGCACAGCAGTCAAGATACCTGTGTCCCACATTGGAGTACCTGGGTTTAATTCCTGGCTACAGCTCCTGTCTCCAGATTCCTATTAATGCAGACCCTAGAAGGCAGCAGTGATGGCTCAGATAATTGAGTTCCTGCTACCTGCATGGATTCAGTTCTTACTCTTGCCTCTTGGTTTTGGCCTGGCCCACTGTTGTGGGTCTTCCATCCAGTGGTTCACTTTCCAAATGACCACAATGGCCAGAGCTAAGCCTATCAGAAGCCAGGAGCTAGGAGTTTCTTCCAGGTCTCCCATGCAGGTGCAGGGGCCCAAGCACTTGGGCCATTTTCTACTGCTTTCCCAGGCCATAACAGAGAACTGGATCGGAATAGGAACAGCTGGGACATAACCAGAGCCCATATGGGATGCTGGTGCCGCAGGAGGAAGCTTAGTCCACAGCACGCCCACCCCTTTCTCCCTCCCTCCATTTCTTCCTCCCTCCATTCTCTCCCCTCCAGTTCTTGCTTCCCTAAGATAAAAAAAGAAGGGAAAACAAAACTGTGTATTATATCCAAACCAACTTGACACATAAAACCATCACAGTCCACTTTCTTGGATCCATCAACTCCATGAAAAAACAGTAATAACTTTTTTTAAAAAAGATCCACTTATTTATTTGAAAGGCACAGAGAAAGAGATAGAGATAGAGAGGAGGGGGGGAGATCTTCCATCTACTGGTTCACTCCACAAATGGCTACAATGGCTGAGCTGGGCTGATCCAAAGCCAGGAGCCAGGAGCTTCTTCCAGGCTCCCACTCGAGTGCAGGGGCCCAAGGACTTGGCCCATCTTCTACTACTTTCGCAGGACACAGCAGAGAGCTGGATCAGAAGTGGAGCAGCCGGGACTCAATCAGAGCCTATATGAGATGCCGGCATGGCAGGTAGCAGCTCCACCCACTACGCCACAGTGCAGGCCTCTCAAGCAAAGATTTTAAAACCATGATGGCATCATTTTCTTCCTCTTAACTTTATCCTTCCTTCCTTCCCTTCACCCTACCAGGACTCCCTCCAAGTCCCTCTTTTTTGTTTCTTTCTCTCTCTTTCTCTGTCTTTTCACTTCCACTCCTCTCTCTGCTCCTCCTTTTTTTCTATATCTGGCATAATTACAAACTGCCAGTCCAATTTACAGTCTTTTCTCTTTGCCTCTATGAAGGTCTCTTTCACAGAAACTACTGTTCCAGCAAAGCCTAACCTTTACTCCAAGCCACAGGGAATGAAGGTTTATGCACCATTGTTGGTCATTTTATGTCATCTATTTTGCATATCCCATTTTTCAATGGTATTACATAACTGCTTCCTTTAATCCAAATGAGGTCAGACCATCCCAGATGCTCACTCTTATTATGTTAACTTTTGTTCCAAATATTTTATCAGTGCTAAAAACACAAATGACAATAATTATATTCAGAGGAAAAAATTAAAATAGGTAATTACATGGTAAGAAATTAACCAGAAGGAATTAAGGAGAATGTTCTAGTATTAGACTATGGGAGTAATTTCCAGATATGTGCAGGACCTACTACAAGAGACTTTATTGCCCTCAAGGTTATTACTAGGGCTGAGCTAGAGAATAACTCTGGGGCTCTGATTCAGATTGAGAAAGCTGTAAAACTGCCTTTTAATACAACAGGGACAGAAATGGGACATTGGGATACTGCTGTGAGAGAATCTTATTTTCACACAAACTAGCTTAAATACAGATATTTGAGTATTTTCTATTTTCTTTGCTAAATATATAAATGTATACATTTCATATCTTCTCAATAAGTCAGGTACCTTTATAGCACTCAACTCCAGATATTATATAAATACTGAATGCAAGGAGATCTATCCTGGACTTCAATAAAGTGACGTTTTTGCCTTTTATTTATGATGAAACCTTCACAGTCACATTTACTAACACGATAAAACCCGCAAAGAATGGAACAGATAAATCACACTGGGTTTATTATTACTAAGATAAATGAGAAGTATTCCGGACAAATCTTTAATTGTGAATAGAATCAGGCATGCTTCCTAATGAGACACTTAACTTGAAAAGATGAAATTTTCTACTTCAGTGACTCTCTGCTCCTGTTTCTAAACCAACCAACCGGTTTCATATCTATGACTGAGATCATTCATTCATCGAATAACACTTTTTAAAGTTTTCATTAGCTTTTAACGGATTTAATATGGCTTGTAGATACAATTCTAAGACTATAATGATATTCTTTTTCTTCCTCCCTCTCCCCGTCTTGCTCCTGACCTCCTCCCTCTTTCTTTCTTTCTTTCTTTCTTTCTTTAATTTTTTAGCTTTTGACATATTCTAAATTTACATGACAGTAAAAAGGCTTAATGCTTCACCAAATAAAATGTTTAATAATTATTATGACTATTATCTCTGAAGTCGTCTTTGCTTTTTATTTTTTCTTTGCTACTTTTAAACTGCTATGATAACTAGATGTCTGAGAATTTCTGCAACAAAACTGAAAATGAATCTAACCAAATGATACCTAAAAGTTAATTTGAAACTGTACTTAGTGAATAGTCAAAAGTCATAAATATTATATAAGTAACAAGTGGCAATTGGTTTTCAATTTTATCAATTCATCACAATTTGAAGGTTTTAGATAAAATTCAAAAGACTTTTATGAAAATATTTGCATAGAACTTAAATGAAGTCAACTCAGTTTGTGGACCCAACAATCTCTTGTGCTGATGTCCCCAACAAGAGACAACAATAACTGATTAAGGAACTTAGATTGTGGAAAAAAATGTATCAAAAATGGGTACAATGTAACAAACTGGTTAACATAAAATGCAAGGCCAAATTAAACTAAGCTGGATCTTCACTTGATGGGAGTATTGGGTAGAATGTTTTAGTATTAAATGAGAGATTCAAAGACATTATTTATAAAGCCCTCTCTATTCTAAAGTTTCTCTCTTTCACAAGTATACACACACATACACGCACATATGCACACAAACACACAAAGGATGTTTCAGTCAATGGACTGGATGATAGTGTCCACCCAAGTGCACCACAAAGTTATGTGCTTGCCTATAAATCTTGAC
The DNA here is from genome assembly GCF_051225735.1 of Oryctolagus cuniculus. Lineage (NCBI taxonomy): Eukaryota > Metazoa > Chordata > Mammalia > Lagomorpha > Leporidae > Oryctolagus > Oryctolagus cuniculus. The sequence continues at coordinate 60,595,817 of NC_142870.1, forward strand.
ATCAATTTATAAGCTCCACAGAGCTATGGAATGTTCAATACTCACTTTACATATGAGAAAACTGCTTGCTCCTGCCTCCTATCGTCACACTGAGGATGTCTCAGAATACTGATTGATTTGCTCAGGGGTATAAAACCACATGCAATTACAGTGGGAGAGATATAGACCAGATTCCCTGACTCTAAGAGGTACAATTTTTCTACTGCCCTGCCTTGCCTGGTAAGTTATGGCCCTTCGTGCCAAAGAGACCATGTTTATTTAACTTCCCATGCTTTCAGAAAATAAATACACTCCGATATGTTTTTGACATTCCTGCCACTGCAGAAAACATTAGTGTTTTTACATTGTAGAATCAGGAGTTTCGAATGAGGCAGATGCACACTCCTCGGCCTTGCATTATGCTGAAAGGTGGCTTCACTACACAGAAATTTGGAAAAGGGGAGAGAGCAGGGAGGGAGAAAGTGCCATGTACAAATAAGTGCAGAGAAAAGAAACTGGTATCTGTAAAAATTTCTGGAGAACTCCCCCCTTGTTTTGGAAACTCCTGAAAGAGCAGTTTAGAAAGTTTACTACTAGATAGAAGATGCTCTTTAAATACACTTTTAAAAATACAGTGCATTGAGAATTAAATCACCAGGCTGCTCTAGACTATAGGGCAAACGAAACTACAAATTACATTTATAGAACACATTTCATCCAGAGGAATCCCAGAGCACTTTAAAAATGGATTAGAAAGCACACATCTAGGAGTCAGCTCTCCCACAGCTGAAATACCACTGCCTATGGGGCCTGTCCTAGCAGCTTTTTAGCAAAAGACAGCCAGGCTGCACTTGGACAGGGGCAAAGAGGGCCTGGGCCTGACCAATCACACATCAGTCCTGGACTCAGCACCACTGCGCTGTACATTACAAAGCGTGATCTTGAAATGAAAATTTCTAGGAAATTACATCAGAACCAACCAACCAAGAGATTACGGTGCTTCTCTCTCATAACACAGGGAGCAGAGCATGAGTGTTAGGAGTCAGACAATCCCGGGAGGAAAGTCACTTTGACCATTTATTAGTTGTGGAACCTTGGGCAAATTGTTGAATTGCCCAAGGTTTCGGTTTTCTTTTATGCATTCATTTTTAAGTAAATGAGAAAATGTAAAACCTTAGTCAAGTGCTTGGGACACAGCCAACATATAGCAAATGTTTGCTTTCTTCTATTGCTACTGATTAGATTATCCTTTCTTTATAAACATTGCTATATTTTTTTAGTCATGTTTATGTCTTCCTCATCACCATTTTATTATACATCTATTATCGAATATATGTGATATAACAATTGATTATTTTATTATATTTTTAAAAATTATTTATTTGAGAGACAAACAGTTCCCAACCATTGGTTCCCAACAGAGACCCTCAAGATGCTTGCAATATCCAGGACTGGACCAGGAACTCAATCCAGGTTTCTCACATGGGTGAAAGGAGTCCAATTTCAGGCCAGCACAACAGGTTAAAGCCCTAGCCTGCAGTACTGGCATCCCATATGGGTGCCGGTTTGAGTCCTGGCTGCTCCACTTTTGATCCAGCTCCCTGCTCATGCGCCTGGGAAAGCAGCAAAGGAAGGCCCAAGTCCTTGGGCCCCTGCATTTACTAGGGAGATCTGGAAGAAGCTCCTGGCTCCTGGCTTCAGATTAGCTCAGCTCTGGCCATTGTGGCTATTTGGGGGTGAACCAGAAGATGGAAGACTGTGTGTGTGTGTGTGTGTGTGTGTGTGTGTGTTTCTACCTCTCTGTAACTCTGCCTTTCAAGTAAATAAAATAAATCTTTTTTTAAAGGAATCTGTTTAGATCGTATCTTATTGATTTAATCTTGAAATCCCGGAATTTCTCCATTTCTTCTAGATTTTCAAGTTTATTAGCATATAGTTCTTGATAGTAGTTTCATATGATCTTTTGTATTTCAGTGGTATCAGTTGTAATGTCTTCTTTTTCATCTATAATTTTATTATTTGAGATTTTTCTCTTTTTTTCTTTGTTAGTATGTCTTGGGGTTTATCTATTTTGTTTATCTTCTCAAAAAAAGCTGTTAAAATTGATAAATCAATTCAGTATACTTGCAGGTTACAAAATAAACATACAAAAGCTGTAGCTTTTTTGTATGCAAATGATGAAATAACAGAAAGAGAAATCAAGAAAGAAACCCCATTTACAAGCTACCTTCCAAAAATCAAACATTTGGAATAATTTTAGTCAAAGAAGTGAAAGATCTCTACAATGAAAATTATCAAACATTGATTAAAGAAATCATCAAGGACACAAAATAAGGAAAATATTCCTTCTTCATGGACCGGATGAATAAATATCATCAAAATATGTATACAACCCAGAACAATTTAGAGATTCAATTAATCCCTGTCAAAATTGCAATGGCATTCTATACAGAGTTAGCAAAACCAATCCTAAAATTCATCCGGAAGCACAAAAGACCCCAAATAGCCAAAGCTAATCTGAGCATGATAAACCAAGCACAGACACCATGAACAAACTCAGAAGCTTTTGCACAGCAAAGGACACAATCAATAAGGTGAAGAGACATCCAACAGAATAGGAAAAAATACTTGTAAACCACCTATTTGACAAAGGATTAATATCCTGAAAATATCAGCAACTTAAACTCAACAACAAGAACAACAACAACAAAACCAATCCAATTGAAAAACGGGCAAAGGACTTCCATAGACAGTTCTCAAGAGAAGAAATACAAATAGCCAACAAAATATGAAAACATGCTTAACACCACTAGCCATCAGAGAAATGCAAAACAAACCACAATGAGCTATCACCTCACTTCTACCAGAGTGGCTAAAATCCAAAATTCAGAGAGTAACAAATGTTGTGATCATGTGACAAAGGGGAATACTTTTATGCTGTTGGTGGGAATATAAATTACTGCAGCCACTGAGGAAAACAATGTGGAGATTTCTTAAAAAATTAGAAATAGACTTACCAGCAATCCCACTACTGAGAATACACCCAAAAGACTTGGACACAATGAATCATAGTCCTAGCTGCACCACAATTTTATGGTAGCACTGTTCACAATAGCAACAATTTGAAATCAACAAAGATGTCCATCATTAGATGCAAGGATAAAGAAAATGTGGTATATATACACAATGGAATAGTATTCAGCTATAAAAAAGAGTGAAATTCTACATTTGCAGCAAAATGGACACCATTGGAGCTCTTCATGTTGAGTGAGATTAACCAGACCCAGAAAGACAAATATTGCATGTTCTCTCTTATGTATGGGAGCTGAGCTAAAATTTAAAAAAAAAAAAAAAAAAAAAAAAAAAAAGGAGTGAAAAAAGAAAAAACAGAAATGTCTATGTGAGTTATTGTTGCTGCAAATTTGTTGTTTTTTATTTTTTTAAGATTTTATTTATTTACTTGAGAGGTAGAGTTACAGACAGTGAGAGAGAGAGACAGAGAGGAAGGTCTTCCTTCCGTTGGTTCACTCTCCATATGGCCGCAATGGCCAGAGCTGCGCCGATCCGAAGCCAGGAGCCAGGTGCTTCTCCCTGGTCTCCCATGTGGGTGCAGGGGCCCAAGAACTTGGGCCATCTTCTACTGCTTTCCCAGGCCACAGCAGAGAGCTGGATTGGAAGAGGAGCAGCCGGGACTAGAACCAGGGCCCATATGGGATATCAGCACTGCAGGTGGATGATTAACCTACTGTGCCATAGCGATGGTCCCTGTTGCTGCAAATTTGTAAAACTTTGTTTCATACCTTTGTCAAACCAATGGTTAAGAGTGTTACACTACCACAGTTTTAATGATCTGTGATTATTTTAAACTTACTGTATATGGGTGAAATGGTCATTTTTCCTTTCACTTATTGTTTATAGTCATTGTCTATATTCCCACTAAAATAGGGGCTTTTTGCTTTTAGTTAAACTTCCTGTTTGGGGAAGTATTAAGCCTTTTTACTGTAATGCGATCTTAAAATATGTTTTCCTAAAAAGTAAAAGGAAAAAAAAAAAACACAGGAAGAAAGAGAGAAAGAAAGAGGGTGAGAGAGAAAGGGGGGAAGGTTGGGAGAGAGGGAGGAAGGTAATATCATATTCTTAGAATTATCTACAATTCACATTGAATCTGTTAAAGAACTATTAATGACTTTGAACAGCCCTTGTCTCAACTGTTGAGTAACAGTTTTTTTTTTCTTTTCTTTTTTTTTTTACACAATTTGTGGAACTCTTTACTTAGTATAGAGTTAATTGTATGTGTACAAGGTTAATGGAAAATAGATCTTAGTAAAAAATAAAAATGGGAATAAGAGAGGAGGAAGGATGAGGGGTAGGAGGACAGGTACAGTGGGAAGAATCACTATATTCCTAAAGTTGTATTTACGAAAAAATAGTTATACATTAAAAAAAACTAGTTAAAAATTAAAATTAAAAAAATACTAATAATTGGAAAAAATGAAGTGAGACTAGTCAGCATATTGGTATCTTTCTTCATATTCAGCTCCATGGCTACAAGCATAGATTAGGCAGAAAATTTGTTTTAATCAATATTTAAGATTATTTTCATCAGGTTTAATTTTGCCAAGGAAATATGATAACATGAAAGAGGCAAGGGAATGCAAGAAGGGTTGAAAGTGATTGTCCTAGAATTTAAACTACGAAAGCAGCAAAAGAGGACATCAAAGATCAGGGAGAATGACAAGGTAGTAGGATCATAAATTCAGAGATATGAATACAGTTGAAGATTGGGAGTTCAGAGAGCAGAAGGGTAAGCTGGAAAGATAAGGGACAATGCCCAGAGATCTTGCTACATGAGGCTCCGATTAGGAAGCCTGCTGCTATTATCAGTGACTGTGTCTAAGGGGTAATCCTTGGAGAGGGTAACTGAAGTAGAGAGGACAGGATAATTAGAAGAGAACGAGGCAAAGGGCCAGGAGGCCACTGTGTGAAGAGGATTTATACTGATATATTAAACTTACTAGGATTTATCACAGTAACCGTGTGAAAGAGAATTTTATTCATCCAGGGCTTAACAATTAAAGTGAAGGCAAAGGGCTCTGGAATTGGTTAGGGACTGCAACAGCGGTCCTTCTTGACCTCTGATGGCAGCCATCAAAGGAACTGAGGAAGCATTAAGAATGAGATGAGTGTCTTGGAATGTGCTCTTGTAGATTTTTAGATACTTGGCCATATTGAGAAGAGTGTGGTGTCAGTCACAAAAATTCTCCCCACCTCCCTGGAGAAAACAAAGTCCCTCTCATGATCTGAGAATAACAGTTAGGGGAGTGACAGAAGAATTGAAGCTGGGAAGGAAGTGTAGGCTAGTTCCTCCTTCATTTTCATAGAACCTCAAGAAAGGCTCAGCAGTGACCTCGCTCTAGTCATGAGAATATGATCCAAAATCCATTGACAGCATGCGTTGTGTGGATTTGGGAACTGTGCGCCTGGTTATGTGCGCTGAAGATATTTTACCCCGTCTACAACTGTTTGTCTTATTCTGTGTAATAGGGTTTATGAACTTAATCTGTTGCAAGAACTTTCATTCCTCTTGCCTCACTTTTCCTCCAAGGAGGCAAAAACTACCTAAGCCCATCTATCACATTGTGGCCAAGGACAGAAATTGGCCAGGAACAAAGTCATGTTCTCCAGGCACCTCTGTGGGTAATAAAGCTGACCCTGTGGTCTCAAGCTCAAGAGCCTTATTTCTCCAACACTTCTGAAAGGGAGAAGGGAAAAGGTGGACTCTGTATGCGTCCATCCTTCTCCCTAAGACAACCTTTGTGTTTTCAGGTTTTCATTTCCTCTTTTTTGAAAGAGGTCTTTCCCACAACAAGGCAGCATGTTTTCCTACCTCAACCTATGCCAGATTTATGATTTCATCTTTCACATTTCAGTGTCTGCTACTCAAATTTCATATTTAAGTTTCGGCTACTCACATGTATTATTGTGTGAAATACCAATCTAAATTCATTTTTTTCCAAAATGCCATTAGGTATTCCAAAAGCACTTATTGAATAGTCTAGATTTCCCCCATTGATTTCAAAGTAGAATGTATAAAGCCCAGATTCGAGATAAAGTTATCTTCCTTTGGAGCATTAAATGAAATGATCTTGATCCAGAAGCCTAGACTTCCTTCCAGTCTCCGGAAATTCTTGTTGAAGTTTATATTTTCCTAGTGAGTTTGAGCTTGAAGTGTCTTTTTAAAAAAAAAAAAAAAACTTTTTTTTTTTATTTGACAGGTAGAGTTACAGACAGTGAGAGAGGGAAAGAGAGAGAAAGGTCTTCCTTCCATTGGTTCACTCCCCAAATGACTGCTACGGCCAGCGCTGCGCTGATCCGAAGCCAGGAGCCAGGTGCTTCTTCCTGGTCTCCCATGGGGTGCAGAGCCCAAGGACCTGGGCCATCCTCCACTGCACTCCTGGGCCACAGCAGAGAGCTGGCCTGGAAGAGGAGCAACTGGGACTAGAACCTGGTGCCCATATGGGATGCTGGCACTGCAAGGCTGAGGATTAACCAAGTGAGCCACGGCGCTGGCCCCAAATTCTCTTAGATGTCATCTGCCTGATGTACAATTTTGTTTAGTCATCTTTTTTTATTAAAGTATATAAATTCAAGGTTGAGAGTTTATTTCATTCAGCATTTTATTTTTTATTAGATCACAGTTATCTTCTTTTTTTAAAGCTTTTATGTAATAAATACAGATTTCATAGGTACAGTTTTAGAAATACAGCGGTTCTTCCCCCCATACCTGCCCTCCCATCCCCACTCCTGTCCAACCTCCTACTCCCTCTCCCATCTCATTCTTCATTAAGATTCATTTTAATTATCTTTATATACAGAAGATCAACTCTATATTAAGTAAAATTTCAACAGTTTGTACCCCCCTACACACACAAAGTATAAAGTACTGTTTGAAGACAAGTTTTATCATTAATTCTCATAGTCGGTGAACTCAAAAGGCTTCCATAGCCTTGGCAACTCATGACAAGAGCCTAGGGAGATTACTGACGCCATAAACAAGAGTGTCAATTTGTAAAGTCAACAACAAGAGTCACTGTGCACGTACTCCTCATATAGGATCTCTGTCCTTAATGTGTTGTTCAATGTGAATTAATGCTATAACTAGTACTCAAACAGTATTTTACACTTTATGTTTCTGTGTGGGTGCAAACTGTTGAAATCTTTACTTAATACATACTGAATTGATCTTCTGTATATAAAGAGAATTGAAAATGAATCTTGATGTGAATGGAATGGGAGAGGGAGCGGGAGATGGGAGGGATGCAGGTGGGAGGGAAGTTATGGGGATGGGAAGCCATTGTAATCCATAAGCTGTACTTTGGAAATTTATATTTATTAAATAAAAGTTAAAAATAAATAACTAGGATTTTTGATAATAAAAAATTCCATTTGTTTTTTTAAATGTTAAATATTTCTAATTTTATTCATACATTTTAAATATATGTATATGTATGTATATATATGTATATATGTATCTGAAGTTATAATAGGGGCCGGCACTGTGGCATGGCAGGTAAAGCAGCTGCCTGCAGTGCCAGCATCCCATATGGTCACCGGTTGGAATCCCTAGCAATTATAATACTTTTATGTTGTGGAATCATCTCTGGCATTTCTATATATGTTTCTATTTATTTAATTTTCTCCTGGCTGTGAGTTATTCTCTTGCTTCTTGGCATGTCTAATTATTTTGACAGGATGTTGGACATTATAGTGATTACTTTAATGGCAGCCTGAATTTTATCACCTATCTGTAAGGAGTGCTGGGATTGCTTTTATCAAGGAATTAAATTATTTACAGATCAGGTGATCCCTCTGGGTCCTGATTTCATGCTTTGTTAGGTGGGCTGAAGTACCCTACAATTCAGGGTTAGTGCCAGCTTACTGTTCAGGCAGGATGCAGCTGGACATTGTCCACTGTGGCTTGCTGAGCGCTGATGACCTTGTATTGCTCTCTGGGTAGTTAGAGCACAAATAACCCCCACTCACTGCAAACCTGAAAATTACTCTCCTTACTACTTGCCGGTCATTCTTCATTCTGACTGGTGGAGTTTTACATTATGGATATGCGACGTAATCCTTACGTGCCAGTGTTGGCATCTAGAATACCTTTTCTGCATTACTCTCTGCTTGTCTAGAATTCTGTCCACACATTTCATCTACATCCGTCTCCTTACCACTCATCTTCAGTTCCTCAACTGCATACATCTGTCACACTTTAAATAGAGTTTCTAATTTCATCTGCCTGTAGTCTGTAAACTGCTTATTGCCCAATATCTGAAAACAGTTCATCTTCCAGTATGTGTTAACACTTTTCAAACACGCAGCCTTACTTGTCTGGTAATTTGCATCTGTAGGTTAAATCTTGTCCTTGTAGTCTACATTACCAAAAGCAGAATTCAACTCTTAAGAAACGTTCTTTTTTCAGAAACGTTCTTCTCAATCTATGCACATCTACCTGTGATCTGTCTTTCTGCTGTATTTGTTGATCAACTCTTATCCACGGTCATTAGGAATTTCTCTATGATATATCTAGATATGGACTTCATTTTAATTCAAAGATTTGTTTTATTTCTTTGAAAGGCAGAGTTACAGAGAGAGGTAGAGCCAGAGAGAGAGAGAAGACTTCTATCAGCTGGTTCACTCCCTAAATGACCACAACAGCCAGAGCTGAGCTGATCCGAAGCCAGGAGCTAGGAACTTCTTCTGGGTCTCCCACATGGGTGCAGGGGCCAAAAGACTTGGGCCATTCCCAGGCCATAGCAGAGAGCTGGATCGAAGTGGAGCAGACAGGATGCTAACCGGCGCCCATATGGGATGCTGGCTCTGCAAGTCAGAGCTTTAACCTGCTGCGCCACAGCACAGGCCCCTGGCCTTCATTTTATTTATCCCCCTTTGGCATTTTGATTCTCCCCATATCTAATGTTTCATATATGTCACCATTAGCATCACATACTCATGTACTTATTTACATTTTCAATATTTGCTTTTTACAATTTTTTTCTATGAGGCATTCCTTTCAGATTATGTTAGTCCTTTTAATTATATCATCCTTTGTTCTGGCATTTTTATTTCATTCTGGTTACTTTCCTCAACTATATCTTCCCCTTATTCAGTCTCTACAAGAGGTTTGCAATAAGTTTATGGAAAATGTGCTTTATGAAAGAAAGTATGAATCATATCAAAACTTTTTGCATTCTAGTTAATTTACATTTAATTCCATTTTCCGTGAACATCTGAAATACCTTGATAATTCTAGTTATCCTACTTGGTCTAAATTCAAATTTTTTAAATTGTTCTTTTTCTGTCTTTACAACCTTTATTTTTTCTTTACAGTGACAATACTATCTACATTCATTTTGTTGTTTTTGAAATGATAGTCAAGCAATTCAAATTCTCATTTATATACTCCCTATATTTGCGGTGACTCTGAATCTTGTTCTTGGCATATTTTCTTCCTCATGTATTTTAAAACCTTTTCATAGGTAATGGAGTGTTATTTTCTGTATAAAGGATGAGTGGTCTGGATTGTGGAATTTAATATTTCTGTCAGGATTTATAAGAGTATTGCTTGTCATGAACCACTTGTAATAAATTGATTGATTTGAAGGTTCTGGAATTCTGCCTACAGTGTTGTAGTTTCAAGATCTAAAAAGGCAAGGTTTTCATAACTCAGCTCTTTAATCTTCTAAGGGACACTTGTTGGCTACCTAGAGTCTAGGTAGAGATAGGTGAGCCTCCTTTCCAATTCCTCGTGTTTTATGTACAAGCTTTTCACCACTCCTCATCTTGTTGAGAATTTAGCCCCTGAGATCCTAGATTTATGTGAGTCTTACTCCTGCTTTAAATGGGCCCATGGAGCTGTCTACCTACTTTGCATGAGCTAAATACAAACCAAGCCCTTCCACAGTTCCGAACAATAACAGGCCCTTGGGCAGTCCCAATGTAGTTCAGTCTATTACTCTAGTTTTTAGTTCACTATTTGCTTCTTGCACTGTGACATTTTCTTTTCATTCTTGTAAGCTTTGGTATGAATTCAAAATTAGCTCTATCCTATTGTATTCAGCATTTTTACCTACTTTTACAAGAAGATTTTTCAGTTGCCTAGACAATCATGCTGTCCTATTAGAATTGTCATATTACTTTCTAAAGAATCAAACATGAAAAAATGCTCTTCATATGAATCACATATAAATATGAGATTTACAGTGGTAAAGAAAGATGTTCTAATACTTTCCTGTCTTTACAACTGTGTATTTAAGTTCATTTTTGGAGGAATATATTTATAACATTTTTTAACCAGTAAAATACCTTACTGAATTTGAACAAGCAGCGGTGTTCTGTGTTCAGTTACTGAATATCACCGTGCAAAGTAGTGAGTTATGATCTAATTCCTAGTGTAGAACAGTGGTCTATAAACCAGATTCTATGTCAGAAATATTTCTAGATCTTCATAAAGATAATTTTGGATTGTGATTCAGTAAATCTGCTGTGCAGCCATGTATAAATAGAATTAAGCCTTAATCCCACTTCAGATAACATGTCCTGAAGCCCTCATGGCCTAAAAAATTGTGTGCCTCATCGAGTCTAAAATATTGCTAACCAGCACTTAGCTAGCTCTGGAATGTGAAAATGAGAAAAAAAAAGAAACATAGAAAACTCTCATTTGAGATATAACATTTTTATTTAGGACATGGAAAATAGATTTTCTGTCCTGTTTTCTTATGTAGAAAAATGCCAGCTGGCTCCATTTAGTTTTTGGAAAGTGCAAAAATTTTGAAATTTTATTCTGCTGATAATTAGAACTAAATATCCTGTTTATTTGTTTTATTCATTTCAGCTTGTTTTAAATGTACCTAGACATAAGCTTAATGCATACATTCTGAGCTTCTTTGTACTTCTTTCAGAAATCTAATTATTGCTATTTAAAAATTCTATTGAATACCTGAATATTTGTCTACAATTTTCCACTAAATTTTTTTCCTGAAAAATATGATAAATTCATAGGAGTCAAATACTCCAAAATAAATACCCTTACCAGTTGTATCATTCTATCTAAAATCAGACTCAACACATGAGTACTCCATCAATGTTAATTGAATTTATGGCTTTGTTTGACATTCATTTTCCACATGATTACCGACTCCTTACTTTCTTCCCAGTTCATTTATTCATGCTTTCTCTGACTTCACACTTTGAGTCACCAAGAGGCTAAGTCATGCATGCCTTAACTGAATGTTATCCTTCTGTTTCTATCTATAATCCAAGAAGCATTAAAAATTTCCCTGAAGGTTGCCATAACATCTGAAGTCCATTAGCATTTGATACAAGTTGACCAGCTAGTGAAATCTACCTACTATTAAATTTCAAAATTAATCCATGTGAACCTCAATAATATATTTAAAATATCATCCCATAGTACATGTTCTGTTCATGATGGTGTGGCTGGTATTGAATTAACCTACCAGCCAATAAACTAATAAGAAATGTGTGTGTGTGTGTGTGTGTGTGTATGTGTGTGTGTGTGTATGTGTGTGTGTTTGATGAAGAGCAACTAAGCAGGGAATAGAACTAAAACACCAAGAATCAATTTAACTGGGTTGGAGCTAAAGGCTTAGCTGCAACAGGGGTAAAATCATAGAGAGAAGGGAGCAATAGCAATTCACGTGTATTTTCCTCTCGTTTTATTGACAACTACATAAACACGGAAAGATTTTAAAACACCAAGAAAAATGCATTAGTTTGAGATTGAAGAACTGGGTGAAGACTTCAGCTCTGGGAACACATAGATGAGTGTTCAACCTCTGACAAATTGGAAGGGACTAGCAAACACTAGGTGTTATTTTGAGTCCCCAAAAGTCCATATCCTAGGATGAAGAGAAAAATCCAGTAGGTCAGATGTAACAAAGACTAAAATTAACCTTCTAAAGAGCAAGTTATATCTCTGAATTCCATGTACCTTTATAAAATATTTTAGGGGCTAGTGTGTGGCTCAGCAAATTAAGCCACTGCTTGCAACTCTGGCATCCCATATTGGAATGCTAGTTCAAGCCCTGGCCTTTCTGCTTCTGATACAGCTTCCTCTTTTTTTAAAAAAAAAATTGTATATATATATATATTTATTAGATGCTATCTGATGTTTTGTTACATATATATGTATAATGTCCAATTAGAGTAAATATGCTTTCTTTTTTATTTTATTTTATTTTTTTAACTTTTATTTAATGAATATAAATTTCCAAAGTACAGCTTATGGATTAAGTGGCTTTCCTCCCCCCCCCCCATAACTTCCCTCCCACCCGCAACCCTCCCCTTTCCCGCTCCCTCTCCCCTTCCATTCACATCAAGATTCATTTTCAATTATCTTTATATACAGAAGATCAGTTTAGCATACATTAAGTAAAGATTTCAAGTTTGCACCCACATAGAAACACAAAGTGAAAAATACTGTTTGAATACTAGTTATAGCATTAAATCACAATGTACAGCACATTAAGGACAGAGATCCTACATGAGGAGTAAGTGCACCATGACTCCTGTTGTTGACTTAACAATTTGACACTCTTGTTTATGGCATCAGTAATCTCCCTATACTCCAGTCATGAGTTTCCAAGGCTATGGAAGCCTTTTGAGTTCACTGACTCTTATCTTATTTAGACAAGGTCATAGTCAAAGTGGAAGTTCTCTCCTCCCTTCAAAGAAAGGTACCTCTTTCTTTGATGACCTGTTCTTTCCACTGGGATCTCACTCATGATCTTTCATTTAGGTCATTTTTTTTTTTCCCCAGAGTGTCTTGGCTTTCCATGCCTGAAATACTCTCATGGGCTCTTAAGCCGGATCCAAATGCCTTTAGGGTGATACAGCTTCCTCTTGCTAATATGTCTGGGAAGGCTGAGGACGATGGTGCAAGTACTGGGCTCCTGATTTCAGCTTGGACCAAGTCTGGTTGTTGGGGCCATTTGGAGGGTGAACCTGTGGCTGGAAGATTCTCTCTCCCTCTCTCTCTCTCTCTCTCTCTCTCTTCTTTTTAAGAAGGAAAGGAGAGAGAGAGAAAGAGAGAGAGAGTGAGAAAGGAAAGAGAGGGAAGGGAGGAAGAAAGGAAGGAAGGGAGGAAAGAAAAAGAAGAAATGAAGAAATCTTTTAAGAATGTTCTTAAACTTTCTGGAAGAAGAAAATATCAGCAAGCGCTTCCACAATTTCTTATTCACAATACCTAGCTTCCAATCAGAAACTGTGAAGTCAAAATAAAAAGAGAGGGGAAAAGAAATCAAGTTAATCTAGATAACAATAGACATGCACAGATGATTCAGATATTTGTATTTTCATAAGATAATCATAAAGTGAGGATAATTAATATGTTCAAGAAAATAAAGAAATAGCTTTATAGTTTCACAAGGTACCTGTAATTTATAAAAGCAAATCAAAGAGAAATACAATTCTAAAACAGAAAAAGCATGCCTTAATTATTCAGTACTTGTAAAGGATCTGTATTGTAATCTGTGAATTACTATTGTAACCACCATGAGAACAATGAAAGACTATTAATAAAATGGTGGTAACACAGAAAATGGAATAATAAAAAGCTTGATTTATACTAAGAAATGCAAGAGAAAACAACACATAAACAAAATCAATTGAAAACAAACACCAATACAGTAGACTTAAATTCAAGTAGAGGAGGAATTAGTTGACATTTCATATGGACTAAATATTCAGTTAAAAGACAAAGATCATCATGCTAGCTAACAATATAAATACACTTTTATGCATACTTAGGAACAGATTTTAAATATGTGAAATAAAAGGAGATGAATATAACAATATCATATAGTACCATGAATACATTACTCAAAAGAAGACGAATATGGCTTTAATAATGTAAGACATATATTATTCAAAAATAGTAATGATAGTGAGAAACTTTCCGTAATGGAGAAAGTCAATTCAACAGAAATAAATTACAACACAAATTTGTATGCATCTAATACCATAGTCTCAAAATACCTAAATCAGGTTAATAAGATTTTTAAAAGGAAATAGGAAAAAAACATAACTAGCTACAGATTTTAATGATCCACAAAAGGGAACAAACATGCTAGATATGAAAAAAATGAGGAATCAACTTGACCCAGTTGGCACTAATTACACTTGCAGATCATTGCATTGTATAACTGTATAACGCACATTCTTTTTGTGCACTATGGAATATTTACAAAAATAGATCATCCACTGACATCCAGGAAAATCTCAACAATTTAAAAAGATTTAAATAATTCAGAGTGTGTTTTCTGACTACACTGAAATTAAACTGGAAACAAATAAGAAAAAGATATTGAGAAATGTTATTTTTTTGCAAATTAACCAGTGCATCTCTAAATAATCAATTCCACTCATGAGATCCAAGTGCATATGTTCACCAACAAACGTGATTAAGCGTGATTCTAGCAGTTTATTCATAATACTCTCAAACAGGAAATGGCCCAATAGCCCTTCACTGGGTGAATTAATAAACAAAGTATGACATATTTGTACATAACAATTAGAAAGAACAAGTGACTACTATATGAAATTACATGGATGTATTTTGTTATATGCTGTTGACTAAAAGAAGCCAGACATAAGAGAATACACATTGCATGATTTCTTTATATGAGGTTCAAGGATAGGCATAATTTTTCTCTCATAACAGAAGTCAAAATAATGGTTACTTCAGGATGTCATCACACAAGTGTATTTGTATTTTTGTAAGTTTAACTGCAAAATTTACTGTAAGCAGGTTACACCACCTGCTATGGGTTTAATAATATTGCCCCAAAATGTATATGGTGTCATCCTAACCCTCAGTACTTCAGAATGTGACTGTATTTGGAGATAAGATATTGGAGAGGTAATTAACGTTGAGGTCATAAGGGTGACCTTAATCCAACCTGATTCGTATTCCTATCAGAAGAGGAAACTGAGTGTTAGCATTGTGCATCCACAAAGGAAAGATCATGTGTGAAGGCAGCAAGAAAGTGACCGTTTGCAAACCTAAGAGAGGTCTCAGGAGAAATCAACCCCGAGGACACTTTGATCTTGCACTTCCAGCCTCCAGTACTGTTAAAAGCCTGACTTTCTGATGTGTAAGCCATCTACCCTTCTGTGTCTTGTTATGGCAGCCCTGGTAAAGTAATACAACCTCCCAAATAGAAAATTATAAATAATATTTTAAATGCTTACTATATATATTTATCCCCTCACTACAAAAAGTAGACTGATTCTAGCAGCTCACTCTGCTACCAAAATCGGCTGATGCTCAAATCCTTTTTATAAAATGGGTTTGCATACAACCTACACATATCCTCCTGCACACTTTAAATCATTTCTAGATTACTTATAATACTGCATACAATGTAAATGCTACACAAAAAGTTATACTGTATTGTATAGGGAATAACATGTTCAGTACAGATGTACTTTCATAAAAATAATTTTGATCTGTGATTGGTTGAATCCACAATTTCAGAAACTTCAGATATTTAGGGTGACTGTACTCTTTTAATCCTTTCAATAACTGCATGACGCCAATATAATAATTATTTTTTTCTCCAATGGCTGCCGCGGCCAGCGGGCTGCAGCCGGCGCACCGTGCTGATCCGAAGGCAGGAGCCAGGTACTTATCCTGGTCTCCCATGGGGTGCAGGGCCCAAGCACTTGGGCCATCCTCCACTGCACTCTCTGACCACAGCAGAGAGCTGGCCTGGAAGAGGGGCAACCGGGACAGAATCCGGCGCCCCGACCAGGACTAGAACCTGGTGTGCCGGCGCCACAAGGCGGAGGATTAGCCTAGTGAGCCGCAGCGCCGGCTGCCAATATAATTATTATCCTTATTTAATAAAATCTAGAGAGGAGGAGTGAATCGTGAAAGATCGTAAAGGTATTTTAAATTTCAATAATTTTATCATATGCTGTCTGACTTCAAAGTGCACATGTTTAATTCTTGGGTTATATTAATTTCAGTTTCTTTTAGCTAGCAATTGGATGTGCAGAGAGCAATGCTTCTGCAGATATTGCCAGAAAGTTCTTGGACATCACTACTGAGAAAGGGAAAATCTCAGAGTGTGGCACTGTCAAAACAAGTAGGACTTAAGAGCACTCCTAGCATAAAGGGTGTAGGGTTTGTGGAGAGCACCCATGACACTGTACGTGTAGTGTCACCAACAGGTGAGAGCAGCTCACTCTTGTCAGTAGGCAGTTTGACTCCTTCCATTCTAACTAGATGTGCATGTTTCATACTTATGAAAAAAAAAATACATCACAACCTGCCACTTCTCAGCCAAAGAAAAGCAGTATAATTGCTGGATTCAGTGAAAAGCTAGTAAACAGAGGAGAACAAATAAATATTCTCACAGGTTAAATAAAAAACATCTGTTTCATTGGTGAAGCTCTGATGTGTAGGCACAGAAGCACTTTTGGCAGCCATGCTATTAATCTCTAAGAGGCTGTAAACTTGTCTTTGTAAGGACACTGCATATTCAATTTGAAAATACTTTACTTTTCTCCCTAATGACGCATAAGGACACTTACGTCGCTCATCATCACTTCAGTGCCTTGAGAAGGCCAGTTTTCTTGTTCACGTCTCAAAGGACCGCTATCACTTGAGTACGTGACTTGTCAATCCTTTATGAGATTAACCCTTCAATTAAACTCACTTGGAGTTGAAGGTGGTAACGAGAGCACTTGCTTCCTTTAAAGATCACACACTTTCATTCCACCTGGAGAACACAGACGTAGTCAAAGGCTCCACTGTTGGTTAAAATCAGTTCAAATATCAACAGACATTCAAGCTCCACTTTCCTCAGGAAAATCGCTGTGGTATGTGATAATACACTACAGAGGCAATGCTAAATCTCAAATTGGACTTAGCAATGCTTAGTACTCGGGTTGATTTTGCGTTCTTTATCACTGCTAAACATGAGAGTCCTCAAATCTGACCTGATGGGTGTCCAGTTGTTTTGCCCAGCAAAAGAAGAGCTAATATATGCTTCAAGATTTTGTGAAAATCCACATTTAAGTTTAAATGACTTAGAATGAGGGCTCCAAAGGTGCTCTCATTATTTTCAAAAAAAAGTATATTCAAGATCCATTACATTTTTTACCAAGGCCAGGAACAAGAACTGTCTTCCACTAATTGTTTATGGGTTCATTTTCCCCCATTTCTCTTTTTTAAAAAAAAAAAAAACAAACCTGTCTCTACATACAATTCCGTCTTATCTAAGTTCTTCCAGGGAAGTTCCAAACAATTGGTTGTCTCCGTGGAAAAAGTAGCCCAGAAGAGTGTTATGTCTCCTATGTTATTCATAACTTCAGACGTCTCATTCTACTACTGACCCCAGGTGAAGTACATGCGTAGTGAATGAGTCAGGATCAGTGACAGCCATTTTCATTTTTTAAACCGCATAAGTGATGCCATCTACCTAAGGTCTCTGCAACATACCAAATTTTGACTAACATTTTCCTGTTGATTTTTTCAAGTCTAGATCTGTTGAGGAAAATATTCTAGATAAAAAATGATCTCTTGAACAGAACTGTGAAGATAATTAAACTTTGTATTTCCTTAATGCTAAAAATCTATATTTCCTTTCCACTAGAAGATGCGTAGGACCAGCCTAATGACATGAGGAGGAAACACCTACATTAGATTTTTGTTACCCCTGCCAATAATAATCTAGAAGCTCTATGGGAAAATCTTTATGGACAACTTCAGCAATGGGAGAATTTAGAAGCCAACATGATTTAAGGCAGAATTTCTGCAAGACCTCTGAACCAACTCGCAGCTCACCACACTGCTGACTTACGTACGTTATTAGGGAGATTAACTTTAAGCACTTACGGATTTAGTTCTGAGCAAGATGAGTGACCTTTCCCTTCCATCAAGGCAGTAGGTTTGCCATAAATCCCTAAGTGTTAAGTTCTGGGAACCTAGAGATTAGCAGCCGCTGAGGGCTGTGCATTCTCTCAGTTATCTGAAGACACTTGCAGGATTTACTTGCAGAAACCCTTAAAGCGCATGTGTTAAGTGTGAGCTTATTTGGGACATTACTGCTGTGCTGTTTCCTTAGATAGGTAGTCTTTGAAGGGTCCTCAAAGGTTATCCTGCTCTACTGCCTAACCTCATTGCTTTGTCCTTCTTATCTTCAGGGAAACGCACACCATGTGCAATCCAAACCCAAGCTTGCCTGGATGTCTAAGAGCTATTTGCTGTTCCTGGTCAGTTTTGTAACATTCCTTCCGGCTCCAAATGGGAGTTCAAAGCACTCACAATATTTTTATTAGTTGCATAAATTGAAATCAAGGACACATTACTAAACTATCTAATAATCTGGTCCTTTTAAATTTATAACCTCTAATAAATTTTTCAGATTAAATTTTCCTTATTAAAATGCATAGTTTGATGGCCTCTCGTTCAAATAATACCAAAGAGTGTTCCAACTGAAACCACTGGGGCAACATGGTGCTATTTACAGTCACATGCTGCATTTTTACAGACTCAACATCTATTGCAGAGGGCCGCAAAAGCAATAGTTTCACTCATGAATGTTTGTCTTAAAGTCTCACTTTCTAATGGAAAATGCATATTAGCCCAATGAAAATTTATACTAAGATTCTTTTTTGACAAGCATTACTATTAATACTAATGAAAAATCACTATAAATATCCCCATGTCTGTATTAATTTTTGTGTTAATTAACTCTTTGCATGGGTATGTGTTGAGGAGGAGGGTTGAATAGTCCAAAAATGATTTAAAGGAAAAATAAGCTGCAATTCTAGTTTTTCATTAAGAATTCTTCACAGTGACAGTGGAAAAAAAAATCATTGAACCATTTATGACCTAATTTCCTTGCCTATATGGACAAATAGTAGTATTATATCTGAATTTAAAAGGATTTAAGAAAATAAATAAGCATCATCTTTGAAAGTTCTGAAAACCTATTCCAAACCAATTACGAATGTAAGTGAATGAGTGTTGTAGGGTGTGGTTAGGGATTCTGTCTTTAAGTGAGAAAAGGGAGCATTTTTGGAGAAACAGTCACTTCTTCATTTGAGACACCTTCCCAGTTAATCAGTTCACAGCAAATATGCTCGGTAGTCAGTGTTATAATTGTGGCAGCCTGCTGTGCCTGCTGTCTTGACACAGCAATTACAGTGCGAGAACAAGGTATTATCAATCACTTGATGCTGAAGCAGTAGCAAGCTCCTCCAAAAGGGAGTTAAATCAGACGTAATAGAGGAGAAAGTCAGGGAGACAATGGCCCAAAGAAGGGAGCAGAGCAATGCAGGAACAGAGAGAGAACAATGCTCCGGAGGAGATTACAGCTGCTAAACCACAGGAAAAATATGGCACCAAAAATTCACTGATGGATAGCAATCTAGTTTCATCAGGCACATTTGTGGAATTTAGCATAGTTGATTAGTATTAGTAAACAGAGCTTGGGAAGTAGGATGTATGACTTCAATTTTTTTTCTTCTGGCCTTCATTTGTGGTTTGATGTGAGAGCAGATCTAGTTTCAAAGGAAAAATATGTAAAGTAGAAGAAGATTACTTTGAAAGATCTGTCAGTTCTTTCCATTTATTTCAACACATATTCATCAAGTGTCTATTTATATTCCACATCATGTGGGATAATGGGAACGAGTGTACTAAGCTGCTTGCAAGGCTGTCAGAGTGCCAGTTCCAGTCCCAGCTACTCTGCTTCCAATCCAGTTTCCTGCTAATGTACCACAGGAGTTAGAAAATGTCCCAAGTGTTTGGGACCCTACTACCCATGTGGAAGACCAGAATGGAGTTCCTGGATCCTGGCTTTAGCCTAGTCCACCCCTGGCAATTGCAGTCATCTGGTGAGTGAACCAAAAAAAAAAAAAAAAAAAAAAAAAAAGAAATAGAAAATCAATCTCTTCCCCCCCCCCCTTGCCTCCTACCCTCCCTTTCTCTCTGATGTGCTGGCTTTCAAATTAATTAATCCATTAAATACATGTAGGTATTTATACACTTTGAAAATGGTGGCTGAAAGCACCATGCTAAGCAACTTTGGCATGAAGATTGCTTAATTCATTCACATTTTTTGAGTTATTGACAATTTTGTGATTTTGCAGTGTGTGGTTTAGCTACATGATTCTGTCTAGTACACAGGATAATGCTGACCAGTTAACAAACCATTCTTTAAAAGAAAGCACTTGTCAATAAGTAAACATATGTTTATCTTTCTGGCTCCTTCTTGTTGCAATATGCAGTAACAGTAGTAAATGAAAGTCATTTATTTATTTCAAATTCCCTTTGTTTCCCTTGAAGGGAATGCCTAGATCTTGCCTGTTTTCAGGTAAGTTTCTTTCTTTTTTTTTTTTTTTTTTTTTTTTTTTTTACAGGCAGAGTGGACAGTGAGAGAGAGAGACAGAGAGAAAGGTCTTCCTTTGCTGTTGGTTCACCCTCCAATGGCCGCTGCGGCTGGCGTGCTGTGGCCGTCGCACCGCGCTGATCTGATGGCAGGAGCCAGGTACTTCTCCTGGTCTCCCATGGAGTGCAGGGCCCAAGTACTTGGGCCATCCTCCACTGCACTCCCTGGCCACAGCAGAGAGCTGGCCTAGAAGAGGAGCAACCGGGACAGAATCTGGCGCCCCAACTGGGACTAGAACCCAGTGTGCTGGCACCGCAAGGCGGAGGATTAGCCTAGTGAGCCGCGGCGCCGGCCAAGTTTCTTTCTTAAGATTTATTTATTTACTTGGAAGTAAGAGTTACACAGAGAGAGAAGGAGAGTTAGAGA
The DNA here is from genome assembly GCF_051225735.1 of Oryctolagus cuniculus. Taxonomy (NCBI): domain Eukaryota; kingdom Metazoa; phylum Chordata; class Mammalia; order Lagomorpha; family Leporidae; genus Oryctolagus; species Oryctolagus cuniculus. The sequence goes on from NC_142870.1 coordinate 60,616,648, forward strand.
GAGAAAGAGAGAGAGGTCTTCCATCCGCTGGTTTACTCCCCAATTGGCCACAACAGCTGGAGCTGCACCCATCCAAAGCCAGGAGCTTCTTCTGGGTCTCCCATGTGGGTGCAGGGGCCCAAGGACTTGGACCATCTTCTACTGCCTTCCCAGGCGGTATCAGGGAGCTGGATCGGAAGTGGAACAGCCGGGACTTCAGGTGGTGGCTTTACCCACTACACCACAGTGCCGGACCCTTTAGGTAAGTTTTTAATGTCCAATTGTGTAGATTGGGACTAACTGATTATAATTCCAGCTCTTGTCAATTGATGAGTGAACCAGGCATACTTATTTTTTCTTGGCTTACAAATCCTATGTAATGGGCCTACATAATGGACCTACTCCACAACTCCACCAGCTTTTTTGAGATGCGCAATGTTGAAAACAAAGTAGATAACTCCCCCATACCCAAAATGCTATATAAATGTTTAATTACACTAGCACTGATTTAAAACACTCAGTACGATACATTAGCCTTGCTTTCGATCATCCTTATTTTGCAAGAAATTCTAGATAAATAGACATTGTGCATCACTCTGGATTAAACATTTATACAAATAAGTGCCTTGATACTGCTGTTTTGATTCATGTCTGAATAACCTAGGCCTGGGCTCTTATGCTTATATTTCATTGTTTGCAAAGATACTTTGCATCTTACATTGGAATGGCTTTTTAGGGAATTACGGGTTCCTTTTGAGGATAATCTCAGGAGAGTTTCCAACATTCTAGGAAAGTTGCAGAAAGAGGTTTCAATTCATATTCCACATATTTACTTCACATGAACCAAGAAGGGGGGGACAGTTTGTGGAAATTTTGGGATGAGATTTGATCTTGCACACAGGGTGACTAAGGAGATTCTGTGAGAGGCATTTGCCGCAGTTTGCGGCTTCATGGCCAGAGAGAACAGAACTGCAGGCAGCAAGTATTTCCAGAGAAACACAGTGCATCTGCCCAGCTCACAGCATCTGCTACAGAGGGATCTTCTAGCGATGGCTATCGGACTTTGATCACTTTTTATTTTTAAGCTAGGGAAATAACTGGATTGAGGCATGGAGTGGTCACTGCAGAGACCTCGATTGGTCAGCCAGGACACTGCCTGAGCTGTGAAGGCACCAGGCAGTCTGTTCCCCAGGTAGCAGGGCTTTACAACAAACTGTGGGACCCAGGAAACAGCTGCTGCACCCTAAGGACTGAGCTTTACTCCTTAGGTCCGTTACAGGAGAAGGATTCATGATTCCATCACCTGAATAAGAAGCGGCAGGCTCGCTCAAGCCCGTCCCTGCATAAAGATAACATGGAATTTCATATACCTCCTTAGTCAATAACCCAGACCATAACCACTACCTGGTGTCACTCTTGACTTTCAATGGGATTGAAAAACACACATAAGCCTGTATTTTTTAAATCTGATGCAATGCATGTGCCCATTTTGCAAGGAAAATAAAAAACTGATCACCTAATAGAAGCTTGCAAAGCAACCATTTCAGATTGCTTCCAGGCTTAGGCCCTTACTGACTTCTGGGTAGACTTATTCTCCAGTCAGACTCAGATTATTTTAATCAACATCACAAAAGTTCATTTTTTTTTTTTTTTTGACAGGCAGAGTGGACAGTGAGAGAGAGAGAGAAACAGAGAGAAAGGTCTTCCTTTGCCGTTGGTTCACCCTCCAATGGCCGCCGTGGCCGGCGTACTGCGCTGATCCGAAGCCAGGAGCCAGGTGCTTCTCCTGGTCTCCCATGCGGGTGCAGGGCCCAAGTACTTGGGCCATCCTCCACTGCACTCCCGGGCCACAGCAGAGAGCTGGCCTGGAAGAGGGGCAACCGGGACAGAATCCGGCGCCCCAACGGGTACTAGAACCTGGTGTGCCGGCGCCATAAGGCGGAGGATTAGCCTATTGAGCCACGGCGCCGGCCACAAAAGTTCATTTGAAATGAAACAGTAGTTGTTTGAACACTTGGAACTGATGGGCTGTCAGCACAGTGCGTTTACACTGTCTTCCCGGTCCCTACTGTTGACTGTCGACTCTCCTTATTTGGTCACCTGCATTCTACTTCAGTCTAGTCTCTCAGTCTTGGCCAGGTGTCAACATCAGAGTTTACAAGTACAGAAGGAACAAGTTGTGCTTCATTCTATTGCTTCTCTTGGCTCATATGTTTCTGCTTCTTAAGGATTGGAACCAATAAGAAGTATCAAAGAAGGGGTACAAAATTCGTTTTCCTTCATAGTGTTAATTGCAGTGCATTTTTGACTTTTGATTTTAAGGTATGTGGTGAATAGCTACATGTGGACTTCGTCATGTGCGTGTTCTTCAGTCACAGGTTGGATTCTTGTCTGACACATCCGTATCTGCAGGCCTCTCTCATACCTCTCCCTGCAGTGTCCACCCAAAGACTCTTGCTCTTTCAGCCATTGTGCCTGGCAGGCAGCCGCCTTATGTCAAGATGGCTCAAGTTCGCCTGTCTTGACAGAGTCTGCTTGTCCCAGTGCAATGTGATATATCCTTGCTTTCCCAATGCAGGCCAAACTTGCCAGCCGACTTACTGCTGATCTCCCTCTTCAGTTTTTCTTTACTCTGCTCAGAGATGGCAGGACCGACCGTATGTTCCTGAATAGACATCCAGTAAAATAAAATGCCAGGTCTCTAAAGCCTGTCACGGACTCTGTCCTAGAAATATCATTATTTGGATGGAGAGAGGTAGACCCAGTCCATAACCTTTGTTTTTTTAAAAAAAATATTTTATTTACAGAGTTACACAGAGAGAATGAGAGGCAGAGAGAGAGAGAGAGAGAGAGAGGAGTCTTCCATCTGCTGGTTCACTCCCCAATTGGCTGCAACTGCCGGAGTGGCACCAATCCAAAGCCAGGAGCCAGGAGCTTCTCCTGGGTCCCCCACGTGGGTGCAGGGGCCCAAGGACTTGCGCCATCTTCTACTGCTTTCCCAGGTCATAGCAGAGAGCTGGATGGAAACTTGAGCAACGGGACTCAAACCCGTGCCCGTGTGGGATGCCGGCACTGCAGGCGGCGGCTTTACCCACTACACCACAGCGCTGGCCCCCAGTCCATAGCCTTCTACTCCACCATACATTACTCCCAGGACAGCCCTCAAATGCATGGTCTCCCGCTTATGCATTTGGAGGCAGGGGAGAGATTGTTCTGTCATCAACCTCTGAGCCCTCCAGGGAATTCCTACAGGGCGGGTTGAGACAGCGAGGGCACCATGGTTACCAGGAGTGATTTCCAGTTTTCTTCAACATCCTGGTACTACTGTTGTGGAAGAATGAAAGGGACTTTTAGTTATGCTCCTTTTCTCTATACCCCAACAACAAAATTATTTTTGCGCCCAAATGATCTTAATGTAAAAAGAAAAATAAGAAGCCTTTCATCTGCTGGTAAGTTAGAGTGTACTCAGTGTTTGCTCCCAGTGCATCAGTGGCGGAAGAAAACAGCCTTGAACCCAGGCTGGCCTCGGCAGCCCCGCCAGCTCAGCATCGCTAATTTCTGCCTTCCTTACACTGGGCTTTGAGAAGCAAGCACAGAATGATAATAAAATTCTACATGGAAACTCAACTCAGCAATTGGCTGGCAGTGGGGCAGTTTATTACCCTTAAATGCTTCAAATATTCTGTTTAACCAGAGCAACCTTGTCTCACTGATGTGTAAAGACTGCTGGAACAGCCGCTTCCTATGCGACGTCAGGACGTATCAGAAACATTCGTCTTTGCGGTCTACCTGGGGATTCTGAGAGATGGAGTGTGGCTCAAATTCCCTGTATTTTACTAAGCAGTCATTAAATACCAACCAGGCGCTGCATTAAACCTTTTCTGTGGGTACATTGCTATTTCCATCATATGGAGGAAGCAACTAAAGCACACCTTCCTAAAATCACACAGCTAGGAAGTGACAGTGGTGGGAATTGATTGGCCTAACAGCCAGATTGCCTGACCACTTAACCAGGGTTATATTGCCATGGGAATTTGTGTGTAGTAATCTCATGAATAGGTGCTCATCATAATCTCTTTACGAAGACGTATTCTCTTAGTGTCTCCAGTTACTATAAAACACATTTGAAAAATCTTAGCTTTGGGGCTGGTGCTGTGGCACAGCGAGTAAAGCTGCTACCCGTAGTGCCGGCATCCCATGTGGGCACTGGTTCAAGTCCTGGCAGCTCTACTTCTGATCCAGTTCTCTTCTATGGCCAGGAAAAGCAGTAGAAGATGGCCGAGTCTTTGTGCCCTTACACCCATGTGGGAGACCCAGAAGAAGCTCCAGGCTCCTGACTGGATGGGCACAGCTCCGGCCGTGGCTGCCAACTGGGGAGTGAACCAGTGGATGGAATACCTCCCCACCACTCTCTCTTTTCTCTGTGTAACTCTTTCAAATAAATTAAAAAAATCTTTAAAAAAAATCTTAGCTTTTACTTGGTAAATCTGTTTTTCTTGTAGTTTAGTATTTCTGCTCTTGATCCAATGAATGAAACCTAAGGTAACTACTGACCACATTAGCAAATAGATTTATATTATTTTTATTCCAAGAGTGCAAAAAGGAAGAGCAAAGCAAAGCAATGTCTTTCCACATAGGTCTCAAGGGGCAAAGTTTGGACTAGAACTCAGGACTGTTGCCACTGCTGGCTACTGAGAATGGTTTTTTATTTGAAATATTTTGTATGCCAAATGCTGGGGTCTACATTAGGAGTTTCTGTCACAGTCATCAATTAGACATGGTTCCTCTACTAAGTTCAGCTGTGACACAAAAAAGCTGGCACATTTAACTTGTAGGATAAGACAGAAGATGCTTCACAGATGCATCACTTGATCTGCATTTTCAGTAAGTAAGAGTTGGCCACGGGAAAAGGGGAAGGAAGACTATGCAGACGCGGGACCTGTTCAGCAACGGCAAGCTCAGCAGAAGTGAACAGGGGCTGGGGTGGGGAAGAAGTATGAAGAGCGAGTGAGGAGTGAGTGTTGCGGGGTGCGGCTGGTTAAGCCAACACTTAGAACACTGACAACATCCTATGCTGGAGTGCCTGAGATCAAGGCCCGCCTCCACTCCTGACCCGGCTTCCTACTAACGTGCATCCTGGGAGGCAGAAATGATGTCGCACATACTCCCTACAACCCACACGCGAGCCTGAGGTGGAGCTTCTGGCTCCTGCCTGGCCCAGCCTTGGCTGTGCTAGGTGTTTGTGCAGTGAACCAGTGGATGCAAGTTCAGTTTCTGTCTCTGGAACTGTGCTTTTCAAATAAAGAAAAAAGTAACATTTTAATAAGGACAAAATAAAAATAATTTTCCTAGTTGCTCTTGAAAACCCAGATCAAACATGAAGAATGATGAAAATTAAATTTCTTTTCAGCCTGTTGTCTGGTTGTCATTTGATGTGGCAATTTCTGTTAGCACAACCTAATTCTGGGTTCACAGGTCACTGTTCACGTTGATGGCCTCTGTCTCCTCTGACCTTTAGTAAGTGATCTATAATCTTATGATTTCCATACCTAGGGAGGCATGCACGGTCTCTCACTTTCAGGCACCAGCATACTCTTTGTTTCTCAGGCCCCACTACTACTTGCCTTTGCCTAAATGTCAGTGTTTTAGTAGAAAGGCTTCTCCTCTGGATTTCCTTCCTAACTCCAGAAACCATGCATCTATGTTGGGTTGACAAAATGCTGTTGTTTCAGCCTTATGAATTTTCAAATTTCATAAAGAAACTGTTACTCTCAACTTTCCTTCCAAAGTCCTAGGGTTGTAGAAAAGATTAAATGCTTCAATATTAAGTTCCTTGCAGATAGTAAGGGCCTAATAATTAGTTCTTAAGCACTTACCATACACATAATTCCAGTACAATGTGGCCACTTACACACAGTATCTATTATATTGGAATTAATTCCTGTATGCACCTCCAACTTCATTTTATGTGCTTTCCAGAAGTAATTACCATGTATGTACATAGAAATTTGCATGTACTAATTACTTTCACAACATTCTGTTTGTTTTAATGCAAAACTAATTTTTAAGAAAAATATCATTTGCTTTCTATAGACACTGGCCAGTAAGAAAGGGTTAGAAAAATCAAGAATTTTCTCCTCATGTAGGATCTTTGCCTTAGTGTGCTGTACATTGAGATTTAATGCTATAACTAGTACTCAAACAGTATTTTTCACTTTATGTTTCTTTGTGGGAGCAAACTGTTGAAATCTTTACTTAATGTATGCTAAACTGATCTTCTGTATATAAAGAGAATCGAAAATGAAAAAGAAAAATCAAGAATTTAAAGAACAGATGTTACTGTTGATCTAAAGTAACAACATGTTGAAGTACAACATCCTTAAGGCCTTCATATTTTCCCAGTTACAGCTTTTCTTATGTGTCACCATAATGTAACTGACTTTCAGGTTTATGACATGGTTGAGAAGTTTATCTATTACATCATCTTAAAAATTATAGTTTTGGTATCTGTCAACTAAATCATGTAGGATGGGTGCCTTGTACTTACTATGGTGTCCAATTAGCTCATACAACTTTTTTCTCAACATGAAGAAGAAAAACTACAACACAGAAATGTTCTGAAGTGGTTGTGTTCATTGGAAAAAATAAAGTACCAACTCCACATTTTGTTAACATTCATTTTATAAAATACCTCAAAAGAACAGATAAAGTACTTGAGGTTACATAATAACCAGAACTGAAAAAAGAATGAATAAAATATAAATTAATGGAATACATAATTATTTTGCCACATTAAACAAGTTTTAAAAAGGCATTTAAAAAATCCAATAAAACAGTAATTGGGAAGAAAACCCTTCACTCTGTTGCTGTCTTTTCTGGACACTTTTTCTAGAAGCACTAAATTCCAGGTCAACAGGCATTTGTAACCATTTAAGTCGGGCTGTAATTTGCTTCCATATCTGTCAGCTAAGAAAGAAATTAAAATTTTAATCAGGTTACATAAATGAGTGCAAAATAAAGCTTCAAGTTGAAAAAACTAAGAGGAAGAATAATACCCAAACTGTAGGAAACGCTTCTGGAACTGGAAATTTAAAACTTCACATTATGAAGAAATTTTGCAAGTATTCTTGGTGTGTGAAATACTGAGTTAACAAATGGGCCCTCTGAAGTTGTAATTAGGGCTGATTAAAACTGTTTGCATGTAGACAAGGATAATGGGTAAGAAGAGCTGGAGATTTTATTGTGGAGAGAAGTTCAAGTTAACTATCAACTGCTTTGATTCAATTCTAGAAAATTAGGCCAGGCTGTATCAGCTATCAGGAGACAAAAGCAGATTATGGAGGTACTATCACACCACTGACATCACTGAGCATAGGTCCTTCTAGCCTTAGGACATGTTTGGTAGGGAGAGGGATAATCTTAGCTACGATTTGCTTGCTCTTTTAGACTACATGAAACACTGGCTTAACTAACAATATTTCCTAATCTTCAGAAAAGAGATGCATGTTTAACTTTTTCAATCATAGAGAAATAAAGTCTGAACCAAAAATATTTTGGTTTATTTCCTCAAAACATCTTTTTGAGTGTGATGTCACAGGCAATCGGTAGCAAAGGGCTTTTCATGGCAGTGTTTGACAGAAGTTTCCCTTTTTCCATATGAGTTGTTAATTCTTTTTAATAACAAAACCAATGGTTGCTATTGACTAAAAGATACAGAGAGGGTTTGGTGGAGACATGTAAAAGTTCTTAAAAAAATTTCAGGTCCAAATTTACTATATCATCCCCCAGCTTTTAAAATTCTCATGGGACATCCTCACATATTATGAAAACTTAATGAGAACATACTATGTTTTCTGACATTCCTATTTTACATCATTCCCCAATCTATTAAGAAAGCTATAACAATGTTATCAGAACGAAGTGGAATCATTTGGCTTGTCAACTGTACCCCTGATCAGAAAGACACAAAAAGGCCAAAATATACAGTGTTATTCCAATATCCCATCAGAAACTCATAAAATATATGAAAACCATGATGACATAACATTGAGCTCATAAACAGAAGCAGCCAACCAATTTTAATAAGTATAAAAAATGCATTCATATACCTACTCACAGAAAGAACATCCAAGGCAAATTATGAATTCCTCTTAAGGGAAATAGCCAGCTCAGAATCACTGAAGAAATTCATACACAAGAGCACAAACGTCCAAGGCCCAGAATTTCTCAGATATCTCATACCATGAAAGCCAGACTTTCAAGAACCGGCACCATCACTTTGCAAAGGAATGTGTTAGTTTCTCTTTCCAGGCAACCTGGCCATCTTTCAAGTTTTGGAGATTAACTTCTAACAGATTTATCAGATGTATGGTTGTGCTTTTTCAAGCAGAGAAGGGGGACTCAGAACCTGGAACATCCTTTCTGTGACACTGGGTATGAAGTTTGGAAAGGTGTGTTTGGGGAAGGTCTTGTGTTGGAGTGAGTTAAGCAGCCAGAGCTTGGGCTCTCCCCAGCCCATACTGGAGTGCCTGGGATCGGGTCCTGCCTCTTTCGGATCCAACTTCCCACTCATCAGCATTGTGGGAGGCAGTGGATGAAGGCCAGGTACTCGGGTCTTTGCCACTGCTGTGAGAGACCTAGACGGAGTTCCTGACTCCTGGCTTCCACCTGGCTCAGTCCCAGCTATTAGGGATTTTAGGAGATGAACCACCAAATGCAGGATCTCACCCTTTCTCTCTCTGCCTCACTCTGCCTTTCAAATAAATGAGTAAATAAACCTTAAAAAAAAAAAAAAAAAGGTGTGGAACATACCCACAGTTAGTCCAGATGAGAAAAACTGGGTTCTCACCTTTGACTCAAAGATGTTCTGTCTTAATGTTACAACTAACTTGTGTTTAGGAACCAAAGAAGCAAACTGCTGGGAAATTCTGCAGCTTGTGTATCAGCCTGGCAGGTTTCACGCAGCAGAGATTTTGTCATCGAAGACACGGATAAAGAACAAAGCACCATGCTGGAGTCAGGTTAGAACTAGTGCCCAACGGTGCCAGACACGCAACTGATACTCAAAACATATTTATAGATTCATTGAAAATAGTTAACCTGGATTCTGAGGAACCACCATTTTCCAAAAAAGAACACAACCTTATTACATTTCTTTGACCTGATTGGATGGAGCAATGTGAAACAATGGGTGACTCTACAAATTAAATATGAAGTCTAATTTGATTGCAGAGAGAAAATTACTAGGAACTTAGCAAAAAACACTGCCACAGTAGTTTTGGCACTGAGTGCATAAAGGATTTAATGTTTCTACTGCAGTATGAACACCACCAGTTAGGAATCAGAGTGTAATTGTTCAAACAGGAAATTAACTCTATTACATGTTGGGAAAGGTATGTTCATAATTTTATCTGGAAGTTATTATTAATATGTGTTGGGGAATGGCCCTCATTTTCTGAGTGCCTCAAAGTAACCCAGGCACAAATATCAGGAGACCTCATTATGTAGCATATGACAGCATTGTCCTGTGTGAGCGAGTGTATTTCCCCCCATCTGCAGTAGTTGCTTTCTAATATCTTAGATTTTTATGCCCCTAGGATGACAGAGATGAGAACAGGGCAGATTCAAGGTCATGAAACTTGAACACTAAAAAGGGAAGCTCCTCTACATTATGTAAAATCCCCTTATAAAAGGCAGTTTATTGACAAATAAATGCTTTATACATTCAGGTTTTTCTCATCTCTCAACAGTGACGGTTTCTGAAGAACAGACTCAGTAGTGAAGAACACACACTTTTCTTTTTTGCATTGGTTTGATATGTTGACAATCAGAACCTTTAAAGCATCGTGTAAATGAGAGAAATGGAACTGGACCCGGGTTGGGGGACATGAAGGCGGAGAACCAACAGGAGATTCAGTTGCTGACATGGACAGCAAGGGGTTAGGTAGGAGATGTTACAGCAGACCTGACTATTCTACAAAGGTTTTGTCCAGGACACAGTACAGAAAACAAAACCCAAAACGAACTGCAACTTCGCTAACTTGTAAACAAGGAAAAGCATTTCACAGATTCAAAGTTCAAGGGAAGTAAACGTCTTTAAATTATGTTTGTCAGTTCAACCCTGATTTCGAAGTATGGCTAGCAAAAACAAGGAAGCCGCGGCGGCCGTGGACATCCTGAGCAAGCAGCTGTGCTCCGAGAAGCTGCACACCCAGTGGGAGCTCCCCCAGGCGCTGCCTGAGCGCGACACCGTCTCTCCTCGCTCCACCTCGCTCCTCTCCCTTCCACACTGCAGGATTATCTCTCAACTGCTTTTCATGTTGGCGACTCCAGCCCTGGCTGCTATAGATTTAGACGTGGGGAGACTGGAGGAGGGAAGGCGAATTCTCGGAGGATGCTGCGGGCTACTTCCACGTTATTCTGGGCGATCTCCAAGGCTCTCTTCACTTCTTCAAAGGCATAGCCTTCGCCCATGAGTTTTGCAATTTTTGCATCGACGTTTTCTAATGCTGCCTCAGGCCCATGGGGCTTTCTGTGGTGAATTTCTGGTGCAGTCCTGCGGGGCCGTGGCTTGGGGGGTCTGGCTGGTGCTTGTGAACCATCTGTGTAGGTTTGTAAAGAGAGATATTGAAACACTGAGATGAAAATGCAGACACCATAACACACTAGTATTAGCTGATCATTTTCTGTTACAATATTATTTTTGTTATTTTTACAAACCTACCCCTCCCCCCTTGTACTATTTTGGGATACATAATAGCACCTCCATTTCAAACATTAGAAAATGTAAGTGAAATGTCATTGCTAGTACAACTGAGCAATTAGCAAATTATTACCAATTGTACAGGTTACTCTTGATGACACATGGAAAAAAAGATCAAAACTGGGTAAAAAATTAAGACTTTCACTTTGTTAGGTAATACAGTCCACCCTTCTTCTGGGAGCACAGTGGTGGCTGCTTGTCCCTGAAGGGACAATCTGCAGAGCTTCCCACTACAGGCAGCTCGTTCTTTGCTAGCCTACCGACATTCACGGCAGAGCCTTCTCTAACAGGGCCTCCTTCCCAACCCTGTCACAGAAAAACTGCTACGAAAATGTGCTTTGTAGGGTCTCTTCCTATGTGATTGTACAACTTAACGCTAAGCCTTACTGACGCTAAGGGGAAAAAATGGAAAAGAAACTTGCAGTTACTGTGACTTTACTGTTAAATTAATAGGCTGAACAGAAGTAAACTCAGGGGGCCAGCGCTGTGGCATAGCGGGTAAGGCTGCCACCTGCAGTGCCAGTATCCCATATGGGTGCCGGTTCAAGTCCCAGCAGCTCCATTTCCAATCCAGCTCTCTGCTATGGCCTGGGAAAGCAGTAGAAGATGGCCCAAGTCCTTGGGCCCCTGCACCCATGTGGGAGACCCAGAGGAAGCTCCTCGCTCCTGGCTTCAGATCAGTGCAGCCAACTGGAGAGTGAACCAGCAGATGGAAGACCCCTCTCTCTCTCTGGTCTCCTTCTCTCTCTGTGTAACTCTGACTTTCAAACATATCAAATAAATCTTTAAAAAAAGAAGTAAACTCAGTGCTCTGCATTAGAGAAAGATTTGCTTGAGAAAAAAGGAAATGGATGAAACAGAGTGCAGAATTGGGTTCTAGATTAGCCCTCTAATGAGTTTCTCAGAGTTAACTGAATGCCATTATGCCCACGAATACATGGTAGTCTTGAGAAAAATGAAAAGTAATTACAGTCCATGTGTTATACAGATCCTCAGGGCATGGGTGAGCTAAACTGACAGGCACTTTCATTATGGATTTCCACTTATCTATATACTGTGGTACACACACACACACACACACACGGCATTGTAGATGTCATGGCAAGAAACTGAATCTATCCTTGGCGGGTGGGAAGGCAAGAAACAAGAGCCTATCAACTTTGCAAGACTGTTATAATTCATGCAGTAGAATTTGTAGCTTGCTAATTTTATTTGAGGGAAAGCAATTCTTTGCTTGGAAAAAAACAAGTAAACATAATTCAGGAAACCGATGTAAGCAAGGAAGAATACACACGTGTACACATGCCATACACACACAGATTAAATCAAAAAACTATGTAGGCAGTAAAAATCTGGATTATCTCCAACCCTGGAATAGACATATTTCTGAACAGATTGGAACTCTGCCAAATTCTATTTATGAGAGCAGCATCACTCTGATACCAAAACCAAGCAAAAAGATACTACATGAAAAGTAAACCACAGACCTATGTTCTTGACGAACATAGATGCAAAAAGTCTCAATAAAATACTAGCAAACTGAATCCAATACCATACAAAAATGATTACACATCACGATCACATAGGCTTTTTCCCAGAGATGTAAGGGTGGTTCAATATTCACAAATCAATACATGTCATAAGTCACATCAACAGAATGAAAAACAAAAGCTATCTGGTCACTTCAATACATGCAGAGGAAGTACTTGGCAATATTCACATCCCTTTATGATAAAAGCCCTCCACAAATTAGGTACAGAATGATGGTACCTTGAAGTTACAAAGGCTATACATTACAAACCAACAGCCAACATCAAACTGAAGGGGAAAAGCTGAAAGCACTTCCCCCACAGATCTGGAGCCAGACAACAATGTCGATTTTCATGTGTCTTATTCTTTACAGTACTGGAAGTCTTAGCAAGAGCAATTAGGGAGGAGAAAGAAATAAAGGCCATCAAAATTGGAAAAGAGGAAGTGAAAATATCCATGTTACCTGAGTACACGATGTCGTATATGGAAAAATCTCGAAACCACCAAAAAGCTGTTAGAACTGATAAACCAATTCAGTAATGTTGCAGGTCACGAAATAAATATACAAAAAAGTAGCCTTTTTATATCCTAATGATAAACTCACTGAAAGAGAAATCCAGAAAGAAATCCCATTCAAAATAGCCGCATATATAAAAAATTAAATATTTAGGAAAAAATTTAACCAAAGGTGTCAAAAATCTCTACAATGAGAGTATTTCAGGCATGGAAAGCCAAGACACTCTGGAAAAAAAAAAAAAAAAACTAAATGAAAGATGTCCGTGAGTGAGATCCCAGAGATCCCAGTGGAAAGAACAGGCCATCAAAGAAGGAGGTACCTTTCTCTGAAGGGAGGAGAGAACTTCCACTTTGACTACGACCTTGTCTAAATATGATCAGAGTCGGTGAACTCAAAAGCCTTCCATAGCCTTGGCAACTCATGACAAGAGCCTAGGGTGATTACTGATGCCATAAACAAGAGTGTCAAATTGTTAAGTCAACAACAGGAGTCACTGTGCACTTACTCCTCATGTAGGATCTTTGTCTTTAGTGTGCTGTACATTGTGATTTAATGCTATAACTAGTACTCAAACAGTATTTTTCACTTTGTGTTTCCATGTGGGTGCAAACTGTTGAAATCTTTACTTAATATATGCTAAACTGATCTTCTGTATATAAAGAGAATTGAAAATGAATCTTGATGTGAATGGAAGGGGAGAGGAAGCGGGAAAGGGGAGGGTTGCGGGTGGGAGGGATGTTATTGGGGGGGAAGCCACTTAATCCATAAGCTGTACTTTGGAAATTTATATTCATTAAATAAAAGTTAAAAAAAATCTCTACAATGAGAATTATCAAACATTGACGAAAGAAATCATCAGGACACAAAAAATGGAAAGATATTCCTTGCTCATGGATTAGAAAAATCAGTATCATTAAAATGTCTATACTACCTAAAGCCATCTACAGATTCAATGCTATCGCCATCAAAATACCGATGACATTTTTTACAGGTTTAGAAAAAACAATCTTAAACTTCATATGGAATCATAAGAGACCCAGAATAGCCAAAGCAATGCTGAGGGGTGGGGGACAGAAACCAAGTTTGAGACATCGCATTACCTGACTTCCAAGCACATTACAAAGCTATAGCAATTAAAACACCTGGTACTGGCATAAAAGGAGACAAATAGAACAATTAATCCACGTATATACAGCCAACTGATTTTGATAAAAGTACCAAGACATACAAAAAAATTTCAAATATCAATTGAAGGAAATGATGTTAAAGAATTCCAAGGAGAAGTCATGACAGATGTTGAAGACAATGTCATTAAAAAAAAAAAAAAAAAGAAAGAAAAAACCCTGCAAGACATCGGCATGGGCAAAGCTTCTTGGAAAAGACCCCAAAAACATAGACAAAGCCAAAATTGACAAATGGGATTACATCAAATTGAGAAGCTTCTGTACTGCAAAAGAAACACTCAGCAAAGTGAAGAGGCAACCGACAGAAAAGGAGAAATTATTTGCAAACTATGAAACTGATAAAGGATTAATGTCTAGAATCTATAAAGAGCTCAACAAACTAAACCAAACAAACTAGTTAGGAAATGGGCATTTTTCAAAAAAGGAAGATTCAAATGACTTACAGACAAATGAAAAAATGTTCAGGATCACTGGCCATCAGGGAAATGTAAATCAAAACCACCCCAAAAAATTAGAATGCTTTCATATAGAAATCAACAATCAAATGCTGGTGAGGATATGGGGGAAAAGATATTCTATCCCACTGATGGGTGGGAATGTAAACTAATGCAGCCATTGTGGAAGACGGTATAGAGATACCTCAGAAATCTGAATATAGATCTACCATATGACCCAGTCATCCAACTACAGAAAATTTACCCAAAGGAAATGAAATCAGCATATGAAAGAGTTATCTGTACCCCCATGTTTACTGCAGCTCAATTCACATTAGTGAAGATATGAAACCAACTCAGATGTCCATCACCTGTAGAATGGATAAAAGAAATCATGGTATATGCATACCATGAAATACTACACAGCAATAAGAAAAAAATGAAATCCTGTCATTCAACAAAATGGATACAACTGAAAACCATCATACTTAGTGAAATAAGCCAGTGCCCCAAGACAAACACCATATGTTCTCCCTGTGGTAACTTATAGAGTACCTAAAAGGTAATCTATAGAAGTGTAACTGACAGTTTGAGAAACGATGATTTTGAACAGTTCTCGTCTTGACTGTTGAGGAACACTTTTTTTTCTTACTAGTTGTTGAACTCTTCACTTAGTATAGGTTTAATTTTATGAGTATGAAGTTAATTGAAAATAGATCTTTGTAAAAAAATAAGAATGGGAATAGGAAAGGTTGGAGAAGAAGACTGGGAATGTGTGTGAGAGGGAGGGTAGAGTGGGAAGAATCATTATGTTCCTAAATTTGTATATATGAAATGCGTGAAGTTTATATACCTTAAATAAAATGTTTCTAGATAAAAAAACAAATAAATAAAATCTTAAAAATAAAAGAAAAACTCTCTCAAAGTAAATATCAATTTTCTCAATTGACATAACTTACCATTTAAATCTTAATCTCACATATCACAATTCATTTAATCCTAGTCCTCATTGTCCTGAATCAAAATTGATTTCCACCAAATAGTGCTAGCATCTCTTTAGAATTGGACAAATGCTCAGAGGTTAAATTCTATTAATCTAACTGGAAATAAGATAGAAACTTGGAACTTCTTATCATCTGTTGCAAACTTCTATGTTTTCCTCAATATTTAATTAACTTAAATATATCCTAATCCTATGTCTGGTCTAATTAGGTAGTGTAATTCTGAAATAGGCAACTCATCACTACAACAGAGAATAGATGGAGAGAAGAGGACTATCATACAGGGACTTGAGATTGGCTGGACGCATCTCAGTTTGGCCAGTAAGATTTTTAGAGACCTTGGGGAAAGCAATTCACTTTTTTTTTTTCAAGATTTATTTTATTTATTTGAAAGAGTTACAGAGAGAGGTACAGAGAGTGAGGCCTTCCATCTGCTGGTTCACTCCCTAGATGGTGGCAATGGCCTGAGCTGCACCAATGCGAAGCCAGGAGCTAGGAGCTTCCTCAGGTCTCCCATGTGGGTGCAGGGTACCAGGAACTTGGGCTATCTTCTACAGATATCCCAAGCCATACCAGAGGGCTGGATTGGAAAAGGAGCAGCCGGGACTAGAACTGGTGCCCATATGGGATGCCAGCACTTCAGGCTGGGGCTGTAATGCACTGCACCACAGCACCGGCCCCACAATTTATTTTTATAATCCATGTTCTCCAAAGATACTTCTGTACCTCCATTTTTAAATGCATTATTTATCTCTATCCTCAGTCAGGTGCCATAATAATCAATTCATGTATTATACAGAATGTGTACTGAGGAGACCATTAAAAAAGATAGGATAAAAGATTCACATCTATAATGATAACTGCTATCCTCAAAAGATATGGAACAGCTTACTGTAAAATAAGTAACATAAATGCCAGAGAATTGTGGAAGAGGAACAAATACGGAATTTGTTGTGAGTTGGTTGATTCAACAGAAAACCCTGAAGCAAAATATTAACAAGCTAGAACTGTTGATATCCTGAATTAATAATAGAAGCTGTTAACAAAGGGAGGGGGCCACTGAGAGACAATCATTCCCACGCTGATTGTCACACACATCACTGAAAATCATTACATCTACGTCTTTCTAAAGCTCAGAGGCAGATTCACTTTTCCTACTGGTTCTTTCTCAAAATATCCAAATGTAGAGGACAGCAGGTCCTCATTTACTTTGGCGTTTTAGATCAAATACGCAGTCAAGGAAGACGACGAAAGATGAAACCACCTCGGAATGCCCAGTGTTATGAACACTGCAGCTAGGGAACACATTGGAATGACAATGAATTTATCAAACTACAGATGTTTCCTTACTTAAATAAACGTCATCCTTCAAACACAGTTACCGTGAAACGACGTGCTTACTCTAGTGCTGCTGTCCATGCTCATGGTACTTCTGAACTCCAAGGATCAATGGCAACAGTACCTAAGTGAGTGTGGAGCCACAGACATAAATAGTACACGTTCCTGGGGCGCCAATGTTAGAAAGGGATGTGAGGACATTTGTATTTTTAAATACTGAAATGAATATGGATTTACCAAGGAGTAAAATGTGATGCTTCCATGAATGCTGAGGTAAAATAGGGCTTGAAGTAATTTCCTGCATCTAGTTGTATACATCTAGCCAATGCTCCAGTCCTTGTGCTGTTCAGAGTGAATTCTTCAAGATTTGCAAGCTGTGATTGAGGTGTAAATCTTGATTCAGTTTTCATTTTCTGAGCACAGAAAAGAGCAAAGATACAGAGAAAAGTCCTGGAAGTCATGGTAATTAGCTTGATGGAAACGAGATGGGAATAAGGCCTAGATGCTTACTCTGGGTCAATGCAATCTAGAAGTGGGCATGGGGGTGAGTAATATTGCTCCCAAGGGAGTAAAATCTGGTAACTGAAGGACAGAAAAAAATCTTAGCTGCTGCAATAGTCTGGGACCCCAAACAGCCTACACAGAGAAAACATATGCATGGTATTAAACTATTTTGTTGTGAGAGGCATGTGACAATTAGGAAAAAGTAAAGGTCTAGAAAGGCTCCTATGGCAGACTAAGATATAACAATAAAAGTGAGACATAGTGCTGTATGTCTACATAATCCACATGGCTGATTACATCTCTGTAATCTACCCTCCACATTAGTGACAGTCAATTATTTAACCACTAAAAAGTCCTTACTATTTCCCTCATCTCAAGTTTGGGGGTTTTGGGTCCATTTCTGGAAAGATGTGTCTAAGAAGCAAGTGCTACTGTACTGATGAATACACTTTCCCATTTTCTATTGGTTATACTAAGTTCCACTCAACAATAATTAATATACTGTCTATATTTCTAAACAAAAGCAAAGACATTTAATGTGTATGTGCATATAAAGTTAACATATCTGACTTTTAAAACACTGTAATAATGTTTGACAGCATACAATAATGGCAGACAATCATATAATAATTTAAAATGTCACATATTAAAAATTAATGATGTGGTAAGATACTATGACGCAATGTTAAATGGAACAGGCATAGAATTGGCATATTGTGTATGTCCTTAACTAAAGGAAGAGGTACACATTAAAACATTAGAAACAAGCATTCTATTTTGGCATTGATGTTTCTATTGATGGTAAGGTTAAACTGTGTTTTTTCTTTTTGTTTCTGTAATTAATTTAAAATTTCAATGTTAGTATACTATTTTCGTAATTAGAAACAACAAAATAGCCTCAGATCCCATCTGCCAGTTTCATAGTCCTGAGATAACCAAGGATCTAAGACGGAGAGGCAGAGGCTGATTCTGCTCATGTGGAAAGGGAGAAAATACAGAGTGAATGGCTTGCACGAGTCATGTGGAGAATGATCAGAATCCAGGGTTTGAAATCTGAAATAGTTTTATTCTTTCTAATACCACCCCTTCTTGTGTCGTAACTACTATTGTCCTTATTTGACATTATCACTGAGTAATTTCTAAACTCGGTTGAGCAATCTTTATTTTGTATGTGTGATTTTTTTAACTTGATTTTGCATTGACTAAATATTATTAATTAAAAAATAAATGTGCACAGCTTAATGAAAAAGAACTAATTTTATTTCTATCAGACTGGTACTGACTAGCTTTTATACCTTGGGTAAATTACTCAACTTTGTTGTAATAATATTAATTTCAGAGTTGTTATGAGGAATATAAAATCTCTCCCAGAAAAAAAATTGAAAAAGAAAGAAAAAACTCTGATCAAGTCACCGTTTCTCATAGTGATCAGCCCTCACCCTGACTGTTGATGAGCAACTTGATATGTTATTCCTCTTAGTATTTTTTTTGTTTGTTCTACTTAATACTTTTGGTTGAATACTGTAATCAATACACAATTCTTCTTAAGTGCTGAAACTTAACTGAAAAGTGATTGCTGTTAAATGTAAGAGTGGGAATAAGAGAGGGAAGAGATGTGCAATTTGGGACATGCTCAAGCTGACTTACCTCAAACGGTAGAGTTAGAAACATACCAGGGGATTCCAATTCAATCCCATCAATGTGGCATGTACCAATGCCATCTCACTAGTCCCAGTGATCAATTTCTGTTCACAATTGATCATAATGATAGGACTAAGAACCAAAGGGATCACATAAACAAGAATAGTGTCTGCAAATACTAGCTGATAGAATCAAAAAGGGAGAGAATGATCCAACATGGGAAGTGAGATACACAGCAGACCCATAGAATGGCAGATGTCCTAAACAGTACTCTGGCCTCAGAATCAGCCCTTAAGGCATGCGGATCCGGCTGAAAAGCCCATGAGACTATTTCAGGCATGGAAAGCCAAGACACTCTGGCAAAAAAAAAAAAAAAAAAAAAAAAAACCTAAATGAAAGATCTCTGCGAGTGAGATTCCAGTGGAAAGAATGGGTCATCAAAGAAGGAGGTACCTTTCTCTGAAGGGAGGAGAGAACTTCCACTTTGACCATGCCCTTGTCTAAAAATTATCAGAATCAGTGAACTCAGAGGGCTTCCATAGCCTTGGCAGCTCATGACAAGAGCCTAGGGTGATTACTGAGGCCATAAACAAGAGTGTCAATTTGTAAAGTCAACAACAGGAGTCACTGTGCACTTACTCCTCATGTAGGATCTTTGTCCTTAGTGTGCTGTACATTGTGATTTAATGCTATAACTAGTACTCAAACAGTATTTTTCACTTTATGTTTCTGTGTGGGAGCAAACTGTTGAAATTTTTACTTAATGTATGCTAAACTGATCTTTTGTATATAAAGAGAATCGAAAATGAATCTTGATGTGAATGGAAGGGGAGAGGGAGTGGGAAAGAGGAGGGTTGTGGGTTGGAGGGACGTTATGGGGGGGAAGCCACTGTAATCCATAAGCTGTACTTTGGAAATTTATATTCATTAAATAAAAGTTTAAAAAAAATTAAAAAAAAGAAAGAAAAAACTCTTTGTGTGTGTATATATATATAAATATTTATATATTATACTAAAAGTATATGCATTTATATATTATGTTATATAACCATATATCAAGGTATTTCAAAAAGTTATTGGAAAATGGAATTAAAAGAAAGTTTATTCTTGTCCAAAATTTTTTTAAATCCATGGATACTCATATTCATATTCAATATATAAATATATTGCTGTAAACACATAATACAGATTGTCATACAAATATACTATGTTGTTATGTGTATAAGTATAAATTATGCATATTATAGGTTGGCTGCATATTAAATTACTTAATTCACATATATATCTATAGTAATATATGCTATACCAAATAGCATAGTATTTGGCCTATTGTAAGTGCTTAAAAGATCTTATAAAGTGGCACTCTTTATATTATGAGATATAACCTCTTATCAATGACGATTCTGAGGATGGACAGCCAAACTTTTAGACTACTGATTTATAAAACTAAACAGATGAGAATTAGAAAAAATATATCATGGATTTAACTGATCAGGAAGTACAAGAAATCTTAAGCCCATTGTAGTTATAATCTTGTTATTCAATTATAAGTTGGCTCAATTGATATAACTCACTTATGCCTTAAGTCTGAATTTCTGCCACAACAGATAGACTAATTATAGTAGGACATGATTTAAAACAGTTTCACTAAATGAAAAATAAGTTTAAAAAAAACTTTAAATACACTGTATTTTAAATATATCCAAGCAAATTAAAGAATTATCTAAGTATTCTCTATTTTTAAAATTGAAGCTAGGGATGGATATGTGGCTTAATAGTTAAGATGCCATTATGGGCATCTATATCCCACACTAGAGTGACTGGGTTCAATATCTGGCTCCATTTCCTAACTAGCTTCACACTAATGTAGACACTGGAAGGCAGTGATGAAGGCTCAAGTCAATGGTTTCTTGTCACTCACGTGGCAAACTGGATTGTTTTCTCAGCTCTGGAGCTCGACCCAGCCCAATCACAGCCATTGTAAGCATGTGGGCAGTGAACCAGTGCTCACTCACTCACATTCTCTTTCTCTCTTTCTAACTCTTAGTAAAAATAAATTAACAAAAAAAACCCTGAAGCTGTATATAAGAAGGAGCAAGCATATTAGAAAGTTAAACTCTGGTAAAACTCAACAACAGTGCAATTTTCTTTTTTTGAAACACAAAACAAATGACAACTTACACACACACACACACACACACACATAACTTCAATCATCTTATCACTAATGACAATATACAATTTTAACCCTTGTGTGAAGTGAATCGATGCTCTCCAATTGAAATCTTACAGAATATTTGGTCCAAATACACCATTCATTCAACATTCCAACCATTTTTCTTTGAAATGTAAAGGAAAAGTAGGAATGGAATTAACTCCTTTTTAATGAGATCTCCTTTATTTTGTTGGCATACTTGACAATAAGATCTTTCACTGGTTGTAAATAAATTTAACATGAATTGAGCTAAGATTACAGCACTGTTTTCATATAACCTTGAGCTGCCTTCTAAAGGCTAACAATATAAAAAGTCTTTTCAAGAATTATTGCTATACTTCATCAGCACAAACATTATGGAGTTTTTAAAGAATCCAAATTGTAGCAGAATATATCTTAGAAGAGAAAGTTTGTAAAGTTCACACATAGCTTTACAGACCTGAACACCATGTAAGTAATATATCCAGTGTAAGAAAACAGCAGACTGTTAGCAAAGACACTTTACCCACATGGAGGAATATGTGAGTTTAACAGGCAGATAAAATCCTCTTATATCTGATTAACTATCTCTAACATACACATATGACTTTTAAGAAAATTATAAAAAAATTTCTTTGGGAGGAATAAGCACTTTGTTAAGCACTTTTGTGTATGTAGATATACATGTAAACACCAACATTAGGTAACAGGACAAGGAAGGCATTTTTAACCCAAGTCAATGAAAGTCTACTTTAGATTTCTTCAGAATTACTTTTTTTTTGTGGGATGTATGTACATAAATGAGTCATCATCAATTGTTCAGACAGCCATAAAAAAGAAAATTGAGTTCATATGGTTCAGCAATCATACTAGAATCATCATACAGTCATTTTTAGAAAGTCCTTAATGAAAACAGATTAGTTACCCACAAAAAGGGCTACCAGAATCCTGATGGCATATAAGCCTTGAGTTTCATGTTTCATCCAAAAAGTCAGGTGCATTCTCTCTGAAGATGTGAAACAAACTTTGTAGGCAGCCTAGTAGCCCTGTGAGCTGTAGGCAAACAAACATCTGCTGGGAAAATGTATCTTATTTTTCGTGGTTTGACCATGTTAGTAGGTTGAAATATTTGATGTTACTACTAGCTAAGGCCCTCCAAGTAATCACCATAGGGCTATTTTATCTCTTAGGTAAAAGCCAGTTACGATTTCTGGCAAATGGCTATTTGGGGATATTTCAACAAGGTCTGTGATACAAAGTTCTTGCTGAAATTTCTAGTGGAATGCTAATTGAAATTCATTCCAGTTGAAATCATATATGTGAATGATGCTCCTCTGGGCACTAGAACATCCACATATTATGGAGCAACCTGTAAAGATGCTATGAAAATAGTTTTGCCCACAACTCTTCTCATAACTTGAATATATTTCTTTTAACCTAGAGGTGGCGGTACTGAATATATTATTTTAAATCAGTCATATTACTTTGCTCAAAGATATATTTTAACATTACTTCCTTAAAGAACTTGCTTCCTTATATTACATATAGTCTGTCACACATAGTCTCTCCCCTTGATTTTCATGATTTGTCATCAAATCTATTAGTTTCTTTTCTAGCACTATAGGTTGCCTATAGATATATCTGGAATTTTCAAATGATAAGAAGCACTGAAAAGAGAATATGAACTAAAACTTGAAAAGGTTAATAAGGATTTGTCTTTCTTTTCCTGAATTATAAGCCAGAACACACATTTATAAAACTAGAGAGGCAATTGTGCATCTCCCACGTGTGGCAACATGTACTCAAGAATCACCATGATGGTAATTTGTAATTCTCAAAGAAGCTCATTAATTATATTGATTCCGATGAAAAGGGTACCCTAATCCACGGTTGGTGGGAATGTCAACTAATGCAGCCATTGTGGAACACAGTATGGAGATACCTCAGAAATCTGAAAATAAATCTACCGTATGACCCAGCCATCCTACTCCTGAGAATTTACCCAAACAAAATGAAATCAGCAGATGAAAGAGTTATCTGTAGCCCCCTTGTTCACTGCAGCTCAATTCAAAATAGCTAAGATGTGGAATCAGTGCACATGTGTATCACATGAAGACTGGATAAAGAAATTATGTTATATATACACTATGGAATACTACTCAGTTATAAAAGATTAAATCCTGTCTTTTGCAACAAAATGGATGCAACTGGAAACCATTATACTTAGTAAAATAAGCCAGTTCCAAAACCAGATGCCACAAGCATTCCCTGATCTGTTGTAACTAACAGTGTACCTAAAATGTAATGTATTAGCATGAAATCAGTATTTTGAGATTTGATGATTGTTTAGAGCCCTTGTCTCTACTGTTGAGGAACAGGGTTTTCTTCTTCTTACTATTTGTTGAACTCTTTACTTAGTGTAGGATTAATATTATGAGTAAAAAGTAAACTGAAAATAGATCTTTGTAAAAATTAAAGGTGAGAACAGGAGAGGGAGGTGGAAGAAGGGTGGGAGTATGGGCGGGAGGGAGGGTGGGAAGGAAAGTATCACTCTGTTCCTAAATCTGTATATATGAAATACATGAAATTTGTATACCTTAAAATAAATTTATAAAAAGAAATTATAAAATACATGGCTATTGTATTAAGAAATCTTCTGTAAACTGTGGTTTGAACTTAAAAACTCAAACTCTTAAAATAAGATACAAATCTATTTAAGGAAAGCCTCTGATGTTTTCAAATACCAGACACAGATGTTCTGCAAAAAACATGTGTGCTAAGTTTAACACATACATCAGCTATCTCCTTCCTTCCTTTAGTATCTCTGTTCACTCATCTACTTACCCATCTATTTATCTATCCACCCAAGAAATTCTGTGCTGCACGTTCTTCTGAGCACGTGGAGATAAAGCAATGCTACACACTGAATGTTGTACATTCCCCTCAACGTGCTCCCCCGTGTGATGGTATCTGGACGTGAGAGTGGGACTCTAATGAGGGGATTAGTGTTCTTACAAAAGTGACCCATAGCAATCCCTCGCTCCGGTGTGATGTGTGAACCAGGAAGAGGGCCCTTAGAGGCCACCACATAGCAGCAGCACCTTGATACTGGACCTTCCAGCCTCCAGGACTGTCAGAAAGCAATGTTTCCTGTTTAAATCATCTAGGTTATGGTATTCTGCTGTGGCAGCCTGAGCTAAGACGAGCAGTGGATCAACCCACCTTCATCAATTCAAAGGTTAATACTCCAGTAGAGAAGGTAGCCAAATAAACAATAACCAATAAACAAATAATGAAATTTTAGGTGGTATGAAGAAAAATAAAGCAAAGAGGAAAGACCAGGAGTGCAGAATACAGGGGAACTACTCGACAGGGTGGCCACGGAAGGTTTCATGAAGAGAGAAAAGCAGCGTTTCATTACTAATGATTACAAACATGGTTTATATTTAATACAATGGTTTCTCCTCAACTTGCTGGCTGGCAGTCATGTGACAGAGTGGCCCTAAATAAGCTATGATGATTAACACTTCAGTGCTAATTTTAATTACCTGGCTAATTGAAAAGAGAGAACACATAGCATTTAAATATACAAAAACATTTTCTAAATCTCTTAAGAAGAAACAAAGGTTAGAGAATGAAAAAAAATGTGTTTATATTTGAAAGAAAGAAGGGAGAGAGATAGGGAGGGATGGGAGATGGTAGGGGTCAAGGGAGGAGGAGAGACATAGATCCTATTTGCTGGTTAACTCCCCGAATGCCCACAACGGCCCTGTGCAGCTGAAATCAGGAGCTGAGAATCCAATTCAGTTCTGTTTTGAAGGGAGGCGTTACCTGCTTCTTCTCAGGGTCTGTATCACAGGAAGCTGGAGTCAGGAGCTGAGCCACAAACTGAATCCAAGCACTCCCAAATGGGCTGCTGGTGTCTTAACCTGCATCTTTACCCTCTAGGCCCAAAGCCCACTGCTGTTGTCATTTATTTTAATTTTTATTTACTTATTTGAGAGGAAGAGAAATAGGGGAGAGGGAGAGGGAGAGAGGGAGAGAGGGAGAGAGGGAGAGAGGAAGAGAGGGAGAGAGGAGGGAGGGAGAGAGGGAGGGAAAGAGGGAGGGAGAGAGGGAGGGAAAGAGGGAGGGAGAGGGAGAGAAGGAGAGGCAGAGGGAGAATGAGAGGGAGCGAGAGCGAGGGCGAGAGCCTGACAGAGCTCCCATCACTGGTTCACTCTCCAAATGCTTGCCAACAGCATTTGCTAGGCTAGACACAGCCAGATGTGACCTCTATCCTGTTCTCTACTGCCTCCCAGGGACTATATTTGCACATAGCTGGAACTGGGAGCCAAAGCTGGGAACTGAATGCAGGCCTCTCAGTAGGGATACAGGTATCTTAATCAGTGTCTTAAATGCGACACCAAAATTCAGTGCCAAAAATGAATACATTTTGAATCAAATAATGCAACTTTACAAACTGATCGAAAAATATTTTCTGATCTTTTTTCTTTTCCATGGAGAATTTGAAAGCACTCCTCTTATAATGCAATCTTGATAAGCAAAATGGCAAACATGATAAAAGTACTTTCTTAGGTAGCAAGTACTTATTATTTTATTTGAAGAGAAAGAAAGGTGCCTCAAAAAGCAAAAGGCACTAAACAAAGTAAGGTTTTCTTATTACTGTTATTAGGCACTCACCTGAAGATGAAGGAAGCTGGTCATAGTCCTGTGATGTTCTGTTGGATTTGACATTTTCACCTGGTAATCTCCTAGCAGGAGGCAAAGGAACTTGGCCACTTGCTGGATCAAAAAAGGGATCTTAAAAATAAAGATAATTTTCAACTTAAAAGGATGATCTCTATCAAATGCCTAAAGAAAATATCACAGAAATTTTCTACAAAGATGAAAGGTTTCAAAAATAAATCCACAAATTAATTTCATGACTAAGAAGAACCATTTTGAATCTGCCTACATATTTTCTAATTTATTCATCAGTTGCTCAATATTCTTCCCAATTCTTTCTAGATAATAAACCCACTGATTTTATATTTATATTTTTCATCTCTTAATTGTAAGATTTTTTTTTAGAAAAGATTTATTCATTTATTTGAAAGTCAGAGTTACAGACTGAGGGAGAGACATAAAGATCTTCCATCTGCCGGTTCACTCCCCAAACAGCCTCAATGGCCAGGGCTGTTCCAGGCCAAAGCCAGGAGCCAAGATATTCATCAGGGTCTCCCCACATGGGAGGCAGCCCCAAGTCCTTGGGTCATCTTCCGCTGCTTTTCTCCAGCCATTAGCAGGGAGCTAGATCAGAAGTGGAGTAGAAGGGACTGGAACAGGCACCCATATAGGAGGCGGTCACTGCAGGTAATGGCTTTACCTGCTATGCAATAGCACTGTCCCCTAATTGCACAATTTTTGATGACGAGAAATATCTTCTAAGTTTGATTTTCTGTTCTAATCTGTCCTAAACAATGAATCAAAGTTGTTACAAAGTAAAAGTGAAAAAAAATGGGTTTAAATTTTTGACTGTAAGAATATTATCAAATCACTTAAGTCTGTCTAAGCATTAGGCAGATAAAATCTGTAAAAGAGATCTTAAATTTGAGATTTTTTTTGTATATATAAGCCATTTTCTAATAACACTATAGCATATTAGGAATCTTATGCTAGCCATCATTGTTAGTTGGCTCATTGAATAAAATTTAACTATTAAAAAAGTGTGACATTATTAAGTTTTAAATATATAGTAAAACATGATTTTTTAAACTGCCCTCATCATTAAGGAGAAGGCATGTGAAATAGGGAAAGACATGAGTTACAGACAAATCAGGTTACTTTGCTACTTCTAATGATATTTATAAGTGGGACTAGAAGGAGGAAAGGAGATTTTTGTCACTGCTGACATATCAGGGGTCTTCAAAATCTTCATGGAAAAATGCCTACTATGAAAAAAAAACTACGCATGGATTTTAAAACATATTGCTCCATGATAATTCAAGACCACTTAACTTGCTTTCATTAATTCTAAGATTAAAAGAACTCTCAGATATTGAGTTTTCAATATTTGAAGATTTGATGTTCCAATCTCATGAATTCTGTTGAAAAATTTTAGGCAGGAATGAGAAGATAATTTAAATATAATGCAACAAATGGTGAATTGGTTTATTTGGAGAAACAAATGAATTGAATATGATAATTTCTGCATGAATTTTGAAATTTCCCAAAGATTTGTATTAACTATTTTAATTTTATTAATTTTTTATTTGGGGGCTGAGGTGGGGAATGATCCACCTGCCACTAGTTCACCCCTCAAATGTCTGCAAGAGCCAGGACTATGCTGGGTTTGAAGCTCAAGTCTGGAACTCAATCCATGTCTCCCCTGTGGTTTCAGGAACCCAATTATTTAAGCCATTACTACTTCCTCTCAGTTCTGCATTCGCAGGACCCATAGCCAGGAGCCAGGAGCCAGGAGCCAGGGCCAGGAATCACAGGCACTCAGATGTAGTTTGAGTGCATCTCAAATACTGGGTCAAATGCCTGCTATTAAACATTTATTTTTAAATATTCAATAAAAAATGTTCTTGTGCACTTATTTGAGAGGTAGAGTTACAGAGAGAGAGAGGAAGAGACAGAAAGGTATTCTATCTGCTGGTTCACTCCTCAAATGGCCGCAACGGCTGGAGCTGGGCTGATCCGAAGCCAGGAGCCAGGATCTTCTTCCATGCCTCCCACCCAGGTGCAGGGGTCCAAGCACTTGGGCCATCTTCCACCACAGCAGAGAGCTGGACTGGAAGAGGAGCAGCCAGGACATGAACCCGCACCCACATGGGATGCTGGCACTACAAGTGGTGGCCCACCCTACTGTGCCACAGCACCGGCCCCATGGTTGTCTTTTATAACATGTTTTTTTTATTCCTTAGTATATAAAAGTTAGTCAGATATACTTAGGGTATTTCTAATCACATCTACTTATTTAAAACTTAAAGGTAAATTCTGGATGTATTTCAGAGCCATAAGTAGGTGAGACTACAAACACAGTTGGTATGACATTGCTCCATTATGCTATTTTACTTACAAAGGCCATAAAAATCAGAAATATTTATTTATGGCTCGAATCACTACCATGTTCTTTGGAATGTTAAGCAGCTATGGTCAGGTGGAGAGTAAACTGTGCTCTTTAGCAAGCTGTAGCGTTGGAAGCATTCATGCTTCAAAGGCTTAGATATACACAGCACAATTACTACACAGGACACAGTAATTACTAGCTGTCCTCTGATAAGGAAATTTTGGGCAGCTATAAAACCTTTCTAAAATAAATTCTTCACAGACTAATTAATATAAAAATTCCTATCCACATTTAGTATTGAAATATACAAACTGAAACTACCATAGGCAATGTGTCATTTATATAGAGATGTTTGAGAAGTGAATGAATACACACAGTGGGATCAATATGTTTTAAAATCCAAAGTACTATTGCCTGTGGTTTAAAGTATGCAATGCAAAACTGAAAATTTAATGTTTAGAGATGATGCAAAATAAGGAATGACTAGGAGGAGAGAATTTGCTATCCAAAAAAGAAGTGAAAAAATATGCATCAATCAATAGCTTGTTGTGTAAGAATATTTAACAGGGGCTGTGGTGTGGCACCATATCAGCGCCAGTTCATGTCTGGCTTCTTCATTTCTGAGCCAGCTCCCTGCTAGTGGCCTGCGAAAAGCATTGGAGTATTGCCCAAGCATTTGGGCTCCTGACACCTATGTGGGAGACCTGGAACAAACTCTTAGCTTTGGCCTGGCCCAGCCCTGGCCATTGGAAGCAAGTAGAGGGTAAATCAGCAGATGGAAGATCTGTCTCTTTCTCTCTGCCTCTCCCTCTCTCTCTCTCTAACTTTGACATTCAAATAAAGAAATAAATCTTTTTTTAAGAATATTTAACAGCATGAACAATGCTCGTGACACAGAAAGTGGGAAAAAGTTATAAACAATAGATATTATGTGATATAAATTTTACAGAAACATCAACTTACGCAGAAATTGACAAAAAATGGAAGGAAACCTATCAGTGTTTATCTTTGAGAGGAAGTAACATGGAATTCTTTTTCTTTTCATTATCTGAAATACTTTCAAATTTTTTATTCAAGCATAGAAAAAGAGGAAAGTAAAACTGAACAGTTTAAACAATGACCTATTCCTTCTGCAGCTATCCATAAACCATCTGGAAGATTTATCAGTTATCCCACACATTTTCAAAGAGCACATCAGTGCAGAACCTAATTGCTGCAAGAGGTTTAAAGATCACTATGTTCCTATACCTTAAATAAAAGATTTCTGGAGAAAACAACAACCACAAAGAAATGTGGATTTGAAAGTATATTAAGTTTATTAAACTGGTAAGTAATATACTTTAGAAAAGAATTTTAAATGTGAAATTGCTTGTGGAATAAATTAGAAAATATAAAATTAAAAGCCAAAAAAAAAAAAAGAACCATTAACACATACCAAAGTTTTTCCCTCATGCTGCTCTTACTCTTTGACTCATCTTCATAAATTCTCCAACATTTCATGAAAGCCACTGACTAAAACCCTCCACTGCTGGAGAATTCATACTTCCCTGAGGTAGAACAATTCTCAACAATTTAGGAAATGTTTTCTCTTTATGATGAATATAATTTTTATTAACAGCATTCATTAGTCTTCTACCCTCTGGGTGACATGAAATAGAATTTTTCTTTCATAAACACTGCAGTTGAAGACAATTCTAACCTATATCCAAGGTCTTGTCTTCTCTTGGCTGAACACCTCTGTTTCTTTAGTTTAATATAGTAACATGTGGTGCTTTTCTTTGGTTATACGCTTGCCCAGTGCCTCTCAGACTTAAAGGTGCTGCAGAATCAGGCTGCAAGACACGTTATGGATT
This sequence comes from Oryctolagus cuniculus, assembly GCF_051225735.1. NCBI lineage: Eukaryota > Metazoa > Chordata > Mammalia > Lagomorpha > Leporidae > Oryctolagus > Oryctolagus cuniculus. Next base: position 60,646,642 of record NC_142870.1, read on the forward strand.
TTGTGTGCTCAGTCATGGGTGTGAGAAAGACTTAAAAACAGCCTCTGCTTTGTTCCTCGAACACTGGCCCTGGCACAAAGCAGATGTAGGAGTTTCTATTTCTACACACCAGCACAAAAGAAGTGCCTTTTTTTTTTTTGTGTAACACAGAAAAAAATTACATATACACTAGAAATAGCCTTGGCTTTGGACATAGGAAATAGTGGAGTTTTTGTGAAGGCCTCCATATTTTGTTTAGATATGACTAGCCTGTCCAGAAGAGATGGCTCATGGACAGCAGTGAGCATTACTATTTTGCCAAAAGATGTCTTATACGGAGTCCTGAAAATAGAAAATAGATAAAAGAAGAACCAAAGCTATGTCTCTGCTTTGCTTCCATTCTTGATCTACAGGAGCCCTGGGGTTTCTATACAGAAACACAGGACCCTGCAATTTGAAAACTGCTACTATAGAGAACTCAATGGGCTACACATTTGGAAAGCTGGGCATGGCTCAATTGTGCAAGGCACAGAATGTAGCTCTGATGAGGTATTTAATATAATATAAGAAAACCCAACCTCTTTTTCTAAGGCATCTGTCCTTTGCCTTTAATTAGGGATAAGTATCTCCTCAAGGAAATTACGTCTTCATAATGGTTAGAAAAGACTCATTAAATAGGACCAGTATTCCACAGATGGAACTATAGTGAAAACAGAAGCAGTAAAATCCACACACAGACATAGTTTAAACTCACCAAAAAGCTTTGCTTGCTTTTTATGGTTCTAAAATTACTGAGCTGAACTTTAATATCTAAAGAGAATCCTTTCAACAAGTTCAGTCCTTAGGGTGAAGAACTGCTGTCATGAATCTTTCACTGTATTTCTTTCGAGAGTATAATGTATTAAATACTCTGCAAAATGACACCCAAATGCTTATTTATGAGTCAAAAGAGACTTTTGATGTTCCGTGATATTATGTAATAGGATCAGCTTCTCTTGAAAAGGAGGAGAGCTAATATATACGGCTTTAAAATGAATGAAACTAATTGTCACAGTGGAGGTCACAAAGGATCAGGCACCAGACGAGAAGCTTGTCATGTTAATATTATGAAAGACAGGAAAAGAAAAAAAAAAGTGCTGTAGTTTTCCTAAAAGTATGGGTTATCAATGTTATGTCGACAGTCTTGAAAATGGAATTAGAATACTTTCATGTATAAAATAGGGACAAGAAAGAGTCCTGTGCAGAGGTTACTATCTTGGCCCAATTTTAGCCCCACACTTTAGGATAAGGAAGGATGTTGAGCTATGTGGCAGCCAAGCAAAAGAAAAACAAGCAAATCTATAAATGAAATAAAATAGCTTAAACAAGTTTCATTTTATTTAATGTAAAGGGGCATTTACTAAATTGCTAATTCTCTTCATTTTCATTTCTTTTCTTCATTTCAGAAATTTAGAAATATATTATTGTAAAAATGGTATTTTCCCTTGAAGACAGTAATACGGAGTAGATCCTTTGAAATGTTAGAAACAAAAAGAGTAACAAAACAAAATAATGTAGATATTTCAGGAAAAAGTCTCTATTTGTGTTGTAGCCATGTAATTTACCAAAATCTTGTTTTGAATAAAATTATGACCATAAATCACATCTAGTAAAAACTTTAAAACTTATTAAAAAGTAACACTTGCATTGGAAATTGGGAGGCAAAGAGTCTAAATTTTGTCCCCCTTACTATTAGCCTAAACACTTAGCAGTTATGGTTCTCAGGGAAGCCTCTGCCAGCATCAGGGGGTTATACAAAGCACTGGATGATCTCCACATCACCAGTTCTGCCCTCTGTCATTTCCGACTGCACTTGTTATCTTTATAACCCCGTTAGGATTAAACCAATCAATTGACAAAAACCCTACTGCTGCTACTCTCACCACTCGGGGTGTTTAGGTAGGAAAGTAGAGCCGAATGAAGCAATGCTTATCTGATAGTAGGATCTTAGAAATAGTTCTGCTTTACTTTAAAAGTTTTCTTTGGCTTTGTCCCCTCCTACCTGAAGGAAGAAGGAAAAGGTCCTGTCCTGAGGATGGTCGGCTACCAGAGCCAGGAGGTTTCGAAGGTTCCACGAGACTGTGCCTTGCAGGAGGTGGGGGAGGCGGTAGGGATGGAGGGAGGGCATCAAAAGCATCTTCACCTGCATTTAAAGAAAGATCCATATCAAGAGCAGAACTTCATCAATCCAGACACACCTTATCAAGCAAAAGCAACAACTGACTTTCTGCAGGGTTTATCCAGCAGTTCAGCAACTTTGATAATGTGATATAATTATTTTGTGGGACTGTTTGGGGAAAAACACATATATATAAATGCAAACCATGCCAAATTTTTCTCTCAGGTCTTTCCATAAAATGCAGAATTGCAGGTTAGGAAACAGCTCATGTATCACTTGTAACCTTTATTTTATAATATTAGGAACTTAGAAGTTGGAACTAAAATTTATTATGAGTCACACCATCAAATAGCTTGAATTACCCATAAAATTTTCCCACTGGATTTAAAATCCTGTAAACCAATGTTATATACATTTAACTTATTGCCAAAATATACAGAACGGCATCTAGAGTAGAGGAATATGATATTTTTCTACTTATCTGATATCTCTAAGGAACAGTGAAATACAAAACTTCTTCTGGTAGACTCAAAAGCTAGTAACTTAAATTTGTATACTCCTCAGCTTTAGTACTATAGACTACTACAGCACACTTTTCCACACCTTAGTATTCTACTCATAGTTTTTCTTACCTCAATCTTTAAAAAAACATAGTGCATGTATTTTTGTAAGTTCTCTCAAATACCTTGTGAATAAGGTAGTCTTTACATAAACACCTACATATTCCAGTAATAAAAATTCATATGCAGTCGAGTGACCTTAAATTCAAAGAAAACTATTTTATTTAAAGAAAACGATTTTACTATTCATTGAGTTTGCCTTACAAAAAACATGCATAACACTGTCCCTAATCACCATACATTTTTTAAAATCTAAAATGTTTGAAGATACTGGAGAGCTTTTATATCATTCCAAGCTTCAGCTATCTACGAAATTATCATGTTTATGCAAATCCTTTCTCAGTCTCTACACAATAGAGGCCACCTCAGGAACATGAGTGGTATGAAGACCAAAATCACAAAGACCTCACTCAAAGGAGCATGGATTCCATGAGAGTAGCTAAAAATAATAATAATAATAATAATAATAATTCACAAATAAGCATGATTCAGAGGTGGAATCATTTGATTGCTCCCAAAATAAATAAATGTATTGAAAGAGAGAGGAGAAATACAGGCAAGTGGCATTCAGTGAAGTGCTGAAAAACAGGAAGGCCTGAAACATCAAGAGGGCTTAGAAACATTTATTCATGCAAGGATGGGCTCTTTTACGCAGGGCGAATGGCATGAACAAAGTGAGATGCTGAGGTTCAAAAGACAGTCAGATCATCTATCTGGATCGTCCAGTAAGGTGGTCACCATCCATACATAGCTATTTAAACTTTTTTTTTTTGACAGGCAGAGTGGACAGAGAGAGAGAGAGACAAAGAGAAAGGTCTTCCTTTTGCCGTTGGTTCACCCTCCAATGGCAGCCGCGGCTGGCGCGCTGTGCTGATCTGAAGCCAGGAGCCAGGTACTTCTCCTCGTCTCCCATGCGGGTGCAGGGCCCAAGCACTTGGGCCATCCTCCACTGCACTCCCGGGCCAAAGCAGAGAGCTAGACAGAAAGAGGAGCAACTGGGACAGAATCCGGTGCCCCAACCGGGACTAGAACCTGGTGTGCCGGCGCTGCAGGCGGAGGATTAGCCTATTGAGCCATGGCGCCAGCCTTTTTTTTTTTTTTTTGACAGGCAGAGTGGACAGTGAGAGACAGAGACAGAGAGAAAGGTATTTAAACTTAAATTAACAAAACTTGAGCCCCACAGTCACACTTAACCATAGGCAAGTATATAGATCCTTCACATCCCACAGAAGTTCCAGGGGACAGTCACCTAGGTCATGAAGATGTGGATTACAGGTCAAGAATAAGTGGGAGGGAGAAAAGTCTGTAGAGGAGGAAGTTAGGAGAAACTCTTACAATTAATGTGAGTGAGAATAAAACCCTGAACTACAGAGAGACCAGGAGACAAAGACATTGCAATTGTGTAATTCAAAACATTGGTCAATGGTGTTTGTGAGAAAACAAAAAGGTTATTTCATTTTTCTAGAGGCTAACAGTCAATTCAGAAAAACTTATACATGGAACTTCATAACACAGTATTTTGTGTTATGAAGATTTCTCATTAGGAAACCTTTAGGTGCATGGAGATTCTAATTTTCTTCCTCTAAAAACAAGTTGAGGAGCTTCCTACCTGGAACTAATGAAACTAGCAGTGATGATAACACCATCAAAATACAGATCACAAAGGAGAATATATTTTATTCATACCCTTTAGGTATATGTCTAACTCTGGTATGTTTGCTATCTTCAATTCTGACAACGTGCCACGTGTTCCACTCAAGGTACAATGACCATTATTGTAAGACATAAACAACTTCAAAACACACACACATCTACATGTGCTGAAAATCCAAGTGCCACAAACACACTTCATATATCATCACTTAAAGCAAAGAAACTGAAGTTATTTGACAATGTTGCAGTTTTGATGATTGGGGTAAAGCAGAGTTTATTCCTTGAATAGACATAGAATTTTCTATTATTAATTTAGGATAAGCGGCACTGGATCACTTCATTCTGGAAAATATGTTCATATTTATGAACAATTATTATATTTAAAGAAAATCTCAACACATCAAACATTAATGAAAAAAAGTTGAAGAACACCAAAGCTCAGGGGAACAAACCATGCACTCATGTGTTTTTATACTGTATTAAGCATAGGAGAGACAACCTGAATAATGCTGGCTGATGGTCACTTAATCATCTAAAGGGAGAATGGGCACATGAACCTGGGTACCACCATCACCTGCAGAACTCATGCTAATTTCAGGACCATTCTCAGACATGGAGAGAAGAGGCAGAGGGGGTATGTGAAAAAGTTTTTTAAAGTTTTTAACCTAATGGAGGGATGAGAAGATCATAATCAGAGGGCGTCCTGTTGAGTGAAGAACCATGCTTTGGATTGTCCCGAGTTGGAGGCCTGGCAGGTGGTAATGGCACTGGATCAGAGGCTGAATCAAAAACATCTCCTAGAGGATAACACAAAGCCTTAATGTATTTTCAGTACAACAAGGGCATGGAATTTTGCCTTTAAATTCTGACTATCAAGATATAGACCACAAAGGAGAACATATTTTATACATACCCTTTAAATATATGCCTAACTCAGGGATGTTTGATTTCTTCATCTCTGACGACGTACCATGTGTTCCATTCAATATACAATGACCATTATCACAAGACCTAAACAGAAACCAAAGGGCAAAAGTCATATAAGGAAAATTACTTTTAAGTCATTTGAGAAATAGAGGGAACTAGTATCCATGTTCATATAACAAAGTTTTAAATTAAACATATTTAACTTCCTTTTCCAGGAATAGTACCAATAATAATAATATCTAGATACTGTTACCCTTACCTTGACAAAAAATGTAAGTAAATACCCCAAGGAAGACAAATAGTCAATCACTCTTGTTCTTTTTTTTATTTATTTAACTGTAACCAAGGATTACAATGGCTACAGAACTGTTGCTACTCAGTGTATAGCTGCATAACTAGCAACCAACAAAAAAGCTAGAAAGGCAGAGTTCACATTTTAGTTTTCTCTGATTTATTCTGAATTCTTAAATGTACAACCATAATGGAGAGATACTGTATATCTGAATAGATATTACAAGAGTGCTTCATCGAAATTCATTTTTATTCTCTCTGGTGGCCACTTCTCTTCAACGGGCCAGATATGGTTCATTTAAAAATAGTTATCATGTATTGAATCTTCGTAATAATGACAGATTTTTCCTGAAACTAAATTTAATTATTCATTCACTGTTTCACTTTCTGCACACATTGACAAGGTACTTCTGATATTCCAAAGGAGGGGCACCACACTGGGAAAGGAATGTTCAGATTCCACAGTGCTTTGGAGAGGACACAAAACTATGCTTCATTCATCAGCTTTCAAGAACAAATTAGTTAAGGAACTCACTTCAATTAAGTTTAGGGATTATCAACATTTATTACTTCTCTATAACAGTGGAAAGGAGTTAAAGATGGTTATAATTCAAGTTTATTTTCAGGATTTCGGGAGGCCTGCCACCAAAAATCTAATAGGATGATACAATTAAAATTTAACAGATTAAAATTATACCTCTCATTTCTCCAGCACAAAAACAAAAAAAAACAAAAAAAAACAACAACAACAAAAAACTGAGACACCCAAAGTGACCAGAAAGGCTTATCCTATTTCAGTTTAAAATTACTACACATTTGTAAGAGGCACAGGAACTAAAGATTATAACAATTTATATTTGATGAGAAGGAATAACTTTTTTCTCTAATAGATCAGTGGACATTTGGTTCTTCTGACATAATAAATTGCCTTCCAGTTATTACTTTGTCTTCTAAATGATTCTATTTTATCAACAAATGTCTTAAACACCAGCAATTAGAAAGAAATGTTTTGGTTCTTCCTTTGAAAAATGAAACCCTGGATGGTACAATGTTACCAATCCTGGTTAATAATTCTGCAGAATGCTGATAATTCTAACCAGGATCAATTATTAAGACACCTCTGGTTAAAATTAAGATTAGCTTCTTCCCAACTACTGCATTTTTCACTCTCAGTGAGGTACTTGAAAAAAGGCATTAATGCATTTTTTTTTTAGTTTTTTCATCTGAGAAGGGAACACTCCACTCATAAGGTGCTTTCAGTTGATTGACTTGACCCCAGAGGGAAATGGCACCCTAATAAAGATGTCCCCAGGAATGTAATACAAAGAAAACTGGAGCTGAGTGAGTAGTTCTGAAGTTGAGATTGGATTACTGAGTCCCTCATATATGCCAATCAAAAAATCAACATTACTACATTACAGCTTATTAATTCAATTACTTACATGCAGAATGTTTCACATAGGACAAATTAATATTTTAATACATAGCACCCATTGTTAATAATTCTAATATGAGAGTACTTTTAAAAGTTCAAGGACAAAATGAAATTTAAAGCTAAGTTTGGGGTCTGGCATTGCAGTGGAATGGGTTAAGTTACAACCTGTGGCACCAGCATCCCATATGAGAGTCTGTTGGTGTCCTGGCCCTCTGCTAAGGCATGTGGGAGAGCAGCGGAAGATGGCCCAAGCCCCTGTCACCAACATTGGAGACCTGGATGGAGTTCCAGGTTCCTGGTTTCATCTTGGTCCAGCCCTGGCCATTGCAGTCATTTGGGGAATGAACCAGCAGATGGAAGATCTCTTTCTCTCTCTTCTTCCCTCTCTCTCTGTCATGCTACATTTCAAGTAAATAAAAATAAATCAATGATAAAAATAAAAAGAGAGAAGCTTATTTTGGTGAAAAAAATTTGAAACATGCATTTTTTTTGGTAATGTAAATTTTTCATGGACTTTTGAAGACCTTCTCATATACCTTCAAGTGGCTGACACTTCAAATACTAAGGATATTTCCATTATAGAGGGAACTAAAAAAGGGAAGCAAACAAAACTACTATTCCTCACATTCTTATTTGATCCAAGCAAAGGTAAAATGGTGCTTAATTAAAAACAGCAGAAATAACTTTAGGAGTGTATATATATATATATATATCTATCTATTTCTTGAAGATATGAATTGAAATAGGCAACACATCAAATTGGAAAATTTATGTAAATTTACTAGTCTTTATATCATGAAGAAAGTCTAAACACATTTTCATAATACTGTAGTTTCTAAGCATTAATTTTTCTTCATGAGATATGTGCTTAAAATTGATAAAATAAATTATAGCAGTTTATGGAAAATGTATGAATTACTCATGACTACATAATGTCTACCAAAAATTTTTTTAGCCTATAATTTTTGGGGGAGGTGGGTAAGGCAAGAAAATCTCCCACTATACTTAGCTTTCTCCAAAAGTAATACATAAAATAACACATAGAGAGAAGAGGCTTTGGGCAGAAAACCAAGGATTTTTAATTAAATAGATGTGATTCAGCTCTGTAAAACAAACACCACAAATGATAACACTTATGTGGATGTCAGGTTGGAAAAAGCTGTCCACATTCTTACCGAACTGTAGGTTTTACGTTATGACAATGAGATGGTTGTGAATTCAGGGAAACAGGATGGGATGAAGGAATCTTGTATTCATCATCATCTTCTTCTACCAGGTCTTTTGTTTTCTCTGAAAGAGAATTTGCTAACGGACCAGTACACCTACCAGGGGGAAAAAAATCCAATCTAGTTTGAGCAGAATAATCAGAACAGGAAATTCTGACATGACATACTCAAATCTAAGAAACTACTTTGTCATTTATGTTGACTTTCCAGTAATGGGGTAACATATAAGGAACTGTTCTTATACAAAATGCAAATGGAAAGGATTTTCAATCTTTTGTTAAGATTCTCCTGACAGTTATAAAAAATTTCACACCTATAATTTTAAATGGCACAATAAGAAAAACTAATAACCTGTCAAAGAAAACAAAGACAAGTTGGCATTATAAAAGAAAATGAATAAAATCATTCAAACCAAAGCTATTAAGCTATTAACATTTGTTCCAATTTAAATGGTGAAGATGATAAAAATACATGCAAAGTTACTTTATATATTAATGAAGTCTTTATAAAAGTGTCAAACTTTTTGTCTCTTGTGAATATTACCTATAGTTAAAAAAAATCCTAATTAATTCAATGAAGTGGAAACTCTCCTGTGAAATAATTTAAGTTATTAAACTTGTTTTTGCCCACAACCGAGAACTAAAAATGAATGCAATAACTTAAAAGTTAGAAGCAAACAATAAGAGGACTTCAAGTCTTTGAAGTAGAGCGCATTGTCTTTATGGCTCACATTCTGGGGCTAAATAAAAGAGGATTCAAATGAGTAAAATCAAAACCTAATGCTAAAGAAATTTCCAAGCATTTTACTTATCCTTGGGGATAAATCAATAATAATAATAATAAAAACACAAATGCAAATAAGCAAGAGCATAGAAACCTACTGTTTTTCACAAGTGTTACTGTTGAGGTTTAATCTGATCCTTGCCGATGCCAAAGAAAAGTGCAAAAGTAGAAATGCACAAACCCAACCTTACTGAGTGTAACACACTGGGGATACACGATGACCCATGTCTTTTGATTAAACATCATGACTCTCTTAAAAAATCCGTTTGCATTCTTAAAAAGAGCAACAAGCCAGAAACCATCAAGTGCCTGCAATTCTGAAGCACCTTCTGTAGAGGGAGCAAGAGGCCTTTGGTATATGGTGCCATCATGCCTAGAACAAGTTTTTCCTTTGGATTTCTTCTTCCTGCAGGTTGAGTAAGCAGTCCAATATGCTTGGAATCAGAAACACGTTCAATCTCAGATTTTTTCCCAGATTGCTGAACTGCCTGCACACACTTCACTGGTTTGAGTATTCCTAATTTGAAAATCTGAAATCTAAAATGCTCCAAATTCCAAAATTTTTTCACACTCTAAGAGTGACATTTTGGATTTTCATATTAGGGAAGCTTAAAACCTCTATTCCAAATGGAAACATTTTTAAAAAAATTAATAATTTTAAAGGCTACTCTCTGTGCCCATTACTAGACATCAGTTTGAAAAAACCTAAAGGTTTTCAGGTTTTAACCATGTGTCTAAGTCTCTAGGAAGTTCAGAGATCAAAGGCAAGTTTCTCTTAACATTTTCAGAAGTGTATTTTTACCTGTCTTTGAAGAATTTTTCAGTACTGATCTTTGAATTCCTGTTTGTGTAAGCTGCCATGGAATTCAAGCGGCAGTTTATGGTGAGATGAAAGCCAAGTGATGCAGTGGCAGAAGGTCCAATGCAGCTGCTCAGAACAAACGCTGAGAACCTTATCAATAATGTAATTATACACACCAGGACTCAACCTTGGAGGGTTTCCTTCCCAATCGAAAACAAGTAGGTACATGGGTGCAAAATAGTGATCTTATGGTAATACAGCAGGGATTTAAAACATTATTTTGCTATAAATTCTTGTAAACAAAGACATCAAGTTAAGCAATGTAAGGGTCAGAATGGGTTTGCTTAGCAAATAAAATGAGAATTGCATACATCATTTCTATTTTATTTATAATGAATAAAATTAATATAATATATATGAAATGCAATATACATTAAATATAACATAATATAATAATATGAATATTCATAACTTTCATTCATAATGAATTAGCTGTGTCTTGTGCAATTTAAGCATATACTATATAAAGAAAACCAAAAATACTTGCTCAAATATTCAACACCCCATCAATGTTAGGAAAGTTTTAATATCCACCTGCAGTACATTACTCCCAAAGACTTAGATGTGTTCAAAAACATACTTCATCGAGAGTCAAGAAGACAATTGTTTAAACCACATCTGTAGTGGCTAATTCCATATTTTATCTTCAATAACATAAAACTTTAACTAGTTAGTTTCCCACTAATCTTTTGCCTTGCTACAAATAAACAGATAGCATTTCTGAGTGAAATGTGAAGTGCAGCTCATCTGGTATTTTATAGAATAATAAGATCTTGTAGCCACAACCTACTAGTTATGGACTGTTAGCTTAAATAAATTTTAGTGAATTATATCTACTAGTGACAAAATGTCTTCCACTGGTATCTGTATTTAAATATGAAAAAAGTTCTGAAATGTCCTATTTACCATCATTTTAATAAAGCCTGGAAAATCGACTTTATCTCAATTCACTGTGCCTTGGTTATTTGAGCTTTCAGTGTGAAATACATTCAGTTTGCTGTGTGCACATTTGAAACAAACCAAGAAACAGGTGGATTTTCAGAGGGACAAAAGGGGCTGTTTTCTAATGCTGTACTTTAATTAGTGACTTTTATGTTTTGAAACCAAAAGTGTACAAATCACTCCTTGAGTTGATTCCTGGTGTGAGAAGCAGACCCTCAGATGGGTGACCTTCTGCACATCTCATCATCTGTAACCTTTACAATTTACAGCTCAAACGCCACCCTTGCCAAGTGCTTTTCTCACCTTCATTTGAGCAACTTTTGCCATCTCATTTAGCCTATCAAATTCCATAGGAAAAAAGCAAAGTAGAAACCTCAATATTTATTGTCTATATTTGAAACTTCGGGATACTTCTCCATAAGTTCAATGATTTTCTTCTAACTTTAATCTTGTCCATGGTGTGTATTCAGTTTATGTTCATTCATTAATATTATGTCTTCTATAGATTTACCTATGTCTCACTTCTATTTGTGTCTTGAATTGCAAAACATTTAAAGAAGAACCTTCAGTCAACCATTGTCTGGCATGGTTTGTACATAACTGAGTACATGTAAGTTTTTAGACAAAAACAATGAGTAGTTATTGGAGAAATGATAGCCTGGTAATGGTACAACACTAATCACTTATAGGATCTTTTAATAACCTAGAAAAGCATTTTAAATGAGATACACCATTTTGGTTGTTTTCTACATTTAAGAATCTCAATAATGTTTGAGAGTAAGGTATTAAAAATTATCTTTTGTTAAAGTAGAATTTTTAAATCTGGCCATTTATATTATTCTGCATTTGTTATATTGTACCAAACCAATCCTAACAGAGAAAATGCCTAACTCAGAGAAATCATAGCCCAGAGAAGATGTAATGCAAAATACAGCTATATTTTGAAATGATTACTGCACATGTGCCATAAATAAATCATTTTACCAAATGAGTTTTATAATACACTTGCTAAATTTAAAAGTATTTTAATGACATCAGGAAAAGGCAGCATGGCATACTATTAAGTTTCAAGATAAGCTTTAATTATCCATATTTTCACAACTTTTTTTTTTTAACTGGAGGAAGTGATTTGAGGTTGCTGTGCACCTGTGTGCTGTCCAGCTTTCCTACTCTTCACGCACAGGATCATGACTTGCTCTCTTACTTCTTTCGGGTTCTGCTCCAGTATGACCCTTTCACAGAGGTCCTTGCTAATGTCCTCATCTAAAGTATAAATCCCTCCATCATTACTTATTCCCTTCCAGTCTATTTTTCCTCCAGCACTTACCATTAGCTGACAATATACAATATTGCTATTTGTTTGCTCTCTGTTCTTCTTAACTAGAGCATAAACTCCAAAAAGGGCAAGGATTTATCTTGTTCATGCTGAATCTCAAGTTAATACAGTAACTGAACAAGACTAGGATAATTAGGTAAAATCTGGATTCTCCATCCATGGAAACTAAAATATCAGCTCTTTTCTATTTAGAAAATACATAACAATAATCAATAAGCCCAACTTTGACACTTTTTCTTGTAAAACTATGAGTTTATTAGGGATGGGCATTTGGTATAGTGGTTAAGATATCCACATCCCACATCAGAAAACCTGGGTTCAAGTCTCAGTTCTGCCTCTGTAGGTGTAATTTTGGAAAACCAAATTACTTCAAGATAAATACAATTCAGTAAACAATTTAAATCATAAAGTAAAAAATAATCCATAAATAATTTTTATTTTCTCCTTAGAAGTAATAATTGCCCATGTTTCAAGTGCTTACTTAAAATTTTATATTTAACACCTAAATGTAATGATGTGAAGGAGAACTTGGAAAAATAATTATTTCAGAAAATTAATATATATATATATGCAAACAGTTACAGTCTCAGCTTACTTTTAAAACAGTAAAAGTATTTTTAGAAATAAACTGTATAAATTTCCTGGGTCTCAAGATAAATTCCACAAGGAAAATCATATCATTGCAAAGATATGTAGTTTTATCATTAAAAGAAATGCTATCACAGAGTAGCCTCTAATATTGAGTAAATGGGAATTAGAGTAATGGCATTTCAATAGATATTTATAATAATATAACACAAATTGAAATGTGAATGTTAGCTTTGACATTCTTAAATTTAGCACTGAAGTTTTCAATATTTTTGAGGTATGCAAAGGGTTATGTTAAGCAGCAACTTATAATTTTATTTCTGGCCTGGTTTTGAAACACGCACTGAATCTAGCATGAAAATTACTACTTGACCATACAACATTCTTATTTCTGTTAGTGACCTTTTGCTAAGATCTCTTTTCTAAGATCCTCTTAGAGCCAAGGGTCTATACTCATTGTACACTGGTTAAACTATCCAATGAGGCCAAAGTAGATTAACAATAATAATAATAAACTAGAGCAATAATCCAACTTACATGTTTTTTAGTAATAGGATATGATCATATGTAAAGAAACATTCAAGTTGTCAAAATTTGACACACAATTGATACCCACTTAAAAAATATATTGTGGGGCTGGCGCTGTGGCACAGCGGGTTAATGCCCTGGCCTGAAGCGCCAACATCCCATATGGGTGCCGGTTCGAGACCCAGCTGCTCCACTTTCCGATCCAGGCCTCTGCTATGGCCTGGGAAAGCAGTAGAAGATGGCCTAAGTCCTTGGGCCCCTGCACCCGCATGGCAGACCCAGAAGAAGCTCCTGGCTCCTGGCTTCAGATGGGCGCAGCTCCGGCTGGTGCGGCCAACTGGGGAGTGAACCAGTGGATGGAAGATCTCTTTCTCTCTGCCTCTCCTCTCTCTGTATAAGTCTGACTTTCAAATAAATACATACATCTTAAAAAAATAAAAAATATATTTTATAGAACCTAAAATGCTGATGCTTAAAAGAATTTTAGAGATAATTTAAGTTGAACTGATCCTTTCAACTATGAGTTGCAGCTAGTGGGGCCCAGACACTTATTTCATTCAAAATAAGATGTACAAAAAAATCTAGTTTGATTTTATCCCACAGCTCACTTCAGAATTCCATGATTTCACAATATACACAACGAATAAACAAGAAAAAGGCTTTCGACAATATTAGGTGACAAAGGAGGACACGAAATTATCTCTATATATAATTTAAATGACTTAAAAATCAATAAAAATGTCAAAGTATTAAATTATGGACACTTATGTTTAAGCTTTTGTGTGTGTTGTTAGGGTATATGATACTTTCTTTTATATACTTTATATATGTTCATAATGAACAGCTGCTACAAAAAAGAAACTCCAGAGATAAAAATACCTCATTAAACTCTAACATTTGCATTGTTAAGTTTGGCTAACTAGCAGCATGAAAAACACAAAAATAATTTTCTGCTAAGCATGCATGCATTGTTAAAATATTTCTGTAGTAAATTAAAATAACTGCAGTGTTTATGAAAGAAAAATGAAGAGTAAATGGGGTGAAAAAATAAAAGCACATGGCTTATTTTAGATGCACTTCCAAACTGAAGTATTAGAAAAATATTAATACATTTTACTGTGAGTTTATTATTCTTGCTTTATTTACAGCAGAAGCATACACTAAATCTTAGAAATAAATGAAGTCACTGCAGCCTTCATCTTGAATACAACTTGTCAATATGAATTTAATAAACAGGATGTGAAAATTTAATTTCTAATTAGCAAGGTTACATTTACTTCATTTTCTAATGTTCTCTGAATTACCAGTGGTAATTGGGCTTAGATGTTTTATTACATATACATATACATATATCTAGAGTTCATTTGGGGCTAGACTACCATCCTATGTTCTCACTGATTAAGAGCGTACTACACCTAATATAGGTTACCATTTCCAACTTCCACGTCTGTTGCACTGGAGAACGGCCCAAAGAACTCAGTTTCATACTGTTTCTGCACGACGTCAAATGTTAAACTTTTGTTTTTTCTAATGCACTGCCTTTTCCAATTGTGCTGATCCTCTATGACTCAGGCCATTTGCTATATTTCATGAAATAGGTTTGACTTACAAAAAGTAACAAATTTCAAAGTCCTCCAAACCCATATAAAACTAACAAGTTAGTATTATACAATTAGCATGTACTGTTCTCTGAGGATTTCATGGATATTAATGTTGTAGAGATGCTGTGTAAGTGCCTCTCAGCGGGGCACATCCCCCTGAAATTAGAGGCAAGGCCACAGTTTCTGTTTACACCAAATAGGCTTGGGATGGGCACACTGCCTCAAACCAATGTGGCAGCCGGAGCAGCAGGGGGCTAATGGACATGAACTGCTACCTGGAATATTTTCTGGAACTTGTAAATTTGGACCTGTCACTGAAGATTTACAACACAGCTCCAATCCTTATCTTAGACTACCAGACTGAATTCCTTTTCCCAAATCCTTAAGTTGATGTATAATCTTGCCTACATGCCTGCTGGCTTGTAGACTTGCTGGTACCCTCTAAACAAAAGTGGGAGCGCATGGCTATCCAGTGATGCGCTCTTAGATTGGATGCTCCTGTGTCCTGTCGCCTCGTTTGAAAAACCCCACAGAATGTAAATTTCTGAGGGCTGGGCTCTAACCTATTCTTCTTGTGCATTCATATATACATTGCCCTGTAAAGGCAGGAATGAAGAAGTCTTAGCACTTATAACTGGAGATGAAGACCTTGGCAGATAAAATTAAAATCAGTCAACCAAGTAACCACATATCCCGGCTGTACTTATTATACATTAAATACAGTAAGGCATTATGGGAGAATCACAGACCAAACACAAAGTTTTATCTTCAAAACCTTATTAATCTTTCTAATGTAGGCACCCAGATTAAAATTAGATAATAGTAAAATACGAGGGTTCTTCAAAAAGTTCATTGAAAATCTGCAGCATCTTTCAATTCAATTTTACCACGATTTTTTTGAAGAACTCTCGTATGTAACATACTTTATTGTGCTGAAAATAGAGAAAGGAAAGTGAATCAGTTTTAACCATCACAGTTGAAGAAGTCATTGAAATTTTCTTAAATCAACAGAACCTGAGACATGGTCCTTTAGGACTATGGTTCTGAAAAAGTGGAGCACAAACAGAAGAGCATAAAAAATTTACAGAGCCAGAACAAAAATCTGGACATGATTACACTATAAGTATTAGAAATCACTGAAAAATATTTTTTTGGATAATAAATATTCTATAGGAGCTCACCCCTAGCAGAGGAGTATACAGCTCAATAGCAAGAAAGAGGTAACAACGATAGATTTTGTGTGCCCAAGTATATGGTTTGGATATGGTTTGTCCTCCAAACGTTCATGAGCTGGAAACTTGCTCCCTTATCTAAAGGGTGGTGAGAGGTGGTGGGGATTCCCTCAGAAGGATTCACGATTACCCTGAGGCTGCGCGTTAGTTCTCGTGGGAACAGATTAGTTACCACTATCGCTAGTTATCATTAATTACCATAGTGGGTTTTTATTTTTATTTATTTATTTTTTTTTTTGACAGGCAGAGTGGACAGTGAGAGAGAGAGACAGAGAGAAAGGTCTTGCTTTTGCCGTTGGTTCACCTTCCAATGGCCGCTGCGGCCGGTGCACCGCGCTGATCCGATGGCAGGAGCCAGCTACTTATCTTGGTCTCCCATGGAGTGCAGGGCCCAAGTACTTGGGCCATCCTCCACTGCACTCCCTGGCCACAGCAGAGAGCTGGCCTGGAAGAGGGGCAACCGGGACAGAATCCGGTGCCCCAACCGGGACTAGAACCCGGTGTGCCGGCGCCGCAAAGCGGAGGATTAGCCTAGTGAGCCGCAGCGCCGGCCGATAGTGGGTTTTTATAAAGCAAGGTCAACCATGTGTTTTGGTCTCTCTTGCACAGCCCAGCTTCCCCCTTCACTTCTCTTCCATGTTATGAAGTAGTAAGAGGTCCCTGCCAGATGTAGTGACCCAATCCTGGACTTTAAACCGCCAAACTGTATGTTAAACATCTTTTCTTTATAATCAGGTCAGTCTCAGATAATCTGCTGTAATAAAAACCAACCTAAGACAGAATGCAACCAGGGGAAACCAGAATTTAGATTAAATGAACTCAACTGCACTGAACAAAATACACTAGGTGAAAGATAGGCAAGCCTGATGTCATACAGAATGGGACAATGAGGACTGGGATACTTGGTTTTATATCTGGGGGGGATAAGACTTAACTGTCCAGTATCTCTTTGTTTCCATTTTTCCAATGTGACATCCAGGTTATTGATTTTTCTTTCCACTTTAAAGTGGAGATGATCAATGGAAGGATCTTTTAGCTGTCCAGTTATGAGACAAAGCTAAGGGCAATGGTGTAGATTAGAATGCTATGACTATCTCAAAAGAATAATCAATAGGATTTAACGGCTGACTGGATTTGAGAAATACAAAAACTGGAGGAACCAAGGACTATCTTTTGATGTTAAAACAGGGAGTTGGGAGAAAATGTGATACCTTTGAGGAAGAGCATCAAATTGGAAGGGAGATCTCAGTGGGTACCCTACCCTCTTCTTGGATGCAAGGAATACTCAACTTTTTCTCCTTGTTTCTCAGTGTGTAATTTCAAGTATTAGGTAAATTTCATAGAATCCATGGTTAGCAGCAAGGATTAGAAGGATTCTGATTTCTGATACACTAGTTCATTATCTGACTGGATTATTTTTTACTGATGCCTTTCCATGCACACTGCAGTTTGAGTATTGAGTACCTCACAAGCATTCTTCATCATATCTCTATGCATGGACCAATCACCTGTAAATTCAGTGAAACTCACTTTACACCAGGGAGAAGGGTGGTAACTGGAGGAGGAGGAGATAGCCGAGGAGGAACATCATATTCTTCACTTCCAAGATGACCATTGGAGAAGACCTAAAAGCAAAAAAAAATTGAAGACTTCAACTTCTGGAAGACTTTTTACAACATCACTCTTTAGAAAGCTTACAGTTTTGAAGAGGCTATGCAATTTCAGTTTATTTAAACAGGTGAAATATCATAACCTTACTAAGGAGTTAGGAACACCATGGAGAGAAAACATCAGCACTTTGGATTCTTAAATACTAGGTTATTTAGGAAAAAACTGACAGGAGATAATTTTTAAACATAACAAGAGGTAAAACCATACATAAATCATGTTTTGATAGCCAGATAGATACATATTAAGTTGCCCCAATGTGATCAGTTTTTACTGAAAAGTTACTACTCTCTATAAAGATGTAGTAATGAAAAAAGCAGCACTGCACAATTTTCATTTCAATTACCGCCAAAAAAAAAAAAGTGCTTGTAACCATCTCTTCTCTGGGATTAACAGAATATTCTTAAACTTCTGATACAACAGTATGTTGAGTCCGATCAGAAATATCTTTGCTCTTTCAAGGTTCAAGCTTCAGCAATAATGACAAGTAGAGACCTGTTCTGGCTCACGCGTAGGCAAACTTAAGCATAATTTTCAGTATGAGAACACCACAAACCACAGGTGTTAACTTCTTCATAAGTTTCCATAGGCAGTTGGTGTCTAAATACTCAGAATTAGGAAACTCTAATTTCCAGGTTTCCTAGTCACACAACAGGGGCTGTTTGAACAATGCTCTTTGCTTGAAAAGACAGTGATTTACACAGGAGAAAAATGATAGGATAATGCAGCAAAGACATAATCACAAGAAAGGATTAAGCACATTTTACAAACTGTAAGTAACCTTTTTTATCTAGAGCTTTTTGCAAATTCTTATTCATAGTGAAAAAGTATACTGCTAATATGGTGAAGTGGAAAAAAACATCATTTGAACAGCCCAAGATAATCCAATCAAAGACCTACCAATTATCTTTTCCTCCCTCATATTTCTAAGACAGTGTTGAAGCCTTAGAACGCAAAATTGAAAAGGCCATATCTTTATCCATCAACATAAAATGAGAAAAAAAAGTTTAAAGAAAGCATTTGAAATATATCAATGTTCGCATTTCAAAGCTACAAAATCAATTGTACAGCATCAAGATTTCAAACTAAAAACGAGTCCTATGCTTTAGTTCCATTTTCTTTTTTTATATCCTCCCTCGTTAGATTTAATCTACTATATTAAATCTACTTTAAATGAGATTTTATCATAGACTTTTGACTAAAGGCCAAGTAACAGAAAAAGGCAAGGCTTTTTGAACTTGGCTAAAGAGAAGTAATTCCCTAACAGATATTAATCATTGCATAGTTCAACAAAATCTTTCAACATAAAAAAATGCCCTTTAACCAACAAATAGATGTATCAAACTACAGTTGCCCATTGTGATAATCAACATTTGAAGTCATTCTGAACTGAAGTTTTTTTTTCATGCTGCTAGAATAGATGCAGCATTAGATAAAAATGTGAAAAAAACTCCTCCATGCTTTTGTTACAAATATTCTTAAAATTTACTTTGGAAAAATGTAATTTGGAGTTTACATTTTATATATGTAATTTATATATGTAATGTATAATTAATACATTTCAGCAACAATAGAAGAGTGATAGTTTTGTCTAAGTCCTAATTTATCAATAAGCCAACCATAACTTTATAAGCTGTACATTAAGAACAAACTTGAAAAGGAATACAATACACTCAAATGTTTAGTGATATTGAATATGTTTCTTTTTGTACATGAGACAATAAATATATTAGTAATAGAACTTGCACAACATTTTTATGTACCACCATTAAATTTCATGAAGATAAGTCGCCCAGACAATGACGTCTAACATTGATAAATGACAAAGTACTGTTAATAAGGTAACTCATTCTCTAGGAGAGTAACAACCCAACAAAACTAAGAAACTTGTTCCTAATTTTATGAAACAATGAATTTAATATGCTTTAAAATGCAAGCAGCCCTTTCTGTAACTGCTTTAGAAACATGATTACTGACACAGTAATGAATGGGTTTCTCTTTTCTCTGAAAGGCCACAGTATCTTTTCTGAACCTTTCATTTGGTGCTTGGTACCTGCTGTTTCCTATGTCCATGTTCCTTTTTTTAAAAAAAAATTATTTAAATTATACAAGGTTCATGTATCTCATTTATAGATTTAGGAACATAGTGACACTCCCCCCACCTCCCACCCACACTCCAACCCTTTCTCCTCCTTTGTCTCACATTCCCACTCTTAATTTTTACAAAGATCTATTTTTAGTTTACTTAATGATCATATAGTTAAACTTGCACTAAGTAAGAGTTCAACAAGTATTATGAAGGAAAAAAAAAACAACTGCTTCTCAACAGAAGCAACAAGGGCTATAGACAATCAGCAAATCTCAAAATGTCTCTTTCACTCCAATACAGTACATTTCAGGTACTCTATTAGTTGGATTAGGAAAAACATACGATATCTTTTTTGCCACTGCCTTATTTCACTAAGTACAATGGTTTCCAGTTGCATCCATCTTGTTCCAAAAGGCAGATTTTTTTTAACAGCTGAGTAGTACTCCATAGTGTACATAGTATATCCCATAATTTCTTTATCTAGTCAAACTTTTCCTATGTTCTGTGGGAGGGAATCCATGCCATACTGAGCTTCTTTTAGGGCAAAGGCTCTTTTACTTCTTCATCATTTTATAGTACATTTCTACCAGTGTAATACACATAGTAGGGCTTAAGTGACTACCGACTGCTGATTGGCTTAGATGACCTTATTATAGGGAACATTTTTGTATTGCAGGAACAAACACAACAGCTCTCAGAATTACTTTCAGAAAACATAGCTGATCTGTTTAACAGCTGATCTTCCAGTAAACTGTTTGGAAAATACCTTCTGAGAATTAACAATATGCCCAATACTAATTATAGAATTCTTTATTGTTCTTTAATTTATTGACAGATTACACAGTGGGTGAACTACAAAAGACCTAAGTGTGCAAGAATTAAAGTGATGTTCATATTTCTGTGCATCTAAAGTGACTGTCAGCATTGCTTGGTAGTGGTTAGAGGACGAGATTTAGCATATGCCACTCTGAATTCCATGTTCCTATCCACAGTTATTTCATTAGACCAGAAATAATTTTAGCTGCCACTATCTGAGGGAATGCAGTAGATTATTTTTTGAGCTACAAAATAAATATTTTCCATTCTTTAGAAATTTAGAAAACCAGTTTGCAAACAGTACAAAACAACAGTTCCTCAAAAGTATAGACTGATGTTACAGAGTCAGGCAGACACACTCAAACCTCACTAACTTCTGCTAAAGAAACATCTTTTTGTCCTTGTCCTTGTCAAGGTCAACAGTCCTTGTCAACACTCCTAAGAATATCATAATTCCACTGGAAAGACTATCAACTTAAATTTTCTAAATTTGTGATTCTTATCCTATCCTTCCTCTACTGGAAAATCTCTTTCTTGAGTAACAATTGAATGTATGGTATCACAAAAACTAAAAGGAAAGAGAGAAGGAGAGAGAGAGAGAGAAAGGACAAGCAAGGGAGAAGGGTGGAAAGTTTCAATATATGCTTAAAATTGTATGAAACACATGAAATCTTTTATCTTTATATAAATGCATTTTTAAAAGGAATCCAAAACACTCTAATTAGTTTCAACCTGCCTTGCTGCAGTACTACCTCACTTGCCTTCTTTATGCATATGTAGTATACTCTATTCAAAACTCCCTTTGTATCAAGATGATGATCTTCTCACCTTCACACCACCACTGCTGCCAAGTCCATAGAAACAATAGCTACCGATCTTTTAATGTCTATTCACAGTGTCCCTCTTGCAAGGAGCTTGCTTTATCACATTTTCATCCTGCATCACTGATTTTTTTTCACTTCTTGAGGATCTCACATATTTTGTGGATATTTCCCAATTTTTTTTTTCTTTTTTTAAAATTTATTTGACAGGTAGAGTTATAGACAGTGAGAGAGAGGAAGGGGAGGTCTTCCTTCCATTGGTTCACTCTCCAAATGGCCACAACGGCAGGAGCTGTGCGGATCTGAAGCCAGGAGCCAGGTGCTTCTTCCTGGTCTCCCATGCGGGTGCCGGAGCCCAAGCACCTGGGCCTCCTCCACTGCCCTCCCAGGCCACAGCAAAGAGCTGGCCTGGAACCAGAGCAACAGGGACAGAATCTGGTGCCCATATGGGATGCTGGTGCCACAGGCGGAGGATTAACCAAGTGAGCCATGGCATCGGCCCTGATATTTCTCAATCTTTATCTTTTTTCAGTTTTTTTAATATTTTATTTATATAAAGGGACTAGATTTCATGTATTTCATATATAGAATTTTAAGCACACAATGAGATTTCTTACTCTCCTTCCTCCTTCCCTCCCGCCTGCTTGCTTTCCTTCCTTTCTTCTTTCCTTCTATTCTTTCTTTTTAACTTTTGCAATATACTTTCAACTTTGTTTAATAATCATAGGCTTAATGCTCCATTATATAAGGAATTCAACAAGTAGAAAGTAGAAGATCACCGTGAAATCTTCTCTGACGCCTCTGTTTCATCTTCATTAGACTATATTTTATTCACCTCTGTAGTTCCTACCAGGTCTTGAACATTCTAAGTACTCATCTAGATGAATTTGGTTAAAGTAATATACATATAGCAATGGTAATTTAGCTTTTGGAAGAATTATAACCTAGGTTATGTAATTTAAGTCTAGGTTATCCTAGATTAATATTTTTCTAAATGCCTCACGGTCTCATCTAATCTTAAAGCTGAAAATATTTTCACATTTGATGAGAAATGTTGTATCATACGACTCAGATATTGTAAGAAAAAGACATGCAGATTGGTGCCTCCTCACATGGGGCACCAAATGTAAGGAAAAGGGCCCAGAACCGAGAGGAGACAGAACACGAACTCGCAACCATACTGAATTTTTTCAGAGAAAATAAACTTGCAGAGGTTGACCAACTGCCAGCATGCAGACAGAGTGAACATGTGGCAGAAGGCCCAGACTTCAGCAGGCTGGGCCTTTTTGTATTTTAGGTGGGCTAGGGCTGTGAGTGGGGGGCAGAATGTGGGGGCAAGCTTCTCCATACAGGTTCTTCAAGTTTGGCCCACAGGCTTCCAAACCTGGGTAGACTGCTTGGAGTGGGCTGCGAATAATAGGGGGTGTGAGACTAAACCGGTCTCTTGAAAGGAGGCAGGGATAACAAGAATCAAAAATGGCTAATGCTTATGTCCTTGTTCCATCTGCTATTGTCTAAAAAAACGAAGGCTAAAACATTTGGGACACTTGAGATGTAGAGAAAACAATTTTATATGCATATGACAATTTTAGCACAATTAAGAAAAATATTTTTCTTTATTTTTACAAAACCTGAAATACAACCCTTTTTCTGATTCTAACACTCCCACATGCTACCCCAAAATTACTCCTATATTCTTCCTTCAGCATCAGATTGAAAATGAAACCAGCCTACAAAGAGGACTTATTTTCTAAGAGATAACCCTTGAAACTTATAAATAAGTTAGGATCATTTGTATGAACATAAGCCTCTTCACTGAAAGTGCGAAATGTCACAATCTCAAAAAGAAGGATCATTTGATGTAATTCTCTAGCAACATATTCAAAAGATTATTATTCATGTGCCATCTTTAGAACAACGTCACTGTGAGTAACATGACAAGATAGTTTTTATCACCTAAGAAACAGCAGTTTCCTAATCTCTTGAGGGGAAAGATGATGACAGTTGAGCACACTGTTAATATCTAGAATTAAGGGGATAGATTTCAAAGATCTTGATAATATTTTAAAATATTGTAACATAAGTATTTTCACCTCAGATAATTAAAACAAAAACACCAAAAACATCAATAAACTATTACCTGACAAGATTAGATTTATACTGTGACTAGAATCTGAGAATTTCAGAGGATGGAAACAGTGTTATAGGAAAGGAATCTCCTATGAACAACAAAATACATAAATCTAGTAACTCTCAGCTTAAAGATTCGTATTAAAAGTAAAGCACCCTGGCACTTTGTACCAGCAGGGAGAGAGAGGGGAAAGAGGAGGAAATGAATGTGGAGGAAATTCTCACCCTTCATTTTAAGTATGAATCAGAGGGGTGCTTTTCTCCCCTTTGAGCTCTATACAATTAGCAAATGGAGTAATTAGAATTTAATTTATTCCTCCTTCCCTTACCAATTATCCAGGGAGGACATAAAGACAAAAAGCGAGTGGTCTTAATGGATGGTGGGAAATGGCACTGATCAGGGACCAACCACAAAGGGGAGTAAGCTGTCACCCTGAAGTTCTACACTTTCCCTTGTGGTATTCTCTATGTGCATGTAATCTTTACTGAGCCTTTCAGTTCCTGTCTAAGTTTTCTTACATCCAAAATGAGAAGACTATATTTAATTTGGAGTATGACCTCCAATGAAAACAACTAAATCTAAATGACAGCAGTTAATATTTGACCAAAAAAAGTGCATCTGATTACATTTAGAGACTGATGAAGAATAATGAAGAATAAATCAGTCTGCAAATACGTACTTCTCGACAACTTTTGTTCCTATAATAAAACAAAACTGTACACTGTGTATGAAGAGAAGACACTGTTGTTAACATTGACTATTTTCACTACAAATATTATTTTAAAAAAAAGTCACAATAATCTCCCTTTCCTCTTCTATCCTCTCCTTTCCTTACTATATGAGATCTACCTGTTTAATATTCTTTTAAAGAGAAAAATGCTTCTTCTTTCACACAAGGGCATTCTGTCTTACTACTTGCTGAAGGCCAGTGCTGGGAATATGCATATATCTCCAGACTGTTTGCATTCCCTATGTATTATGGACACGGTCTTACTCCAATTCCCTTTACCCTGCCCTACCCTTGTCCAACCTCAATGCCAGCACCCATGCATTCTTTGATCTGGATCATCAGCTTCAGTGCTGGAATAACCTAACCAAGTTAGGCATTCCCTGTGCATCATGGCCATTGTCTTACCTCAACTCCCTCTACCCGATCCTACCACTGACCCCATCCTACCATTCTTTCGTCTGTAACATCAGCTTCAACACTGCAATAACAGCAATCAAGTTATTGAGTGCTCACCAAGCGTGCATTAGTGATATGGTATTAGAATTAGGCTCATGAGCTGGAGACCATGTCCCTCCACGCTGCCCACCCCTATCTTATCCCACCTGTATACACCCACCTGTCAATCAGACAACGTAACCACTCCCCTTTTGGAAGTGAGTAAGAGGCATGGAGTGCCCTGGGCCTGCCCCTGCTCTCCTGTGTGCCTCTTGCCTGCTGCCCATTTTTGCTGCACTCCAGCCTGTAGACTCCTACATGTGGCCCCTGGTCTGCCCTCTGAGATTCTGGTACAGAATTTCCCATTTACCCTTCCTAGGTACTTCTCCTTTAATAAATCCCTCACATTCCTGTGTATTTCTCTTGCTTCCCCAAATAAATTCTGAGCTTTACCATGTTGCTTGTCTCATTTGTGTCTATTCTTAGAATGCTTCTCTAAGCTTGAGGCAATAACTCGAACTATTAATTTTAAAATATACTAGATGATAAGATTAGGAGTCACCCTACAGAAAAGGAGAATGGAGAGGAGGAAGGATGATTTTTTTAAAAAAGACCATTATTTTGATTACAAATGTCAACTGCCAGAACTTACTCTGACACTTCATGTCTAGCAGTTACTTGTATGTTTTTTTTTTTTTTAAGATTTTTTTATTTATTTGAAATGTAGAGCCAGAGAAAGAAAGAGGGTGAGACAGAGCGACAGATCTTCCATCTGTTGGTTCACTCCCCAAATGGCGAATGGAGTTGAGCCAGGCAGGAGCCAGGAGCTTCATCTGGTCTCCCACCTGGGTGCAGGGGCCCAAGCACTTAGTGCATTTTCTGCTATCTTCGCAGGCACATTAGCAGAGAGCTGGATCAGAACTGGAGCAGCCTGGACTAAAACTGATGCCCAGAGGGGATGCTGGCACTGTAGGCCGCAGCCTAACCCAATAAGCCACAATGCCAGCCCCTACTTTTGGTTTTATTCCTGAGCTGTTGCATAGGTTCATTGAGGCAGCTGGAGGTTTGCTATTCTAGGTACCATGCACTACAATTCTACTTTGAAAAATCAGAGAGATAAGTGCAATGTGGGGAAAGATGAAATAAGTTGCACACATCCACAAAGCAAAGAAATTCCAGAGCAAGAGTGAAATCTAAGCCTGATTCCAGAGCCATGTAAGAATCTCCAAGCCAGAACCACAGAAATTGTTTACAGGATCCTGGATGGACTCAGTCTTATGTCAGAAGTTAGTTGAAGCCAGTTTCTTACGTCTACCGATGGTGACATGATGAGGAATTCTGCCTTTTCTACCTTATCTTTTTTTTTTTTTTTTTTTTTTAAACAGGCAGAGTAGACAGTGAGAGAGAGAGAGACAGAGAGAAAGGTCTTCCTTTGCCGTTGGTTCACCCTCCAATGGCCGCCGCGGCTGGCGCACCGCACTGATCCGAAGGCAGGAGCCAGGTGCTTCTCCTGGTCTCCCATGGGGTGCAGGGCCCAAGAACTTGGGCCATCCTCCACTGCACTCCCGGACCACAGCAGAGAGCTGGCCTGGAAGAGGGGCAACCGGGACAGAATTCGGTGCCCCAACCGGGACTAGAACCTGGTGTGCCAGCGCCGCAAGGCAGAGGATTAGCCTATTGAGCCGTGGCGCTGGCCCCTTTTCTACCTTATCTAAGTGGTGCTATATAATGTGGTCCACTGAAGTGAATACACTTTTTCCTCATAAAGACAATAAAAGAGGTAATAGAATCTGTTTTATAGTTTTATAACATTTAATATGTTAACTATAAATCCTTCTTAATAATCTACTTTAGAAATTATTAGAAGTCAAACATTCACTTGAAATTAGAAATCTTGGTTTAATTTCTGCTGAAACCAATTCAAGTTGTAACACGAAATTAACTTTGAATTAACACCTACAATATATGAGATTAGAGCTTAAAGAAATTTAATGAGGATTACTTAGATAGAATAAAACAAGAAGCAAACTAGGTTTTAGAGACATATTTGCCACGCAACATTCTCTATGTCTGATGTAGTAATCCATAGCAATGATTAGAACATGTAAATTCACACAGAAACATTTACAAGAATCTTCATAAGACTGAACTCAAAATATTACTATTTCATACCTATTTAACTTATTAAAATGAAATATCACCTAAAAATGGTCATTCTAGCTTTTGAAAACAGCAACACCCCGTAAGAAATAACAGGAGTGGGCATTTGGCATAGTGGGTTAGTCACCACTTGGGAAGTTCTCATCCAATTCCAGTGTCCTATTAATGCACACTCTGGGAGGCAGCAGGTGATAGTTTAAGTAAGTTGGTTCCTGCCACCCATGAGGGAGACCTGAATGCAGTTGAGGGCATCAGCAATGAATCTCAGACAATTCTACTATTGTGGGCATCTGGGTAGTGAACTGAGGGTGGGAAGAACTGTGTTTTTCTCTTCCTTTCAAATAAAATGAATATATATATATATACACACATATATACATCTATATATGCGTATATATATATATATATATATATAATTAAAAAATTAGCCAGTATCTTAAGGCTTAGAATGTTAGGATTCTATTAGTGCTAAATCAACACAATGTGTTATCCAAGAGGTCTTCAATGAACCACTTTATTATATTTTAAGTATTTGTGAATTCCATTCAGAAAATAATTTTAATGTGCTGCTGACATATGACCAATAGTTCATGTTGTTCCAATGCTTCTCTCAAGAGAGGTGTGACCCGCTTACAATAAACAGAAAAAGGATAAAGGAAGAAAAATATCACTGAAACTAGGAAGAAAACAGAAAAAAACTAGCAAGTACCTCCAACTGAGATTCTAGTTTGTGGAAAATGTTTTTCAGGAAAAGCTTCCCATTTTCAGAGAACATTAAAAACTGTTTTCATAAGTGCTTTCTCTTACACTTATATCATATGCAGATGACTTTGGGGGAACCTGTGGAGACTCTCAGTTATAATAGATGATAATGAAGATGCCAAGGTGAGTCACTGGTGAAGAATCATAGCAAAGCACCACCAACCAGCCATCTCCTTCCTTTCAAATACTGTCCTAGATAGTTTGTTACCTTACAATGCCACTGTGGATCAAAACTGTTATAAAGGGAACAGACACTTAGCCAACATCTTAAGAAGTCAGTAGGGGTGCCCATGTCCCACATCAGAATACCTATTGTTCAATTCCTGGCTCCAGCTTCTGACTCCAGCTTCCTACTAATGCAGACCTGATACCCACATGGAAAACCCAGACTGAGTTCCTACCACATGGCTTTGGCCTGACCATTCCTGGTAACTGTATTTGGGGAGTGAAACAGAAGAGCACTCTCTGTCTCTTTGCCTTACAAAAAGCAAAATAAAATATCGTTATACAAGGTTCTCATTATCACCATACCTTCACATGTGCTCATGTGTGCACATACAAACACACACAGGAGTTGAGTACATGTCCCACTTCCCACTCCTTCCTTGTTTCCTGAATATAAGATGAGGTCACCAAGGTCAAGAAGGAAGAGACTAATTATTTTGAAGGAACAGACTAATCCAATAAGAGAACAATTTAAGATCAATAGTGATGGCATTATTTTAATATTAGTCTCCAAGACCAGCAGGTTAAGCTGCTGCCTGTAACACTGGCATCCCATGTGGGCGTTGGATGAAATCCTGGCTGCTCCACTTCCAATCCAGCTCCCTGCTAATGTGTCTGGGAAAGCAGAAAGGTGGTCCAAGTATATGGGCCCCTACCACCCACGTGGAAGACCTGGATGAAACTCCTGGTCCAACCCTGGCCTTGTTGGTAATTTAGAGAGTGAACCAGCAGATGCACGATCTCTCTGTCTCTCCCTTG
Organism: Oryctolagus cuniculus; assembly: GCF_051225735.1. Classification (NCBI taxonomy): domain Eukaryota; kingdom Metazoa; phylum Chordata; class Mammalia; order Lagomorpha; family Leporidae; genus Oryctolagus; species Oryctolagus cuniculus. The sequence goes on from NC_142870.1 coordinate 60,675,399, forward strand.
CTTTGTCTGCCTTTCAGATAAATAAATTAAATCTTAAAAAAAAAAAAACAACAACAACAAAAAAAAACCACAATTGGAATCCCTTGGCACGTTTCTAACTCTCCCATTAGGGACAAGTCCGATTGACCATGTGCCAAACTGCACATCTCCTCCCTCTCTTATTCCCACTCTTATATTTAACAGGGATCACTTTTCAGTTAAATTTAAACACCTAAGAATAATTGTGTGTTAATTAAAGACTTCAACCAATGGTATTAAGTAGAATAAAAAAAATACTAAAAGGAATAAAGCAGTAAGTTGTTCCTTGACAGTCAGGACAAGGCCTGATCAAGTCATTGTTTCTCACAGTGTCCATTTCACTTCAACAGGCACTACCAAGACTGAACTATGTTTGGTGTTTTTAATGATGTGAAAAGTTCATTTTACCTGGCTGCCTAAAATGTACTGTCCCAGGCAAAAACAACTAATTCCAACAGCTGATTTATGATACGTATAATTATACAACTTTTTTCCCCCAAAATCTGATATAGCTAGGAGAGTTAAAAAAAAAAAAAACCAAAAAAAAAAAAACCAGCTGATTCTACCACTACCAAGTAATTAATGAGAGACATTTTTGGCAGAGGAAACCAGGGAAAGTGAAATAAATCTCTGGCAAATTGTCTACTGTCTTACCATTAAAATGAAATCATTACTTAGGACCTTCTTCCTGACTTCTTTTAAGTTCAAGTTTTAATGAGTTTTTGATTATTTATACCTTGGAGATAATTAAAAACCTGCAGGGAAGTGCCACACTAGGCAAAAACATCGAAGAAACAAAAAAATCACTGCCTGGCCTTTCTGCTGCCTCCCATCAGAGGAGTGTATAAGCACGTCTTTCAGCCTTTGCTTTGCATATTTCTTACCTTGGCTGCTTCTAAAGGCAAATCGTGGCGTCTATGTTTCCGCATCAGCACTGGATCAGAACCCATTCTACTGTGCCTTCCATTTACATTTGAACTAGCTGTGATTCCAGGCTTTGGAGAGCCATCTCCCAGGATGCGACAGCCCACCAACTGATTAGTCCCAAACACATCCCGAGGGCACCAGGCTTCAAGAGGCATTGGCTGGTCTCTGCAAGGCACACTTTCCACATGATGGAAGTGTCTGCTCAGTCTGTTTTCAGGGGGGATTGGGGGAGGTCTTTCCGGTGGAGGCGGAGGAGGATCTCTTAAGGGAGGAGGTGGTGCTGGGAGTGGTTTATCTTGTTTTCTCACCATGCAAGGAGAAGACTAAAAAGACACAAGAGAAAAAAAAATCCTGAAAATTGTACCATGTAGGCAATAACTTCTGTACTAGCATATTACTGCTTTTGTTTGCTAAATCATAATGGAGACTTTAGATTCCTAGACCCGACTTTTAATAACTTTCTTTTTAGCATTAGTTAATGAAATTTTTAAACTTTAATGAACAACTCATACACATATTTCATTGGGCTTTTTGAAAATTACAAATGAGTATATAAATGCAAATGTTATGATGTAGAAACTACACAGAAAAAAGTAGATCAAAATTATATCATGACTCCAATGTTATAACGATTTCATGGAAATAATTTATTTACTAGCATGTTTACAAATGAAATCCACCAAAATATCTGCCATCATTTTACTTTTCAAAGACCAATTTGCTTTGTAATACTTCCGGAAAATTAGGAGTATTTTTTAAACTTTTGTTTTCATTATTGCATTATAGAACACCTGATATGAAAAAATTTGTTCTGGTTTTGGTGTTTTATCATTTATTATGAGAATGCTGGCAAAAAATCACATATGATAAAACAACATTACTCATATAATTACTTGAATTTATTAGATTTTTGAAATGAAAAAAGAAAAGTCAATCTGATACTAACATGGAAACATGAAGATATAAACCGGTAAACTGAATCTGTGTGGCTCTCAGAGCTTTCAATCATTATTAGAAGATTCATCTAATGAATGATTTGGGCCTTTAATATTTAAAAATACTAAAAATTTTGTTTTGTTTACATAATTATGAATGACATTCTCTAATCACTTTAAGTGCTTTTAAAATGAAGTGAATTGTAATGTAAGCAAATATTACTAAAAATATTATCCTTCCAACCAATTTTAGACTATAAAGCATCTAAAAATGGAATTAATTTCTAAAATTTTAATAATAGTAATATATACCCTTATCAAATTTGGAAAAAACTCCATATAGAACTAAAATAAACTGTAGGCTTAATTTACAGTTAGAATTATATCTTTAATATTAAACAATAATGTAATTACTTTACAAACACTGTAATTCATAGTAATTAATTCTGCCACATATAAAAAGTACATATAATTCCCTCTTCTGAGTCACCTTGAAACACAGGTGGTAATTTATCACACCTTAAACCCTTATGCAAATATACTCCCATATCACATTTTTCTTGTCATGACATTATGAAAATGAGTGTAAAATACCATTTGATAACAGCATGCAAATTATTTTAATGCATATAATGACCTTTTAAATCCATTTTACAGAACGACATTCTATTTATTTGCCAAATCAGGGGCTACAGATATGTGCTCTGACTAATTATGTAACTTTTATGGTAAGAAAGCCAGGAATATGACAGTAGGCTCAACACAAACAAATGAGAAACTCACTGAAGTTACTCATAAACAATTAAGAATACAAGAAACATGAATAATAGAATGTAAAAAAACCCAATCAATCAATAATAGTCATATAAAGTCAATATCTGTGTTTCCAGGACAACGATTTACCTTCGGCGAACCAGTTGGGCTACCACAGGGAGAACGGGCTATGCCCTTCTGAATTAGATCCAGGCGAGGAGGCACTGGTGGCAGGCTGAGATGCGGGATTTGGAGAGGATCTGCCTGAGGCTTTCTTCTCTGGGCAAGGGGAGAGGACCCAGGTGATGTGACTGGTGAGTTTTGCCTGTCGGTGCACTAGAATAGCAAAGAGAGAAACACACTCCTGTTTATTCAATGTGAAGAATGTGTCTTTCAGTCCTTGTGGAAGGCATTTGGTTTGGATAAGTGTTTGCCATTGCATATTTGCTGAAATAAACTACTTTAGTTTCCTCTGATTAACAGATGCAAAGAGCCTCTTATTGTGCTTTAGGGTTAGTATTATGTAAGGAATAGATTTAATAAGTTTCTTGTACGAATTGCCTAGGAAAGAACAGCAAAAGTGTAAAGACAGTCAAATGTAGGAAATTTTTCAAGAAACCTGTTATGAGTTTTATTTTATAAGTAAACCAGAAAAACACAAAGCAGCAATGCACACTGCTCTTGGTTATCTGTAATATAAAATTTCCTTAGAGCTTTGTATATTCTAAAATTAGAAATTGCCTCGTTTCATAAAAAATATGTTTCAAGTGCATAGTTTATTTTCCTGTAAGTCAGTTAAGTCAGGAGAGGTTTTTTTAAAAATGTTTATTTGAATAAGCATGCTTGAACCCTAATATACTTTCTTAAGTCTTCACATAGAAAAGAAATCCTCAAGTTAATTTTTTTTTGGAAAAACAATGAACTAAATGTAGTAAAGTCTATCTGCTAAAAACTGGTAAGTTTCTATGTTACCAGATGTTTCCTATCTTTGTCAGGTATTTAAACCAGCACCAAAACCCAGTAACAAATACTTTAATTTGTACATATGCTCATGTAACACTTTCTATTTAGGGGAGATTTGGTTTATTTGTGTGTGTGTGCAGGCACATGTGCACGTATCTGTGTCTTAAGGTGGCATAACCTGATCCCTATTTGGTATAAAAATCATCCCAGCTAATCAAATAACCTTAATATAATAAATATACTGTTCTAAACTACCAGACAGTTTGTAGCTACACTGCCAGTTCTTTGAAGATCTAGGTTTTTTGCTTCCATTCGTTTTTTCGTTTGTTTCAAGTGCATAGTTTATTTTCCTGTAAATAACCTACCATGCTTTGATATTCATCTGTTTGGGAATCCTTTTTAGTAGTCATATTAATAAAGAATTTACGCTTGCCCCTAAGTAACTTTCCTCTTAACATCACCCACCTTTATAAAAGTTGATGTCTGTACCTGATGATTTAATTTGAATTTTAATAATACCAAGGAATATTTAATAATTCTGGCTAATAGATGTGTATTCAAATCCACACTTAGTTACAATGTGTCTTTTATCTTAATTAGCTAAAAATCATACTTCATTCAACTTTTTCAGTTTTTAGCTCATGTCCTATGCCATAGGATCATAAGCTACAGATTTCATCTAGGGCACTACATTAGTTTTAGTCATCAACTCTCCTTAAGAGTTCCTTAGACATTATTTTTCTTGGATGGGGGGGGGTGCCTTAATAGTTTTGCTGAGTATTGGTTAGGTATTTTATTTTATTTTTTATTTTATTTTTTATTTTTTTTTGGACAGGCAGAGTGGACAGTGAGAGAGAGAGACAGAGAGAAAGGTCTTCCTTTGCCGTTGGTTCACCCTCCAATGGCCACTGCGGCCGGCGCACCGCGCTGATCCGATGGCAGGAGCCAGGAGCCAGGTGCTTTTCCTGGTCTCCCATGGGGTGCAGGGCCCAAGCACCTGGGCCATCCTCTCCACTGCACTCCCTGGCCACAGCAGAGAGCTGGCCTGGAAGAGGGGCAACCGGGACAGAATCTGGCGCCCCAACCGGGACTAGAACCCAGTGTGCTGGCGCTGCTAGGCGGAGGATTAGCCTAGTGAGCCGCGGCGCCGGCCTTAGGTATTTTATTGAATGTCCTTTTATTGCGGTTTGTCTGATGGTTGGCTTTTGATTTTAAGTTTTTGGAAGGAAGACCACTGAACTGAAGTACCATTCTGACGACACCATGCCAAGGACCCATACAAACAACAGAACTGATTGCGGTCGATGTTGACCTTGCTTACTCGCCTGAGGTACTGTTTATCAGGTTAATTCACTGTGAAGTTTCTTGCGTTTTTCTCTTCCTTCCCATACTGTACTCTTCGCAAGAAAGTCATTGCACAGCCCACACATAAGGAATGCACAGTTATGCTTATTTTGTAAAGGCCTTTGAAAAATAAATTTGAATGGCTACTGGGTATTTATAGAAAGTGAATGAAATAATTACATCACAGAGATATCTATAGCCCAAGGTTTACTGCAGTGGTATTTACAATACCAATGATATGGAATCAACCAACATGTCAAATAGTAGATGAATGGATAAGGAAAATGTGGTATATATTTACCATTCTTAAATTTTTTTTAAAAAAATTACTTATTTGAAAGAGCAGAAGCAGGAGAGAGAGAGAGAGAGAGAGAGAGAGCGAGCGAGAGAAAATCTTCCATTTGCTGGCTCACTCCACAAATAGCCACAATAGCCAAATCAGGGATAGGCTGAAACCAGGAGACAGGAACCCCATTTGGGTCTCTCACATGGGTGACAGAGACCCAGGCAATGCTGCCATCATCCACTGCCTTCCCAGGTGCATTAGCAGGAAGCTGGATCAGAAGCTGAGCAGCTGGGACCTGAACTGGCACTCTGATAAGGGATACTGACATTGCAATCAGTATCTTAACCTGCTGTACAATACTTTCCCTTTTAAAAAATTTATTTGTTCATTTATTGAGCATCCAATGTAAAGGAAGAGAAGGAGAAAGAGAGATCTTTCATATACTGGTTTACTATCAAAATGCTGTAACAGCCAAAGCTGGTCCAGGCTGAAGCCAGGAGTCAGGAACTCCCTCTGTGTCTCCCACATGGGAGACAGGGGCCCAAGCACTGCTGCCATGCCAGGGGCATTAGCAGGAAGCTGAATCAAAAGCACAGCAGCTGGAAATTGGACCAGCACTCCCAATATGGTATGCTGGCACACTATAGTGCTGGCTCTCAAAATAAAATTTTATTCAACATAATAATGAAATCCTGTCATGTTCAGCACATGGAAAGAACTGGAGGACACTTAAGTTAAATGAAATAAGCAAGTCACAAATAAACAAATCCTGTACATTCTGAGTCATGTGTGGAACCTGAAAAAGTAATCTCATATTAAGGACAGAGATCCTACATGAGGAGTAAGTGCACAGTGACTCCTGTTGTTGACTTAACAAATTGACACTCTTGTTTTAGGCATCAGTAATCTCCCTAGGCTCCAGTCATAAGTTTCCAAGGCCATGGAAGCCCCCTGAGCTCTCAGACTTTGATCTTATTTCGACAAGGCCATAATCAAAGTGGAAGTTCTCTCCTCCCTTCAGAGAAAGGTACCTCCTTCTTTGATGGCCCATTATTTCTACTGGGATCTCACTCGCAGAGATCTTTCATTTAGGTCCTCTTTTTTTTTTTTTTTTTTTTTTTTTGCCACAGTGTCTTGGCTTTCCATGCCTAAAATACTCTCATGGGCTCTTCAGCCAGACCTGAATGCCTTAAGGGCTGATTCTGAGGTCAGAGTGCTCTTTAGGACATCTGTCATTCTATGAGTCTGCTGTGTATCCCGCTTCCCATGTTGGATCGTTCTCTCCCTTTTTAATTCTATCAGTTAGCTAGCCGGAGCCGTGGTTCACTAGGCTAATCCTCCACCTAGCAGCGCCGGCACACCGGGTTCTAGTCCTGGTCGGGGTGCCAGATTCTGTCCCGGTTGCCCCTCTTCCAGGCCAGCTCTCTGCTGTGGCCAGGGAGTGCAGTGGAGGATGGCCCAAGTCCTTGGGCCCTGCACCCCATGGGAGACCAGGATAAGTACCTGGCTCCTGCCATCGGATCAGCACGGTGTGCCGGCTGACTAAATAAAAGTTAAAAAAAAAAAAGTAATCTCATAGAAGTAGCGAGTAGAATGGTTGTCATCAGAGAACAGGAAGGGGAGGAGGGAGGTAGGTTAGAGGGAATTACCTTAGCTAGGAAGAATCTAAACATCTAAATGGTCTACAGCACAGGAGAGTAACTGTCATCTATAATATGTATATAGGGAGTTTTCAAAATAATTAGAAGTGTTCCATGGTAGTCAACACATAAAATGACAAACGTTCAAGATGGGAATGCTAATCATCTTGACTTGACCATTACACTTTGTACACATATATCATGTTATCACACTTTTACATGTGTAAAAATATATTCTAAATTTAAAAAGAAAAATAAATTTCAGTGACTCACCAGAAGTTTCTAGTCCATATTTCAGATATAACCGAATATTTTTATGACTGCTAAACTAAAAGTTGGTACCAAATAACTTAACATAATTCATTAAAATCATACAGGCTTTTATATAACAATCCTAAGAACATCTTCCTTTGAGCAATTTTGTGATTCTTCTACTACATATATTTTTATTACCTTCATATAAATACAAATATTTTTTCAATTGTCACTATGCTGAAGGACAAAAAGTAGAATCTTACAGTCATCAACTTATTTTAATGACACCAGTAATTCCTAAAAAATAACAGTTCTACCCAAAAAGTCATGGTGCTTCACACGGTCACAGTTGGAAACCTGTGGAGCAAAACTGTTCCCCAAATCATCAGAGCAGAAAGAATTCCTAATGTAAAGCTATTTGCATCCCAGAATTGTAGCACTGCAGATCAGATGTCACGGGGCATCTGATTCTCGACCTTTCATAGCTGCAAAAATGACAGTGTTCGCAAAGCAACAAAGCAACAAAGCAACAAACTGATACCTGACAAATATGTTTCGTTGATCTGGCTTCTATGTTTTACAAAGAAAAATCAAGAAGCAGAACTATTCATACACTTTCAAGCCAAATTACACACACGAGACACATACACACAGAATGCACAGCGCTTTCTTCATTTAGCTTGCAGACATTTCTCCGTGCTAGCTGCACGCACTGCAAAGTCTGCTAGATAGGATCTGGGCTCACCACAGCTTCACTTCAACAAGTATTTTCCCACTTCCCTTATTACCTGAAAGAAGGCACAGAATTGTAATGGAGCCAACAGCCTATCATCACAGTTTAGAACTTCACTTTCAGCTTAGACTGAATTAATTACTAATATTTAAGCAGTTACTACATTATGAGCATGTTTAAATAGTGAAATGGATCTGACTTGAAATATGTGAAGAGCTTCGATACTTAGTATGATGAAAATCCTCAGAGCAGAATTCAAACCAGTATGTGTGGTGAAGTAATAGCCTGAGTGTTTAGATTCTTTCATTAGATTCTTTTATTCTACAAGGGAGCTTCACAAAGTCTTTGGAAAAACGGAATTAAAACGTAAATTTATCTTAGTACAAAAAATATTTGAAATCCATGCAAATGAAGGATCTTCAGGAAATTCATGCAAACTGTGTATTATGAAAAAATTAGGAATGAAATTCCATTACTCCATGAACTTTTTGAAGTACCCTTTTATAACACTGATTCTTTATAATATGTGCATTTCTGTTGGTATTTTAAATGACTTAATTCTAGAATAACACAATTTTCCTCTGTACAGGTAGTCACTGGGTAGCAGTTATGTAAATTATTGAAATTGTAAATAACAACAGTAGCATTTTGTTGACAGGGAGTCATGAGTTTCACTTGTGGTTAACTAGCAAACTAAGCGCTGTGCCAACTAATTACAAAAAACAAACATCTTTTTTTTTTTTTAAATTAACCATAATAATAAACGTATAAAGTGACTTCAACACAGATTTCCTATGAACAGCACTTAAAGTTCAGCTAAAACATTAAAATGCAATTTATTATTGGAAAAATCATTACAATACTGTTACCTGCTGATCATAGATGATCATAGATGAAATTTAATCCATTTTATGGGGATATTATAAAATAAAATCTTCTGTAAAACACTTTATTTTTATTTGGATGATATAGTTAGGAACATTGACCAGAAGAGACAAAATGAAATCTGGTAAAACATATCCAGAGTTTCAGTCAGTCTGTTTTTCTTTAACATCAAAATATAATTCCATTAGAGATACCTTCAAATAAAATGTCCTGACCTTGTTGTTTCATATTTTGGCCTTGACAATTCTTCGTACCAACAGGCCTAAAGAAAGCCACCAGTAACAAAATCCAATATCTAAATAAATAGTTAAAAGTTTTATTCAAAATTCAAATAGAAATGACTCTCAGAGTATTTTCTGTTATTTACAAAGACTACTAAAGGTTACCAGAAAAACAAATTTAGAATTGACTTTAGCACCATTTTTCTTTCTCTTCTTACCCTAGCAAATACTGTAAATACAGAAATAACAAATAAAAAGAAAAGTAGTTTGGAAATTGAAATAGGCTTCTAAGTGTAGTTATAGATGTTGTCATAGTGTTTGCCATAATAAATGAATTTTACTGCTTTTGGTATTCAACACCTTGTGACTTTCAAATTTTCTGTTATTTCACTTTTTCTGTATTCACTATAAAATATAATCTCACTATAGTGAGAATTAATAGAAAATATAAGGTTGTGAAAAATACATACACATAGCCATTGGTAATGGCTCCTAGTCATCTAGGCAATTTTGTATCTCATCTATATTGGTTAGCATAAAGCCAAAAGAATTTTAGCTTCCATTAAACATTCTTGAAACAAGTTGTCAAAAGGGTGAATTATATGCATGTAACAGGCATTCACATGGGTATTCCCTTGCTATGAACACTTAGGTTCTGATTTTTTCTCTATTCTAAAACAGTATCATAAAAAAGTCTTTAATCATGCATCTTTTAAATTTAAAGGAAAGAATCATAGACTTTTTTTGAGCACAGGAAAATAAATTCATAATTGGGTCAGAGTTTATGAACATACTTAAAAGACTCTTCCTGTCCAGATGGCAAAACCAATTTATTCTCCCACCAGCTGTGTGTAATAATTACCATTACACAAAACTCAAAGGTGTATTTTTTTATTTTTACACACTTGATTGGAATTTTTAATGGCCTACATCAATGTTTAAATTTGAACTTTCTTGACACAGAATTAAAAAAAATTCATAATATTTGTTGAGCATGGGTATACTTCATTGAGTTGCTGGTTTTTATCCTTGTCTCTCATATCACTTTATTTCCTCATATTGATTTAAATGTGCTTTTTGCATACTGGGAGTAAGCCTTTATTTATCTGTTACAATTATTGTAACTACTTTTTTTTCCACTTTACTTCATTTTCTATTGCTTTCATGATAAAGATTTCATCTCTGCTCATCTGGTTTTTTTTTTATTTTTTTTTTTATTTTTTTATTTTTTTTTATTTTTTTGACAGGCAGAGTGGACAGTGAGAGAGAGAGACAGAGAGAAAGGTCTTCCTTTGCCGTTGGTTCACCCTCCAATGGCCGCCGCGGCCGGCGCGCTGCGGCCGGCGCACCGCGCTGATCCGATGGCAGGAGCCAGGAGTCAGGTGCTTTTCCTGGTCTCCCATGGGGTGCAGGGCCCAAGCACCTGGGCCATCCTCCACTGCACTCCCTGGCCACAGCAGAGGGCTGGCCTGGAAGAGGGGCAACCGGGACAGAATCCGGCGCCCCGACCGGGACTAGAACCCGGTGTGCCGGCGCCGCTAGGCGGAGGATTAGCCTAGTGAGCCGCGGCGCCGGCCTCTGCTCATCTGGTTTTGATCTCCTAATGAATAATGACAGGGTCATTTCCTTTTTTTGCCACTGCTTAAATGAACTACTTCCTTTGTCACTCCTTCCTTACTATCTGTTCATGCTTAAGTTATGGCAAATATAAGTAAACTGTGGAAAGATTAACTAATATGATACAATGGATAGAATGTGAAATTTACTGTATGGAATCTGTTGTACAATATCCAGAGTCATTTATTTAGAGGTAAATTCAGAAGTTAAAAAATCGAATCATTCTTTCAGTTACACGGTATTGATTAGTGTAATTTCATTCTTTTATCTTGTTTTTAGGTAATTCTCTTTTTTTCCCCCTAGTATTACACTGCTTTCAGAACTTTAGAATGAATCATCTTATTTCATTTTGGCTCTTTTCAATACACAGAGAATGGGATCTACCTTGATTCTTGCCTGTATTATGATCATACTGGCTTATTTGTCTAACTAACCATTTCTCTTGAATGCTTTAATCCTGGCAGCTGATGAGTACATCTTTATAGTCTGGAATCTGGGGGCTTTAGAAATTTAAAGACCACATAGCATTCTTTTATTTCTACAGGCTCATCAATTTTTCCCAGCCCTTTGCTTCTGGAAATGATAAACACTATTCTTCATTTCTCTGACAAAATTTACAGAATTCTTTAGTACTTAGAATGTGATGCTAAAAACTACTAAAAAGACTAGATAAATCCTCATTTGCAATTTTAACAGAAAACCCTGAAAGAAAAAGCCAAAGTAGTACTCAAAAGCCTATCTCAGCACTTTGAGCAATTACTAATAATAATCGGGAATCACTCTATTTTAGTCACTCTTCTTTGGTTTCAGCCACACATTTCAAGAATGGTTTTATAAAAGCTTTAATAGGATCCATTATAATGGAAATGGCAAAACACTTGGTAAGAAATTTCAAGATCAGTCAAGTCATAATAAAAACAGGACAAGAGCAAACTCTCTTCAATTACTAATAAAATAAGGGTACTGACAATCCCAGAGATAATCAAAGACAATTTGATGATAATTCTAACAGGATTTTTACTTAATAAATTTTCACATCTGATCAATGTACATATACATGTTGTAAAAAGGTTGATGGGAAACACTCCGACAAACGTTTCTCTCTCTAAATGTATGAAAGTTAATGAAACACATGAATATATCTTGTTATCACATATATTACAATATTATAAGTACAGTTTCTTTGCCACTAAGTATTCTCTTATTTTTTTGTGCTCATATTAATTTGTGAACATAAAATCAAAACTACTTACCATAACAGCCTATACAGAATATTATTCAGAAGGTAGATACTACAAAAACCAACTGAGCGTGCACACATGCAAACACATACACTCATATCCATTCATGTGTACATTATAGTTTAAGTAGAAGTGATGTATGTTATTTATTTTGGAACAACTCTCAGGTCCCTTTCAGAAAGTAAATAAAAGTTCATATGAGGAATGTTGTGTATAAATGCAAAGTTTTCTGTTCATTCATAGTCACATTTCAAGAAGCATCAATCTGTAAGAATTTAGGGAGAAAAGCAGAATGAAACAGAAAAACACTCAAAGTAAGAGGAAAATCATGTTGAATTTCTTTCTGTGAGAACAAAAGGTAGGCACCCTGATATCTTACAAAAAATGTAGGTATTTCATCAGTGTATAAAATGAATGCACTAATTTAATACTTGAATTATAATCCATGTCCACCAGTAACTTCTGGAAATTTTCAAATACTACAAATTAGAAGCAATAAAGAAGACAGAGACAGATTCTTGACTGCAATAAGAGTTCATCTTTCTCTGAGGTTTGACAGAGAGGTGGGTCAACAAAATTCCCAATAGGGTCTGCTTTAAAGTAGTACAGTCTCACATGTGGAAATAACCCCAAGGGCACTGTTCTATTAAAATACTAAACACTGTTAACTAGGATACTGCTTCTCCTTGAAGTAATCTCTTATGGGAGGGACATAATCTCTAGGCTGTGATCAGTCTCCACAACCTTCAAATTTCTTTGAAGTTTCACATTTTAAACACATTTATATGAATTTTGCATCTTGAGCCAAATATAGGTGTGATTCTAATTTAAATTTATGGTCCCCTTCCCTTCATATATCCTACCCTTAAATCCTGTAGGAAAATGTAAGCTTCCAGAAATATATTGTGTTGGTAGTAGTGGTTTCTAATGCTATTTGGTTCACTCAGCTGTGTAACCATTTTTGAGAAGGCAGGGAAGGGTGACATATAATTCAGAAATATTTTCATAAAAATGGGTGCAAAACAAGAACATTCTGAGCATAAAGAAATAAATTGTAGACACTAAAAACAATCTTTAAATAAACACCTCTTGCTCCCAAAATACAAAGTAAAGCTGATGTCATGAAGAAATTACTACCTGGGTACTCTAGTTTTTTGTTCTACTTTACAGAATACTTAATCATTTCAATTTACTTATATAGAAAATAAAGACATTTCAAGTTTATTTACTCCTAAAATAATATTTCAGCTGATATGCTGGCAATTTTGCATTTTCTATAAGTTTGAAACATAAAACACAGCTTAACAGCATATTATTTTATTTATTTATTTTTAAATTTATTTGACAGGTAGAGCTATAGACAGTGAGAGAGAAAGAGACAGAAAGAAAGGTCCTACCTCCGCTGGTTCACTGCCCAAATGGCCGCCAGGACCACTGCTGCGCCAATCCAAAGCCAGGAGCCAGGTGTCTCCTCCCAGTCTCCCATGCGGGTGCAGGAGACCAAGCACCTGGGCCATCCTCCACTGCCCTCCCGGGCCACAGCAGAGAACTGGACTGGAAGAGGAGCAACCGGGACTAGAACCTGGCGCCCATACGGGATGCCGGCACCACAGGCGGAGGATTAACCAAGTGAGCCACGGCACCAGCCCAATAGCAAATTATTTTAATATGATCATACAATGAAATTATATCCATGTAGGCAATGCTATTATTAATGAAATACAACCAACTGCTTGTTATAACACAGTTTTGCTCTCTAATTCTTCCTAAACACCAACACTTCTATCTAAAACAAAAAACTGGGGCCAGCGCTGTGGCATGGCAGGTAAAGCCGCCACCTGCAGTGCTGGCGTCCCAATAGGCGCCAGTTTGAGTCCCAGTTGCTCCACTTCCGATCCAGCTCTCTGCTATGGCCTTGGAAAGCAGTAGGAAGAGGGCCCAAATCCTTGGGCCCCTGCACCCGTGTGGGAGACCCAGAAGAAGCTCCTGGCTCCTGGCTTTGGATCAGAGCAGCTCCAACCTTGAGGCCAACTGGGGAATCAACCAGCAGATGGAAGACTCACTCTCTCTCTCTCTCTCTGTAACTCTTTCAAACAAATACATAAATCTTAAAAAAAAAAAAAAAAAAAGGAGGAATCTGGAAAACATCATGCTGAGTGAAATAAGCCAGTCCCCAAGGGACAAATATCATATGTTATCCCTGATCAGTGACAACTAACTTAACACCAAAAAGTAAACCTCTTGAAGTGAAATGGACACTATGAGAAACAATGTCTTGATCAGCCCTTGTCCTGACTGTTGAGGAATAACTTACTATTTTATTCCTTTTAGTATTTTTTTGTTCTACTTAATACCATTGGTTGAACTCTTTAATTAACACACAATTATTCTTAGTCATTTAAATTTAACTGAAAAGTGATCCCTGTTAAATATAAGAGCAGGAATAAGAGAGAGACGTACAGTTTGGCACATGCCCACTCAGCCTTAACCCTAATGGTAGAGCTAGAAATGTGCCAGGGGATTCCAATTCAATTCCATCAAAGTGGCATGTACTGATGCCATCTTACTTATTAAAGTGATCAGTTTAAGTTCATAATTGATCAAAAAATATAGGGTTAAGTGTCAAAGGGATTACATAAATAAGACCAATGTCTGCAAATAATAATTGATAGAATTAAAAAGGAGAGAATGATCCTACATGGGAAGCAGGATATGCAGCGGACTCAAAGAATGGCAAATGCCCTAAACAGAACTCTGGCCTCAGAATCAGCCCTTAAGGCATTTGGATCCAGCTAAAAAGCCCATGAAAGTTTCATGGGCATGGAAAGCCAAGACATGGTGGCAAAAAAAAAAAAAAAAAAAAAACAAAAAACTAAATGAAAGATCACTGTGAGTGAGATCCCAGCAAGAACGGGCCATCAAAGAAGGCAGTACCTTTCTCTAAAGGAAGGAGAACTTCCACTTTGAATATAGCATTTTCTAAACAAGATTGGAGTTGGTGAACCCAAGAGGGTTCCATAGCCTTGGCAGCTCATGGCAAGAGCCTCGGGTGATTAGTGACGTCATAAATAAGTGTGTCAATTGTTAAATCAACAATGGGAGTCACTGTACACCTGCTCCCCATGTAGGACCTGTGTCCTTAATGTGTTGTACTATGCAAATTAATGGTAAAACTACTACCCAAACAGTACTCTATACTTTGTGTGTCTTTGTGGGAGCAATCTGTTGAAATCTTTACTTAGTATATACTAAGTTGGTCTTCTTTATATAAAGATAATTGAGAATGAATCGTGATGAAGAATGGGATGGGAGAGGGAGTAGGAGATAGGATGGTTGCGGGTGGGAGGGAGGTTACGGGGGGAAAAGCTGCTATAATTCAAAAGTTGTACTTCGGGAATTTATATTTATTAAATAAGAGTTAAAAAAACTTTCATGAATGTCTCAAAAAGTCTGATGTTAATTATTAAAACACAATGGTACTTGTGGAACTTTTAACACCATATATATAAAAATGTAACAACCAACACTTCGCATTTACCAGATGCCCAGACTGTTTTAATAGTTCTATATGTATTAATCATTCAATCTTAATACGAATAGGTAGGATTTTGCTGACAAGGTACTTGAGGCACCAGCCAGGCTAGCAGAGGTGGAGTGTGGGAATCTGTGGGTTTTAACAGGAAGTAGTTTAATAATGCAATTCATATTGATAATACCAGTAAAACTATAACATCAATCCAGGCCATTTGACTCCAAGGTTTATAATTCAACTTAAGAATGGAACAGCACCAGTGTCACCTCCTTTTCTAGGGCCTACGTGTGCTCAGGTACCATGTGAAGCTCTGATCAGGAAAGGAGGACAAAGACACAGCTCCTGCCCTCAAGGAGCTGACAGCCTACCAGAGGACGTAAATTCCAAACTGAGAATAAGCATTCGAGTGCTTGCTGCTCCTACCACACTATGTATTCAAACCAGTTCTGTGGAGTATCTAACCATGTCTTCAAGGATTCCTATGACATCATACAATACTTAGAGAAGGTAGCTGCTTCTTTTTTTCATCTATAAAGAAAATACCAGTATTCTGCATTCAGAGCTTTGAGAAAATTCATAACAGAATGCAATTAAAACAAAAACCTGTGCTTTTAGATTGCTACTGTCATTCTTGACTCCAGCTAAGTGTTACACTAAGAGGTGAGATCTACTGGCACTGTGGTCAGAAAAACTTTTCCTCGGTGAGTTACAGGATGGGTAACATCTCTTGTCTTGCCACTCAATGGCAGCATTATCCCCCATATGTCTGTCATTGTGAGGTGCAAAAAATGGTCTTGTTATTTCTGAATATCCTCAAGTAAGTAGGACTGTCAAGTTGAAAACCATGTTATACCATTTGGGAAGTTTAATTTTATTTTGTTTTTCATTTTTCCTGTAATCTTTGTTCTTACTGCCCTACCATAGACTCTAGTCCTGAGGCTGTAATTCAAATAAAAAACATAGGAAGTCAAAACCTTCTACAAAAGATGCAAAAACACTGATCTAAACAGATAAATCTTACTTCAGGATCAAGAACAACATAGAGCATTTCTCCATACTTATTATTAATAGAAAAAGCAATAATTAGATAATAATAAATAGTTTTAGTTAGCAATATGTCTCCTACTTGATGAAGGCAACATTAGGAAAATGTATATTAAAAGAGAATAGTTCCCATGATCTCTGGGCATATTAATTTTTGTCCTAATATGGTCCTTCATTAAGATTTTTAAAAATCTTAAGAAAATGTCATGTATAAGACATTAGGAGTTAATCTAGGGTTCATTCAGTGGGTCAATCTATCATAGGACTTATTTTGTACGTAATCTTATGAATCTAGTGATTAACATGTTCTATCAACACAATAGCTAATAAACTGTTTGACTACTCATATCTTTAGCAAAATAAAACAAAGTAGCATCAGGTACATTTTCTTAGCTCTGATCTGATAGAAATCGGACAGAGGCTGTGACTGTCCTACCAATCACACACTGGACTTTTCTGAAGGCTCGTGTCAGATCCAATTACCCTGGAAATCTGAAAGCTTGAGAACTCAGGCCATGATACAGATTAAGGCACAATCAAAAACATCTTCTAGTTAAAATCATATAAAATATCTTCCGCCTAGGAAGGCAACCAATCTAATATACTATAGACTCACTGGGTTCTATTTGCTTCTGTAAATAACAGAATTATTAACTGCTTTTAACTTACAAAATAAATAAATAAAACTACATTCTATATGTTCAGCATGCCACTGTTTATACACTCCAGCTGTGGGATATTACTACAGTAACAGGAATACAGAATCAGCTCAGTTCTCTATGCTATGATGAAAGCGTTACTAATTTAAAGAATGCAATATGCTGAAGACAGGCAGAAACAATTTCACAGTATAGTTAGTCATCAACTTGCTCATACAAGAGGAGAGAGATGAGATGAGTATTTGAAATGACAGGAAAGTAATTGAATCATTCTGTTGACAATGACTGACAGTCAGTCTTGAAGTTGAGAAACTGAAACATTTTAAACATGAATGAATGAATGAATGAATGCCCAAATAAGGCAACAGAATGATTGGTTAAAAAAAAAGTGATGAAGCAAATATGGATAGTAGAGCTAACTTTTTCAAAAGGGCTGATACTTGTTTATAACCTCTTGTAAGACAGATCTGAATAAAACTTATTCCTGTGACTTTTCACACACATCTAGTCTTCAGATTGGCAAAATTTTAAAAACTGCATATCAAGTCACTGCCCACAAGGAATATGTGTGAATGTGCTTCCACTAATTGGTTCATTGAGCAGATATTTACTGAATGTGGTTAGGTGCCAGGGGACACAAAGATGAAGAAGATAATGTCCCTGCCTTTAAAAATTAATATTAATGGAGAAGACAGTCCTCAAAGTAAAATAGAACAACTTAGTATGATTCCCGAAATAGAGGTTCAGATGAAATACTATGGGGACATACTGTCACAGCCATATTTTCCCATCATTCATAAAAGATTGACGCTTGGCTGCACACCAAAATGCAGGGTTTATTAAAAAGGTAAGTGGCAGATTTATGAAACAGTATAAAATTCATAATCAGTTTAATTGACAAGAGGCACATCACTTGACATAGAGACTGAGTTGACTATGATCCCCCACCTCAAAACAAATAATTAAAACTTCTTACATTTCTAAAATATTATTCCACCATAGAAACTATGGTACAGACTGTAGTGAAATATTTATTAGATGATATTGTTGACTGCCAAATGAGCCATAGAAGTATAACTTCTGGGATAGTAGTACCAGAGAGCTTTCTTCCTTTTGTGGGATAAACCAATAGAAAGGATTAATGTAAAAATTTCTCAGCTCCTTTGACAGAAGTGTACCAATGTGTCAGGAAGAACAAAACATGCATGGTCCAGGGAGAGGCTGAAAGGATCAGGAAAACCACTAGAGTCAACCTGGAACATGTGGCTTCTCATTTTATGTTACCAGCATTTACGTCCAACTGTCGATGCCAGTAGAGAAAAAAGGTTAGAGATTTACCTTGATTTAGTGGGAAACAGGCTAAGAATGCAGCTTTTCCCAAACTCATATAGAGCAAATGGTGCTTCCCTCAAGCAACAAGGAATAAAAAGTTCTTGAAAAAATTACTCTAAAGAAGAAGAAAATTCATTTAAGTAAAGGAAATTGAAATGCTTTTTTCCTAGCTAGAAAAAAACACTGCTACCTAAGTCACCTGAACTCCTTGAGCTACTACATGTTTCTCAAATACTTTTCTGTCGTTCCTTGTTACCCATGGGTTCAATAAATATTCCTTAAAAGCTCAGTGTATTCAGCACTTGGGATTGAAAACTTTTTCTTCAATGGTCACATAGTAAATATATTAGGTTTTGCAAGCAAGCTATAAAATCAAGGAAATTATGTAGATATGTATAATAATTATTATTTAAATATTTTATTATATATATTTAATATATGGTGCATATTTGCATTTAAATATATCAAAAGGCATCTTTAGTTTGCAGTAAAAAGGGCCATAAATAGTGAAAATTAGGCTGGCACCATGGCTCACTAGGCTAATCCTCTGCCTGTGGTGCTGGCACCCCAGGTTCTAGTCCCAGTTGGGGCACGGGGTACTAGTCCCGGTTGCTCCTCTTCCAGTCCAGCTCTCTGCTGTGGCCCGGAAAGGCAGTGGAGGATGGCCCAAGTGTTTGGGCTCTGCATTCCCATGGGAGACCAGGAGGAAGCACCTGGCTCCTGGCTTTGGATCTGCGCAGTGCGCCGGCCTCAACGTGCTGGCTGTGGCGGTCACTTGGGGGGTGAACCAAAGGAAAAAGGAATCCCTTTCTCTCTGTCTCTCTCTCTCTCTCTCTAACTCTGCCTGTCAAAAAAAAAATAGTGAAAATTAATAAACAATATGCAAATATTTTATTCTCTTATAAACTTACAGGAGTGCTATTTTTCTCATTTATTTCAGATGGAGATATGAGGCTCAGATACTGAGTCAAATAACTCAGTATTAACCCGTAAGTTGTAGAGTCAGGATTCCAAGTTGTATCTTTTCCAAAAGAACAAACATTATCTCTGACACTCCACAGATAGCGCTCTCACATTCATACAGATGAAATGAATTCTGCTAATTCCTATTATAGAGGATATCTGAGAATATTTATCACATGACATTAATTTTAACTAATAATTGGTAATAGTAAATATTTATGATTTCAATGAATTAACACTGTTCTAGTTTCTTAAATCTTTGATTTCATTTAATCATCATAGCACCTCACAGAGAAGATACTGTTATTATTCTTTTATACAAAAGAAGAAAAAAAGAGAGAAGTTAAATCATTTCCCAAAGATTCCCCCACATTAAGAACTAGTGCTTTATTTCAGGTATTTGTAAAGTCAAAACTCTAGTTGTTTTGAGGTTCAGCTCAATTCTCTCTTTCAATTTGAGATTGTTTTTTCCCTCATTGTTGAGAAGTAACTAAGGTAGTTAGTGTTCCCAAGGAATAATTTCCTCATGTTTTCCATCCCTTAAGTCAAAGAACACATAAATCAAAACCAAAAGCTAATCATACTTGCTGAAATTAAAGGATGAAATAAGATATAGATTTTGTGGGTGATGCTAACACTTCTTCATACATAACACTTTTTATGTAAAAAAAATCCCAAGAAAATGCCATTTGACAGCACGGGCCAGGGGAATCAAGAAAGTCAGGTGCTTTCCAAGGGCCAAATTCTGTCAGAGCCCCTACAAAATGTCTCATTTGTTCTCTGCACCCAGTGTTTCCTTGCTACATATTATACAGTATCAACACTCTACTTAGATGGCAAATAGTTTTCAAGCTGTCAGAACCTGAAAATGCCATGGAAATTTCTGATGTCAAAGTTGAAAAGGTTTTGTAGGTCTTTTCAACTTGGTAGGGATGAGTGCCGTGATTGAGTAGCCTTGCCTGCCATGAATAAGGAAGAAAGGTGGTATCATATTTGCGGACAATTCTGTATCACTTGTTCCCATTTCTCTGTCAGGATATAAAACTTCTGAGTAAAATCTGAATTTCATGTATCATTCATCAGAGAGAGAAGCCTGGTGACTATGAATTCAGCTTTTTTGACCACTGTATTTATGGGTTGAAATTAATCAACTGGCATTCTGTTCCATTTACTAGTCTTTTGTGAAGTTGGTTATACAAAATCCAATCAGTATCATCCATTCTCCGTGTGCTTGACAAGATCAATTTTCTGAGTTGTCAGTATTGATGAACAAACCTCAAACTAAAATACCAAGATGGCCTTCCTATTAGGAAAGAATTCTATCAGGCACTTTTTCACTTTAATAAAGACAATTATTATCAAGCTCAGCTTTACCATTTCCAAGTTTAATAATTTCTTTTCTTAAATTCTTCTTTGTGAATTGATTATTGCCATGATTATGTTAAATCTAATACTAACACTCCCACTATTTCTCATCTTGATTTTAAAATCAGTGAGAGTACCTTGAGTAGTCTAGTACTCTCTCCATTGTATTAGTTTGTCAACATCACTTACACTGGCATCTTCTTTTCCCAGAATCCCTCTTTCCCAAATTCAGATATACCCATATCCTCCTTTGTGACATCATCATTTTATGTTCTCACACTCCCCTTTCTGAACCCATGTTTAGGTTTACCTTTCGAACATTTGCCAACCGATTCATCATCAAGGACTCCTCTCGATCATCATCGTCATCCAAGTCGAGCATGGGCATGCCAAAGGGGTCAATGATGCTGCAGCACCTGGAGCCTTCATCTCGAGGATCAAATGGATCCACAATTATGGGCTCAGTTCCTTTTATTTCACAACGACAGAAGGGGCAGCCCTGGCCATCGGATTCCTGAACGAACAGAGAAAAGGCAGTAATTGGTCTTTGTTGAAAACAGATCGTAGTGAGAAGTACCAATATTCTACAACTACCAAAAAAGTTGCAAAGAGGTTTTTGGGTAAAAGGCGGAAGAAGTTTGCTCAGAAGAAGTAATGGGAGCATAATAGGGAGTCAACAAAATACATGACACATGTTTAGAACCTTGTATTTCTCAAGAAGAAATATTTCTTTTATTTAAAAAAAAAAGACTGAGTTGCCAAAGAAAAGGAGCCTTTTTATTTCCCTGAATGTTCATTTATAATTCTAATGTATCAAGAGCCCTGTCAAAAACTAGAGATTGAATCATATTCTTCTTTACTGACAAGACTGCAGAACTAATTAAACATTCTATAAAAAGGGCATTTTGACAAGAAAAAAAATAAAAGTTGTGGTATTGATAGGAAGAATCCATTTAAAAATCTGGAAAAGTTCCTGCGAATATAAATATTGCCAAATATTTCCATTTTAGTTGCCAGGTCTCTAAAAATCTTGATTTATAAGGAATTAGAGAAGAAAAATATGGCAAATATATTATACTGTGAAACCAAAAGCCTATCTCATCTGGACATAGTTCATTTAGAATATAGTATTCTTGCCCATAATCTTGCTTTCAAATTAGATACTGCCAAAAGATTTGTACAAAAGCTTTTGGGCTGGAAATCATTTATTCATAATGATAGGTGGCTTTGTTCAAAGTCTCCCAAATTAATTTCTCAGAACTAACTGCATTAACAATTAAAAACTGGCAAAGAATTAGGACAAGCTTATTTTCTTGCCCTGTAGAGATAGATGGCAAAAGATAGTCACCACCCTATTTTTCTTTTTGCATTACTATCTGATATTATTAGTGTTTTTTTTTTTTAAGATTTTATTTCTTTATTTGAGAGGTAGTTAGAGACACTGAGAGGGAGAGACAGAGAGAAAGGTCTTCCTTCTATTGGTTCACTCCTCAGAGGCCTGCAACAGCTGGAGCTGTGCTGATCCGAAGCCAGGAGCCAGGTGCTTCTTCCTGGTCTCCCATGCTGGTGCAGGGACTGCTCTCTCAGGCCATAGCAGAGAGCTGGATTGGAAGGAGGCAGCTGAGACTAGAACCTGCATCCATATGGGGTGCCGGCGCCGCAGGTGGAGGATTAACCTACTGCGCTACAGGGCAGGCCCCTATTAGTGTGTTATTTTACAAGTGGTCAAAATCATAAAATCACTTTAGGGCAGAAACAGATGAATTAGCAGCATTTTGGGGATAAAACAGGATGCAGAGAGAGCTAATACTTGGAACTGTTCACTTGTTTAAATGTGAGATGCGTGATCTACCTGCTCTACAGGGCTCACATTAGTGGTGGAAGAATTCTTTTGCTCTCCTCTCAGGGGCCAATTACCACGCATTTACTCTGTGGCAGACTTTATGTCAAATAACATACTTTTTCTTTCTTTCCTTTTTTAAAGATTGGTTTATTTATTTGAAAGGCAGAGTTACAGAGCCAGAGGCAGTGTGGGGAGGGGGGTGGGTGGAGGAAGAGAAAGAGAAAGTCTTCCATTTGCTGGTTCACTCCCCTGATGGTCACAACAGCCAGAGCTGCTCTGACGTGAAGCCAGGAGCCAGGAGCTTCTTCCAGCTCTCCCACGTGGGTGCAAGGGCCCAAAGACATGGGCCATCTTTCACTGCTTTCGCAGGCCATAGAAGAAAGCTGGATCGGAAGTGGGGCAGCCTGGACTCAACTTAGCGCCTAAATGGGATGCCAGCACTGCAGGAGGCAGCTTTACCCACTACACCACAGCGCCAGCCCCAGCACACTTTTTCTAAGCTTAACTCAGATTAATAAATTGAATATCTTCTTTGTCAGGTAAATTGTCAAAAAAAGCGAAAATCACTCTGGATTACTTAAAAGAAATTAACATTTCCTTATTCATCTGCTTTTACATAATTTGGTAAAGAAACTTGAAATGGTAACATCATTGAATCAAGGTGGTGTGAAAAAATATATTCATGTCAACACCGGTGCTTTTGTGTGCCTAATACCATACACTGTTCAGGACTGGTGGACTTCTAACCCTTTAAACATTATTTTGTCCATCGTTTTACAGACAGTTAAACTAAGACAACTTTTTTTGGTTTAGATAACTTCTTTATGCTCATATTTTTAAACATAGGAGTAGGTTTTTAAGGAAATCTAAACTTTTTCCCTATCTTTCAATAATAAGAATATTCAATTTTTTAAAGAGTATATTCAATATATACTATCATTCAGGGAAAATTTCCTTACCATAAAAGTCAAAAGAGATTCATATTATGTAAAGTCAAAAGAAATCCACATTATGTGCCTGTGGTGAAATCTACTTCCATTTCAGCACAAGAAAACAGTAAAAAGGGGGTTGGCATTGTGGATGGCAGCATTCCATACTGCAGAGTCAGTTGAGTCCTGACTGCTCCACTTCTTCTTCTTCGTTTTTTTTTTTTTTTTTTTTTTTGGAGATTTTATTTATTTATTTGAGGGGTAGAGTTACAGACAGTGAGAGGGAGAGACAGAGAGAGAAGTGCCAGGAACCAGGTCTTCTTCCTGGTCGCCCTCATGGGTGCAAGCCCCAAGGACTTGGACCACCTTCTACTGCTTTCCCAGGCCACAGCAGAGAGCTAGAATGGAAGAGGAGCAGCCAGGACTAGAATCAATGCCCATATGGGATGCAGGCGCTGCAGGTGGAGGATTAACCTACTGCGCCATGGTGCTGGCCTCATGACTGCCCCACTTCTAACCCAGATCCCTGCTAGTGTACCTGAGAAGCCAGCACAAGACAGCTCAAGTACTAGGGTCCCTGACATCCATGTGGGAGATCAGGATGGAGTTTCTAAGTCTTGACTTCGGTTAAGCCCATACCTGGCTGCTGTGGGTATTTGGGGAGTGAACCAATGGATGGACGATCTCTCTGTGTTTCTCCCTCTCTGCCACACTCTTACAAAGAAATAAATAACTTTTTTAAAAAAGACAACAGAAAAATGATACTTTTTATACATAAGAGCAATCTATGAAGACCACATGTTTTCTGTGCCTTTAATGCATGAAAAATGGAAAGCTGTACTCTCAGCCCTAAGTACCCACTGTATTCACACATTTAAAGAAATTGTTATAGGGGTTTAGTGCTGTGGCGTAGTTGGTGAAGCCACTGCCTGTGGCACCAGCACCCCATAAGGGTACTGGTTTGAGACGTGATTGCTCCCCTTCAGGTCCAGCTTCCTACTAATGAGCCTGGGAAGGCAGTGGAAGATGGCCCAAGTACTTGGTCCTCTGCACCCACATGAGAGACCCAGAAGAAGTTCCTGGCTCCTGGCTTTGGATTGGCCCAGCTCCAGCCACTGCAGTCATTTTGGGAGTGAGCCAGCAGATGGATGATCAGTCTCTCTCTCTCTCTGTAACTCTGCCTTTCAAATAAATAAAATAAATATTGAAAATAAATAAAAGAAATTATTGCATAAAATTTCAAATATATGTAAAATTAGAAAAGTATACCAAACCTCTACGTAGTTACAGCCCAACTACAATAATTTTCAACTCATTCCTCAATCAAGCTTCATTTGTACTTTCACATGCTCCTTTCAATCTTTTTTTTTTTTTTTTTTTTTTTTTTTTGACAGGCAGAGTGGACAGTGAGAGAGAGACAAAGGTCTTCCTTTTGCCGTTGGTTCACCATCTAATGGCCGCTGCGGCCAGCGCACTGATCTGATGGCAGGAGCCAGGTACTTATCCTGGTCTCCCATGGGGTGCAGGGCCCAAGTACTTGGGCCATCCTCCACTGCACTCCCTGGCCACAGCAGAGAGATGGCCTGGAAGAGGGGCAACCGGGACAGAATCCAGCGCCCCGACCAGGACTAGAACCTGGTGTGCCGGCGCCGCAAGGCGGAGGATTAGCCTAGTGAGCCGTGGCGCCGGCACTTTCAATCTTGATTATTATGAAGCACATATTCCATGTCAAAAATTCCACCATAAATATCTTAGTATGTGTAAGCAGAAATAGGAAATCTTCTAAAGACTGAACTACAATATGATTATCAGAATTAAAAATTATCTGGGGCTGGCACTGTGGTGTAGTGGGTGAAGTCACTGCCTGCAGTGCAGGCATCCCATATGGGTACTCGTTCAAGTCCCAGGTCTTTGGGCCCCTGCACCCATGTGGGAGACCCAGAAGAATCCCCTGGCTCCTGGCATCGCTTCGGTGAAGCTCCGGCCATTGCAGCCAGTTGGGGAGTGAACGGGCGCATGGAAGACCTCTCTCTCTCTCTCTCTGCATCTGCTTCTCTGTAACTATCTTTCAAATAAATAAATAAATAATATCTTTAAAAAATAATTAAAAATTATCCCATTCAATCTAAATCATTAAAGTCACATACTTTTTGAGACTAGTGGATTGTGTAAGTTATTCTATTAGTTTACCCAGGTTTCTCTTAGAACCATAAAAATCAATTTACATGTTGCTCTGGTTAGGGATGACTTCCAGTTTGTTTGATCTAGTTCCTCACAAAAGGTAACTGAAAAGAATGAGTTTGGAAGAGGAGGGAAATGAAAGCTAACAACAGTGTGTGTATTTACAAGAAGACTGGAAACAGTCCATCTAAGACTAAATTTGTGTTTTTCTTGATCCATCCTACCAGAAAATTTTAATGTTTGTTATATAAATTGAGGATGTGAGTCAAAGTAGTCATATTATAAGAGAAGTTACCACAAGAGAGTTTTGTCCAGTTTTATGTGCTGTTCAAAGTGGACTACCCAGTACATCAACAAAAAAGCTTCTATGAACATCTATCTTCATTTGCAAACTCACACATTAACTTCTCTCCATAATGGCACTGATAATAAAATGACTTTACTCAGCATTCTTTCTTTATAAATTGACTACTGTCACATGCAAATTAAGTTTAACCATAAATTCTCAAATGCCACCACAGTTACTCTGCCCTAGTTTCTGCGATGTGGTTGATTGAATACACACAAAGAATGTTGATATTAGACATGTTAACTCATTAGGATTGTACCTCAATAATGTTTCTATCAATTTAATGCCATACTAAAGATCATTTGTAAATGAAGAAGACCAAAAACTAATTTTCTAGTCTTCAACACATGCACATTCTGTGAATGTTAAGAGGAACTACTCAAGGCTCAATCTATTCTGATTGACTCAGTAGATTTCACTTCCTAAAAATAAGAAAAACTTCCAAACACAAATTTTCAACAAATGCTACACACATCTGAAGCTTAACTATGCAATAAAATCATGAAAAAATAATTCAGATTTACACTGCAACCATTAATACTACAAGTTAATATTATTATATAAAATGTAATTTTAGGTAACTTTGGACTAAATTAATAGAAAAATAAAAAGTTTACTTAAATATTAAAAAAACAAGGTCACTGTTCCCCACAAACACCATATGCAAATGTCTAAATGCGTATTTTCACTACCATCTCATCAACACATCATCACTGATGAGCCAGCCACCTCCTATATTGTTTATTACTCAGATAGGCAGGCACATATACTTCAAGTGAATTCTTTCTTTTAAGTATTGTTAAAATAAACATTATTTATAGAACAATTTACCTTCAGAATAATTAATTACTTGAGGCATACTTTTCTTAAATGATTTTCTTAAGAAAAAAAAAAAAAAACTGCTTATAAGCTTCTCCTTGAAAGGCAGAATGATAAATAGAAAAAAAGAAGAGAAAAAAATAACAAAAAATTTAAAAAATTTTAAAAAAGAAAGGCATAATGAGAGAGAGAGAGACAGAAGGAGAGAGAGAAGGATCTCCCATCTGCTAGTTCACTGCACAAATGAATAAACTGAGAGCAGACTGGGTATATATCAAATATAGTCAGAGTACAGTATCTCCAACAGAAACTTAACTACTGCTTGAAAGAATGAATTGAAAGAATAAATAAGAATAATTTACAGTGACCTTAAACTAAATGCTCCACATATGAGAGATATTTGGTTTTGGTGCTGTTTTATGATGGACAAGAAAGCTCTCATGAAAGCAGACAATTACAGTTTTCATTTAGGAGGCCCATACAAAAATGTACAGTCAGTAAAGGAGCACAGACATCTGGATTAGACTTCTGCTTCCTCCTGTTATTGCTATGTGACAATGGACAATTCTTTACAGAGTGTAATGATATAATTATCAATTTTAGGGATATCATATATTGAGATAAATTACTTCACAATTTTATAAAGTGCTACACAAATTCCAGGGTGTAAAACTGCTATAAAAGTAATTTCAAGAACAAAGAAATACAGTAAAGAAACTGAGGAAATATACTACCAACTGAACACCTATCTCCAAATAATCCCATTGTGCAATGCCATAAATAAAATTTCAAAGCTGTAGAACTATTAGTATACACAGATTAAACATACTTGGAAATAGAAGATATCATGTAAGTGATACTATCAATTGCTATATTAGGAAAAATTAAAATTCCAGGCACTGCTGGAAACACTATAAATTAACTCATTTGATCCTCTGAGGTACACTTATTACTTCCATTTTACCAGTAAGAAAATGGAGATTTTATATAATTTGACAAAGGTCATATAGTTAAGTAGTACTAAATAGAAAATCACAACAAGCAAGTCTGTTCCAAGAGTCTAATCATTTCATCACCATAATAGAGTATTAAAATGTAGTAATTCTGCAGCCAGAGATTCATAGCTGTAAGAAAATCTCCCGTGGTCCATTTTCAACACAGAATGGAAAATTACTGTTAGCTGACTTGCAGATGTAGCAAAACTCACTATTCAAACAGAATGCAATGGAGCACAAGAAGCTATGAAGCAGCCAAACCACTAAAGGAAATTACAGAGAAGAGGAAGGTAACTTTCTAACTTAGGTTGATGTCCAGGAAGATTGCACATTCCATAGAACTCAGCCAATGAGGAACCAGGGCAGGGACCCACCTGTGTGCTAGGATATAAGCTGCATGCTCTAATTACTCCAAGGGTGCTTGCTCCTCAGACTCCATCTTGCAAGACTGATAAGAAAGCCTTACTTTCACTGCACATCCTGAGGCTGAGTCCATCTCCCGGGAGAACAGATGAGGATATTTCCCACAACAGCCAAGGTTAAATAAAGTTCAAAATATGCTGTCTCCATTCATAAATGAAATAGCAATCTATTTTGATGAAATTCCAAGTTTCAAAATAAAGGAGCTATTGTAATATATCAATTTTGTTTACTTTAATAGAAAAGTTTCAGCTTTTTAATAGGCAGATGCAAATGTATTTGAGTAATTATAGTATTCCTTGAGATATTTCTATACGGGAAGAGCTTTTCATTTTAAATATTTGTTGTTTGAATCTAATTTATAATTTGAATGCATGAACTCTGGGAGTTTATACTGTGTAGGCACTTAACTTAGTGGGATCATTTTAAAACACCAACAATAAAAGGTCTATGTCACAACCAACTGAAAGTATTTCCAAAATGCCAACATCTATTACTGTCCAGACACATCACAATACAGTAAGCATTCATCTAATTCAGTCACTAGATTGAGAGTCAAGCATCTTCTCTACAAGATTTCATTTTCTCACATCCATCTCCTCCTTTTCATTCCTACAGCATCGCCCTAGTTCACGACATCACTGTAATGTTCTGGACAACTTGAGTAGCCTCTGTGTAACTCTGAAAATCAAAGAGAAGCTCCAACATCTTATTTTGTCACATTTACCCAGACAGACATGACATGTAATCAAAGAGATAAATACCAATTTAAAACATTCTTAAAGGCAAATATTATCTTCTTATTTGTGGTACTGAAGTCACAAAATTTCACTGAGGCTAGAAATTTGAAGGCTGGTTGCTTTTGAAGGAAGATACAACAAGGATTATCTCTAAATGCCTTCAATGTGCTCACCTGAGCTTGCTTTTTACCTCTCTTACACAACTACCAATTTTCCCTCAATGGTGCTGTCTAAATATGGAACATCAATAAATCACTTTAATCATGTCATATTAAAATCAGAGTATATTGATTTTCACCTATTGATGTTTTGTGAATTGCTATTTTGAACACCCTAATATCTTTTCTTTGAAGTATATTAAACAAACATGGAGTGTAATTAAAGGAAAATTAATTTTACTTTTAATTGGATTAACATCTTTGGCAGTAAATCAAAATATGGTCACATGTCCAACTGATATAATATACCCATTCTTTTTTGGAAGGAAGACTTGAAGCACACAGTTTATAGCATGTGCCTCTCAGGAGTTCAAAAAACATTCTTAGTTTCCCAGAAAAAGTAAAGAATGAAAACATGTCCTTACTTTGCACCTTGCATGGTAATCCTCACCATTACTGCTACATAATGTACTCTGACAGAATAGAAGATGTGGAGAAGTTCAGGGCTGAGAAGATAAATGTTGTGTTAATGTCCCATTAACTTGCGGAAGTGAAAGAAAATGCTCCCTGCTTTACTGCCAAGGGCAGAGCAGAAATGCTGCACCCAGAGTCACAGGGCTTCAAAGGACGCCTCTAGCTAGGTGATTATTCAACTTAGTATTCTGTGCAAATTCTGCCGTGCTTATTCAATTTATTAAATAACACAGATGTTTCAGAAGGAGAAAAAAAGCATCTGACACCTCTTCGGAGGCATGACTAATAGGCCATTATGACAGCAATTAAAGACTAACCACTTGCAGCCTGCAACAAGGAATTGACACTGCTACCCTGCATTTCTTAGGTTTTTTGTTAATTACATAAAATTTAGGTCTCTAATGAATTTCAATTAAACCAAAGTAGGGCATGAAATGGAAGGAAACGCTGGTGAAGAATTATTTGCTCAAAGTGCACACTGGCTGAACACATTATGTTTTATGGCTGAGGTTTAATATTTCCTATTGGACTCTGACTGATTTATCGTAGCTTCTTGGCAGACCTGCAGCCTTCAAAATCATTTTCATATCAGTGTGTCCAACCAAAGTGGTAGAAAGTAACAAAAAATGTCTGGCATCCTTAATTAAATTTGAAGAATAACAGGATATTCATCTCAGGTAATTAATGCTGTGCCCACCTATTACTTTCAAATTTAATTTTAATTTCTTGAGAATAGGGGTGGTGTTTTAGTGTTCTCAGCTCAGATATGAGAACAGAACCTGGGACAAAGCAGCCAATCAAAGAATGTTTCATAGATAAGAAATAAGTAAATAGGTAAGTAAATAAATAAGTGGATTTGAAATTTGGGGGGGAATGATGGCTGAAACAATCCAGCCCTATACTATTTTCGAATTAGGAAAATGTTTAAAAAGAAGAGATGTATTACTACTTGCTCTCAAGTTCAGAGACGTAATAGTCTCACAATACTTCTTATTACATCTATACATTTAGATGCAACGTATGATAACACATTGCAGAACTATTTAGATTTTCTAAAATTTTGCTCTTTCCTTTACATATTCATCATTAATTAGGGTAAGTCCAGTGAGGAGCTGAGGCCTTATCTATGAGTTTTCTTTATTAGATCTAATGTTTTTCAAATATGTGTTAACTAGAGTAATTTGATAATTTATTTTTATTAAATAATAGGGGTACTTTGCAATAACATCTTCAAATGATCACCAAATACTACCCTTCATACAACATGAAAGCTGCATAAGGAAATTTGAAGGTGGGCAGGAAGAAACACTGTGTAAAATCTGTGTGTAAATGGAGAAATCTTCTGGTTTGTTGAAAATGGAAGCTTCTGTTGACTAGTAAGACCCCACTGATATGCAAGTATAGAAATGATGGAATACTACTTTAGAAATCTCAAACCGTGCCTTATGAACAGTTTTCTTTAGGAGTAAGGAAGGCTTGAACCAGAGGTCACTGTACATACTTCTTGGTATAAAAGAGCAATGAAGAAAAATTCAGTCTTACTCATTTTGAGTTAGAGCTGGTAGTACTGCAAGTAACAAATGTGGTTCAAAGATAAATTGAAAAAAGTCAAAATGTGAAAAACTGAAGGAACTCAACAACAATAGCTACTGCATGGAACAAATGGATCTAAGGTTTAATATTCTTATGACTCATTCTCAGATCTTGAACATGATAAATGGTATGTAAAAGGGCTTAGATACTCAAAGACTGTAAGATATTATAAGGGTTTTTCACGATTTATGTAGAACATTGTCTTTGTTTAATACAGTCTCAGGCTGCTTCTATGTCTTCTAATGTCTGCTAGACATTATCTAGAAGGCAATGTGTAGATGTAAGAAAAAACAGATAAATACAGATATGTAGGTATACACTTACAATACATATAGAATGAAGCAAGCACTTAGAAAAACATATAACATGTTTCAGGAGAGTATTTACTAATAGCGAACATTTAAGTGAGAATTCTTAGTTCATACAGAATTAAAGTCTTTGAATATTTTTCATTAATATGCAAAATTCTACAGTGAGACTAGGATGATATTATTCACTACTGACATTAAGTGTGGTTTAATATAATATTTCAAAATCCAGAATATTTCTGAATTTGTCACTTTTTGGTTATTGTTTACTTAGTAAAGTACTCCTTCGATATTACTCTCATTTAGCTTCTTTTGAAATGCTGCCTAAACACTGTTTTCAGTGCTTAAGAATTTATGCATTTCCTCATTTTCTAAAAGTAAAATTGAGAAGTATTTCAGAGTACAAAAGGGAAATAATGGATGTTTATAATTTATAAATATTATTGAACACAGCCTCATATGAAGCTATTAGATGAATATGAAAAATCATGGTGTGAATCAAGAACTAATTAGCCACTTGCCAGCGGGACTATTACCACTTGGAGAATGCACACTAATACAAAGAAAAGTTGTGGTGATGCAAACAGCCACATAATGATAACGTAACAATGACAACTGGACAAGAATCCCATGGCTTTCATGCACAATGGACGTATTACAAACTGCTCACAGACTTCTCAAATGAAATGCATACTACTGGCCCTGAATTTCTTTTTTTCAAAAAACCGATAAGCATTCATTAAAAAAGTATACAGAAAGTAAAGCAAACAGAATTTATCTTGTTTTACATTCAGCCAATCTCACTTTAGACTACAAGATAAACAACTATTTTGTGAAATATTTTATAGAATAAACTTTACTAATCGAAGACTTCTGCCAAACTACTAGGAGTGTCTGACTCTTAACCCACTTATGCTCCAAATATCAAGCACCGTACAAAGATGAGAAGTTTTGCAACATGTCTGAATGTCTGTGCTTCAAATCTGTAGCTTCAAGAAAATGACTGAAAGCTGCAGGTCCTGTACTGAGGCAGAGGGTATAATTCTATGTGACAGCATAAAATTCTGACTTTCAGGAGAAAGCCAAGTTTTAGCTTCTTTACACCCATGAGAACCACACCATCCCACTGAAGGCGTGAGTCAATCCTCAAAGTTTGTCCTGCAGTCAACAACCTCTCCGCAATATCTTCTGCTGATAGAGTGGAAACACACTTGCAAAAAATTGGTTTTGTCTTCTACCAGCATATCTAAATTTATTTAACACCATTTTTAAAAAGGCACTGCTAAGTTTGCAGGACTATTATTGTTAACATAGCCTAAGAAGCAATCAAGAACCTACAGGCTGAAAATGATTTTTGCTGATGCCAAATCCTTCTTCCTCCAACATCTCCCTGTACTACCAAAAACTCACCCAGTATCATGAAGGGATAAAAGGAAGAAAAAGGATATCAAGAAAAACCAAAGTGTGGCTGGTGTTAGGGTGTAGTGGGTTAAGTCGCCAACTTGCAATGCCGGCAACCCATATGGTACCAGGTCATGTCCCTGCTGCTCCAATTCTGATTCAGCTCTCTGTTAACATGCCTGGGAATACAGTGGAGGGTGGTCTAAGTGTCCGGGCTCCTGCCACCCACATGCAACATGTGGATGAAGCTCCTGGTTTCAGCCTGGCCCAATCCTGTTAGCAAACCAGAGGATGAAAGTTCTCTCATTCTCTTTCCCTCTCTCTCTGCAACTCTGGCACACAAATAAAGGAATAAATTTTTTAAAAATGGATTTAAAGAAAAACTAAAGTGAAATAGAAATTAAAAGTGTATTCATGTAGAGCAGGGACACTTAAACAATTTGACTCAGGTGGCAAAGATGTCTAAGGGTTGATTAAAATTAAGTTATATATGAAAAAGAAATCAAAGATAAAACATAGCAAATAAACTAAAGAATTTCAAATATGAGATTTTAAAAGAATAATTTAAAGTAAAGCAGTTATCAATATTACTTTTGTAACCATTAGAATAAAAAAAGAGAAATACTAATAGGGAGTATAAGGAAGACAGCCAAGTTGCTAATTACGCCTTGATTATACCTGCCATGCCGTAAGACAAGAGGTACACATCAAATGCCCACAAGGCTCAATCTTGACATCTTTGTCATTCTCTGCACAAATTTTACAGAGCTGAAAAGTGGAACCCATTTCACAATATAATTCATATTGTTCCTGTAATTTAAAACAAAAAGAGGCAATGTTAGCATATTTTTTAGCATGAACAGTTAATACTGAATTATTTAAAATACAATGTCTTACAGTAAATCTCACACATGATCTTGTCAGAATTATGCTACCATTTAAGACCTGTTCTAACTAGATAATCATGATTTGGTCTACAGAATTCATTTTTAAAAGGTTTGAGCAAGGACCAGTGCTGTGGCGTAGCGACGGGTAAAGCTGCCGCCTACAGTCCGGCATACCACATGGGTATCAGTTCAAGTCTGGGCTGACCTCCTTCCAATCCAGCTCCCTACGAATTGCCTGGGAAAGCAGCAGAAGATGGTACAAAAGTGCCCTCGTGGAAGACCCAGAAGAAGGTCTTGGCTTCTGGCTTCGGACTGGCACAGCTCTGACCATTGCGATCAACTGGGGAGTGAACCAGTGGTTGGAGAGACCTCTCTTTGTCTCTGTCTCCTTCTGCCTCTCGTTCTCTCCCTGTGTAACTCTCACTTTCAAATAAATAAATATTTTTAAAAAATGGTTTTAGCACTTAGGAGAAATTTTAGAAGCTTTAATATGGCCACTTAATGTTTTGTACTATTCCTCTTGGAAAGGACTTGCTTCAACAGTCAGCATAATCCAAAAGACAAACTCCACTGTTTTAACATAGTAATATAAATGATCTTTCCTTTTCCAAAATGCTGCATGCTCATCTAAACTGCCAATCGGAAAAAAAAAATTAATTCTGGCCAAACTCTAAATTTTGTTTCAAAGGTATCTTTAGAAATTCCAAAATAAAAGAAAGCAACATGTGTGGCCAGCGCTGTAGTATAGTATATGCAGGCATCCCATATTGGCACTGGATTGAGTCCTGGCTGCTCTACTTCCAATCCAGATCCCTGCTAACGGCTTTGGAATGCAGTGGAAGATGGCCCAGGTTCTTGGGCCTCTACACCCATGTGGGAGACCCAGAAGAAGCTCCTGGCTCCTGGCTTCAGATAGGCCCAGCTCTGGCAGTTGCAGCCAGCTGGGGAGTGAACCAGTGGATGGAAGACCTTTCTCTGTTGCTCTCCCTCTCTCAATCTATAGCTCTGCCTCTCGAATAAATAAATAAATCTTTAAAAAAAGCAATATTTGCAGGATCATCCCAACATGGCTTACACTATGGCCACTTAATACTTCACATCATCTCCAATGCACAAGAAACATTTAATTTAATAAAATAATCAGAGGTTCAATAAGTTTAAATTTTTTTCCTCAAATTCCAAATTAAGCATATGAGCTTAGAGTACATATTCTTTTCCTAACACTGTCAGTAAAAATAAATACAACAACCCAAACTTGTTTCTTTAAACTTCTATTTTCATGAAGTGCTGGGATTTTAAACTAAGAGCACTGGGCAGAGTAAAATTCTCAGTGCTCAAAGACTGAAAAGATCTATGTCACAAAGAAGATACTCACAAATAGGGTGGTGAATACAAAAGGAATATGAAGACTTTTTAAAAGAGAAACACAAAGAAAAGGAATTATGCAATAAAAATGTTGATAAAGTAATGCTTTTAGTCTAGTAAGTGCCTCTGTTGTACATGATCCTGAGTAGGTTAAATAAGTGACAATATTTAGTCTACAAAATATATTTAGTCTACTAAATATAATAAAGTCTTGGTAAAATATACATATAGAGAGACATACATATACATGTTCACACATGCATATAGATAATACCTACTCTGTCATTATATCTGTTTATGTGAATACTAATTTTTAGGGAAATTAAGGAAAAGACAAGAATGGATCAAGATGGAAAAGAAACAAATTCAAAATCAGTTATAAGTTACTGACATCCTTCAAACATGTAAGTACTGTGACTAGTTATGACTATCTGAAGACCAAATCTGCAATTATAAAATACTCCAATAAGCTACATCACAGATGCAGAACACAACACAACCTAAACTGCAAATATACCAAGAGTAACTTAAGGGAATGATAAATTACTCCTGAAGATTTATTTTTAAATAATGGCTTTCTAAATAAAAGGAAGCATCTCTCATGAAGGTCATAATATGTCTACCAGAAAATTCATTATCACTCCAGGACTGAGAAGAATTACAATCATATACTGAAGATTCATATACTGAAATATAAATTTCTATAGTGTTTCACATAAAAACACCACAACCACTAGGACTCAAATCTGGAGAATTACTAATAAAGTAAACCATCATTCACTGTATTCCCAAAACTACACTTTAACTCTGGTTTGGTTTTTAAAAATATTTTATTATTTATAACACAAAGCATGAACATATCTAAAATATAGTATGTTTTAAAAGTAGACTGGGGTGTTGGTGCCGTGGCTCACTTGGTTAATCCTCTGCCTGCGGTGCCAGCATCCCATATGAGCGCAGGGTTCTAATCCCGGTTGTTCCTCTTCCAGTCCATTTCTGCTGTGGCCTGGGGGGGCAGTGGAGGATGGCCCAAGTGCTTGGGCCCCTATATCCTCATGGGAGACCAATAAGAGGCACCTGGCTCCTGGCCTTGGATCAGTGTAGCGCCAGCCGTAGCAGCCATTTGGGGAGTGAACCAAGGGAAGGAAGACCTTTCTCTCTGTCTCTCTCACTGTCTATAACTCTACCTGTCAAATAAATTAAAAATAAATAAATAAATAAAACTAGACTGTATGTAAAATAAAAATTTGAAGTTTCATTTTTGGTCTTTCCTTCCTTGAATCCCCAGTACTTTTCACTCCCTCAGTCAAGCACTT
This sequence comes from Oryctolagus cuniculus, assembly GCF_051225735.1. NCBI lineage: Eukaryota > Metazoa > Chordata > Mammalia > Lagomorpha > Leporidae > Oryctolagus > Oryctolagus cuniculus. The sequence continues at coordinate 60,711,890 of NC_142870.1, forward strand.
ACTGCTTTGGAACTTTTTGATGTTTTCAAAAGAATATGCATAATGTTCATACCTAGTAATTGCCTGTCTATTTATTTATAAAAACTAAACTTTACAAAGTGAAATGTTACATAATTGAGCTTTATATACATGGAATTATCTTACAGAACAAGATGTGAAAATTCCCATGTGAATACACAGAGCTAACTATTTCCTGCTAATGACTCCATGTAATATAGAATGAGTATTCTATGGTTACCTTAATCTGTTATTGAACTTTGATAAGTCTGTAGTTTTTCACTTGAGAAATCTATAATCAACAGCTATTATTCAGATCATTGTATGTATGTGCACATGATTTATGAAGTTCATGGAACTTTAATGAAAGTTCATGGAACTCAGAACTAAAAGGTTATTTTGGTGCAAAAATTTTTGAAATCCAAGCATATGAGAGGTTTTCAAAGATTTCATGGGAAACACATATTATTAAAAAACACATATGGATTTCAACATTTTTTATGGATTTATTTATTTATTTGAAAGAGTTACAGAGAGAAGAGAGAGAGAGGTCTTCAATCTGCTGGTTCACTCCCCAAATGGCTGCAACAGTCGGAGCTGGGCTGAACCAAAGCCAGTAGCCAGGAGCTTCTGCCAAGTCTCCAACAAGTGTGCAGGGACCCAAGCATTTGGACCATCTCCCACTGCTTTTACAGGTCATAGCAGAGAGCTGGATCAGAAGTGGAGTAGCCAGGACTCGAACTGGCACCTATATGGCACTGCAGGTGGCTGCTTTACCAGCTACAACACAGCGCCAGCCATGTATTTCAATATTTTTGTGCAATAATACAAATTTTCTATTCTATGTCAATGAACTTTTTAAGTACCCTCACATATAGATGGATTTTAAAGTCAAAACATCTTTTGACTTTAACTAGTATCACGCTCTAAATCAGTTTTATCAACTTGCATTCTCATAACCTGTAAAGCTATCAAAAGAACACTTAGAAAACCATAAGTATCATCTTCAATATGGCTCAGCTACCATACAACTCTAAAAGCAATGTCACATAATTATTCCAATTGTTTTGTAATTTTCTAAACCATTGCCCTCTGGTCTTATTTTTCTACCAATAGATTTATCTATCAATTGCCTACACACAAATGCTAATATTAGATTGCAAGCAAGTATAATAAAAGCAGAAAATTTTATCCAAAAATAAAGTAATATTTTTAAACAGTCTCAAAATTCCTTAAATATCTTTTATATTAAATACTAGTGCTTGATTTTAAATATAGTAAAAAGAATCTTGTTTATTTATAAGGTTTTACAGATACTTATTTATTACACTTTTCCAGAATTTCTTCTTACCTGTGTAACTTTTATATGATCGTGGGGTGTAGGTTCACATAATCCAGTTAAATCAGGATTATAGCTCCTCCCATCAGGATAAAGATAACTGAATTTAAAGAGAAACTTTATTACCTTAAATATATGTTTTAATTGCACTTAAGGTTACATAATCAGATTTTTTTATACTTAAATAACACTTGGAGGTTTCCCTTTTCTGTAACATGTCAATATATAATCTTTTATTGTTTCTGTAACATTATTAATTTTTAGAATATTTAAAATGCAGAAATAATTTTCATGTAAGAAATACATAACTAATATAAACTCAGTTACTAAGCAACCATTTTCAATAAGAATATATTTCATATATGGCCTTTATATAAATTTAAATTTCACTTTATGTGCGGATTTTTTTCTACTCCCAAATACTTTGGATATATATGTATTTGCGATGATTATTTCTTTCATCTGAAGCACAGGTAATATGAATTAGATCATTTTACACCATACTTAATACCACATGGAGGGAAAACAGAATCAAAGGTCACAATATTCCCACAAGCTACTCAAACACTTCCATGGTGTGCCTGTTCCTCTAATTTCTCATTCTCTTTTCCTAAATCATTTTCCATTCTCCCTAACACATTTGTGCACCCGTGTACATGCACACACATTTTAAAAACTTAGAAAATGTTAGAATTCCATGTTTCACTGACTTCAACAAAGCTGTAACACAAGATATAAAATATGATGTCAGGTTCTGTTATCAGAGGAAACTTAAATCTAAACTAAAACAGTAATAATGCCATCTTCCTGTGTTAAACAGCTTATAGGCTTTATAAAGAAATTCATTAAAATTATAGTTAACAGGGTAGGCACCTGGCACAAAGTTGCTGCTCAGGACAGCCACATCCCATATCAGAAGGCCTGATTCAAGTCCCAGCTTCTCTGCTTATGATCGAGCTTCTTGATAATGCACAACTTGGGAGGCAACAGAAAATGGCTAAGTACTTAGATTGCCATCTTTGCTGCACACGTGGATTGAGTTATTTCTTTTTTTTTTTTTTTAAGATTTTATTTATTTATTTGAAAGGTAGAGTTACAGACAGTGAAAAAGAGAGACACAGAGAGAAAGGTCTTCCATCCACTGGTTCACTCCCCAAATGGCTGCAATGGCTGGAGCTGAGCAGATCTGAAGCCAGGAGCCAGAGCTTCCTCCCAGTCTCCCATGTGGGTGCAGGGGCCCAAGGACTTGGGACATCTCCCACTGCTTTCCCAGGCCATAACAGAGAGCTGGATCGAAGTGCAGCAGCCAGGATTCAAACTGGTGTACATATGTGATGCCGGTGCCACAGGCAGAGAATTAAGCTACTGTGCCACAGTGCCAAGTGGATTGAGTTCTGAGCTCATAGCTCAGGTTGGTGAAGGCATGGTTATTGTGGGCATTTAAGGGATTGAACCAGTGGATGAAAGACAGATCTCTCTTTCAATCTCTCTCTTTTAAATAAAATGAAAATAAATGATTATAAAAATTATAGCTATTGTTTTGTTGAATACCTCTTTGATTAAAAAAGTGGCAGTATTACTGCTGGATTTCATCAATTATTAAACTATAGCAACCTATATTTATATCTTTCTATATTAGATGGCTTGAATAAGAATATAATACTATAATCATGAATATTTTAAAGACAAAACTATATCAAAACTCTTTTGGTAAGTAAATGCTATAGTTTACTAAGGAAAACTAGAAAAATGCACTGAAAGAATGGGCAATTCTTACAGTGGAAGGCGCAGCTTGGTGAGATACAATTTTTTTTAAGATTTAGGAAAAAGTATATTTTATACTTGAATATGAAACATATTTGGAGTGTCATACGGGTGTGGGTGAAGGCTGATAAAATTCTACACATTAAATGAAGAAGGGCAAGCAAAGCCAGGCAGTAACTTTCTTTCTTTTTTTTTTTTTTTTCCACAGGCAGAGTGGACAGTGAGAGAGAGAGACAGAGAGAAAGGTCTTCCTTTTGCCGTTGAGTAACTTTCTTTTCATACTCTAAAATGGCCAATTAAAAAATGTTCACGTCACATTTTATCATGTCAAGAAATCTCAAAATCCTAGGAAAATTTCAGAAAGGATAGCAGAGGAGCTAGAGAAAAGGATCACTGGTTCTATGTAGCCAAGTTGAGGGACTATTTCATAATTTCTCTTCTTGGTACACTCAAGGTACTGTTGCAGACCATCCCTTTTTAATAGGAAAGAAGGGGCAAAGAATCTTAGTTGGTTATTAAAATAGACTTTTCTATCATCTATGTCATATGATGTTGGTTTAGCTGTAAGGAAAATAAATTGACCCTAACAACTGCAGCACTAAATGATACCCTCTGTTTTTACTTATCCTAAAAATCACCCTCTCAAATTAATGCAATAAAACAATTTTCATTCTTATCTATGGTTTTATTTTCCAACAAAATTACCAAGGCACTTGGAAGGTACCTGGGGGAGTGTGATGATAACAGTAAATCTGCACAAGAATCCCCAAGCACTGCTCTATTGAAGACAATATGCTACAATTTGTTTCTTCTTGTTTGACTTTTAGCAAGTTCATAGAAGGTGTGAAAACAATGAAAATAAGTTATATCAAAAACACTCCATCTACAGATTTGCTCACTCATATAATCTATTTAAAGATTAAAACTTATATAAGCACAGGTTATATATGAAAAAAAAAAAACTCAATCATGGTGAACATAAAGCTCAATCAAGGTGAACATATATGCATGAATCTCTCATTTCCCAGCTTATGGATAAATGACAATAAATAGTAAATTAATGAAAAATAAAGGAACAAAAGACAACTACATATTTGATACCACAACTTGCTACATTAGCTAACTTCTTAAAAGCTTGTGATTTTTAAAAAATATATTTATTTTTATTTCTTTGAAAGGCACAGTTATGTCCACCAGTTCACTCTTCAAATGGCCACAATAGCTAGGGCTAGGCTAGATCAAAGCCAGGAGCCAAGAGCTTCTTCCAGGACTCCCATACAGGAGCAGAGGTCCAAAGACTTGGGCTATCTTCTATTGCTTTCCCAGGCACGTTAGCAGGGAGCTGGATAAGAAGTGGAGCAGCCAGGATTCAAACTAGCACCCATATGGGATGCTGGCCTCACAGGCAGCAGCTTTACCTGTTACACCTCAGAGCCAACTCCAATGCTTACGACTTTAAAAACACATTCTTTTTCTTTGTGTAGGATCTTGAACAGATCCTACCAATTTTTCACCTTTTTTTATATTCTTCTGTAATTACAATGTAAAACATTAAACTGAAATCATTTGCTTTTGCTAACTCAGTGGACTTCTATGGCTTAGTTTTATAGCGCAATCCATAATGCAGCAAGTCAGATCCCTGGTACTCTAAGTGGGTAAGCAAAGCAAATGGCCAGAGAAGGCAGCATTATGAATTGACATTGAGTACAAGAAAAGGAAGCAGAGAATGACATTACAGAATGTGTAAGAACCTCATGTATTGATCAGGAAGGTGTTTAAGAGATCGTCCAAATCTTGTGTGCAAGTGAGATGGGGGAGTCATTATTAATCTAAACACAAAGGAGAAGAATTACCCAAGTTTTTATAGAGGACAGAGAAACTACACTTAGTTATTGACAAGGCATTCTGTAACATGGATTCATTATTTTTGTAAATAAATGAAGGGTATAAAGAGAGAAAAGACAGGAATGAAACGGAGAAAGAAAAGCATTCCAGTTAAAAAGTCAAAGCAGCACTCTGAGGGTTACATGAAGCACCAGAAATCAATGATTCCCCAAAATTTAATATATAAACAACTTTACATTACACCTATATATCTATAACCTTCTTTTCCTATGAAAAATAAAATAACTCATGCTGTAATTTGATGTTGGAATGTATCAGCTGTCACATAATTAGATTTAAATAATTAGGTTATTTTAAAATGACTACTTAAAGCAATGAAAAATAACAACTGAGCATCCATTTCTTGGTCTTGAGATAAAGAGCAAACAGCCAGATCATCAGCAGTTCTATCCATTCTCTCTAATGCAAAGCGGTCTATTTTTTACAGTTATGAATCACAAGCACCCTCACTTCCACTTCTCATACTTACAATCCTTCCCTGCTGCCATCAATCAGGGCTTGAAATAAGGGCTTATTATGAGGTATTGTCTGTAAGATATTGCCATCCCCAGTCACATAGCCAATGGCCCACTGTCCCAATCGCGTGCAGCTTAACCGGAAAATATAGCTACAAAATAGGAGAAAATTATGCTTATTCATATTCAAAATGCAAGTCAACTCCTAAACAATTTTTTTAGCTTTAGCTGTTTTAAGGAAAATATTAAAGATGATCTTTTATAATTCCTTATATAAATTTTTATCAATTATTTTATCAAACAACACTGTACCTCTCCCATTTATTATCAATCTGTGGAAGAAACACTGATAATCTTTCCATTTAAAAATCTCTACCGATCTGTGAGAGAAATAAATTAAGTAGTAAACTTTCAAGAGATTTGTAACCATCGCCATCAGGGATGCTGAGAATGAACATGTTGGTGGCATAAAAAGCCCATGACATAAGTCATTCCGTGGGAAGTATCATTATGTGTTCAAAATTGCGTATCTCAAACCTGTTCTCTTTATATTAAAATGTAGATATTGGAAATAATCTTAAAATTTTTAAAAAATTAAAAATAAGTACACATTTATCTACTTCAGATAGAAGCTGAACCAGTTTCTATTGTAGAATTCAATATATCACTTCACAATTGAAACAAAATTATGCAATTTATTTGTGAAATCACTTTGTTTAAAAATACCTTTTGTCTCAAGAATTTCAATCATTCATCTTAAATTTTAAAAAAACTCAAAAGAGCCGAACTATATTAATTAAAAAGCAAGACAGATGAGTTCATGGTTGTTATCTAATCCTACCAAGTTCAGTATCTTAGATGCAACAGGAAGTCAAAATAGTACAACATACAAATCAAATAAAAGACAAGTTCCTAAAAATCTATCCCCAGGGAGAGGAGACTATGACTTGGCTTTAAATTCATCACTATCATATATTTATTCATTTAGTTATTTATCTGCTTATTTCTGTTTAGATTATTTCTCTAATTATACCTAGTCTTGCCCACATGATATTCATGTCTGATTTTACAACCCATTAATCAAAGCAAGTCAACTGAAATCTCTTGGCTATATTTGAGCTGCTATACGTATGTGGCAGAATTAAATATTTCTGTTCAATATACTTTAGTTACTAACAAACCAAACACTGTGAAGGAAATGTCAAAAGATATCATTTAGCATAGTTAATGACTATGAAGTCACTGGATTTAATTAGCTTATTTAGTACTCTAAAATGATTTTGTATTTAAAGAAAATTAGGTCTTTAAAGAAAAGATTTCAGGCTTTATGTTTCAGAACTTCATATTGGGGATAGAACTTTGCTGAAAGACATTTTCCAGGTAGTCTAAGAACACTTTCCTTTAGATTACATAAAAATAGGACACTAACTTGTCAAAAACTGGCATCCTCACTCAGATGATCAGATAAAATAGTTTCACACAAACTAATGGCTGTGATGCTATGGGAAGATCCAAAAATATACAAAGTCACCATAAATTATAATTTGGAAGATCATTATTAAGCTATTAAAAATTAATATAATTCCTTCAAATGAAGAGTCAAATGTCAAAATACTACACAGCTGTGTGTATCATAGATGTCAGAACTTGCAGAGAATGCTATGAAAATGAAGAAAATAATTACAAGTAGCATTTTAGTAAGTTTAAAAGTAATTCCAAATTTATTAATATATTAAGAATCTCATATAATACTTTAAATCATACTTGTGAAATTGCTGTGTTAAATTAATATCCTTTTCTGTTGTCCTAAACATTGTGTTAGGGTGATGTTTCTGAAACTGATTATATCAAAAAAGGTTTAAAAGGTTTATACAGAGAAGACATTAGTACTAACAGTATAAGAGCCACCATATGGCTTTTTAGAACAACTTCTTCCTCTCTTCTACTGCTTTCCTTTGTCATTATATTTGCACAACATTTTTACATGATTATGTTGCTGACACTTTTGCTGGTAGCTACCCCTACCCAACCTTATGAGTAAATTGTTGTTTTATTTTTAGCACTTTTTTCCTCTTAAATGGCATACTTAATATAAACAAATAGATTTATTTCATGTTGAGTGGGTGGTTTAGAGTTCAAGGCCAACCATTAACACTAAGAGCCAGACAGTGTACATTTCATCTAGATTTTCAAATGTAACTTCACTAGGTAACTAATGTTTTATTAGTTGGAACCCAAAGAATTCACAAGCTAAAGAACTCAAATGTCCATGGAATAGACACAACTATTTTCTTCACAGTAAAGTCAAGGAGGTGGAACAGTTTCTGAGAAAAGATCAGTTAAAAACAGATATCCTACAAACTAAATGGATACCAAAATGATTTGTTCATTGTAATACTTTTCTTCCCAACACATTTTAAATATACACATCACACTTTACACATAACATACTACAGTCTATTTATTTCATTTTTTAACTATGGGGCAATATCCTTTAATGAAACAAAATGATTCACCTAAGCGACTGTCAACGCACAAATTATCTGACCTGCTCTCAAGGTCCCAATGAAAATTAACTCTGAAGATGTCAACAGGAGCTAATTTTTTGTACTTCTTGGTATATACCATTTAAATTCTTAAAAAGGAAAAAATGTGGAAATGTTCATTATGGCAGAGATGAAAGGAATCAAAACTACTAGCTTATACAAACACCATATGTGCTACAAATCGAATAAAAATGATGCTTAAAAAAAGGAAGACTTAAAAACAATTCATCCCAGGGCGGGCGCCGCGGCTCACTAGGCTAATCCTCCGCCTAGCGGCGCCGGCACACCGGGTTCTAGTCCCGGTCGGGGCGCCGGATTCTGTCCCGGTTGCCCTTCTTCCAGGCCAGCCCTCTGCTGTGGCCAGGGAGTGCAGTGGAGGATGGCCCAGGTGCTTGGGCCCTGCACCCCATGGGAGACCAGGAAAACCACCTGGCTCCTGGCTCCTGCCATCGGATCAGCGCGGTGCGCCGGCCGCAGCGCGCCGGCCGCGGCGGCCATTGGAGGGTGAACCAACGGCAAAGGAAGACCTTTCTCTCTGTCTCTCTCTCTCACTGTCCACTCTGCCTGTCAAAAATAAAAAATAAAAAAAAAAATAAAAAAAAATTCATCCCTAAAGTGAAATGATTTCTATTTTGAAGTCAGTATACTTATGGCCATTGTAATTATATCTCCTCATAGAATGTGAGGAATCTGCAAACAAGTTTCTAGCCTTCCTGTTGCTGTACACAGTACTCTGCTGCCGCTGTAAAGGCATAGCAGCACAAATGTCTACAAATGGGTCTAATACAGTTCTAAATGGAATATATGGGAAATGCTCTGAACCAGGTTCCAGACAGATCTTCTGATCCCAGATCTGCCATTACAAATGTATGATGCCTGTCCAAAAGCAGAGGGGCTGACCATCAACCTTTGTGAGTAACTCAGCTTTTTTTCTGAAAAAAAAAAATAAATAAATAAATAAAACAGATTTGGAGTCTGCAAAGATATTTTCAAGGCCCCAGAACTGGTATAGATTCTAACAATGGGCTGATATATATTTATGTACTTATATGCACATATCATATACTTATATGAATATGTATATGCATTAACAGGAATAAATATTTTCTTACATGTATTTATCATAAATTTTAACTGAACACCTCAAAACATCCTAAATAATAAACATAAAAACTGATCTACTTATTTTATCTGGAGCACTATATACAAGCATTCAAATATCCATATGTAATTTTGTACACAAATGTATGTATCACAGAAACTGTCAATATGTCCAAATCCTTCTCTGACTTAAAGAGCAAAACTCTGAGGATTAATGAATCTATTAAATTTATCAAATTGCATAGTAGCACATCCATTTTCACATTATAAACACAAAGTTTCAGCAGCACACTGAATCAATTTAAAGTGTTCAATAAAAAAGCACTCTTTCTGGATTTTCCAGATACCCAATCAGTAACACCAATGAGCATTACTGATTTACTTAGGAATGAACCATAGAGGAGTTTATCTTTATATACAGCACATAATATCATTGCTAAAATGTCTTACCTTCCAGGTTTGGTGCTGTATTTTTGTAGTCGTGCTTTAACTTCATCATACGTGAGAAATGCCATGTAACCCGGATGTGTGACAGCTAAGAAATTCCAATTCCGTAAAATAGAGCCCCATGGCTAAAAATATAAATTTTAGAAGATATTATCTAGAAAACATCAGCTGTCAATTACATGCCAACCCATCATTTAACCACTTAGTGAAACTCTCCAGGATATTTTTAAAGTTAATATGAGCTTATATGGTTTATGTGAACCTTGGGAATCTAAGAAGAAAAATGCAACAGCTTATTCTTTGTTAAAGAAATGTGATTAGGAAGTGCTATGGTTTGTCCCCACTGAAACTCAGGTTGAGGCTTAATTTTTTAATACAGCAGTACTGGGAGTGAGGGAAAGGTAGTTGGTGTTTGGGTCATGGAGTGGGGCCCTTGTGAACACCTGCCCCAGAAGTGAGTGGGTTCTCTTTCAGAGGCAGGCTAGCTGCTGCCACAGGTGGCTGTTACAACGCCAGTTACCCCTCCTGTTTTGTTGCTTGGCATGTGTCTGCTTTGCCCTTCTTCTTTCCACGAGAACAGTACAAGGGTCTCATGAAAAGCTGAATAGATGCCCAGACTATGCTCCTGGACATCCTAGCAAAAATAGTCCTCTTTTAAAAATAAATTATCCAGGTTCACGTTTTCTACTAGAGCAATGGGAAATGGACTAAGACGCACAGAAAACAAATTCCTTAAAAATAGAGAAGAGGCAGCAAAAAGGAAAACCACACAATCTCTTCTGTACAGATTCTATTCTCAATATAGCACTTATGATCCTTTTGACACATAAATCACACAGCTCTTATGCTCAAATATCTTCTGTTTTTAAATGGAAGTCAGTTTTTATAAGGACAAGGTCTTGATCACTTGGCCTAGTAGGGTCTGCCCCACTTCTCTTTCAGTCCCCATCTTCTAGCCGCTCCCACTTTGTACATCTTCTACAGCCTTGCAGGCCTCTTTGCTATTGGCTGGAATACAGAAGCTCCCATCCACTTCTGCACCTTTGTACTTGCTGAGAACTTTATCTCAATTTCCTTCCCTAAATACCCATGTGACTCCTCTCTCTAAGTGACACTCCTTCAATGAGACCTTCTCAAACCAGACTATCTAAAACTGTTACCTGTTGTCATATTCCTTATCTCCACATATATCTACTGTGTTAGTACTGCCTCTCCAGGTGTCTCACCGAATACACTAAAAAAAAACATAAAGAATTTAGGTGTTTTGGCAAAGGCTATACATTAGACCAGAGCTACCTAAAGGCAAGGATGTGCCTGTTTTGCTCAATCCCTTGCAACACAAAGACCTAGTCACATAGTCTGATCCACAGTAATGCAGAAAGAACTGTGTTTGATCAGTTCCTCCAAATAGTGACTTGTCTGAAGGCCGGTGTTTCTGCCATGGTAACAAGCTATTATATTCACATATGGTTTATCCTTACACGATCATAAAATTAGGAAAAGTTTATTTAGGATTTAAACATAAGTTACATAAGAAACCTTTCAAAAATATCGGGATTGCATCAAAATATCAATCTCACTTATCTAATCTGTTGTCCCTTCAGTTACTATGGCAGGAGAAAAAGGCCATCAATGACAGAAAAATGAGCTTGAGGGTGTGAATGAGTATCTGCAGTATTTTTCAGTTGGAAGCTACATTTGTTCCAAGGAATTGGCAGCACACTCTGTCTATTGTGCCAGATTCTAAACTCCTATCTTGTATGTGAAAGAGAAAAAAAAAAAAAAGGTATTTTATGTTGTCAAGTTCAAGGTGTTGAAATAGTCTTCCTAGCCACAATTATTGGTAGAGAGTTCCTGCTTTTGTTTGCTTTGAGACTTGTTCCTCATAATTGTTAAGCAACTTTCAAATTTACAAGGCGAAATTCTTCAAGAGTTACATCCCTTGAGACAAAGATAACAAAGGAAAGAACGATTTAGTAATAAAGATGGTTGTTGTTGCTGGTTTACCTACTTATTTATTTATTTATTTATTTTGGCTTTTTTGACATTAAGAAAAAAATCTTCTGGGTATTTCCCCATCATACTAAAATACGTAATCGTAATTTTTAAAGGAAATCTGGAGAATGCTAACATGAGAGGTTCTGTTTATATAATTGAAAAAAATGTTTTTAATTTTCTTCTTAAGGCATGACTAAATATTGCATAAAACAATACTTGGAAACATATGTTAAAAAAAACAGAAATAATTGTTCATCTAGACACTGGGTTTTGTTTTTTGTTTTGCTTCTTGACTTAAAAAGAATAAGGATGGAAAGAATATAAAACAAATATTTCAGTCATTTCCACACAAATTAATTGAAGGGTTGTTGAACAATACTGAACTTTATAAAGAGTCAATTCACAGATTAAAATACGAGTAAAAAAAAAATGAAACTGGAGTTTAAAGTCAACTGCTGCAGTATTAAGCAACCACTGGTTAGTACATAATCCAGAAGGCTAGCTCCTAATTGCAAAAATATTTATGTAATAGAATGAGTCTGTGTACTACTTTTCTTGTTAATGCAACCCACTCAGAACAGTCAGAAACATGTGGTACTTTTGCATTTTGTTTTTCTTTTTAAAGTATCTTGCAAACTAATGGCTAAAAGAACACAAAACAAAATGCTTTGGAGAATAGGAACTATATTCAGAATTTGTTTCTTAATGGAATTATTTTCTCCACACATGAACACAAAACTATTTGGAGATATTCAAATGAGTACAGAAATAATGATGTAAATTAAAGAAATGAGTCTCTCCATTCTCTCAAAATTTACTACTTTCAAGAGCCAATTACTGACTTACAACTTAATTTGGAATAAGAGGGCCCTTGGCTTGCTTGCCCAGATATTCTCTATAATATTTAAGTTATACAAGTTTCATGTATTTCATATATATAAATTTAGGAACAAAGTGACACTTCCCCTCTATCCTCCCTCTCACCCACACTCCAACCCCCCCCCCACATTCCTACTTTTAATTTTTACAAAAAACTATTTTCAGCTTACTTAATGATCATTATAGTTAACCCCACACTAAGTAAAAGAGTTCAACAAATAGTATGAAGAAAATGAAAAAAAAAACAGCATAACATTGTTCCTCAATGGAAGACACAAGGGCTGTAAACAATCAACGAATCTCAGAATGTCTATTTCCCTGTAATACATTACATTGTCAGGTATATCTGTTTTCTATAGCTAAGGATTTTCCTCCTCTTCTTTTTTCTCCCTATTCCATCGATGCTATGTATTCCAGAGTCAGTAGGATATTCCCCCTAACAGGTCCTGCATATTCTGCAAACCCTGAAATTTAGTGCCCACTTCTCAACAACCCACTCTTAATAGTGGTTAAAATTTAAGAAAAAAATGGGAGCAGTTGTCAGGGAGAGAGAGAGAGAGAGAGAGAATGGAGAAACAAAATTCCTTGGAGTCCATTCCAGGACTTCAGCACATGCCAATCCTAGCATCTCTCAAGTATCTGGAGAGGAGAAAAAGAGGAGGAGTGAAGAAGAAATGAGGGAAGTAACCATATAACTATAGCAACAGCTTTCTGATGACGCCCTGGCATTTGTTCAAGTTTGACTTGGAAATAAGGAAGAGGGAAAAGAGGAGGAAATCTTTCTTATTCATTCATTTGCTATGCAATTTCAACCTCATCTCTTGGCCACTGACTCCATCTTCGAGCCTTTATGCTAATTTCTCTACCTCTGAACTCAAATCCTGAGAGTGTACTTTACTGTCAGATTCACTCTGCTAAATACCTTACCTCCACCCCAATAATTCAGCACCAGAGGAATTCACTGCCAATTAATCATCAATATTATGCTACAGTAGAATATGTTTATAAAGTTACAGTATTAACTTATACTTTTCATACAGAATATATAAACATATGAATTTTATAAATTTAAGAAAATTATCACTCAATTTGTGAAGTTTTGTAAAAAATGAAAGATTGCCAAGTTCAAATGCAGAACTAATCTCACCATATGTTAAGGCAGATGTATGATCATGGTCCAAGCATCTGAATAATGAGCACAGAAACAAAACAAAGGGAAAAATCTCAAAAAATAGAGAGTTCTTCAACTACTTCTGGAATTTTGTGTTTCTTAAGAGATTGGGCATTCTCTAGCTCATGTAAGGTTTGGTTTACTTTACTTTTCATAGTAATTCTACTTTAAAAGGTGTCTTACATCTCTCACCTCCGTGAACAGAAAGAATGTATAAAATACCTTCTGAGGTTTAAGATTACTTTAGCTGTTTTTAAAGTAAAACAGCTTATAAGAAAATATGTGCCCATATTAAGCAGCAGTTTGGGTAAGCATTTAACCAACATTAAGTCACCCTCACACTTCTAATATATTAACTCTGAGGCATTCTAGCACTTAATACCCATGCTCCCAAGTCATCCTGGCTCCCCACAAAAACACATAATTCCTAGAATGAGCAGTTCGGTTTAATGCATGAAAATTACTTTTGCAGTCTACATTCACCAGCTCTGAAGACGCAAAGCCCTCACTATCAGAATGTCTTCTACCATGATAAACAGAAGAATGTACTGTAAATTTATCAGAAGTCTTTAAGGAAAGGAGAGCTGCAATGATGAAATGATCAGTATCAAGTAATAACTTTTTTTCTAAAACTATCTCAATATCCTTAAAAAACAGACAGCATATATTTACCCAGAGAATAATGACCAAACTACTATAAACTTACAAGAAGCAAAAGCATGCTTCCTGCATTAATTTATCTGTTTTTTATCTTATACATGTGGTAGAACTATGACTTTGAAATTGTAATGAAGTAAAATGTACCCTATGCATGTTGGTGACAGAAGTTAATTTGTCTCCTATTAACGGGTTTTTTACAAATTAAATGCTGTTTTCTTACATAAATGTTGTTTTCTTACATAAGTCAGTCACTCGATCCTTGCTGGCTTGTGCCAAGCAGAGTCATAAATCAGACAAGTAAAATTCACATAGCAGGGAAAACAGAAAACCTGCATTAGACTTCAACATTTATTGAAAGCATGTTTCAAGGAGAATAAATCTTACTTCAGATGAAAATAATAAAAATTCTATCGGAATATAAGTAACCCTGGTTTCTGATCAACTTACCTCACTTGCTATATAATTTGCATTGCCGGAATCACCAGAATAAAAAGACACTTTCATTTTCTAACTACTTGGGTTGAATTCCATGTCAGTGGCACAGGCAAACTTAAAACACAAATTTCAGTTCTCCACGTTCAGTGTTAATTCCATTAAGCCAAGAAAACACCAAAATGACCACATCCATGGAATGTTACCTACTTCTGAGGACTATGTGAATACAATTATAAAGGACTGATGAAAAAACAAAAATGGGCAGGTGGTAAGAACAACAGTTAAGATGCACTCCTCCCAAAGGGCTGACACTGTGGTGTCACACTGTGGTAAAACCATTGCAGGGCCCACATCCCATATGGGCGCCAGTTCGAATCCCAGAAGCTCCATATCTGATCCAGTTCTCTACTAATGTGGAAGATAGCCCACGTGCTTGGGCCCCTGAACTCACATGGGAGGCCCAGAGACTTCTGGCTCCTGGCTTTGGCCTGACTCAGCCCCAACTGCTGCAGCCTCTTGGGAAGTAAACTGACAGATGAGAGATATTCTCATTCTCTCACTCTCTCTCTCCCTCCCTCCCTGGAATCCTGCCTTTCAAATAAATAAATAAACCTTAAAAAAAAAAAGACCCATTCCTTATCAGACTGCCTGGGTTTGAGTTTCAGCACTGCTCCCATTCAGCTTCATGGCAATCAGCACCTTAAGAGGTACCAGGCGATGAACTATTTAGTCCTGCCATCCACGTGGGATATCTGGATGGAGCAAGGGGATCCTAGCTTTGGCCTAGCCAATCCCACCTGTTACGGGTATTTGGGGAATTAATTAGCAGATGAAAGATCTATATATTCTTTTTCTTTTATCTTTTCTCTTCTTCTCTCCATTTATCTTCTTTCAGATAAACAAAACAATGAAGAAATAAAAATTAATACTATAAAACAAAAATAACAGAACAGAAATGTTCACCTCAAAGTTATTTATATTAGCAAAAAGAAAAAAAAATTCAAATTTTCAAAAGCAGAGTTTTGTGAAATTAGTACTGACACAGCTGTATTTTTTTTAAAAGATTCATTTTATTTATCTGTAAGCTAGAGTTACAGAGAGAGGTAGAGTCAGAGAGAGAGAGAGAGAAAGGTCACCGACTGAGCTGGTTCACTCAACAAATGACTGCAACGGCCAGAGCTGAGCTGATCCAAAGCAAGAAGCCAGGAGCTTCCTCCGGGTCCCCCACATGGGTGCAGGGGCCCAAACACGTGGCCCATCTTCTACTGCTTTCCCAGGCCATAGCAGAGAGCTGGATCCGAACTGGGACTTGAACCTGTGCTCATATGGGATGCCAGCACTGCAGGCTGGGGCTTTAACCCACTGCGCCATAGCACAGGCATCCTGACATACAGCTTTAATGGAATATTATACTGGAACCAATAAATGAAAAACTATTTTGCTGAAGAATATTTATTGACATGCAAAAATGTTTATTATATATGGTAGAATGTGCACAAGTAATCTTTAAAATAGTAGGCTCCACAGTATATTCTTATACAAAACAGTTTGAAATTTCTAAGTTTTCTATTTTCCATCTCACAAAATGCAGAATACACAGGGAGAAGGTAGAAGGTGGAATACATCTCTGGCAGTGTATTGTATTTAATTGCATTAAAGGATAAGGATGTATTGTATAAGTTTCTGGGCTAAAAGATCTACAAAGCAAAGTGAGAGACTAAATAAATAGTTGAAATAAGCAATTTAATATTCAGCTCTTTCTATGCAAAACTAACAAGCAACTACAAGGTTTGCAGCACCTGATAGTCCAAATTTATGCCAAAGGACTCACTTTAGACAAATAGCAAAGAGAAAACACTTACCAACAAGAAAATTATATACTACCAAGAATGAGACTACTTTTCATCTGTTTGTACATATGTGTATGTGTATGCAAGAGAGACAGAGAAAACATATCACACACACACACACACACACACACACACACAGGGAGGACTTGAGAAAAGGATGGGCAGAGAGACTAAGAAGTATAAAGCTTACCTGAAATAGCCTGGTGAAAATGTCAAATTCAAAAACTGAAATGTAATCATTGCAAGTTAAATCAATTGTTGATTTTAGAGCCATTGCTTCCAAGCCAGAGCTAATTTGATGGACTTCATGAAGGCACTGTCTGAATACTTTCCACGGTACAATAGTTCTGCACAAAGGGAAGAAAAATGAGTAATTGAATCAAGTGTCATTTAAGACATACCTGCCATGGAAAAGGCACAATTCAATTATAAAATTAATATAATTGTATTTGCATTAAAGGATAAATAGTTGAGGATGTTCATAATTCAGATCATATGCGGTGGACTCTGCTAAGTTGATAATTTTGCATTTGCTAAGAATATGACAAAATTTAAATCAATTTTTCCTCAGTCTTTTTTTTTTTTTTTTTTTTTTATCAAGATAGCTCTAGAAATACATCACTAAGAAGATGCTATGGTCAAAGTTCTATGTGTCGGCTAGTGCCGCGGCTCACTTGGCTAATCCTCCACCTGCAGCACCAGCACCCCGCGTTCTAGTCCTGGTCGGTGTGCCGGATTCTGTCCCAATTGCTCCGCTTTCAGTCCAGCTCTCTGCAGTGGAGGATGGCCCAAGTGCTTGGACCCTGCACCTGCGTGGGAGACCAGGAGGAGGCACCTGGCTCCTGGCTTCGGATTGGCGCAGTGCGCCGGCCATAGCGACCATTAGGGGAGTGAACCAACAGAGGGAAAACCTTTCTCTTTGTCTCTCTCTCTCTCACTGTCTAACTCTGCCTGTCAAAAAAAAAAAAAAGTTCTATGTGTCACAGCACTTTCATTTTTGTACATTAAGGTTATTTAGCTATGAATCATAATTAAATTCTTCCTCTATTTTCTTAAAATAGTCCTGAGATGATGATGGGTCCACACAATAGCAGGGGACCTTTATTCAATGCACAAAATAATAATGTGTATACAGCATTTTAAGAAAGTTAAGGTCAGAGGTCATAAAAATATTACTCCCATCACCCTGATGTTTTCCACAGAGATCAACAACACACACAATCTAAGCTTTCATATCAGTACACAGAGAAACCTTAGTTTTTAAGATAACTACAAACCGCTACCTCATGCCTTTAGCCAAAATATGTTAATCAACTTTTTTTATTAAATATATGCAAAAACCTTTAATAGTTAATGCAATCACGTGAGTAAAAATCTTAGAAGAGTCTACAATAGTCCAGGGCAAGGTCTCTCCCCTTAACCAGCCCCTGCCTGACCAGTTTCCAACATTCACTCACTCTCCTCTACACTATACAATGAGTAACATCTTAAGCATGTTTTAGCTAACCTTTCTCCATTTAGAACACACAGTAAGAACTGGAAAGGCCTTTGCCTAAAACAGATGAAACCATTATTTTTTAAATTTTTAAAGTGCAGTTCTTAAAATAGAACAGCACAAGAACAATAGTCATTCTCTTAAAAGACAGCAAATACTTAAAGTTTAGGTTTTCCTTTACCAATTTCTCTTGAGAAATATGAGATTCCTGCAGAATGGACTGAATTCTGCTTGGTCACATCCTATGCCAAGCTTCCCAATGAGGCATCACCATTAGGTACAACACTGATATTCATTAACAATCATCTAAAGCAGTGGTTGTCAAACTTTAGCAAACATCTAAGTCATCAGAGGAGACTGTTAACACGGAGACTACTGATACCCAACTGAATATATTCTCATTTGTAGGACTGGCATATGGCCTGAGAATTTACAGTTCTCTCCAAAGTTCCCACGTGATGCTGATGCTGACGATCTAGACACCTTGAGAGTCACTAATCTATTAAACAATAAGTTAAGGCAGTGCTGGGAAATATGACCATGGAAATACAAGATAACCATCTTTGCGCATGAAGAACACAAACATTTGGGGTAGAAATAAAATTTGTAACATTTAAAAATTATGAAGGAGGTGGATATAAGAAGTGTTAGTTGATGGATAGAAAAAAAAGGCCTGGAAGAATCTAGAAAAGGCATCTGGGAAGTGGCAGGAATGAATCATAAGAGTGGCTTGCATGACCAGGCTGTATTTATAAGAAAGTTTAGGTTTAATGTACCATCAAAAGAAGAAAAATATGAGGCTTAATACCTCAGAAGGCTCTTCTCTATGTATGAACAAAA
This sequence comes from Oryctolagus cuniculus, assembly GCF_051225735.1. Taxonomy (NCBI): domain Eukaryota; kingdom Metazoa; phylum Chordata; class Mammalia; order Lagomorpha; family Leporidae; genus Oryctolagus; species Oryctolagus cuniculus. The sequence continues at coordinate 60,730,772 of NC_142870.1, forward strand.
CAGGAAACCACAGACAACTAAAGAGAGACACCACATCAGACGCCATTTAGAAGAAACTGACGTCAGGCTCTGATTAGGTTAACAAAATGATGTGTTTTAAAAGAACAAGGAAAATTTTAATAACATTAGAAATCTATTGATTTATAGTAAAATATAAACATACAATTATGTCTTGCTTCATTACATTTACCATGGACATAGTGCCAAAGAAGCATATTTGTCTTTCCCAAAGTAAAGTCTCCACTATTCAACACATAAAAGGGACATGAACCATAATATTCAGAGTGAAAAGAGTTAATCAAAGATCTACTATACCATTGAAAAATGGTATTGATGTTATCTTTGGTCTAGAAAAGCTACAAAACTTTTCTTTTTTTGCTTTGTGTAGAAATTATAAAACATAAATAAATTGGCCAAATATAAATGTCAGGATTTTTTATACAAAGGATAGAAACAAAACCTAGCAAAATAGATACCTTCAATATGTTGCCATAAAAAAACTACTCGGCCGGCGCCGCGGCTCACTAGGCTAATCCTTCACCTAGCGGCGCCGGCACACCGGGTTCTAGTCCCGGTCGGGGCACCGGATTCTGTCCCGGTTGCCCCTCTTCCAGGCCAGCTCTCTGCTGTGGCCAGGGAGTGCAGTGGAGGATGGCCCAGGTGCTTGGGCCCTGCACCCCATGGGAGACCAGGAAAACCACCTGGCTCCTGGCTCCTGCCATCGGATCAGCGCAGTGTGCTGGCCGCAGTGCGCCGGCCGCGGCGGCCATTGGAGGGTGAACCAACGGCAAAGGAAGACCTTTCTCTCTGTCTCTCTCTCTCACTGTCCACTCTGCCTGTAAAAAAAAAAAAAAAACACCTACTCATCTAATATTTAACAAGCATCCAGAATATAACTTCTTTTCCCACAGCAACTTATAGAAATGTGCATACACACTTCTACAATTTTAATCTTACACATTAATTCAGAATAACAATTTACAACCAGGAAAGCATGTCCACAGTACTTAGGTAAATGAAACGATTACAGTTCACTTGTGATAAACTCAACATCCGAACAGGCACTCATGCAATGGAACTAACTCCCTGGAATTAAGAGAAGTAACATGGATAAAGAAGCTAAGGCAGTACTTGGTTAATTTATTGAATGCAAAATTTATGTAATAGATACTACTCCTTTGATCACGTTGCCAAAACACCACCCCCAGCCCGACCCCATGTGTAGGAGGTGTGTATCTAGTGGGCAGGAGTCCTAAGGGAAGGGGGCTCCCTGGGTGAAGTAATAGAAGAAGAAAATAAAGATGCCTTAAAAAAGTAAACAAAAAAAGCATTGTTCAAAAATGACTGCACATGGAGTCTAAACTTTCCAAAGAGAACTGCAAATTGCTACCACGTTCTTTCCTGTGTGGGGAGAATGGGGAGAGAGAGAAGGGATTTTTCACACCCTTAATTAAAGTCCAGCAACCGGACAGCAGTGATTTCTACTTCCTCTTTCCCTCGAGATGAAGTAAGAGGAAACATTAGTGGGAAATTGTTTCACAAACATGTACAAACTCCAGTGTGCGGCCAGAGACCTGGGCAAAGGCAAAGCAAAAGAGAAATGCATGGAACAGAATATAAAAGGGTCTATTAGGTTTCAAGCACTGGGGCTGGCATGGTGGCACAGTAGGTTGATCCTCCGCCTGCTGCGCCGGCATCCCATATGGGCACCGGTTCTAGTCCCAGCTGCTCCTCTTCCCGTCCAGCTCTCTGCTGTGGCCTGGGATAGCAGTGGAGGATGGCCCAGGTCCCTAGGCCCTTGCACCCTCATGGGAGACCAGCAGGAAGTTCCTGGCTCCTGGCTTCGGATCCGCACAGCTCTTGCTGTTGCGGCCATTTGGGGAGTGAACCAACGGAAGGAAGACTTTTCTCTCTGTTTCTCTCACACTGTCTGTAACCCTACCTGTCAAATAAATAAATAAAATCTTAAAAAAAAAAAAAAAAAAACAATTTCAAGCACTCACCAATCCAGAAATATTTTAAGTTGTTTATTTGCAATTTAAATTACAGTCCACATTTACTGCAAGTTCAAGTGATTTTACAATACACTGAAAGGCACAAACAACCGTCAATCCACAAAGAATGAAAAAAAAAAAAAAAGCGATCGGATGGGCACTGTAGCCCAGTGGGTATGGTGTTCCTTCCTATATCTGAGCATCTGGCTCAAGTACTGGCTCCTCTGCTTCCAACACGGCCTCCCGCTAATATAGCAGATGATGGCTCAAGTACTTGGTTTCCTGCCTCCCATATGGGAGACCTGGATGAAGCTCCAGGCTTTGACTTGGACCATAGTAAGCTGTTGTTTGGGCAGAAAGGAAGCAAAGGTTCTCTCTCTCTTATTCTCTCTCTCTTTGCATCTTCACATAAGTAAATTCTTTTTTTAAGTGACAGTTCTCATACCACATCATAAGAGAAAGACATCAGCATACAAAGCTATATTATAATTCTGTTAGTCTGACTATAAAAAAATCAAGAGTAATTATCTTTAAATGGCTTGAAAACCAGAGTACCCTTTCAGAGAAAACAAGATCACACACAGGTAAACAAAGCTTAAAAGGTATCAGCAGGTCAGCAACTAACAAATCATTGGATCAGCCAGGCTTGCCTCATTCTGGGTAAAGTGAAGCAGTACATCAGATACACTGATTTGAAAAATCCTCCAATCTTAAAATAAAATAAAAGATAATTACAGATGGAAACTTTTTCTTGAAACTACTGCTTTATTGGTAATGTAATAGAAAAAAAGAAATATGACACATACCATAGGTGAAAATTTCACAAAAGCTAGGTAGACTGTTTGGAAACAGAAGCTTTCAAATGCATCTGGTTTGAATGAGAACTTACACAGAACTTCTAAAAGGCAACTTGGCAACAAGTTTCAAAGTCTATAGTTTCACCTAAAAGCATACTTCTAGAGAATTTCATGTAAGGAAGTCATTTCCAAATACCAAGCATAGAACAATGCAAAGCTTCATGCGCAAGTTTCATCAATGCACTGTTGTTTATAATAGCAAAAAATTCAAAACAAATATGTTCACTTGTAACAAAATAATACATTCAGATATAAGAATATTTTATTTTTCAAGCTATTAAAATTGCGCAGCAAAATAATTTACTGTCATGTGAAAGTGTTTCACGGCACATTATTAAATGGGAATAGTAATTTCAAAACTGCTACAGCCATTGCTATTCAAAGTTCCAAACTATTTATAGTTTCTGGAATGATGACTACAAATGTTGAGTAATGATAAATGGAATGTGGAAAAATTACAAGTGATTCTTATTTTCAGGGTTGGTTTGTGGATTTTTTTTTTTTTTTTTTGACAGGCAGAGTGGACAGTGAGAGAGAGACAGAGAGAAAGGTCTTCCTTTGCCATTGGTTCACCCTCCAATGGCCGGTGCGCTGAGGCCGGCGCACTGCACTGATCCGATGGCAGGAGCCAGGTGCTTCTCCTGGTCTCCCATGGGGTGCAGGGCCCAAGCACCTGGGCCATCCTCCACTGCACTCCCTGGCCACAGCAGAGAGCTGGCCTGGAAGAGGGGCAACTGGGACAGAATCCGGTGCCCCAACCGGGACTAGAACCCGGTATGCCGGCGCCGCAAGGTGGAGGATTAGCCTAGTGAGCCGCGGCGCCAGCCCTGGTTTGTGGATTTTAACACTTGCTATCTTTCCTTTCTTCTCTCTCTCTCTCTCTCTTTCTATTTTATTTATTTGAAAGGCAGACTGGCTCATTCCCAAAATGGCTGCAATGACTTGGGTTGGTTCCAGCCCAAAGCCAGGAGCCCAAAACTCTACCCAGGTCTCACACAGGCATGGCAGAATGCAAGCACTTGGGCCATTTTCTGATTTTTCCCAGGTACCTTAATAGAAAGGTAGATGGAAAAGACAGTAGCCTGGTCCTGAAGTGGTGCTCATATGGTAGGCTGGTATTAAAGACCATGGCTTAACAAGTTGCACCACAACACCAGCCCCACGGCAGAAATTTTCTTATATGCTCTAGTAGATTAAAGGGGGAAAAGAGATATACTAAAAATGTTCTAAATATATTATATAATCATAGAAGGAATCAACTAAAAACATAAACAGTATCTGCCTATGACATCATTTTATATGTCAAAAAATACACAGGGCAAATTTTAAAGAGAATTGACCATGGTTGATGTCAGTATTAGTAGAACATATCTAGAATATAACATGTTAAACGTGATTTTTATATTGCTTTCTGATAAAACCAAATAAATAGGAATAAAGCTAACAGAAGATAAGCAAGGCTATAATACATATACACACACAAAATATGAAACATAAAATAAAGGGATATGACACTTAATAGATTTGTAGACACAGCATTACAAAAATGTCAATTCTCTCCTAAATGATTTACAGATTAACAAAACTCCAATAAAAAAATTAGAGGAGGTAAGGAAGTGTGTTTGTAGCAGTAGGTACATTGCCATTTGGGACATGGAAATCCCCTATGAAGTACCTGGTTTGGCTCTGGCTGCCTCTTCCTCCAATTCAACTTCCTGCTAATGTTTACCTTGGAAGCATTAGGTAAAGGCCCAAGTACTAGGGTCCCTGCCACCCACATGGGAGAACCATACTGAGTGCTGAGCTCCTAGCTTTGGCCTAGCCCAGCCCTGACTCTTGTAGGCATTTGGGGAATGAACCAGCCAATGGAAGATCTCTCTCTGTTCTTCCTGTTGTTTCACTTGGTTTCAAGTAAATCTCATTTATTTTAATTCAAAAATTCCACGAGGCATTTTTAATAGCAATTTATAAAATTATTCTAACCTTTATAAAGAAATATCAAGAGCAATATTTAACATGACAGTCTTCAATAAGCACAATAACAAGCTTACACTATGTGTTAATTAAGACTGTGACACAGGCACAAGGATAGACAAACAAGTTTCAGAAACAAATGTATTTGGGGCCAATGCTGTGGCTCAGCAGGTTAACGCCCTGGCCTGAAGCGCCAGCATCCCATATGGGCACCAGTTCTAGTCCCGGCTGCTCCTCTTCCAATCCAGCTCTCTGCTGTGGCCTGGGAAAGCAGTAAAAGAATTGCTTGGGCTCCTGCACCCGCGTGGGAGACCCGGAAGAAGCTCCTGGCTTCAGATTAGCACAGCTCTGGCCATTGCGGCCATCTGGGGAGTGAACCATCGGATGGAAGACCTCTCTCTCTCTGCCTCTCCTCTCTCTCTCTCTCTCTGCCTCTCCTCTCTCTGTGTAACTCTGACTTGCAATTAAATAAACACAAATCTTAAAAAAAAAAAAGAAACAAATGTACTCACAGATGGACATTTGACCTATAAACATCAATAATATATGAACAGAAGCTGAGAAAAGATGAAATTTTTGAGAAATATTGGTGGGCCAAATGGATGTGTGTGTGTGTGTGTGTGTGTGTGTGTGATTGTGGGTGTCTGAAACTGAATCTTCACCCTTACCTCACATCATGTAAAATAAATTTTAAATGAATTTTTAGCTAAATATAAATGGTGAAATAATAAGGATTTTAGAAGGAATGTAAGAAATTATCTGTATTACTCTTGAAGAGGCAAAAAATTTAAATAGAATCTAAAGGAAAAGTAGATTAAAAACTTGTATACATGAGACGGTATCATTAACAAAATGAAAAAGGCACATTTTGAGAGAAATAATTTACACGAATATAATCAACAAAAGATGCACATCTGTTATTAATATATAAAAATGTCCAAAAATAAAGAAATTGGGTCAATTTTCATACATATGCAATAAAGGAAAATGAAAATGTTCACTAAACAAATAAAAGTGTGCTCAACTTCTTTACTCCTCAGGGAAATAAAAATTAAAAACACAATGACAGTCCATTCTACCACAACAGATCAACTTATTACAAAAAGATGAATGATATTTATAAAGCATTGGGGGAAAATATGAAGCAATAAGAACATTTAGGCACTATTCACAGATGATATAATTAAAACTATTTTGAAAAATTGTTTTGAAGTCCACTAAAGCTAAAACTATACATAAACCAGGGACCTTGCACTCACATATACCCAAAGAAAATATATATATATATATATTTAAAGTATGTAAAAGAAACACTTATAGCAGCATTATTAATAATAATGCAAAAGAGAAAGAAAATGTCCATCAACAGAATGAACAGATAAATTGTGGTAGAGCCAATAAAATAAAGCGAGAAGGATGAACAACATAATGCAACACATAAGAACAGAGCTGTATTTCATAAATACCATAAAGAAGCCAGATTTTGTTTTTAAAAAAGAGCATCACGACTCTGATGCAACAATACTGCTGGCAGTAGTCCTATCTGGGACTTGCCAAGGAATTGAGGGGAAAGACATTGGAATTTCAGGTTACCTATATACTTCCATATGTACTGGGTAGCATTTACATGTGTTCACTTTGTGAAAATTCCTCATCCTACATTTTCTACTTAGGCACTTTTGTTTATGTAAATCAAACATTATTTATCAATCTTTAAAAAATTACATTAAAATCCAAAATTAAAAAGGAAAGAAAGAAATGTGGGAATAGACAAAGTAACTGCCAGAAAACAATGAAGCCAATCAACATATTTCTTTGTTGGCTGTCTTGTGGCTGTGGTGGTAGCAGATTGATGAGAGTCGTTTAAAATCCACGCTAGCTCAGGAATATATATAATGTGATCTTGACATTAAAACAAACAGAAAACCTGTTTTAACTCCATTAAGCTATTCCTATTTTCACTTGGAGAATTTTACTAGAAACTTCACCTTGATCAACAAAGACATGTTCAGTGTCAGTACCTTTAAAGGGAGGGCTGGCTTTGTTCAGAAGATGATGAGATATTCATAAGATATTTAATATGTTCTGATTTTTATTATGAACGAAAATGCTTGTATTGCAATTCTTAAGTCTGTTGACATTTTGTTTACAGTTATTACTTAAATCCAATCTTGTTTGTAATGACTCTTTCTTAAAGGATATGGGAAGAGGTCCTTATCATGCTATTACTGCCTTTGCTGTTCCATCAATAAGGGAAAGGTAACTGTTTTCAAGCAATCCACAGAAAGAGCCTATCAGAGCCATTCTGGTCAGAGTTTCCAAATAGCAACTCATTTCTGATAGGATGGTAACCAAGGTTACCACAGACATTCATAATTACATCTAACCATGCTTTCTCAGAGACAAAAATTCCTGACTCTCAGAGAAACATACAGACACTGAATGCTTGTGATATATTTCTTCTCTTTACAGAAAAGCTCCTAACACTTTGTCTACAGTGCAAACAAGCATACTTCTCTGTATGGTGGACATATATTCTCATTTTCTATTTGGAAACCTAAATTTAGAATCACAACAATTTTTATATAATTGTAGGAAAAAGGATAAAAGTTTGTTCAGTCTTATTCTTGGTTTTCTCAGTGACTTCCTCCTCGTGGCAGATTTGATGCTTTCTATTTCTAGTCTCACACCCTAACCATTGAAAATAAAAACAATAAATTTACCACAGGCGTGCAATTACTGTAAACATAAATTCCATTTTATTTTCTGACTTTCAAAATAAACTTTACTGGTGGCAGAACAGCATAGGAAGAGGAGCTACAAGTATAATCTATACATCATCTATCTATCGCTATATATATGCACACACATAATATGTAAAAATTGCGTTTAAGAGGCCGGTGCCGTGGCTCACCAGGCTAATCCTCCGCCTGCGGCGCCGGCACCCCGGATTCTAGTCCCGGTTGGGGCGCCGGTTCTGTCCTGGTTGCTCATCTTCCAGTCTAGTTCTCTGCTGTGGCCCGGGAAGGCAGTGGAGGATGGCCCAAGTGCTTGGGCCCTGCACCCGCATGGGACACCAGCAGGAAGCGCCTGGCTCCTGGCTTCGGATAGGTGCAGCACGCCGGCCCTAGTGGCCATTTGGGGGATGAACCAATGGAAGGATGACCTTTCTCTTTCTCTCTCTCTCTCTCTCTCTCTAACTCGGCCTGTCAAAAAAAAAAATTGCATTTAAGATATTTCCAGTTAGTAGCCATCTATCAACAAGAAGATTCGGTCTTAAAAGAAGGGATTTTTTTTTTCTTTCTAAAGCACAACTATTGTGTTTTCTCTCAAAGTTCAGTAATACTTAGAAAGTTCATGAGATACAATAGCTCATGGGCCATAGCAAGATGCCTTTGAAGTGCTGGGGTCACATTAAATAAAACTGTAAAATTATATACCCTATAATTAGAAAGTCCTGCCACAGAAGAACATAAGAAGGCTTTAAAATGATGTTCCCTTTAGTCATATGAGCTCAGCCTTACAAACAAAAGAGTCAGTAGTAAAACAAAATTATTCATAAATCTCCCAGTGTAGACCAATTAAGTTAATAGGCAATGAAGTCCACTAGATGTATAAGCTAAACTGAGGCAAACAAAGTAATTTCCAACACTTCTAAAACCCTAACAAGAAAAACTCTAGATACAGCTATGTATATGTATGTCTGCAAAAGTCCTCTGAGTAAGAGAAACTACTATATCCCAGAAGTTCTTTTAGTAAGAGAAACTGCTAATATTCTGAATACATTTTATTTGAAGAATAACAAAGCAAAAACAAGAATAAAAGGGGAACATCATTATTGTGCTTTCTAGTAAGAAGCAACAATCAAAATATGGAACATTAAGGTAAATCATTAGAAGCCCGTCTACAAAAAATAAATCCCTACATATCAACTATAAAAAAAACTTTACTTACTTTTCTATTAAAACAGTTTCCTCTGCCAGCACAAACCAATTCTAAACACGATCTATAAAGTGTTTGATTCTATGCTTCTTGCAAGGTAACAAGTCAGCCTATAAGAGTTGCATGGATTCTGACAGAAGACGGTGGATTTCCGAGTCAAAGAGAAAGGACTTTCTTACAGCAAGAGCAGTGGCCAGACGAATATCAGCACTGTCTTGTTCGTGTTCTTTGAGACTTAATTCCTTCAAAATAATAGAGGGCTAGGTGACAACTGCATTTATGTGTTCTGTTACTAGAGTAGAATTCAGAACTTATGGAGCCCAAATATTTTATAAAAGGCAATAGGCATGACTGTCTTTTGATCTGGGGAGAAATACACTCTTTATTTTACAAGGTTTTAAGCAAACATACTCCTGACTCCAGGAAGAAATATATTTTTTGTTTTTTCTCTGCCAAGGTAGAAACATCTAACAGAGCAGGGAACAAATATAAAGAGGGATGAGGAATGAGGACCTCTGTGAATCCAGGGCTCATTATTAAATACTTTCCAGGAAAATAAGTCCTTCTCCAAATATCTTCATGTGGTTCTCTTTTTAAAACACAATGTAATTTCACTTTAGATTAGTTTGAAATAAGCCTAATTTTGTAATGAGGTGATGGATCATTATATTAAAAACATTTTCAGAAATGTTCAGTCATAAATGTATAACATAAGAACTTTCGAGACTATGAAAGTAACTTAAACACCATTTAAATGAATTATGTCAGAACTGTTCAGCTGACTAGAACTAATAGAGACATATGAAGTATGATTTTTTTTAAAAAAATAATGCCCCACATAGAAGATTCCTTACATAATACTTCAGAAACAATTTAGAAACATAATTTTCAAATTTTTAGTAATGCGTGCAACATTCAGAAATACTCAGGAAATATGAATGGTCTCAGCAAATGGCATTAAAGCATTTTCCTCACTTAGCACAGCAGATTGAGAGAGAGACAGGGAGAGGGAAACAGAGAGGGAGAGGGAGGAGAGGGGAAGGGAGAGGCGGAAGAGAAGGAAGGAAAGAGAGAAGGGGAAGAGGGGAGAGAAAGAGAGGGAGGGGAGAAGGGAGGGAGAGAAAGAATATCTAATAAAATATAGGGGTAAAATAAGTAGTCAAAATCTTAATGTACCCGATAAGATCATAATTTTATCATTACCTGGTTCACCTCCCTCTTTCTTTAAGTCCTATCTTCCTTTGGCTTCTTGTAACACCACATTCCCCAGATCTTTCTTCCAATTTTCTAGTGACTCTTCCAAAATTCCCTAAATTTCCTCTGGGCATACTTCATTTAGCAGAATCCTTTCAGTATCTACTCACTTCAAATTGCCTGAGCCTTCTCTGGAGACTACACGAATTAGTCCAATAGTTTCACATATCTCTCAGAAATGAAAAACTCACCTTGAGACCAAGAACACAATATAAATGAGCAGAGGTCTAGGTAAGGTTTCTGAGGCTGAAAGAGAAAATCCAAAGAGCACACTGGCAACCAGGGCATGCAACTCTGGCTCTGTCACAGTACAGACCTATTGGTACCATTACTCTCAATTTTTCATTGTAACTTTTTTGTGTATAAACAAAAAAATATTTAAGAGTTAGACACTAATTTCACTTTTTTTCTAAAGATTTATTTATTTGAAAGGCAGAGTTACAGAGAGAGGTAGAGACAGAGACAGAGAGATCTTCCATCCGCTGGTTCACTTCCCAAATTGCTGTGACGGCCGTAGCTGACCAATGAAGGCAGGAGCCAGGAGCTGCTTCCAGGCCTCCCAAGTGGGTCTAGAGGCCCATGCATGTAGGCCATATTCTACTGCTTTCCCAGGCTACAGCAGAGAGCTGGATCAGAAGAGGAGCAGCCAGGACTCAAACCAGCACCCATATGGGATGCCAGCACTGCAGGCTGGGGCTTTAACCTGAGGATGTGCCACAGTGCCAGCCCCTTGCTTAAATATTATATGGGACCAAAGAAAATATTCCAGAGATTGTCAATCTGCAAACTCATAGAGGTATTGCATTCTAAAGTCTCTACCTGCTTACCTGTATATTCTTTTCCTACAGCTTCAATGCTGTGGCAGGGATCCCCATCCCACACATGGATTAATTCAGGTGCATGCGACTGAATACATGCCAGAATGAACTTTTCTCCGTATCTCATCTTCAATTTTTCCTAATGTATTGAATGATACCCAGGCATTCAAATCACAGATTGGGCTTCACATCTGACCTCCCCTCTTACCATATACCTTCTTAGACATAATCAAATCCTGTTAACTTAATTTCTGTTTCACAAATGCATGCATTCTTTATTTAGCCATTATGATCTGTAATAGTCTCAGACCTCACCTCTGTCTCACTTTTCTCCTTATTTTTCAGTTTCTAAAATGTGTGCAGTGGGACAGTTGTAGACCTAGGGGGTATACAGATGATCCTTTCCAGAATGAGAAGAAAATACTGACATCATATTTACATTTAACAATTTTAGATGCACATTATTGTGTGTCTTTTTTATATTATGTATATGAAAATATACAATATATGGTAGTAGATATGCAAGGCTACTTCAAAAAATAAAAATGTATATATTCAAACATAGGTAGTTGATATACTGTATGCTTGAAAAGCATTTTAGGAGTAAGTCAGCAATGAGTAAAATAAGGGTTTTGAACTCACTTCTCAAATTCATTATCCATACTGCAGCAAGAGTGAGCCACCTAATTCAGGTGTGACTACTTTCCTGCTTGTAAACTATCATGGCAAGGGCATCTGGCATAGTGATTCAGACGTCACTTGGGAAACCCACGTCCGATGTGGAAGTGAGGGAGTTCAAGTCCTGGCTGTGCTCCTGGTTTCAGCATCCTGGGAGGCAGCAGAAGATGATTCAAGCACGTGGGTCCTGTGGGAAATCTGGATTGTGATCCCAGCTCCTAGCTTTAGCCTGGCAGAGCCCGGGTTGTGGCATTTGGGGAATAAATCTGCAAATGGGAGATCTCGTTTTGTCTCTATCTCTTTGCCTTTTAAATGAAAGAGATAAATGAAAAATTTAAAAAGAAACATCTATCAACAGGTTTCTATTGCTCTTAGGGGCTCTAAAGGCAAAGTTTTAAAAGTACAACTGTGAATACGAAAAGCAAAGTCCAGGCCGACACCTCGGCTCACTAGCTAATCCTCTACCTGCAGCGCCGGCACCCCGGGTTCTAGTCCCAGTTGAGGCGCCAGTTCTGTCCTGGTTGCTCCTCTTCCAGTCCAGTTCTCTGCTGTGGCCCTGGAAGGCAGTGGAAGATGGCTGCACCACATGGGAGACGACCAGGAGGAAGCGCCTGGCTCCTGGCTTCAGATCGGCACAGCCCGCCGGCCCTAGCGGTCATTTGGGAAGTGAACCAACAGAAGGAAGACCTTCCTCTCTGTCTCTCTCTCACTGTCTAAATCTGTCAAAAAACAAAAAAAATGTTAATAAACATACATGCTCTTGGGGCCAGCGCTGTGGTGCAGCAGGTTAAAGCCCTGGCCTGAAGCGCTGGCATCCCATATGGACATCAGTTCAAGTCCCAGCTGCTCCTCTTCCGATCCAGCCTCTGCTATGGCCTGGGAAAGCAGCAGAAGATGGCCCAAGTCCTTGGACCCCTGCACCTGCGTGGGAGACTAGGAAGAAGCTCCTGGCTCCTGGCTTCAAATTGGCGCAGCTCCAGCTGTTGGGGCCATCTGGGGAGTGAACCAGCGATGGAAGACCTCTCTCTCTCTCTATCTCTACCTCTCTCTGTAGCTCAGTCTTTCAAATAAATAAAATAAATCTTAAAAAATTATTTAAAAATATGCTCTTGATTCTAATAAAGTCAAGTTTCACTAGAGAAAAAAACCTTAATTATGTTGATTTCACAGAGCTAACTGTCACTTCCTCAGGAGGTCAGAATAAAGGATAAAGAAAAAAAAAGCTGAACAAAACAAGATTAAGACAAATATGAGTGCATTTATTCAATCTCAGAATTACTATGTATCTCCCTTTGAACTCTGTGGAAGTTGTAAAAATTCCATCTCATTTGGAGCATTTCCCACTAAATAGATGAGGAGGCTCCTTACTACAGTATGTAACATCCTCTTAAAAAGCTTCTAGTCAGTTCTTTGTAACATTCCTTAGGTGCTTTTTTAAACTTTTTTTTTTTTACTATTTTTTAAAGTTTTTTTTTCTTTATGTGAAAGTCAGAGTTACAGAGAGATATAGTATTTATTTATTTTGTTTCACTTTTTTTTTTAACAATTTTTTTTTTTTTGACAGGCAGAGTGGACAGTGAGAGAGAGAGAGAGAGAGACAGAGAGAAAGGTCTTCCTTTGCCGTTGGTTCACCCTCCAATGGCCACTGCAGCCAGCGCGCTGCGGCCAGCACACCGCGCTGATCCGATGGCAGGAGCCAGGTGCTTCTCCTGGTCTCCCATGGGATGCAGGGCCCAAGCACTTGGGCCATCCTCCACTGCACTCTCTGGCCACAGCAGAGAGCTGGCCTGGAAGAGGGGCAACCAGGAGAGAATCCGGCACCCCGACCGGGACTAGAATCCGGTGTGCTGGCGCCGCAAGGCGGAGGATTAGCCTAGTGAGCCGCAGTGCCGGCCTTTTTGTTTGTTTGTTTGTAATCTAGGATCTTTCTACAATGAAATGGGCAAAGCAGACCTGAAATAGGCTTTTATTTTCCTTATTGACATAAAGATACTTCGGTTTTTAAAACTCAAAATAAAGGGAGTTGACAAAGTACTACAAATATTGACTGGCAATTCTGTTCAGTTCTATTTGAATGCTTTTTCTTTCATTCTTTCTAGAGTATCTGCTATACAATTATACTAAAAATTGCTTAGTTTCTTCTGTGCACCCTCTTTTAATTAAATATAATTAAATTTCCTTTTCATTAACTACTGATGTAATTAATATGCTAGGAAAACATGTATCTTAATAGAGAATGAAAGATCATTTTTCTTTGTTTCTTTAGTGCCAGGAAAATGCAGACGACCAAAGAAGGTCCACACTCCTTACCCAGGAAATCAAAGGTAGAGGCATTAAACAGAGCTCTGAATAGATCATTTGTTTCCCCAGTAAGCAAGACAATTTATTATTTATCTTCATCCAGTTGTATAAAGGAAAAGAGATAATACTAGAATACTTATTTTTCTGGCTTTTAGATCTCAAAGTATGGAACTTCCATCATACAGTTAATATTACATTCATTGTAGAATTAAATAATTGATCATTATGCTCATGCCATTTAGAACAAGTTTAAAGGTTCACATTGGGTGGTTGTTCTACAACAGAACGCTTATGACATGCCATTCAGTTTTAGCTGTTTTAGCCTTCCCAACAGTACTTGATAGTAGGTACCATTATTGGCATCCACATTTTATAAATAAGAAAACACATGAATGGAGAAATCAAGTAGTTTTCCCAGGTTAAAAGCTGGTAACTTTTGCAGCCAGAATGTGTGCAGACATTCTGGCCCCAGAGCCTGCATGCCTGGCCCTAAACATACTGCCTCCCAATCAGGCAAGAAAGCAAGCTCTGTCTCTTTATCTCACATACACAGGCTCAGGCACATTGCTCTATTTCTCAAGTCATTAGAATCAAACTTTACAGTAGTTCCTGCAAGTCTCAGTCTCTCTCTCTCTCTCTCTCTCTCTCTCTCTCTCCCCTTCCCCCCTCTTTCTCCCTTTCTGTAATTCTGACCTTCAAATAAACAAATCTGAAAAAAATTGTAATATATACATTCCCCCCAAAGAACTCATTTAATAATAATTTGAAGCTGGAAAAGGGAGCTGGTATTCGTGAAAGTACTGAACATAGTTTGACACATAAATCTGAAATACAAATTTATATTTCTGACTCTAATAAATGTGTCTGTGTTGGATAAAGACTCATCAGGAACTCTCCAAATGGAGCAGGATGGACCTACATAGTAAACAGACATCCAATAATATACATACATCTAAAACAGAACAGGAACACAAAGAATGGAGTATTTAAAGTGGACCAAATGGAAGGATGTATGATGTGGCTTCAGAGTTCATGTAAAACTTTAAATTCACATTAACTTTAAATTCTATTTTTCCATAAATTTTTAGAAGTCCCTTCACATGTAACTGAAAAAAAAAAAAAAAACAGAAAAAGGTAATTCTGAACTAGACTTAAAGAAAGGTATCAAAATTCTGGGATAACAGAGAAAAAGAAGAGGAAAGACAGACATTTAGGGAATAGAAGCAAACAAACAGATGATTTTTTAAGAAGATCAATTTATAGATGATAAAGCCATTGCAAATTGAGAACATAGAATAAATAGCATTCATTCATCCAATTATTCATACAGAATGTTAACACTGATTATTGCCTACACATTCCAGGAAGTGTGCCAGGCTCTGAAAAACTAAGATAGTAAGACACAGTCTCTGCTTTCGAAGAATCTCTATCATCTATTGGAAAACTCTCAACTAGGAAATGCAAACACGTTAGTAATTCACTGCAAGCTAGCTTGACGGATGTGGGCCCAGGTACCCGGCAGCACAGAGTAGGGATGTCTATTTTGGATGATACTAGTCAAGGAAAGCTTTCCAAGTGGCAACACTGGGTAGGCCATGGGTGACAGGATACCCACGTAGGAGGTGTGATCTAGGGAAACAAAGATGCAGAGCTGCGGATAAAGGGAAGTGCATCAGGAAATATGAGGAGAATGTTGAGTAGTTTGTTTCTTCACAGATAAGCAGAGTATAGAAATGAAGCTAGAAAAAAAAACAGTTCCTAAAACTTGTCATGCTAATGGGATTTTAGTTGAACCAGAATTAATATTCATGGAAGCACCTGAAACAGATGATTGGAATGATTTTCTTTCTTTTCAGAGATATCACTAAGTAGAACAATTCGATATGGTGTTCTTGAAAATAGACCAATCAAAAGGCTGCTTTAGTAATCCAGGGAGGAGTCTGAACTTGAAAAAAAAAACTTGAACTAAAGTAAATGTGACGAGAAAAAGAGAAAATGAATTTAAAAAAGGAGTCAGAATCCAGGGTTCTTCCTGAATTATAATTTGTTTGGAAATGTATGCCTAAGTCTCAAAGTCAAGTAGTACTTAGCAAGGGCAGCCTGGGAACTGCAACCTGACTGCCACCCAGAGTCCAATCCCAATAACGTTCCTACCTCCCCGCCCCCCCCCCCCCCCTTCAAGGACTGCATTATGCTTACAGCTTCTGAATTATAAAGTAGAACTTCAGAGAGTGAAGATTTAGTTTGGTATTATTTCATTTGGCAGAACTCAGAGACATTTATTCAATAACATCATCTTTCTTACCTTGTGTATTTCTACCATCTTCTAGTCAACCAATCAAGAAAGCAAAAATGGGACTGAACAATTAAAAATATTAAATGAATTTGAATAAAAACTTAACAAATGCAGGCTTTTCCAACCAGCTGCCATTACAAATCTGGTGTTACTGATCCCCTTGGGCCTCAAGCAGTGAAAAATCTCTTGGGGTCTGAGCAGAGGTCAGTCCTGCCATGACTTCCAAAAGGTTCGGAGACAAAGAAATAAAGTATTAGGCCTATAATTCCTAAACATATTTCTCTGTTGTCTGTTTCTATAACCTCTGAATCCTTAAATTGCCTTAACGTGAAGAATAGCTTCCTTCAACATTAATTCAACCTTAATAATTTGTTCATGTTCACTTGGTTATTTTTGAAAAGTCACAATCAAACTGTTTAAGCTAAATGCTGCATTACAAAATCATAATACGTCTGGGTATTTTTAGAAGCAAATTCTTAATGGTTCTACTACTGCAAATGATGCTGTTCTCAAGTTCAAAGGCACTGGTTAGGTTAAATGAAAAGGCTGTTACATGGCCGAAATGAATAAGATAAAGGAGAGGAATGCTTCTATACAAGAATGAAGTTATGGGGAAATACAAATGAATATTAGAGTATAAGGAAAATAAAAGAATTCACCCCTTTAAAAGGTTATACCATTCATTCATTTGTACATTCACTAAATAAAATATTGTGAAACTACAAGATGAAAACCCATGGAGAACATAGGGTCTCCACAATAACCTAGAAAAGAAACCACTTACATGGATGATTCTAGAAAATATATGTAAGTTCCAGAAGGAGCTAGAAATTTGGCTAAAAGTCCCCAAACAAAAATGTTAATGATGAAATTAAGTGGCTGTCTCCAGGCAGGGAAAACAGAAGACAAAGGTAAGAGGATTTGTGAGGTAGAGTTAATATCTAATCAATATTTTAAAAGTCTTCCATCTGTTATAAGAGTGATTTCCCTCATGCAGCAGCTGAACAGAAATTTCACTCCCATGATATCTGTGGTTACAAATAAAGGGAAATAACGACGTCTCAGATGTTTAATTCTCTGTGGCTAAAGACATCAGCAGAGTAAACTCCTCTGTTTAAAAACATGTGGGTAACCTTTCCATGGTTTTACTGGTTCTATAACAAGTAATCAGTTTTATAAACAAATGTCACAAGTAATTGCTTCTATATATTTTCTTGTACTTTTAAGAGAAAACGTAACTTATAGGCTACCAGCTGTCTGCGTAAAGCATAGAGTGTTAACACAGGAGCTGTAACTACAGGAAACCTTATCTGTTCTTACTCCTGGAATCCAGTCAGCCCTTCCTGCTCTCTACCATTCACAAATAACAAGCATATTCCTGGCTGTCACTCTCTTTCAGATAAAGATACACTTTTTTAAAATTCCTCATTTGT
The DNA here is from genome assembly GCF_051225735.1 of Oryctolagus cuniculus. Lineage (NCBI taxonomy): Eukaryota > Metazoa > Chordata > Mammalia > Lagomorpha > Leporidae > Oryctolagus > Oryctolagus cuniculus. The sequence continues at coordinate 60,748,319 of NC_142870.1, forward strand.
GAATGCAACATTAGAAATGGCTAGATTTCAGGGCCGGTGCTGTGGCTCACTTGGTTAATCCTCCGCCTGCGGCACCAGCATCCCATATGGGTGCAGGGTTCTAGTCTCAGTTGCTCCTCTTCCAGTCCAGCCCTCTGCTGTGGCCCGGGAGGGCAGTGGAGGATGGCCCAAGTGCTTGGGCCCCTGCAACCGCATGGAAGAACGGGAGGAAGCACCTGGCTCCTGCTTTGGATTGGCACAGCACCACCTATAGCGGCCATTTGGGGGGTGAACCAACGGAAGGAAGACCTTTCTCTCTGTCTCTCTCTCTCTCACTGTCTGTAACTCTACCTATCAAATAAATAAATAAAAATAAAATTAGTAAAAAAAGAAATGGCTAGATTTCCAAAATAGAGAATGCCCATATTAATGGAAATAATAGTATTTTCTCCATTAGTGTCTAAAGGTAATACAGACTATATTTTAGTATAAGAAGTGGGAAACAGGCTTTAATATTTCTTAAGTAAAAATATGCATTTGATCAAATGTACATTGCTCCACGTTAAGTATTTCTAATTGTAATGGAAGCTACAAATAGGGAGTTTTGGAAAGAAAAAAAAGAGAAAACAATGTTATAGGTCACTAGTGTCATAACACTAAAGCCATAAAAATTGTATAGCAATATCTTATATGAATAATTTTATCAGTTATGGGATAAATATACAATTTTATAGGCAAAGTGATACAGTAATTTATGTGAAAGCCATCAGTCTTCCTCTTACTACTCACTGCCAGGGTTTTCACCTATTTTCAATGACATGCTAAGTATGCTTTCTCACTAAAGGAATCCTACAATATTATTGGGGAAATCAGTTGCTTCGTAATGGTCAGCTCTTGGTCATCTTACTTAGAGATTCCCAACAAAAGTGTTCCAAGTTGTATATACATTATGCTAACTTTAGTCATCCAAGCCCAATTACCTACAAGCTCACCAGAACATGCTTCTAGGTAGGAAGCACTGAATGGAAAACATCTTTACCCTGCTGCAGTGTGATATAATATAACACTATAATAACATTATCTCTGTATCTTGTTCACAGATATATGTACTTTCTATGCAATAAGACAAGGAAATGCTGGATCAGGGCGTGAGGCCCTTCTGCCTTGTTAGTTTCAGATCTTAGGCAAGCTCACATACTGTCTCTTTTATAGAGCAGTCTCTGGTTGTTGTTAATTGTGAAGTAACTTTTCCCTGCACTGAACTGCCAGAAGCTTACGTATTTAATTTTTGAAGTATTTGCTCCCTTCATCCTCTTATTTTTATATATGCCTTATGTGTGCACTATGTTATAAATAGTTATGGGCCTCTCATATATACAGACTCTATGTAACTCTGCTTCTTAGAGCAAACAACCTCAATAAATAGTCATAAAATACAAAATGCCATACAGGGGTCTTCTGAAAGTTCACAGAAAATGTGTATCATAGAAAACTATGTATGGGTTTCAAAAGTTTTTCTGCATTAAAATAAGTAATTTTTTTTATTTCATTTACTTATTCAGAGGTAGAGTTACAGATAGAGAGAGGGAGAGAGAGAGAAAGATTTCCTAGCCACTAGTTCTCCCCAAATGGCTGCAATAGCCACAGTTGGGCAGATCTGAAGACAGAAATCACAAGCTTCCTCCAGGTCTCCCACAAGGGCACAGAGGCCCAAGGACTTGGGCCACCCTCCACTGCTTTCCCAGGCCATTAGCAGAGATCTGGATTGGAAGAGGAGAAGCAAGACCATGAACCATGCTGATGCCTCAGGCAGAGGCTTAGCCTAATACACCACAGTGTTGGCCCCAATAAGTAACTTTTAATACTATTTTCCATGAATTTTATGAAGTAACCTCATGAGATCTGATAATTACTTTTCAATAATAAAAAATAATTCCAGGGGCTACTGTGTAGCACAGTAGGTTAAGCTGCTGCTTAATGCTGGCATCCCATAATTCAGTGCTGGTTTGAGGACCAAGTGCTGTTTCTGATCCAGCAACCTGCTAATGCTCGTGAGAAAGCAGCAGCAGATGGCCCAAGTGCTTGCTGCCCCAACATTTATGTGGGAGACTAGGATGGAGTTTTTGGCTCCTAATTTCCTCCTGCCCTAGAACTGGCTGTAGCAGCCACTTGGGGAGTGGACCAAGAGATGTAAAATCAATCCAACCTTTCTTCCTTCCCATATTCCCTCCCTCTTTCTGTCACTCTGTCTTTTAAATAAGTAAAAACACTTAAAATATCACTGAGGCATACTTTTGGGGGCTATACCAGAAAAACTAACAAACAACATACTTAACAAAAACACTCAAATTCACTCTCAAAACACTCTAGTGAATGTCCAGCTAAAGGCTAGACAACATCATACTTGAAGACGGATCCAACCTATATGAACAATTTTTACTTACTTGTCTCCAAAGAACTTTCTCCAGAATTCAGCAGCATCTGCTTTGGTGATACGGAAGTTATCTCCCTGGAACTGACCATTGGGAAAGATTGCCTTGATTTCTGCAAGCATGTGACTGAAGATAAGCGATAGTTTTGTGAGATTTCGTCTGTAGAAATGGGAAAAAAGGAAGAGAAAAATAAATACATTTGCAGGTAAGTTTTAATGAGAATCTATACTAAGACAAAATTAAGTATGTGCACATGCAGGTGTTTAGTCTAATCATTAAGATGCCAAATGCCACACTGGAGTGTCTGGGTTCAATTCTCTGCTCCATCCCCCAATTCCAGCTTCCTGCCAATGCCAACCCTGGGAAGCAACAGGTGATGACTCACATAATTGAGCTCCTGCCACCCGCATGAGAGATCTGGACTGAGTTCCCAGCTCTTGGCTTCACCAGCCCTCGTTCCAGCCATTGCAGTTATTTGAGGAGTACACCAGTGAGTGGGAGTGCTCTCCCTCTACCTCTACCACTCTTCCTCCTTCTTCTTTTCCCTCCCTCACCATCTCCTTCTTCTCCTTCTCCCTCTCTCCCCATCCTGCTTTTTGAATATAAAAAGTGTGCACATATCAATTTACATTTCTTCACACTTTATTATTCATTTATGTATTAATTTGATATAAACATGAACAAGATATACCAGGTGATTTCACTGAGCTCATAGGTTAATGGAAAAGATGGAAGACATTTGAAAAATCATAATGAAATATAAATGCTAAACACAAAAGGCAAAATAACTATTTCCACCTAGGGAAGTAAGGAAAGATTTGCCATTAGAGGAAAATCCACGAAGAGATATCTTTTGACAGATAAAAGATGTAGAGTGAAAAGAAAGAGAAAAACAAGAGATTAGAAAGGTATTTTAGGAATAGCATATACAAAAGTAAATAGTATGGAATACAACAAATTACTTGGATATCTATGCTTGGCATAGTGAGAACAAGCATAGGGTATTAAGACTGACTGAAGGGGCCGGCACTGTGGTACAGCAGGTTAAAACCCCAGCCTGCATTGCTGGCATCCCTTATGGGTGATGGTTCGAGTCCCAGCTACTCCACTTCCAATCCAGCTCTCTGCTATAGCCTGGGGAAGCAGTGGAAGATAGCCCAAGTGCTTAGGCCCCTGAACCAGTGTGGGAGATCAGGAAGAAGTTCCTGGTTCCTGGTTTCAGATCAGCTCATCTCTGGCCATTGCAGTCATTTAGGGAGTAAATCAGCAGATGAAAGACCTTTCTCTCTCTCTCTGCTTCTGCCTCTCTGTAACTCATTCAAATAAATAAAAAAATCTTTAAAAAAATTACTGGAGACAATGAAAAAATGTGGTTAGGATGTGGCATAAAGTAGTATATCAAGCAATGATTAAAGTTTTGTGAAGTACATTTGCTACTTCTACCTAATGTATCAGATTTTCTGATGACAGGTTCTAAAAATGTGTGTATTTATTTCATTTTATTTTATTTATTTGATTATAATTCATTTTATAAGTTCCTAGTGCAATTCTAACATGATCCCCTCATTAGGAGGTACTGCTAAAATGAACAGGCAGCCAAAATGGATTAAAAAGACTAAGGGCATGAAGAATTCCTGTTTTAGAGAAAAAAGGTATAGCGACATGAGAAAAATAATTCAGAATTGAAGGAAACACAGGGGTCACTCTGAATTTTCAAGCTAAGTTCTGGGGATTCTGACATAATTTAAATCATCCTTCAAATGATACAATCACTTGCAATACTATCTTTCCTACTATTTCTTAAGTTTACAACATTCCTCACGTTAATCAACTCAGAACTGTGAATGCTAGAAATTAAAGGAACAATTGTAATACAAAATGTTTGAAGAACTTTTCAGTTTTAAATTGACCTTGCTTCAGTTTTAAATTGACCTTCTTGTTCCTAAGAACCATCAGAATTCAGTAAGTACATAGACAAGAGGACTTCAAAAAGTTCCTGGAAAATATAGGATGGGCTAGCCTTGTGGCACAGTAGGGTTAATCTTCTGCCTGTGGCACCCGCATCCCAAATGGGTGCCAGTTTTGGTCCAGGCTGCTCTTCTGATCCAGCTCTCCACTACGGCCTGGGAAAGCAGTGGAAGATGGCCGCAGCACTTGGGCCCCTGCACCCACGTAGGAGACCCGAGAGAAGCTCCACTGGATGGAAGACCTTCTTTCTGTCTCTCCCTCTCTCTTTCTGTAACTCTACCTCTCAAACAAATAAATAACATCTTTTAAAAAATGCACATCATATTTTAATCACATTGTTTCATGGACATTTGGAAATTCCTCTAATATATACTGCCATTCTGAAGATTCAGCTATTTTTGGTGTGTGTTGAGGAGTAGGAGGAAAGCAAGTACTGTAAGACTCAAAGAAAATATACAAGAAAGTTAACATAGAGGAAATCTGCAACCTGTGCAACAATATAATGTGTAAGCAGTCATTTGTTATTTGAAATTATGATTCTTTTTCCCATTTTTACTCTTAGATCTACATTTAATGACTCAAATCTTTCAAATAATAAGGGGGGATGTTTGGTATCAAACAGACATGTGATATGCACTTGTCAATAAAATCATGGGAGTCATTTTTTTCTAACACATTTATAAACAAAACATGTAACTTACAACATAAGATGAATACAGGATAAATGATAAAAACATGGGAAAAGCAAAAACCAAAGAGAAAGTAATAAAGTTTGAAATATTCTTAATCCCTGTCAATTCATCTCCACTATGAAAACAAAAGTATTACCTATTTCTATAATTTGTATTATATAAGAAGATCTGATAAAAAGGTGGTCAAAGTTTAGGCCTTACTTTAGTGTTATCTGTAAAGACATTCTGCAAGTTCATGATAGTGATACATAAATGATCCATCTTTTTTTCTTTAGATTCAGCTTCACTTTGCACAACTGAACCTAATCCAAGTATAAAACTTGTTAATCAATTCAGTCTTTGACTTTGACATTGACATGATTTTTTTATTCATGTCAACACATACTTATCTAAATGATGGTTGCTATCAGTTTGTCAGCCTTAAGAAACGAAAAGCAAACTGCTATACTACATCAAAGGAAAGACTTACGGCCAATACAAACTGTAACTGAATTTAAGATTTGAGTTTCAGGAAAAGATAAAGTCCCCCTAGAAAATTTGCAATGAATATATTTTTGTAATTAGGCTAATGGGTTAACTTTCTACCAAACTTCCAATTGACACATACAGAAAAAAAAAAAAGAAAAATCAAAATGGCTGTAATTAGGGCAAACCAACTGTTCCTTATTTTCTGAATTGGTTTCTCTTCATCCCCTTGTTTCTTTGCTCTTTAATCATATCCAAATGTTTTTCATTTTTACTTGTTAGTTCTAAAGTCTGAAGCATAAAACCAATCGTTATCCATCTTGGACATCTGACCCACTGGCCATGGAAACAGTAAACATTAAAATAGAATCAGTAACATTTTATAATGATAGTCTGGTATCTCTAATATTCACTAGTATCAATAAAACTGATCACTGATTGATCATAACATGTATATACAGGTCCATTTTCTTATTCCTGTATATGGACCACATTTTTATTTTACTTTTACCATAAAATAAGACAACGGAAAAATATATTTGCCTTTAGTCTTTTTTTTTTAATTTTTTTTTTTTTTGACAGGCAGAGTGGACAGTGAGAGAGAGAGACAGAGAGAAAGGTCTTCCTTTGCTGTTGGTTCACCCTCCAATGGCCGCCGCGGCCAGCGCACAGCGGCGGGCGCACCGCGCTGATCCGATGGCAGGAGCCAGGTACTTATCCTGGTCTCCCATGGGGTGCAGGGCCCAAGTACTTGGGCCATCCTCCACTGCACTCCCTGGCCACAGCAGAGAGCTGGCCTGGAAGAGGGGCAACCAGGACAGAATCCGGCGCCCCGACCGGGACTAGAACCCGGTGTGCCGGCGCCGCAAGGCGGAGGATTAGCCTAGTGAGCCACGGCGCCGGCCTACCTTTAGTCTTAAAATAAACTCATGTGGTGAAAAATAGTTGAATGCATTAATTTCGTGTTGCCCTATTTATATATACCAGAATACATATTTCTATTTATGATACATTTATTTTATATGTATACACATGTGTAGATGTGCATGTGCACACACCCTCCACACATATATTATAAATGACCATTTTGGAAACTCATTATTTAAAAGACTGACTTACTGATTGCAATCCACACCAAGGTAGACAACTGACAGGTAATCCTATCTGGTAGCAGTTAAATTTATATCATAGCAAATAAGGTTTTTATATGATTCCATGATTTTTGTTTATTATATTTTGGTATACAGTATGTGTTTTCTTTAATTCTCCACTCTACTATGCAATCTTAGACATCCATTTTACAAAAATAATCTCCAATTTTGAATATATGTAAGTCCAAGAATATAATCACCTCCAACCATACAGATGTTAGCAGAAAAAAAAGACAATTATAAATCTCATGTGTAGATGAAAAGCTACTTCTTATTATGCAATATTCCATACTTAGCCAATTTTCTGTTCTGATTTTCCATCATGCTAAAAGCAAAAATGACTACAGTATAACGAATGATTTGATGATTACTAATTAAGAATGTTTCTGTCACTAAAACTTCTCTACCTCAAAGTAACTAAAGAAATGTTTTCCCACAAAGACTCAATAATCTTATAAATGTAATTTCAATTAAATTTGCATAGAATTTTGCAACAATTCATATATTGAAGGGACTGAACTGGAGTGCAATAGCACCACAATTGTTACCATGATGGAGCGTCACTGTTTCTCAGCAAGTCCTTGCACTTTGTTTCTACAGCTAACACTTAAAGGACTCTGGAGGCATATAAATTTTGATGGAGGGTGACACAATCGTACCCTTAGTGAACTCATCACATAGTATGGCAGCAAAGGACATAGAGAAGTCATTACAATAAACTGTGGTGGTGACAGTGCACCCTCATTATTGCATTGTGATTTGATGAATTAAATTTGAAAAATGAATGAAATGTATATGAAGATTTGAACTGTACCTCCACTAAATGCAGGAGGTAAAGAATGTAACTTAATTAGATTGCATGTAGCCCTTGCAGTTTCTCCATTCACTAAAAGTGGTGTCATAAATCAAGCAGAAAATAAAATGGGTTAAATGTTGAATTAGTAAAAAATTTCAAGTAATACTTTGTTTCTGTGAGGACCAAAGTTTCTAAGAATATAATGCTTTTGGTAGAGGAAATGAGAATTCATTTTTATCCAAGTTATTAATTCAATTCTCACATTTAAAAGCTAGAACCTGGTCTTCTTCTTCCTTATAAGGTAAAGCAAATTCAGCATAAAAAGAAAGGCAAGGCAAAGAAAATATAAAACAGCTCTGAAAATGAGACTCCCATTCAGTTAAAGAGCAATTTCCACTATTACTTCTAATAGTACTTCCAAGATGGGTTTAGAGTTACTTCACACTGTTTTTGACCCTGGGATTACCCTGATTCCTAAATTAAGTAAGGAGGCTAGGCTGATGTAAGTCTTGCCTTTCATTTCTCCCTTTTGGGAATGGTGACTATGATGAAGATGGGTCCTGAGAGCCTTTTTTTTTTTTTGGAAGGAAGGAAGGGAGGGAGGGAGGGAGGGAGGGAACTGGATCCTCACGCATTACTCCTGCCCAAATGCTTTGAAATTTACAATACTGTAAGGGGAGTGACACGCAGATGCTAAAATTGCAAATACCAGTAATGATTTGGGGTCTATCCCCAAGTCATGAGACATCAGTATTGTGTGCAGAAATAATCTAACCTGAACCGCAGGCCACAGTACAGTTTTTCAACCTACTCTATTTTATTTCTTAGAAACTGAACTACACACTTAAAAGAGAATTTAAGCCTAAGCCGGCGCCGCGGCTCACTAGGCTAATCCTCCACCTTGCAGCGCTGGCACACCGGGTTCTAGTCCTGGTCAGGGCGCCAGATTCTGTCCCAGTTGCCCCTCTTACAGGCCAACTCTCTGCTGTGGCCAGGGAGTGCAGTGGAGGATGGCCCAAGTGCTTGGGCCCTGCACTCCATAGGAAACCAGGATAAGTACCTGGCTCCTGCCATGGGATCAGCGCGGTGCGCAGGCCACAGCGCGCTGGCCGCGGCGGCCATTGGAGGGTGAACCAACAGCAAAGGAAGACCTTTCTCTCTGTCTCTCTCTCTCACTGTCCACTCTGCCTGTCAAAAAAAAAAAAAAAGAGAGAGAAAGAGAGAGAGAGAGAGAATTTATTAGTAAACTTGGTCCAAAAAAAATAAATAAATAAACTGCACTGAAATAAGCAACAAAAGGAAGGTTTTGCCTTTTTCTCTCTCTCTTTTTTTTTTTTTTTTTTTGCTAAAGAACAATCAACATTAACATAGTTAAGGAGCCCAAACCCAAAATTCTGACAGGGAGAGAGATTTGGGCATTTTTTAATCTCTTAGAATTCTCTTGAATATCTACAAAGGCCTAAGAGAAGGCTATTCCTCAGAATAAAGATACTGCACACTGGGCAAATATATTCTCTTTCTAAAACAAATAGATTTACTTACACTGATGTATTTGAAAGGCAGGGAGAGAGACAAAGAGACAGACAAAGAGAGATCTCCCATCCACTGGTTCATTCCCAAAATGGCCACAACAGCCATCCCTGGGCCAGATCAAACCCAGGAGCCAGAACTCAATCCAGGTCTCTCATATGGATGACAGGGACCCAACTACTTGAGTCATCACCTGCTGGCTCCCAGGACACATTAGCAAGAAGCTGGATTCAGAAGTGGCACCAGGACTTGAATCCAAGCACTCTGATATGAGACGCAGGAGTTTCAAAAAGCAGCTTAACCATCATGCCAAATGCTTGCCCCAAAATAAACCATTTTACATGAACAATTTATAAATGCTTTATTTAAATTTAATTCAAAAATAAAATTATATACTTATAATATCAAATATAATATTTTTAAAAAGATTTTTTAAAAGGCAGAGTAACAGGGAGAGAGAGAATAGAGAGAGAAGAAGAGGGAGAGCTTTCATCTGCTGGTTCACTCCCCAAACCGGCTACAACAGCTGGGGATGGTCCAGTCCAAAACCAGGAGACTGGAACTCCATTTGGGTCTCCCACATGGGTAACAGGGGCCCAAGTACTCAGGTCATCTTCTGTTGCCTTCCCAGGTACATTAGCAGGGAGCTGAACTGAAGTGGGGCAGCTAGGATGCCAACCAGTGCCCGTATGGACGCAGGCATTGCAAGTGGCAGCCTAACCTGCTGCAGCACAACCCCAGCCCAAATGCAATCAGTCTCTTTTGAGAAGTTTCCATGAGATATTCAAAATCTATTCTACTTAATAAATGTCTTGGTCCTAAACTTTCATAGTACCGGATTCATATTCTTGCTTCTATTGCTTGAACGATTAAAACAAATACAAACCTCCCTGAATCAGGTTCCTCAGTTCTAAAAATTTTAAATAAATGTTTGTCTCCTTAAGTTGTTTTAAGGAGAAAATAAGTTTTATAGGTAAGAGTTTAACATGTACAATTTTTAAAAGTATGATAAATAAGTCGTTTATTATTTGTAATCTACCAACCACTTCTGTTTAATCTTATGAATAGTTAGCATACCTAATCTTTTTCCATGAACTTGAGGGGTTTACAGATCTCCAAAGGTAAAGAACAATGTAATGGAAATAAATCTGTGATAGAACCAAAACAGAGGTGGCAATCAATGAGAGGATGGTTTCTGGGGTGATCCAGTTCTGACCAGAATGTGGCCCTGCAAAGGGGTACTTCAGCAGAAGGAAGACGAATCAGTCAGGAATTAGCTCCAGGCACACATGGTGGCACTCACACGGACTGAAACGTTCTGGGATTTTAACAGTGCTTAGCATGGAGACAAGGACTAAAATAAATAACATCTACGTATATTCCAAAAAGCTTCCCAAATGACTTTTTTTTTTGTTAGTTATTTTAACTTTGTAGCAATGCCAAAGTAGGATTAACAGCATCTCTTTGATGATTTCAACAAATTTTTTTATCTGGAAAATTTATTATGAAAACCTAGTACAGTATGATACGATCACTCTCCTTTCATCTGCTGTAAAAGCATTACATCTACTTCAATAAAGAAAACCCTTTCGTCTTTAGTATTGCCCTTCTTTTGATTAAAACTAATGTATAATAAGTTATCCTTTTGTAAAATAAATCTTAAAAATGTAGACAAGTCTATTAATTTAGGAAAGGGAGGGGAAAAAGAGAAAAATCTCAATCCTTCATTCCTTTAAGATAAAAGGCAATAAAAAATTCTATAAAGTAGAAAGTCAGGATGGCTTGAGATTCATTTGGAAACAACACAGAACACAGAACTGTTTTCTTTGCCAGAAGAAGGAAACATTAGAAATTCAAACTATGCTTTTCTGACCTGGTATAATATGACACACAATTAGTCTCTGCAACAACAACAACAACAACAACAAAAACTTGCCTTGAAACCTAGTCAGCAACAACTTTTTTTTTAATCCAAATTCACTTGTTACTTGCAACTCCTAGTAGTCTACCAATTAAAAAAAATTATAGTGAAGTAGCAACTTGATATTTCTGATGTTCTTTCTTAATTTTAAACATAGAAATCGAAAAATGAAAATTGTTCAGGTTTTTCCAACTCTTACCTCACAGAAAGAAAATTCTTAATTTTCTTTTTGTTTTATATTTCCCTGTTCTGTCACTTTCATTTTTATTTTTATCACTCTTGTGTCAAGGATGGCTTTTGTTTTGCTTTTACTCAATAGAATACAGTTCAAAATTCTTCTAGCAATAATATCTTCAAGAATGACTACCATCTGTGGGAACAAGATAGTTTTCTACTGTTTCTCACTCCATTTCTCCATGTTCTTGCCCTGCGATTTGAAAGTTCTCCTCTTTTTCCTGATCCACACATTGGATTAGGCCTTCCCCTTCCTCCTTGTCTGACTCAAATCACTGTCTCAGCTTCTTAGACTCTCAGATGTACCAGTTTTGCTTCAAAATTCTCCAGTGGTGCCTTTTCCCTACTTCGTCCCATGTGTGACTTATCAAGCTATCAAGTGTCATGTCACCTGACCTGACACAACATAAAGGTTTCTCCGAAGGGCATCATGGTTATTTCATATACAGATAGCATTTCACTGCTGTCGGAGCATAAGACTGTGATAGAGGAGAAAAACTGAAATACCCGTAACAGCTTGCTATGCATAGGAGATATCCTATGAATGTAGGTTAATTTCATTATGAGCTTAAATTTGTACATATGAAATACATAAATACCTAAATCTGTTCTGCTTATATAAATTGAAAAATTGAAAAAAAACTCAAAGACCACAAAAGCAAATAATGCCAGTGATCAGATAAAAAAGGAGTATATAGTTTATGTAAGTGCTGTCTATTAAGACATCAAATTCCCAAATCATGGAGTTTTTACCAAAAATAACAGAAAATTTTAAAACTGGAGTTTAAACTGGAAACCTATCTTCACGCCGTGAGCTCTGCCATTTTTCTCTCTCCATTATTATTTTTTTTTCTTTCCTCATGAATGGAAAAATAGAAATACCAGCAAGACAAAAGAAACTAATGTTGTACCCCTCGTGTGTACTTTCCAGGAACTCAAGTAAATGGGACACATCTGTCATGCTTTCTGAGGAAGCAACACATAGCTTCCCATCCACTAAGTGTTCCCTGAGAGTTCCTTCCTCCTTGCGGCTCTGGAAATCTGCTTACTAACACCTTTGACTCACTTCCATCCTCTCTTGGAGCAGAGCGAGTAAATGACAGACAAGTCACAGGAGGAGGAAAGAGAGCGCTCATCTGATGCTCACGCTGTGCAATGATGACAGGAGAAAATGAAAATCATGAGATTTATTCTGTCTCTTCCCCTGAGGTTATTAAAACTGCTTTCATTCAAAGAGCCAGTGCAGATATAAAAATAAAAGCAAGTGAAAATTTGCCAAGTAATTCCTTTCACTTTAACTATAATCTGCTATTGATATTTAAGATTTTGTGCATGTATGAGTGGCAGAGGTGGACAAAATGAAAGTGTTCATTGTAAAAAATTGGAATAATAGGGGCCCGTGCTGTGGCATAGTAGGCTGGGCCTCTGCCTGCAGCATCAGCATCCCATGTGGGTGCTGGTTCATGTCCTGGTGCTCCTCTTCTGATCTAGCTCTCTGTTTGTGGTCTGGGAAAGCAGGGGAGGATGCCCGCCCCAAGTGCGTGGGTTCCTGCACTCCAGCCTCTAAAAATAAATAAATAGGGGCCGGCACTGTGGCGCAGTGGGTTAACGCCCTGGCCTGAAGCGCCAGCATCCCATATGGGCATCGACACCTAGCTACTCCACTTCCCATCCAGCTCTCTGCTGTGGCCTGGAAGAGCAGGGCAAGATGGCCCAAGTCCTTGGGCCCCTGCACCCACGTGGGAGACCCAGAAGAGGCTCTTGGCTTCGGATTAGTGCAGCTCCGGTCATCACGGCCAATTGGGGAGTGAACCATTGGATGGAAGACCTCTCTCTCTATCTCTCTGCCTCTCTTCTCTCCGTGTTAACTCTGACTTTCAAATAAAAAAAATTAATAAATAAAATTTTTTAAAAAATCAGAATAATAAATAACACACTCCTATCATCTCAGTTCTATTAAAAGGCACATTATTGATAATGTATAAACAGAAAAAAAAAAACTACAAGAAAACAATGAGAGCTGTAACCTCTAGGTGGTAAAAATATTGTAAATTCTTTTTGAGGGCCGGCATTTTGGCACAGAGGGTTAAATTGCCAACTGCAATACCAGCATCCCTTATGAGTGTCAGTTCACGTACCAGCTGCACCACTTCTAATCCAGCTCCCTGCTAATCTGCCTGGGAAAACAGCAGAAGATGACCTAAGTATTTGTGAGCCTCCACCAATGTGGGACATCCTGATCAGGTTCCACGCTCCTGGCTTTAGCCTGGCCCAATCCTGACCATTAAATCCACTTGGGGAAGCAACAACTAGATGGAAAAATACCTTGCACCATAACTGTCTTTCAAATAAATGAGTAAATCTTTTTTAAAAAAATCTTTTTGTTTTCGGTTTTTAAAATTGTCTTATTTTCAACAAGAAACAAAAATGTCACTGAAGAGCCATTAGACACTGATTTTCTCAGGCAAGCCTGAAGTACACCTGCAGCAGAGTGAACAGAGCCCATGCCCACTGCAATGTCCCCATCCTCTGAAGAGCCCCAAGGGCAACCATGCTACTTTAGCTTTCAGTTCAAAACAGCATCTCTGCTGCCTGCACCCAATCCCCTTACATGGCGGATCTCCAATTTCTTAGTTGTACTGTATTTAGTCTTTCACTTGTGGTACGTTCAAAAGTGGTACACTAGTATTCTTCCAATGCCTCTTCCCCAAAAGGAAGCTTCTGAATTGTAATTTCGCATAGTTCACATAAAAAGTAGAGAACACAAAGGTCAAAAACTGAATTCCACAGTCTAAGCACTGCTCAAAAAGAATGAGGAATCTGGATCCTTAAATCTAGCTGGTGACTTTATCTTCTACTTTTTTAACAGTCTCCTTAAAAACTTAATTCAAGGGGCTGGCACTGTGGCGTAGCGGGTTAAGTTGCCGCCTGCAGTGCTGGCATCTCATATGGGCACCGTTCGAGTCCCGGCCGCTCAACTTCCAATCCAGCTCTCTGCTCTATGACCTGGGAAAGTGGCAGAGGATGACCCAAGTCCTTGGACCCCTGCACCCATGTAGGAGACCTGCAGGAAGCTCCTGGCTCCTGGCTTTGGATTGGCAAAGCTCCAGCCACTGTGGCAATTCGGGGAGTGAACTGGCAGATGGAAGACCTTTCTCACTGTCTCTCATTTCTCTCTGTGTGTAACAGCCTCTCAAATAAATAAATAAATAAATTTAAAAAAAAAAAAGGAATGGGTGTTTGGTGCAGGGGTAACGATACCACTTGTGATGCCCATATCCTGTATCTTAGTGCCTAGGTTCTGAGTCTCAGCTCTGCTCCCTATTCTATATTCTTGCTAATGTGCACCCTGAGATGCAGCAGTAGACAGGACAAGTAGCTGATTCCTTGCCATCCATGTGAGATAGTGCTCCTGGCTTCACCCTGACCCAGGCCTGGCTGTTGCAGGCATTTGGGGAGTAAATCAGCAGACAGAGCTGTCTTTCTCAAACAAATAAATAAGCTTAAAAACCACAAAATTCAAATTAAACTATTCTTAGAAGAAAGCAAGCCCCAACAGTGACACAGGTAAATGCTACTTCACATGTATTCTTTGCCATACAACATTAAAAATGAAACGTATACCTACACATGACCAGATGATTTAATTAACCACAGTTTTTCTTCCATTCACCAGATGTATGATATAGATGCATGAGAAAGTTCAAGAGAAGAGGACTAATTTAGATTCTGATGGCCTCAAAGAGCAATGCTGTCTTCTTAAAGCAGTGGAAATATACAGGGCAGGTTTTTTTTTTTCCTTTCAAAATGAAAAATAGAAAGGTAAAGCAATCCTAGAACAACATGACTGAAAAATCTACCAGTTTTTAGCACTGCGATTTCCCTGGACCACAAAATAAATATCTTCTGTCATTCTTAACAAAAAAAAAAATCAACAAACATTTGCTTATGAAGAAAGGGGGTGGAGGTGGATGACAGCAGGAGGAGCAGTAGGGAGTAGAAGGCAAAAGGGAGACAGAGAGAAGGAAAGGAAGAGAAAGAAGAGGAACAGGAAGAGAGAAAAAGGTCTAAGACTTTCTTAAATTGGCAAAGTTTAAACAGGGATACAGTAGAGGAAAACATATGTTAGGGTACCTAAGGTTCCACACACAGCTTTGCTATGAAAGATGTGTTTGCCCAAAGCTGCTTCCTCTGGAGAGATGAAGGGTTTGTGGTACTCAAGTTCTAAGGCCCCATACCATTCTATGGGGATATCCCCACTTTTATTTTGATCAGCAGGAGATGAGTAGATAGTTCAGATGCCAAAATTCCATATACTACAGGCAAAACAGCATTCACCAATTCACAATTTGCAGCTAGTATGGAACTATAATATGATTTCAAATTACAGACTTTCTGCAACAGGCCTCAGCGCTATACTGCATTCTCAAGTAAAGTAAGGGAGCCAAAAATATATCACAGAAAACTGAAATTACAAGAAGTATAAAAAAACTTTGATTCATAAATTGGAAAGGCTTGGTTTTTATTTTGTTCTTTATCATCATAGGCATCTCTGGCATTTTTTTTTTCTTTTGAATCAAAGAAACCTCTCCAATAATGTTAACTAACAACAAAGAAAACCACAAAGCAGCAGAAATAACACAAAAGGCAATTAAATTTCTATGTTTCATGTTAATGAATAATAAACACTAGAATACTGAAACCATATGAAAAATGCAGACCATAGCAGACCAGAGTACGTTCACTGGGAAGCCTATGGTTCCAAACGTTGATTTTATTTGATCTTGGTGAGGAAATGCACTAATATATACGGTAGACACAGGATAAAAATCAAATCTAAGTCTTTCACCTTTCAATTTCATTCAATGATTCAGAAATAGCTAAATTTGGAGAGCTTGCTATTTGTACCCAATGATGGCTGCTCAATGATATGATCCAGGAGCCTAACTTGTGGCACACTGGGCTAAGCTGCTGACGGCAATGCTGACATCCCATATGGGTATCAGTTTGAGTCCAGAGTTCTCTGCTTTCAATTCATCTCCTAGCTAACGTTCCTGAAAAGCCACAGAAGTTGGACCAATTCCTTGTGTCCCTGCACCCAAGTGGGACACCTGAATGGAGTCCCTGGCTCCCAGCTTCAGCACAGCAATTTAGGGAGTGAACCAGAGGATGGAAGATCCATCTCTATCACTCTTTCAAATAAATAAATGTTAAAACAATTATAAGTGAGTACCTTTACAGTCTCATTCTGAATGCAAATGGAGTAGTCCCCTACACATGAATGAAAACCATCATCACATATTGGCTTTGGAGTACAAAGACAAAATACTTAAGCTGACTGTACCACTAATATTACACTAGTATTACAATGGCTAAAAGCTCTAGCTCTAGAGTCAACACTGGACCTAAAATCAAGCTTAAACTACTAACAGCTGGATGACTGTGAGCACTAACTTAACCTCTTTCATCTCTAACAGTACTTAGCTCATAGGATTTGTACAGGATTAAAGATGTCCAAATTTTTTTTGCCACTCTGCCCATTGTAAACTGAAGCCTGTTTCCCCTGCTGCTCTATCTGAACAGTCTGAGATTTCCTTCTGTCAATAGAATGTGATACAAATGTTGTTGTATAAATTTTGAGGCTAGCCTTAGAAGATGTAGTTTCTGCCTTTGCTCTTTGAAAGCACTACTGGATTTAGCTACCACGCTGTGAGGGAGCCCAAGGAATACACAGAATGGCCCAAGTGAGCTCAAAATACTAGGCATGTGAGTTTCAATTTAACTAGCATCTCATGCAATATCATACGAAGTGGATGATCCAATCAGCAATTCACAAAACCGTAATAACTGCTGTCAAATCAAGCTACTCTATTTGGGAGTTCTTTGCTATAGAGCAGTAGATAATTGGCTTAAGATACTCACATGCAGTAAGTATTTGGTAAATGTTAATTGCTATTACTACTATTAGTGCTACCAATTTACCATTATTACAGTAGTCTCCACTTATCCACAGGGGATACAATTCAAGACACCAGTAGATGCCTGAAACTGGGGATAGTACCAAATTCTTATCTATACTATGATTTTCTTTTTCTGATTAAGTTGCATATTTTCACCTTTTAGTTTTTTTTTTTAAATATTTATTTATTTACTTGAAAGTCAGAGTCACACAGAGAGAGAGAGAGAGAGGTCTTTCATCCAATGGTTCACTCTCCAACTAGCCGCAACAGCCAGAGCTGCACCGATCTGAAGCCAGGAGCTTCTTCTGGGTCTCCCACGTGGGTGCAGGGGCCCAAGTACCTGGGCCATCTTCCACTTCTATCCCAGGCCAAAGCAGAGAGCTGGATTGGAAGTGGAGCAGCCAGGTCTCGAACTGGCGCCCATATGGGATTTGGGCGCTTCAAGCCAGGGCGTTAACCTGCTGCGCCACAGTGCCAGCCCCTCACCTTTTAGTTTAAAAGAAACACTTATGCCTTCTTTTTGGCATATCCAAATTGCGAGCATGATTACTCTTGTGGTTTGGGGCTATCATTAAGTGAAATAGGGTTTATTTGGACACACACACTGTGATCTGGGATAGTCAATTTGATAACTAAGATGTCTACAAGTGACTAACCAGGGGTAGTGTGTACAGCATGGATAAACTAGACAAAGGAAAGATTCACATCCCAAAAGAAAGACAGCTCAGGATTTCATCATGCTACTCAAAATGGTGCACAATTTAAAACTTTTGAGTTGTTTATTTTGGGAATTTCTCATTTAGGATTTCAGACCATGGTTGGCCACAGATAACTGAAAGTAGAAAGTGAAACCACAGATAAAGTGGGCTACTATATCATCTTAATCACAATGTTAGCAGTTGAAAAGATATGAATAAGCAAATAATCTGTGGAAAAATATCAAATACATTATTAAAAATTTCATTCCTATCAACATCAGAAATTGCAGTGTTTCTATAGCAGAAAAAAATTTTATGCATTATACATTTTTCTCTGATACTATAAAAAGTAAGCAAGTGAAGTTTTAGAAATAATCTGCACTATCCTAAATGGAAAGCAGCTCACCCAGATTTGGATCAGAAGGAATTTACTACAATTAATACCCAAAATATACTTAGATAACCACACAATGAATGAAACTGTGAAAATATTATTAACCTAATCCCTTGATTTATACTAACAAAAAGTAGATTTAATTTTTCAAGCCTTGAATGTTTGGTCAAAGTTAAAGAACTTCCTGACGTTGCACACAGGTAAAATAAAAGCAAAGATGTGGAATACTTATAGACTTTAAGGTAGAGTCATTTAATTGAACTGTCATTTAAATTACATGCTTTCTGAAGACACTTTAACATAACTAGATTTGACATGTCTAAGGTAAGAAATCATCTGGGATGCTGGCTTGTCTAGTTCTATTCACGGTGGTCTCTGTTTAAAAGTCAACCATTATTAATAATCCCTGACTTATCAACACTAAAGAAACACACTGACTTTTACTTTTCTAATATAATTATTTTGGTTCTCAACTGTACCTGAACCATCCTTACAACACCGAACAGATCATTGTTCCTGTCTATCTCTGTAAATGCATTCAGGTAAACAGTTTTTCAACAGATATTTCATCACTATACCTATTTACCTAAGGCCTGTCACAATTTATCTTTGAAGCACTGAAATCCATCATCATTTCTCTCCTGGAGATACTTATCATTTAAAACTTAATGAAATTTATACCTTACAAAAACGAAAGAAATATTTAAAAAGAAAAAACTTTTCGAAATTTCTGTTAAACTTATGAAGGTAGGGGAATAAGCTACAAAATTATAAAATCTTTTCTTTGTTAATTATTTCCTGCTTAAGTATTTCTTAAGCAATTACATATTAAAAGAAAAGAAAAAAAGGATGCAAATAACTCACAAAGATCAGGCTCTAAAGTAGCACCCGTTAATTTTTCATTTTTTCACTTAGATTACTCATAACATAGCTTGCTACTTTTAATTTTTTTCCTTTTAATTTGAAAAGCAAAATGACAGAGAGAGAAGGGAGAGACTGAGAGAGCAATCTTCCATCCTCTGATTCATTCCTCAAGTGTCCACAACAGCTAGGCTGTGCTAGGCCAGAGCCGGGAGTCAAGGATTCCACTGGGATCTCTTACATGGGTGGCAGGAACCCAAATACGTGGGCTATCATTTGCCGCCTCCAAGGTACATTAGCAAAGGCTGGATCAGAAGCTGAGTAGCTAGGATTTGAACTTGCACTCTGTTATGGGATACGGGTCCCAAGCAGCAGCTTAATCTGCTGCACCACGATGACTGCCCACCTGGCTGCTGCTTTGTTTAAAAGTTTAGGTCACTTACACAACTGCCTATTCTGTTCTCAAAAAACTTTCATATCTACAGTTAGTCTTTTTTTTATACAGTTAGTTTTAATAAAGTTTATTCACTCAATGTAAATTTTTGAGGACTTGCTATGATCTGTCACTATGATAAGTAATGGAAATAAAAGATGAGTCCCTGGTGTCCAGGAGTCTATACTCTTGTGGCAATTGATTTTCAATCCAGTATATCACCAAGAATAATCTAACAATTAGGAACACTCAAATTTTTTTAATCCAAATTTAAAGGCGTTGTTAAAAAAGATTTCCCTCTGGTAAGATAATAAATGAATTTAGAGTATTTCTTCCTGAGTCCTTGAAGGAATAGATTCAACAAACTGAGAGGTGCACAGAGAGGAACGCACGAGAAGCCTATGTCTTAAGAAGCAGATGTTCAGCACTGGCAGACTCTTAGCCTCTGGTGTATTACCATTTGAAACAGACTCCAAGATCACATTGCTGATGCACTTCTGAAAAGATGTGTTTCCATTTCAAAATACCACAGTAATTCCCTCACTTCCAGAATTGACTCACCACATAAATATTTAGTGTAGCAAAGAAATATGTCTCTTCTTCATGACTGAAACGAGAATACTGAGCTGAATATGACCAACCCAAACACACATGATCAATATCCCATCAGACACCACGCCACCAGCTGACATTCCCTGTGGGTACTTCCTGGGGAAGGCGACTTCTTGAGGCTCACAAGAATAAACTCCACTTCATTCTGTGGAATGCACTGCAGTATACTCCTTAAAAAATGGACTCACATGAAGTATTGCATTTTTAAAATAAGTTTTATGCAAGCATATATTTCCTGTGTCAAATTCTGTCATAAAAATCTGTTTTATAGGGGCCGGCGCTGTGGGGCAGCAGGTTAAAGACCTGACCTGAAGCGCCGGCATCCCATATGGCGCAGGTTTTAGTCCCAGCTGCTCCTCTTCTGATCCAGTTCTCTGTTATGGCCTGGGATAGAAACAGAAGATGGCCCAAGTCCTTGGGCCCCTGCACCAACGTGGGAGACCCGGAAGAGGCTCCTGGCTCCTGGCTTTGGATTGGTGCAGCTCCAGCCTTTGTGGCCATCTGGGGAATGAACCAGCGGATGGAAGACCTCTCTCTGTCTGTACCTCTCTTTCAAATAAATAAAATAAATCTTTTTTTAAAAAATCTGTTTTATAGATGTCTGCTAGGTGTCACACACTAGACTTATTTGTTTTTTTTTTTTCTTTCTTTCTTTTTTTTTCTTTTTAATTTGCAAGGCAGAAAGAGAGAAAAAGATACACAGAGAGAGCTCCTACCTACTGGTTTATTCCCTAACTGCTCACAATAGCCAGGGCTGTATCCAGCCAAAGCCATGAACTTGGTACCCAGTCCAGATCATGTGGGTGGCAGGGACCCAACTGCTTGATCCATCACCTACTTCTTCCCAGGTTCACATGAGCAGGTAGCTGGAAGCAAGAGTGGAGCTGAGACTTGAATTTACTCATTCAGATACGGGTTGTGGGGGGTCTTCATGGGTGGATTACCTGCTGCATCAAATAAACACCCCAGTGTGTGGTTTCAAAAGGAATGTCCACTAAGTTTGGTGGATTTAATTTGTATCAAACATTTATCACTCCTCCTCCTATAATACAAGAATATTATACATATACATCCAGAACATAATAAAATATTACCTTCTTCATTGTGAATAAAATAATTATATTGAAGTATAAATATGGAAAAACTAAGCATGCCAAAGTATAAGCTATACTATTTGTTTGATTATATGTCTAACAAGGATACTCAAAATTTAGCCCATAGACCAGAAGTACACATATCACCTCAGAGATTGTTAAAAACATACAATCTTTGGGAGTCGGAGAACTCAAGGGGCTTCCATAGCCTTGGAAACTCATGACTGGTGCATAGGGAGATTACTGATGCCATAAACAGGAGTGTCAATTTATAAAGTCAACAACAGGAGTCACGGTGCACTTACTCCTCATGTAGGATCTCTGTCCTTAATGTGCTGTACATTGAGACTTAATGCTATAACGAGTACTCAAACAATATATTTCACTTTGTGTTTCAGTGTGGGTGCAAACTGTTGAAATCTTTACTTAATGTATACTAAACTGATCTTCTGTTAAAAAAAAAAAAGAAGAAATTATCAATTCCCAACTTGACTCTCACTGGGATCACTGGGATTAAACATGACAATAGGTCTGAAAAAAAAAACAAACATACAATCTTTGGGTAGGTGCTTGCCCAAAGGGTCAAGACACCCCTTAGGGCACCCACATCCCCTATTAGACATGGGTCCAAGATACAGCTCCACTGGACTCCAGCTTCCTGCATATGTGCACCCAATGCACTCAAGTACTCAATGACTCAAGTACTTGGGTCCATGTCACCCATATGGGAGACACCAGGTCAGGTCCCAGTTCCAAGCCTTACCTTGTCCTGGCCCAAGCTGTTATACACATTTGGAGGAAAAAAAGAAAAAAGATGGGAGCTCTCTGTCTCTTTGTCTCTCTCTATCTCTGCCTCTCAAATAAACTAAATAAACATTAAAAAAAAAAAATTGCAGAATCTCAGGCCCCACCCCAGAACTGCTACATCACAACAAGCACTTTAATAGGATCCTCAGGTGACTCACACACATGTTTAAAGGCTGAAAAGTCTTGGTTAGCAGGAACCTCAAAAGATGCTGTATTTTCCACTGCTCTGCCTTCAGGTATATAAATCTCCATGGACAGCAACCTCAAGATCAAAGCATCCATGTAGAGGTTTGTGAAAGAGATTTCACTCTGATTTCCCATTCCATGCATCTGTCTGTCCCTCCTTTGACATTGTCAGCACGCTAGGAGGCTGCTGAAGTCACTACTGGGTTGGAGCAATATTGTTTTAGAGCGACTTAGCTTCTCCTTCAGATCAGCTCTCAAGGGCTGGGACTTACTGGGACTTTTATTTTTCATCCCTCTTGCTCAATAAAGACTCAGCCCTAATCCTTGAGCAGCCAGTCCTAGGACAGTCTG
This sequence comes from Oryctolagus cuniculus, assembly GCF_051225735.1. Taxonomy (NCBI): domain Eukaryota; kingdom Metazoa; phylum Chordata; class Mammalia; order Lagomorpha; family Leporidae; genus Oryctolagus; species Oryctolagus cuniculus. Next base: position 60,770,883 of record NC_142870.1, read on the forward strand.
TACTTTTTGCATTTGTAAATATCAACATTAGATACCTAATCTCCTCATCACCACACTCCAAATAAACCCCACATTTTCATCTTGGGAGAAAAATTAAATTCTTCTGGTGGTTTAACATATTGCCAGAGGTTACAGCGAGGGCTGCTGTATCTCTGCTTCCTCCTATTGCAGGAAATAGAAGATGACCACACACATCACTAGTTCAGTGTACATATGGCTCCCCTATGCTAATCTGATAAAGGAGCAAATTAGTTCTCCCCTCAAGAATCTCCATCAATCAAATTAGCCTTTGAGATTCCTAAATGTAAGCAATCCATCTGCTATGGGTAGCTTTAGTCTTAAGACGAGCAAAGGGGCCGGCGCCGCAGCTCAATAGGCTAATCCTCCGCCTGCGGCGCCAGCACACCGGGTTCTAGTCCCGGTCGGGGCACCGGATTCTGTCCTGGTTGCCCCTCTTCCAGGCCAGCCCTCTGCTCTGGCCCGGGAGTGCAGTGGAGGATGGCCCAAGTGCTTGGGCCCTGCACCCCATGGGAGACCAGGAGAAGCACCTGGCTCCTGGCTTCAGATCAGCGCGGTGCGCCAGCTGCAGCACACAGGACGCGGCGGCCATTGGAGGGTGAACCAACGGCAAAGGAAGACCTTTCTCTCTGTCTCTGTCTCTCTCACTGTCCATTCTGCCTGTCAAAAAGAAAAAAAAATTAAAAAAAAAAAAAAAAAAGGTGAGCAAAGGTTGGAGGGGGCAAATGGCATGACCTGCTAGCTGGGAAATCACCTTTTTCAAATGCACCAGGAAGGTGCTTTTTCCACTAACCTGATTCTTCCAACTGTTATATATCTCCTTCCAACTTAATAATTAAAGAGCAATCAATGCCTGCATGCCTACTGTTCCAGCATAACTATCTTTGGAAAATGCCGATCAACCTTGTTAACACCTTTTGTCACAAGAACCTCTAACGGAATAGAGGAAGATGGATGGTCATGCTACCTGTGATGGGGATGAGGTGATGAGTGCAACCAGATCCGGGAGAGGCAAAGTTTGAAAGGAACAGCTGCAGAACCCTAAGGGAGATGCCACGATTGTGTACCTGAGAGAAGTAACATGAAGGCAAGAAAAGGCTCCTCCCACAGAGCACAGAAGCAAGACAGCCTTCTTTGAGAAGCTGGCATGGAGTAATAAATCAAGGGTGAAATTTACTAAGGGGTCTGAAAACTGCCTTGCAGAGAAGCAAGTCTTCCCAACATAAAATAACTGACAGAGGCAGCAGTTCTATAAACCTCTGGCTTCTGGTGTTTATTTAAAAGACTCTAAAATGTTTAACAAAAAAAGGAGAAACCGACATAGGACTCCCATTTATTTCACTGATAAAAGCGTTAACACAAAACCTATCATTAACTTCTCATGAAGAAATATTTTCACACCACAAGAAACAAGAAGGACAAAATGTATTCCTTTAAACTGGATAAATTTCACTTCATGAAAGACTCACTAAGATGCCCATTATAACATCCAGTTTCAGCCAACGATGGGTACTGAGGAACCCCTGCCAGGAGCAATTCGGAGAATCATGTGGAGTACAGAAGTCCTGCCTGGCAGTCCCTCCACATGCCTCCAATCACAAGAGAAGAATGTAGTTAGGTACCCACTGCATGCTTTGAAAAGGAAATGAAACAAAAAGGGACAAAGAAGCTTCTCACAAGACTGAATTAAATATGACCTCCTAATAACTAGTTATTATGCACCCATGACTATTAGTTCTTTTTTTTCCAATTCTGAAACTGACTTGCAAATACAGTTGATATATGGGGGAAAAGATAGGAGGACAGAGAATGCCCTATTAAAATGTACCCAGCCAAAAATAAGACTGAAGGCAGTAATTTAATTCACTGAACTCAAATTAAAGTTATACAAGAAATGTAAAGATTTCTTTGAACATAAAATTTCTGGTTAATAAATTTCTGGATGGGTGCCAGCACCACTCCCCACTCCAGCTGCCTACTAATTACTAATATACACCCTGGGATCCACGTGGGACACACAGAATGAGTTCCCAGGTCCTGGCTTCAACCTGGCTGATTGAACAGTGAGCCAGCAGATGGAAGATCTCTCTTTTTCTTTTTCTGCCCTACAAATAAATCAATAAAACAATAAATCTCTTAAATTTCCTTGTTAATAAATTATCTGAATGGTACAATTTTAATATTTAGAGTTAATTCTCAATGTTCTCTGTTAAACTTCCTGACAACTGTTACCATGTAGAGGAAGAAAAATCATTAGTTCAGCAAAAGCCTTATCTAGATGAGCATATATTATGGATATAAATATCTATAAACATTTTATATACTTCCTCCCATTCTCTAGGTACAGAAGGAAGACGAGACTACTGCTCCCTTCTTTAAAACACACGCTCCTCCCCACTGACTGCTTCTCTGGCAAGCCTGCCCTCTAAAGAGAACTGTGAAACTGCCAGTCCATAAACGAGGGCTAACACAGAAAAAAAGGCGAGCTCATCATTTTTTGTTCCTAACCTACACTGTGCACAGCATTAACACTATGCTTTGTTTTTGTATTTTTTCAGTTCATCTTCCATTGAAAAACACAAACACCAACTTCACTAGATAAACTCCCTGGATTCCAATGAAAATGCAGTTTCCGATAACATGCTTTCAAAGTCCTGATATACATAAATACAACAAATTTGTGATTTCATTCACACACCAGGATGACTTGGTTTCATAGGTTTGGATGGCTATGGAGTTCTCCTCTGCAGATGTATTAGCCCTGTACATTAAACAGTGAGAATAATGGAAAATGGAAACTCCATGCATTTCATTATTCAGACTCCAGAATAAGGCAGTGGCTATACCCACTACAACAGCAGAACCACTGTGAGGCTGATTACTGAGGTATTCTCAGGTGCCGTCTAAAGGGCAGAACCAGACCAACTCATTTTACTAATTTCAAATTTTAAGTTGACATGTAGCAGAAGCAGGTACTCAGTTGAATTTGATAACACAGAAGCTAATTTATAGAATCCTCTAAACAAACCCCAAAGTATATCTAGATTTCGAAAATACTGTTTTAAACGGTTTTATCAACCAAAGATACATAAAGTTTCAGTTACACCTTTTTTAAAAGTTAGGGGCCAGTGCTGTGGCATAGTAGGTTAAGCCTCTGCCTGCAATGCTGACATCCCTAGTGAGAGGGATGTCAGTGGCTGCTCCACTTCCGACCCAGCTCCCTGTTAGCTCATCTGGGAAAGCAGCAGCAGATGGCCCAAGTGCCTGGGCCCTTGCACCAAGGGGAGAGACCTAGAAGAGGTTTTGAGCTTCTGGCTTTGGCTTGGCCCAGCCCTGGCTGTTGTAGCCATTTGGGGAGTGAACCAACACTTGGAAGATAGATCTTCCCCTTTCTCTCTCTCTCTCTCTCTCTCTGTAACTCTGTCTTTCAAATAAATAAAAAATAAATCTTTAAAAAACTTTTTAAAAGTTAAATTTCACAAATTATAGATATCACACAGTGCTGTCTGAATTCTTCCCATGTGATTGAATTACTTATTTCAAAGTAAAATAAACTAAAACCTTAAATACAATGAGAAGAATTAAGCTTTTTGTTTTTTGGTTTGTCTCTCAAAAAAGAAAGCAACCCATGAAATTCAACAATAATGTATTTCTTTTGAAGTTTCACTAAAGAATGACCTAGAATCCAACCTAGCCCTATGTACAGATTTTAAATGTTAACATGTTCTTTTATAATCACTTAGGAAAATAGAAGGTGTTAAGCACAACCTTTAGATCTCCCCTTACAAAACATTAACAAAAACATCTGACCCCACAGACCAAAATAAAAATAGAAATTTTATCAGAGATCAAACAGTTTGGGGGCAAGAACAGGCTGACTGGAGATTTAAGTCTGTATTTTCCTCCCATGTGTAGGCAAAACCAGATGTTAAACACTGAGATCAGGGGTGGGGGAAGGAAACTTCCCCTTTTAAACCCCAAGAACTGCCCTTTCTCCTGCGGACTGCTTATTTTGAGTGGCATGAGTTTATACAAACACACCAAGATTTGGCACAAAAAGCTGCAGCCTAAATGTCAAAAGCTCCCAACTGCCTAGTGGTGTGTGTGCCTGTGAGTGGATGCTGGGCATCTGGGCAGGCACTGACGGTGTTGCTGTTCTGGACAGCAGGGCAGCAAGGGCCCCACAGAGGAGGCCAAAGCTGATTAGGTTAGGCTCCTCAGGACAGTAAAGGAAGGGTCTTATTCCTTTTAAAACAAATATTGGCACTGGTAAAAGATAATATAAGGTCTCAAAGGCAGTAATTAGCTACTAATCTCAAAATCTAACATCATGTCCATACAGAAAAGTGAACTGTATAAAAACGACTAGGGAAATAAAGATAGAAATAGAGAAAGGAAAAGGGGAGAAAAGAACACGTGTTACACACAGTGAGAAGGAGCTAAAGAAGTCCCATCAGTGGAGAAAATGAGAAAATGAACGAAACAGTAAGAAGGTATTAACAAAATAAACAAATAAATGGGCAAAAAAAAAAAAAAAAACAAGGGTACTCTATGTAGAAGTTACTGAAGAAGAGCATTTAAGTGTAGAAAAGCTTCCCTTTGACTGTCTTCCTGTTTTTATTAACTACATAAATAGATATAATTAGTATCCATTTGTTACACAGATGAGGCAATTGTTGCATCATGAGGTCTGTTTTAATAGCTTTTATATACAGCCTAGTATCATCCATTACTAAAAGAAAAGATCAACATAACAAGCAATAAAAAGGCATTTCAAATTTGATTCAGAAGCGGGTGTGCTGTCATATCTGGGTGGTAAGATCACATGCAGGTGATTTTTATTTTTGTCTATATTTTTGTATTTCCAAAATTTCTGTAATGAGTATGTGTTCACCCAGAAAAGGCTAAAAATATTTTTAAACATTCAGTGTGAGGTCTGAGGTTAACACATCATCAAAGAATACTCTCCTATCTACTGAGCATTTTCCTATGTACTTTTAAAATTTTTTCTATTTATTTTCATTTCATTTGAAAGGCAGAGTGACAAACATAAACACACACACAGAAACAGAGAGAGAGAGAAGTGAGAACTGGTTCTCCATCTACTGTTCCACTCCAGAAAAGGCCAAACCAAAGTCAGGAGCTGGAAACTCCATATGGGTCTCCCACTTAGGTGGCAGGAGTCCAGCCACCGAAGCCATCATCCACTGTCCTCAGAAACATCAGCGGGAAGGTAGGTCAGAAGTGGAGGCAGGAATCGATCCCAGGCACTTGGAAATAAGATGTAGGCATCCCAAACAGCGAGTACAGCCACTGCCTGCAACACTGGCATCCCATATGGGTGCCAGTTCATGTCCCAACTGTTCAATGCTAATGACCTGGGAAAAGCAGCAGAAGATAATCCATGCATTTGGGTCCCTGCCACCCAAGTGGGAGATCCAGATGAAGTACCTGGTTGCTGGGTTTGGCTTGGCCCACCCCTGGCAGTTGCAGACATTTCAGGAGTGGACCAGTGGATGAAAGTCAGTCAGTCTGTCTGTCTCTTTCTCTCTAACTCATTCAAAATAAATACATAAATCTTTAGGAAAAAAATGCTGATGAATAATCACCCCGATAATTTTCATGCAATGTTCACCTTGCTCTCAGTGGATATCTTTTATATCTAGGTAACAGCTACTCTGTAAAGAATAAACAAGTTGCAATCCATCAACAAATATATACTAGATAAATTGCAAAGTAGCGGGAGCCAGCGCCATGGCTCACTTGGTTAATCCTCCCCCTTGCAGCGCCGGCATCCCATATCGCTGCCAGGTTCTAGTCCCAGTTGCTCCTCTTCCAATCCAGCTCTCTGCTGTGGCCCAGAAAGTCAGTGGAGGATGGCCCAAGTGTTTGGGTCCCTGCACCTGCATGGAGACCAGGAGGAAGCACCTGGCTCCTCGATTTGGATCAGCGCAGTGCTTGCTGTGGTGGCCATTTGGGGTATGAACCAACAAAAGGAAGACCTTTCTCTCTCTCTCTCTCTCTCTCTCTCTCTGTCAAATAAATAAAAAAAAATTGTAAAGTAGCTATAGATTAACCCCAAGCATATATGCACATGTATTTGTTTCACCCATCAAGAGGTGGAGCTGAATGCTTCACTTCTTGATTCAAAGCTTTGTTTTCTAACATGTTAAGCCAGTGAGCCCTTAGAAAGGACAACAGAAGCTGTACAGCAAAGTTCACTAGGGGCCCCCAACCTGCTAGCTAGGAACTCTGATGGGCGAGTACCCAAGCCACCTTCTTCGAGGAGGAGACTCACAGAAAGAAGCTCCAGCCATCCATCTGAGGCCGCAGACACATTGAATGAGGCCATTTAGGCCCCCCAGCCGCAGCCGAGCAACCCAGACCACAGAAACTTCCCAGCCAACCCAAAGAGTCATGAAAAATAATAAACAATTGTTCTTGTAAGCAACTGAGTTCAGAGTGCCACCAAACCAAACTGATAAGGATACTAAGTGCTAAACATTGTCATAATATCTGCAACAAAACTTAGCACAGTATTCATGGTAGCTATGATTGTTTTCTACATGTCAGCATCTTATTCTATTCTAACACGTTCACAGAAGGTAAAAACATACAGCAATCCTCACCCCATGACAGTGACAATCAGAATACCCAGAGCCCTTTTAAAACACTGATTACTGGGGCTGGCACTGTCGCGTAGTGGGCTTTCCCTGGACTGCAGCACCGGCATCCCATATGGGTGCAAGTTCTAGTCCTGGCTGCTCCACTTCTGATCCAGCTCTCTGCTATGGCCTGGGAAAGCAGTAGAAGATGGCCCAAGTCCTTGGGCCCCTGCCCCTATGTGGAAGACCTGGAGGAAGATCCTGGCTCCTGGCTTTGGATCTTCTCAGCTCCGTGTTGTGGCCATCTGGGGAGTGAACCAGAGGATGGAAGACCTCTCTCTTGCTCTCTCTGCCTCTCTGTAACTCTAACTTTCAAATAAATATTTAAAAAAAATCTGATTACTGAGGAAGAGACTGAATTCTTCCTTCTAGCAGCTTCCTAGGATTTATGCAAAGTCTGATGCCTTACAGATCACATTTTGCAAACCATTGTTCTAAGAGTTTATAGTTTAATTCACAGTTGAACAAATACTTGTTTTTAAATTCATTAATCAGGAAGGAGAAGAGAAAGAAAAAGAGGCAGAAACAGATATGCCATCTACTTGTTCGCTTCTCAAATACCCAAATACCAGCCTAGGCAGAGCCAGGTCGAAGGCAGGAGCCCTAAACTCAATTTGGGTCCCCCACATGGGTGGCAGGGAATCAAGCACTTGAGCCATCAGCTATTGTTTCTTAGGGTAGCATTAGTAAGAAGCTGGAAGAAAAGCAGAGCCAGGATTTGTACTTAGTCACTCCCTTATGGCATGTGATGTCTTAACCACTGCACTACATGCCCAGCTCAACAGAAAGACAAGTCTGATGAAAATCAAAGGTGTTATGGGGGCTAGAGGTAATGGAAGGAAGGTGACAGAAGGACAACAACAACCTCACTTCTTCCACTCCAAAAGTACCAAATACACATCTATTTCTCAAATATAGGAGACTATATAGTCAATCTATATTTCCCCTTTCCTGACATTCTGAAAATTATATTACTAAATCACTACTCTAATTTCTCCCTTTGCTATTAACATTACCGACAACATGAACTTCGCAATGTATACTATCATTGTAACCCCAACCACAGGCCTATACAATCCTCTCTAGAACATGGCCCATGTTATAAACACAAGCTGAAAACTCCTGATGGAGTAATTAATAATGACATGGAGTTAACCTAACACTATTCTACTTGGGTTGTTTCTCTGCCTGATTTGTTTCCAGAGCACATTATAGGAGGCAAGATTGTCTCTAGTTTCAAACTCCTAATTTCTCTTACGTCACATTGAAGGTAATGACCCCAGCTATGAATTTTCACACTTCAGTGTTAAAATAGTTCTGACTAAACAGCCAAGGACCATAGTTTTACAAGTACATCTGACATACTCCATCTACTTTTTCATAGAAATACATGATGTTCTGGTTGAAAAAAGCCAGCGCCGTGGCTCAATAGGCTAATCCTACGCCTAGCGGCGCCAGCACACCAGGTTCTAGTCCCTGTTGGGGCGCTGGATTCTGTTCCGGTTGCTCCTCTTCCAGGCCAGCTCTCTGCTGTGGCCAGGGAGTGCAGTGGAGGATGGCCCAGGTCTTCGGGCCTTGCACCTGCATGGGAGACCAGGAGAAGCACCTGGCTCCTGGCTTCGGATCAGCGCGGTGTGCTGGCCACAGCGCGCCAGCCACAGCAGCCACTGGGGGGTGAACTGACGGAAAAGGAAGACCTTTCTCTCTCTCTCTCTCACTGTCCACTCTGCCTGTCAAAAAAAAAAAAAAAAAAAAAAAAGGCTAATCCTGGTTGAAAAAAAAAATTCTTAGGATGAGAATTCTGGTTTGGGGCAATGTGGCAGAGCAGGCTAAACTGCCACATGAGACACCAGCAGCCCATATCAGAATGCTGGTTCTTGGCTTCAGATCTGGCTCCCTGCTAACATGCCTGGGAAGCAGTGGAAGATGATCCAAGAAACTGGGTTCTAGCCATCCCCATGGGAGACTCAGCTGGAGTTCCTGGATCTTGGCTTTGGCCTGGCCATTTGGAGAGTGAATCAGCGGACAGAGGATCTCTCTCTGCATCTTTCCCACTCTTTCTGCCACTCTGCCTTTCAAATAAATAAATCAATCTTAAAAAGAAAAAAATTTTCTATGCTTCTGTGGTTTTTTGGTGAAGTCACTCAATCTCTGGGTTGGGCCCTAAATTCATCCGAGGAAAAAATGTATGCATGCTACACTCCCTTGGGCATTTAATGAAATCCCCCTATACAAGGGATTTACAAGAGGACGTAAATCAAAATCTCTGGGGATAGGACCCAGCAGTGAGAGTTGAATAAGCTCCCCAGGTAATTCCAATGGACAGCTGAGGCTGAAAACGACTCGGAGCCTTCTCACACACAACAGATTCCAAGGTGGGCTGCACATCAGACTCCCCTGAGGAGCTCACAGAGCCTACCACTGTGGGACACAGCCCTGCCCAAGACAGCCAGTGCTGCAAAGGACCCATGTACTTTGTTTTCAGTTCCCCAGATGATTCTAATGATTCACCATGTTTGAGACTCACTGCAAGATTCACATATTTGATAGAAAAAATAACTTTAGAATTCCTCAAATGTAAGCTTTTGTTCAGCTGCAATGTATTTGTTAACAAATGCCTGTAATTATGTAATTTCTAGGAAACAAAATATACACGAAGCCACCAAACCCTGTCTGTGGACCAAGCAATATTCCAAGGACTGATAATGCAAGTACAGTACTTGCAGATTGGCAAATGAGGAAAAAAAGAACAAAGTAGAAGAACATAATTTGAGTTTTAGCAAACTAGTGCACAAATTGAACTTAGTAAATAAACACAAAAACAGAAAAATATGAAACTTCAATGTTTCATAGTTTTGAAAGCAAAGAATTTGACTTATATAATCATTTGAAAATTTGAGAGAGAGAATGCTACCTCAACATGTTTTTTAAAACATTGCTGGGAAGAGATTTAAAATGTATTATTATTTGAAAATCTGATAAACTTTTACACCCCCTTGCCCCAAGACATTTTTATATCACTTGTGACTTGAACAGGCTGAAAGCCAAACTTTAGAGAGAACTTGCCATCTCTTTGGGGCTGAAATACTGGTTTATTAGTAAAATAAATGAATAAAATAAAATAACAACCTTTTACAGCACTTGAGAAAAACAGCACAAAATGAAGTCATGATTAACAGATAGATCGTCTATTACTTTAATAGTGTGCAAAACTCAGGTGTATGGGGGCCAAAACAATACTTAATCACTGTGTTAAATACCATACTTATAAAAGTGCTATGAAATAGACTTTTTAATGAGAAAATATATCATATTTTAAATATTTTAATATTAAGTATTATTTTAAAATATTTTTAGCTACTTAAAGGGAACTCAACCGTTAAAATGAGTAATCTTCTAACAAATGACTAGTCAAATTAGTCATTTACTCTCTTATGTAAGCATTAGGCATTAAGACAGGTCTGAACAATTTTAATGTTCTTTTCACAAAGAACTCTGGTGTGCTTAACAGCATCACTGCACTCATTTACAGGAATCAGTCCTCTTTCTGCACACTGTGTCCTCCAGTAAAGGGCCAAAGGAGTTCCTAAAACACACTGGGCCTTCCTTGCCCCACTGCCCATTCTGAAGCCTCTTTGCAATCTGTTGTTTAGACAAGAGCAAGTTACAATGCTAAGCTAACCTATCACTAAAAACAACCACCAAAGTCTGTTAACATTCTTTAGGGCAAGAACCCAGGATGACAGGATTTAACTCCCAAATGTGCTTTGGAAATGGTGACAAGCTAAGGATTCCATCACTGTCAGCATGACACCTCCACGCATAATCTAGGAAAACTCAAGAAATTCCAAGGGATACTGGGAAAGAGCAGGAAATCCCTAAGAGGTACTGGAAATGACCTTTCAAATATACAAGTGAAAATATAAAGGAATATAATTCACCAAAAATAATTAGCAAAATTACAAGTTTCAAAATAATTTCATGAGCAATCCACTAATGGGACATAAATGTGAAATACTTCAGGGAGAACCTCACAACACCCACACGTGCCCACATCGCACTGGCCATCAGGTACCTACTCTTCTTCACTCCTCGGCCCCTACCTCTAGCCTCACACTCCTTACCGCAATGCTCACACACAGGACTTGCAATTTCCTAACATGAGCTGTACTGTGGTTCAGAAACTGCTGTCCCTCACCACATCCAGTCCCTCCCACCTGAAACACTGCCCAGGCTGCTTCTAAGTCTGGCTAATTCTTCTCTGGCCTCAGGCAGAGGCCAGAGATTTTCGGTGATTATACACACTTTTCTAGTAAAAAGAATTCATATGTCTCTGCTAGATTCTTAATGTGTCTCACCCGAAGGAGGTTAGGAACCAGTGTTCTCCAGAGACCTCAACTGAAAACAGAAGTGAAATTGGCATGCACGCCAAAATATCAAATTAAAGTCACACTCACTAATGCTTCACCACCAATACAGGTCCCATAGAGATCTGAGTAATGCAAAGTCAGGCAAACCATCAAAAAATGTTCAAATTCTGAAAGCTTCTACTTGCCCATAAAAATCATATACTTGATCATATATTTTGGGAGAAAGCTTAGATAAGGAAAGTGGAGGATGTATATCTGACCCCATCTAGACACACCCTCAATCAGGACTTCAGGATGCAACTATTATTGAAGTGGCTCAAGTATTTTATAGTCAGCAGTGGATTCCACTATTAAATTAGTTGTTCCCTAAAACATTTAGAAGACAGATTTTCATTTAATAATGAAAAAAGTTCTAATGACATCAGCAAGGAGATTTAACAGAGGAATATTTCCCAGAATTTATACATATGTATGCATATAATTTTGATGCAGTGTTCCAATTCACCCAAATCATGTAGTTGCTTTATTCTAAGAGTTAGAAAATTCTTTAGCGTCAACACTGAAGCAGTAACATTTAAAGGTGTAGTGTTGATGAAAATTAAATTAGAGAAATCAAGGAGTCTTCACATCAGCCAAGGCTAACAAGCATTCCATTATAAATAGCTCTCATGCATAGTCATTTTACATACAAATTTTGGTTCCTAAAAGACACTCACTGAGCAAGCAATTCCAGGTAATTTGCTAGTTGTGATCATTGTAATGTGTAATTTTTAGTTGTGATAATTACTCAAGAGATTTAGAATACACAATTTGTAGAATAATTATAGAACCTCTATTTATTTCCTTAGGCTCAGTATTTTCTAAGAAGAGGGGTTGTGAATTTAATGGGGCCTGGGATTTTTTTTTCAAGTTCCTACTGGTGAATATCTGCAGGGCATTATGTTGCAGATGCTACAGTATTACTGCTATCTCATGTTAAACCCAGCTCCTTTCAAACTGTCAAGCATAGCAGAAAGCCACTCAGAGTTTATTTTCCTGCAGTGGAGCACCTCTTCCTGAGTTTCAAAGTTCATTCATTAAGAAGGACCAGACCTGAAGGCACTCTGTTCTGTCCTTGCAGCCTCCTCAAGTTGAAAGTCAGGGTTGGGCACAGAAGAGTTGTGGCTCCTTTGCGCCCTAACTCTGTGCTCTAGAATTTGCTGAAGTAGTAATTTTAATTCACTGGGAGTGGGAGGCTGGGCGGCAGTTCATTCTTAGTGGAAAATCAAATTTAAAGATCTAGAAATTGATTAGTAGGACACTTAATAAAGTAGTATTTCTAATCTTGAAGATAATGAAATAGATTTTTCAGTTGTGTTAAACTCCTTGAAGGGGTTACTTACCTTTTCACCGTATTTTTTAAAAATTACATTGCCCCATCAAAATGTATTGGTGGCTACAAAATACTTAAAACTAGGAACAGTTCATGGAAACAAAAAGGCATTCAATTACAGAAGTGCTTCTTAGCACAATGTCAAAAGTTTCTTGCATCCATTCATGAGTCTGTATACTTTTCTCTCAAGCTACTTTATTCTCTGAAATCAGCAGTTCTCACCAATTGCCTAAATTCAACATTTTAAATAAATATATACTACAGGTGGCTTTTAAAATATGGTTTCTTAAAGCTGAACTTCTCAAAAGATGGTTACTAGGCTCTAATGCCACCTAGTTCAATGTGGCTGGTCTAAACTGAGATCTTCTGATGTGCAAATATATACTGGATTTCAAAGCCTTCCTGTGGGGGGAAAAATGCAAATGCAAAATTTTTCACAAAGAATTCATTATTATGATTATATGTTGAAATAATGTCAGTCATTTTAGGATAAATAAAATGGATTAATAAGGTTAATTTCATTTGCTTCACTTTTTCATTTGCTTTACTTTGTTAGTAGGACTACTATATAAATCAAAATTACATGTGCTTGCACTGGACTTCAACCGGGCAGCACTGTCCTTTGAGATCAACAGCTCCCACCTTCTGTTTTATCTATTGCTCTGCTTCCTTTTCTCTTTAGTACTGATCATCTTAAAGGCTCCCTGAACGCACACTGATATTCCATTAAAACAGGACAGTCTTGCCTTTGCTCTCATTCCACATAGTAAGGGAGCATCCCACCTCTAACAGCCTCCTGTACACAAGCATCTCAAAAAAATTAGCAACGTTATATTCACCTGCTTTTTTCTCGCTGCACAACAGCTTCCATATCCACCACTACAATCACTGCTGCTCCAGAGGTCAGGCCCTCACTGCCTCTCATCCAAACAGCAACAGGGACCTACAGGTTCCCTCGCCTCCACACTGTCACCTCTGATGCATCTTCTATATTCTCCCACAATCATTTTTCTCAAATACACGTCAGGCCACTTCATTAATCGCATGAAATAAATGTCAAGGGTATCCTAATTTTTATAAAGTCCATACATCCGAGCATGACAATCGTTCTCTCTAGCCCGAACTGAAAATCGTAGCCACATTCTTCGTTACTTCTTTCTTTAAAACATATAATAACTTCTCAAACTAATATGTTACTTCCTCCAGTGCTACATACATCAGGAAGACCCTATCTTGACAGATGCTATTGCTCCAACAGCAAGACCCTTCCTTCACACGGATGCCTTTCAAAATCTCATTCATCTCTTAGCAAAGCTCTTTCCAGTCCCCCACATCAGAATTAATCACTCTGCTCTCTGAGGCTCCAGTACCACTTTGTCAGTATAAATGGGATAATATTTATTTTTTTGTCTTTCTTTGAATTACATTCACATACCTGGCTCTTAAGGAAAAAAGAATGAAAGCACGAATAGCAGGGAGAGTGATAGTGAAGGGTGGAGGATGAGAATGATTCTTAAGGAACCAAGTCACATAAACCACTATGTTCCCATAGTATCCATGATCTGCACACAGCGAGGACCTAATAGGATAAATGTTTGCTAAACGTAGAACAAAGTGAATGGAATTTTCTCTGAGTTTGAAAACTCAGAAATGCTGATTTAAAACTGTCCCTTTTTGGCCGGCACCGTGGCTCAACAGGCTAATCCTCCACCTGCGGTACCGGCACCCCGGGGTTCTAGTCCTGGTTGGGGCACCAGATTCTGTTCTAATCCCGGTTGTTCCTCTTCCAGTCCAGCTCTCTGCTGTGGCCCAGGAAGGCAGTGGAGGATGGCCCAAGTGCTTGGGCCCTGTACCTGAATGGGAGACCAGGAGGAAGCACCTGCGCCAGCCGCAGCGGCCACTTGGGGGGTGAACCAAGGGAAAAAGGAAGACCTTTCTCTCTGTCTCTCTCTCACTGCATAACTCTGCCTGTCAAAAAAAAAAAAAAAAAAAATACAACTGTCCTTTTAATGTGTTATTACACATAGCATTATGTTCAATTAATGAACAAAAGAATGAATGTATATACACACAGGGAAGGTCTGGAAAGATCTCAACAAACCTAATCATATCCATTACACAACAGAAATTTCAGAATGATGAACATTCTGCAATGGGAAGCTGCCTATATTCTCAAATATTCACAAAACTTCAAAACAAAAATAGAATTTGTTACTTAATAAGGTTTAATTAACTGACTCATACAAACTTGTCAAAAAAGACAGAAATGTTAAGCATGAGATCCCTATCTGTTATCAGCAAGCAGATATTCTTTTTAAAGGTCACAGAGATAAGATGAGTCTTAAACCCTCAATAAGCTTTGCCAAAATGCTGGCTGCCACAGGAAGCCACATGTGTTATAGCAGGTCACTTTTTTTTTAAGTTGCAAAAAATGGGTACATTTCTAAAAAAGACATATAGTCTTAATATAGAATGCTTAGAAAACTAAATCTTAATTTGCAAGAATTAAAGAAACCTAATTGAAGCCAATCTGTGTAAAACATTCATTGTTGCTCCCAAAAGTTTAAATAATTCTTTTCCAGCAACTCATATTTTCATTACAAAACTAAACATATAACCATATGATTTACTAGGTTATTTAACAATTCAGGGACAGGAACAAAATTCTTTTTAGGCTTACTATCTAAATATACCAATGAGTTAGTTTTGACTAACAACAAATTAAATATTTAAGTAAATTAGCACTTAGTACAGTACATACTGTATATAAACAAATAGAATACCATTATGTAAATGGAAACCAAGTTTTCAAATAAATCTCTACTGATATAACCAAATATCACTGAAGTCAATTTTATTAGATAAAAGTTGCATAAAATGTTAATCATTTATTTTGCTAAAAAAAGGTAAACAGAGATATTTTCCATCATCAGCAAGGCAGTTATTACACTAAGTAGCAATATAGTCTTGAAAAAAACTGAGAATTGGATATGTGGCCAGCAAGCATTTTTAATAGTTCAATACATATTTACATTTGTGAAATAACATCATAATTTTCAGAAATACAAAGGCAAAGCATAATTGCATTATGGATGGAGAAAAGCATATACATATATATCACAAAGCATAACAAGAACCCACAACACAAAAAAATCTTTGTTTTAAAGAAAAATAAAACAAATATATGAGTCCATGGGGCCTCAAGATTATGCTATGAGTTAGTATAAAAATTATACAGAATTACTAGTTTTAAAATAGAAGCTGTACAGAGCTGGGAAGGACCTTAGAGATGATGTAGTATACTTCTGTGAAATTTCAGATAAGGAAAGAGGCCCAGGAGACATGCCTGATAACATCCAACTAGACCTGAATCTCCAGACAACTTCTCTCAGTACTCAATCATTATACTATCACTGTGTAAGTAATAAACATGCCAGTGATCTATTCAATGAAACCAGAAAACAAGCCACCAAGAAGAAACCTATGTTTACAGAACTTTTACTAAAAGATGCTGTTGATTCTCTGGCTGATTGGCCAGCTTAGCTATTAAAGTTTCAGTACTAATATCTTTCCAAAACTGAGCCTTCTAAAGCTGGTAAGGAAAGTATCTTGGATAGAAATCTTAAAAAGCTTTAAGTTAATTTTTTGCCTTTGACAAAATTACTTGTCACATAAAATGATGTTTTGCTAAAATATGTAATAACCATAAAAATAAATTTTCAAGGAACCTTAGCTTAGCATTAACACTACAAATAACAAAGCTAAATTAATAACTTTATTCTCTGCTCCTAACATTGTGTCATGCCCAACCCCTATCTCACACATTTTTGGTAACATTTGTTTCTCTACAGACTTGTACACATATTTGCTTTGCATTCTTTCCATTAGAGATAAGTTGTCCAAATATCCAGTCACTTGAGACCCCAGTAGAGCAAACTTTGTGTTTTCATAATATAAACGTTATGCCAGTTTCACAGTGTGTTATAAACTTCCTAATATCATTACACTGTATTTACCCAACAACTATATTTGAGCTTTTGAAGGACAGACATCACATCTTGTATTACTTTTTTTTTTTTTTTTTTTTTTGACAGGCAGAGTGGACAGTGAGAGAGAGAGACAGAGAGAGAAAGGTCTTCCTTTTGCCGTTGGTTCACCCTCCAATGGCCGCCACTGCAGCCGGCGCACCGCGCTGATCCGATGGCAGGAGCCAGGATCCAGGTGCTTTTTCCTGGTCTCCCATGGGGTGCAGGGCCCAAGCACCTGGGCCATCCTCCACTGCACTCCCTGGCCATAGCAGAGAGCTGGCCTGGAAGAGGGGCAACCGGGACAGAATCCGGTGCCCCAACCGGGACTAGAACCCGGTGTGCCGGCGCCGCAAGGTGGAGGATTAGCCTACTGAGCCACGGCGCCGGCCCAGACATCACATCTTGTATTACTTTGGTTTTGTCCCACTTGCTCCCTACACAGTAAGTATACAATAACTACTGTTCTTAAAAGACAGCAAAATCTGTGACTAAAATCTCAGGTCTCTGAGCCCCCATCAATAATATACATTCAAATTAAAGTACATTGAGGAAGTAAAGAATCTTACAGATATTCATTGCCAATACATCCCAAAAAATGTGCTACTGCTTTAAATGTTTTTTTCTGACAATTTAAAAAATCATTTAGAATCAATAAAAGAAAATATATATCCAAAAACTAAAAGCCTTGAAATAAGAGGAATTTTTAATAGCAAGTAAAGTATTAGCTAACTAAATTATAGCTCTTAAATGATAAGATCAGAATCAATATCGTCAGTTGCTCACTTGAAAACACAAGTAACTCATTTTTGTAGAATCAATCATCTGCCAAGCACGATTTTGGATAACACTAATACAATAGTAAACGTATGGGAGCTAGTGTTATGGTTCAGTGGGTCAGGGTGCCACCTGCAACTCTGGTAACCCAAAGTGGAGCACTCACTGGTTGAGGTCCTGGCTTCTTTGCTTCTGATCCAACTCCCTGCTAATGTTCTTGGGCAAACAGTGGAAGACAGCCTTAGTACTCAGGCCCCTGACACCTACACAGCAGATCAAGAAGGAGCTGCAGGCTCCTGGCTTAGGCCTAGCCCAGCTATTTGAGTAGTGAGCCAGCAAATGGAAGATCTCTTTCTTTTTCTTTCTCCCTCTCTTTCTCTCTCCCTTCTTCTTCCTCCGCCCTTCTCTCTTTTTAAGTCTGCCTTTCAAATAAATTCTTAAGAAAAGAATGAATGTATCAAAAGATACCTGGTAGGCTGATGTATGGAGAGACAGAAGAAAACAAATATACACATATAGCAAATCTTCAAAAAAGGTAACTGTGTTTTTTTATTTATAATCTAACTTCAATAAATATTAAAAAACAGGGTCAGCGCTGTGGCTCAATAGGGTAATCCTCCACCTAGCGGCGCCGGCACACCGGGTTCTAGTCCCGGTTGGGGCACCGGATTCTGTCCCGGTTGCCCCTCTTCCAGGCCAGCTCTCTGCTATGGCCTGGGAGTGCAGTGGAGGATGGCCCAGGTGCTTGGGCCCTGCACCCCATGGGAGACCAGGAGAAGACCTGGCTCCTGACTTCGGATCAGTGCAGTGCGCCGGCCGCGGCGGCCATTGGAGGGTGAACCAACAGCAAAAGGAAGACCTTTCTCTCTGTCTCTCTCTCTCACTGTCCACTCTGCCTGTAAAAAAAAAAAAAAAATAACCAGTTTTATTATACTCTACCTTGTTATGATAAAATCAGAGGTAGTTATAAAAAAAGTTAAGTGTATAAATAACACATACTCCATCCACAAGCATCACTGGAAACATATATGCACAACATTTGAGTTTGATCATAGATGATTATTAATTTAATTCAACTGCAGGAGACCTACAATTAATGTGAGACAGGTAGGAGTCGGGAACAAAAGAGCTGGGAAGTTTTCCACTGTATCTATTTCTAGCCCAGCATCCTAACTTCACCTCCTTGCATGCCACTTCAGCACACACACCTTCCCATGATATACCTAAGTCTCCTCCTCCCAGCAAAAATAGGCCAGGACGAACACGTGTATACTGAGCTCCATGTGGAAATGCCATGCATACCTTCCCAGAGGACATCAGACACGCTGATCACCACCCAAACTTCATTGCATTTATTTAGGGCACCGCCCCCAACCCAATAAAGAGGACCACTGAAGTGGAGGAGCTCTTTCTGCCCTCTGCTCAAAGAACTGGATTCTCCTCACGGAGTTGCCCGCTTTCACGTCTGAATGTGTACTCACTCTGTCTAAATAAATCTTACTACAGTTCTTACAATTTACCTATGTCTCTGCTTTGAATTCTTGCCTCACACAGAGGCAAGAGCCTGGAATACAACAGCCAGGACACACAGTTCCACAACACAACCAACTCAGTAGGATGCATCTACCACACAGCCTCTCATGAGCCTACAAACCACACCTTCAGACTTCTCACTTTTTAAGTACGCATATTAGTTTGTTAAGAATAACCACACCACCACTGCTTCTCTTTTTTTTAAACTCACAATATCTAATTAAAGGTCTGTTTTATGCTCACTCTTGCTACATCCATTGATTTGAACAATGGTGGACAGGAATGCAGACCAATCCTGGGCTGGTGCAGCCAACTGCCAAACACTGTTCTTATTGTTTTCCTTTGCAAATACTTGTTGGCTAACAGATGAGGGCTCATATGGGGCAGAGGTCACACACACTGTTTAACAGCATGTTTCAAAACAATACAGCAACTGTAAACCACACATGTGGTTTTAATGTCCCCTTATCATATAGTGAGAAAAGAAGAGGGAACATTTAAAGGCACGGAATCAGTTCTCTATAGAAACCAAAAAGCATAGCAAAAACAGCAAACCTGAATTCCTAAAGTAACACTTCTGTACACATTAGGAGGAACTAAAAAAAAAAAAAAAAAAAAAAAAAAAGGAAGAAACTTTAAAACTCTCCACTGACTTAAAGAAAAAAGATAGTAAGTTAACACTCCAGCATATACAGAAAGCGCACACCTAGAAACATGTTAAGCTCTTGTTAGGAATTCCATAAATTAAGTTGAATTGGTTCTACAATGAATTTATGCCATTCAAATTCAACAGACCTGGAAACTGTGTCAATCTCAAAGAGATTTTTGATTGTAATATGTTCTTTCTTCATTTTATTCAATGAAGCTAATTACATTTCTAATTGTACCCATATTAGCATGTTCTATTACTGTAACAAAAGTTTCTTGACCCCAAATCTTTGCTTTTCCTGTTTTTCCTTATTAAAAAAAAATACAATGTACAAATGAAAACTGGGATTTTTTTTATCTTTTAATTTCAGAGGAAAAGAGATAGAGCTCCCATCTGCTGATTCACTCCCCAGATACAAATAAAGGCCCACCCAAGCTTATCCTGGGATCCAGAGACTGAAATCCAGGTCTCCCACATTAATGGCAGGAACCCAATCACTTTAGCCATCACTACTGGCCTTCCAGCAGGAAGCTGGAGTCAGAAACCAAAGCCAGGTATCAAACTTAGTTACTCCAATATGGGACACAGGCATCTAACTGTTAGATTAACCATCTACTCTGAGAATTATTTTGGGAGAATCAGATTTATTTAAAGCAGCTAAATATTTTTAAAATTTCCTGCACTGTAGCATAACGGGTAAAGCTGCCTGTGATGCTGACATCCCATATGGGCACCAGTTTGTGTCCCTGATGCCCCACTTCTGATCCAACTCCTTGTTAATGGCCTGGAAAAATAGTGAAAGATGGCCCAATTGCTTGGGCTCCTGCTACCCATGTGGGAGACCCAGAAGATGCTCGTGGCTCCTGGATATACCTGGGAAGTAGACCAGCAGATGGAAGATCTCTCTCTCTCTCTCTCTCCCCCTACGTAACTCTTAATCGCAAAAAATATATATACTTAAAAAAAATTTCCTAAGAAGCACATATTTTAAAAGATAATCTATTTCCATTGCTACCAAGAAGCCTATCCTAGTGAAATTAGGGAAAAAAAAGTGATTCTTTCTTGAACAACTACAGGAAGTACAACCAACTCTCATGAAAATTTATTTCTAAATTTCAAAACTGAAAGTCAGAGGAAGGTTATACAGAATACTGGTAATGCCAAAAGCTAGAAAACTTAAGTAACCCAATCAGTGATATTCTAGTCTGAGAAAATGATTTATGGTTTTTAGCCATTTTCCTATAATTAAAAAATGTAAAAAGTGTTAGATAAAATAATGTATTTGTAATATAAAAAGAATTCTAATTATTTGTAGATTCCAATACCAAATCAAACTCTATATTAATTTCTTTGTACTTCTTTTGACTAAGGGCCTGTTAACTCCAGGAGATATTAAATTAAGTGGCCCACTGATCAATTTAAGAACTTAAGGACTTCTCAGGTATAAGTTTAAAACATTACTCAATGAACTAAACACATATTCTATGACATAACAGTTGAGAAACGACAAGTTTAAATTCCATTAAGCCCAACTTTTATTACTTTTTATTATCAAAGCAATTAGATACCAAAAAAATCATTAACAGATATGTATGTGATTAAAAACATTTCTTTCTCATTTTAATCCAAGTGATTAAGGAGTAGTTTCAGGAAAACTTAATTATGCCTTTCCCTGAATAGTAGAGGACTCCTGCTGGGAAAGAACAAAAGTAGGGCTCTCAGTCCAATCTTTGACATGGATCCAAGTTGATAAAACTTAATTTTTTGAGTCAGTAAAAAAGATGGTTGGCTAAGAGGCATAGTTAATATCTTTAACATAGGAAGATTATTTCAATTCTGGCATTAATGCTAATGAACAATCCCTAACACTCCTAGGTATCTATGCTAGAACTCACAGCTGGTGGGCAGATAGCAACATGGCGCTTAATTATTTCGACTCACTGCTTGGTAATCTTGAGCAAGTTACTGAAGCAAGTCTATACCCCTCTATTTTCTTATCCTGAAGATAACTAACATATACACACAGACACTCAAATGCACACGTAACTGGAGAAATCTTAATGAGCTCTGCGGATAATACCAGCCTCAATTTTCTGCTCTTGATATTGGGCTACAGATGTTCACATTAGGTGAGACTGGGTGAAATTTCAAAATAAGAAAACATAATTTTTAAGTGAAATAAAGAAATTTCCCTAGATAAATACCAGCTTTCCATTCAGCTAATTATCTAGCCCAATAAAAATCACTTCCAAGGCCAGTGCTATTGTGTAGTAGGTTAAGCCTCCACTGCGGTGCCAGCATCCCACATGGACACCTGTTAAAGTCCCAGCTGCTCCTCTTCCAGTCCAGCTCTCTGCTATGGCCTGGGAAGGCAGTGAAAGATGGCTCAAGTGCTTGGGCCACTGCACCAGCCTGGGAGACCCAGAAGAAGCTCCTGACTCCTATCTTCAGTCTGTCCCAGCTCCAGCCTCTGCAGCCATCTGGGGAGTAACCAGCGGATGGAAGACCTTTCTTTTTGTTTCTCCCTCTCTCTGTCTGTGACTGCACTTCTCAAATAAATAAATAAATCTTTTTTAAAAAATCACCTTTTTCTGGGGCCAGCGCTGTGGCTCACTTGGTTAATCCTCCGCCTGCGGCCCCAGCATCCCATGTGGGTGCTGGGTTCTAGTCCTGGTTGCTCCTCTTTCAGTCTAGCTTTCTGCTGTGGCCCAGGAAGGCAGTGGAGGATGGCCCAAGTGCTTGGGCCCCTGTACCTGCATGGAAAACCAGGAGGAAGCACCTGGCTCCTGGCTTCAGATCCACATAGCTCTGGCAGTAGCAGCCATTTGGGGAGTGAACCAACAGAAGGAAGACTTTTCTCTCTGTCTCTCTCTCTCTCTCACTGTCTAACTCTATCTGTCAAATAAAAAAAAAAAAATCACCTTTTTTTTTTTTTTAAATAGCTGGTTGTCTCCAACCCTTTCTTCAACTCCCTTTCTTAAATCTACTTGTTGTTTCAACTTATCATATAATGAGTTAAGCTTATCAGTAATACCTGCATCTTTTTTGCTGCTAGTCACATAAGAGTAACAGAGGCCAAATAACATAGAAATGACACGCATGACTGGCTGGTTTGAAATGTTCAAACACAGCTGCAAATTTCAAGCACAGATAGTTTCTTAAACTTACCTACTCATCCTACAAATACTGAGTGAATATTTTATCTCAATGGCTGTGGTGGTCACTGGCAGGCACAACAGCAAATATAAACATACCTACACCTATAAGCATCAGAGTCCTCACAGGATCTCCAGGTCAGTAGGAGAAAGGCAGGATTCAAGCTGCCCTACAAACAAAAGTAGGGCAATGCTTCCAAGAACTATTCAAAGCAGTCTGACCCACGGAAATCTGGAATGGTTTTCCCGAAGAAACGAAATCCAAAGAACATACAGGAGTTACTGATACTGGGAAGAAGAAATAACAGCTCCACGCAGAAATGAGTATGGGAAAACCTCTGCTTTAAAAGAGCACAGGGCAATTACCAGGGGCTGGGAAAAGGCATCAGCATATACTCCACTAGGCAAAGAAACAAAGGAAACCTAGTGTCAAATGGGTAGAGAGGTATAAACAGTCACACTCAGGAGGACCTCATAGGTTATGTCTAAGACATGGGAACTATCAATGATGTGAGATGCTTATTTTTTTTCCAACTTCTACATAATTTTTCTTTTCTTTAAGATTTTATTTACTTGAAAAGCAAAGTGACTGAATTTGAGAGAGAGAGAGAGAGAGAGAGAGAGAGAGAGAGGTCATCCATCCACTTGGTTCATTCCTCAAATGGCTATACCTGCCAGGGAAGGGCCAGGCTGAAAAGAGGAGCCTGGAGCTTCTCCAGGTCTCCCCATGTGGGTGGCAGGAACCCAAGTACTTGCACCATCTTCTACTGACTCCCAGGAGCATTAGGAAGGAGCTGCTTGGGAGGTGGAACAGCTGGGACTAGAACTGGCATTCATCTGGGAATGCCAGCATCGCAGGAAGAGGCTTAACTGCTGTGCCACACTGCTGATCCACCCTACTTCTATATAAATTTTATGTAGGGTACTTGCTAATTTTTCTCCTTGGCTCTTGTTTTAAATACAATCAATATCTCAATGTCAGAACCTTATTCCAACTTCTTATTTGAACTTGGTAATATTTTAGTTCATTTGACAGGCAGTCTGTTTTCTCATGTATAACCAACCCCATTTACATCCCAGAGTTCTTCACAGAATTGAATGGTAAAGTATATTTTTAAATGCTAAAAATAAGAATATAGAAATATTAATTCGGAAACAGTACTTTAACCAGAATTAAAGGTAACTCATTAAACAATGTTTTTAGAGGGGTAAAATTCAGCTAACTCAGCAAAGACAAGAAGCAAAGAATAGCAGGTCACTTTCCCAGAAGGAAAAAATAGGTATAAAATAATTAAAAGAAAAACTTTAGAGAATATTTCACTTTATAATAACACACTATTTCTAAGTAACAAATGCAAACATAAAACCGGAGGAAATCAAATTAATGATAGAAACAAAACTTTCAAAGTGGGTATCATGGGGCTTATCTCTGTTGGCTTGCTTCATGGAGGAACATATTTTATAGATTTATAATTATAGCCTTGGGAATAAAAGAAAATTCATTTTATAGACAACAGTTGTTGATTATTTGAAGTTTCTAAAGCTCAAATTCTGTGCTCCTTAATTCCTTCACTTTACTAACATTTCTATGCAGAGGCATTTGAGTAACACTATGAAACAAGTCCTATTCTGTCCTCCTTTTAAATATTAACATTTGACTATGAAACTGAATTTAAATTACAATAACAGATTAGTTTTTCAACTGTCAATTATATCTCAATAAAGCTCAGGAAAAATAAAAGCAAAATTAGTCTTTCAGCATTTCTAAGGTTATGTCTCGAAGAGCCAGAAACAATATTGCATTTATAATGTCATATGTATATATAATTTATCATATATATATATATACATATATTTGTGGAGAAAGACTTGTACAAGAGGCAAAAGTAAGCTGTTGTATATATGGAACAAATGTTCCAAGGCTACTGGTATGCCTATGCCAAAAAAGTGCAGTAACAGTAACACTAAATAGCATATTGCTCAACTACCCTTAGAAAATTGACCACTTCCTAGTCTTCCCCAATTCTGAGAAATCTGATTTTCTTCTCACTGATGGCAGCATCTCAGTGTCAGTCTTATACAATGCTTGCAAAGCCATTGAAAACCCTCTCTTGAATAAAAAGACCCTAAGACAGGAAAACAAAGTAAATGGTATTGAAACTATCTCTGTAGCTTGGATTCAAATATAGTTCAATCTAACAGTTTTCATTTTTTTTTTCAGTTCTCTCAAATGAAAATGAAAAGAAAGATCTTGCTTTTATGTCCAAACACTTATGCCCTAGAATTTGAGAAATCAAGGAGTGAGGCCCAACTCTGAGTAGGATTTAAGACAAAATCAAATTTTCCCAACCCAAGCTTTTATATAATTAATGTTTGTATGGACATTGAAGATAACAAGAAAAATACATCATGATAGAAAATAAAACATTACAAAGTAGAACCTAGATATGAGCATTTGTCCACATACCAAAATCAATCAAACTGCATTACTGTGGCTAAGTGACCACGCTTTCATTTTGTACATTGTATGAAAACGGTATATTTAACTATGCTTAAACTCTGTAACAGATATGATTTAGTTTGTCATGAGAGAAAGCAGACTTTGATGCTACAATTAGATCCTATTATTTAAATAAAGGTGTCAAATGTTTATAAAGACAACTCTGGCCATGTTAACATTCTTCAATGATTCCGTATGCCCTAATGAATGAGGAAACTCAATAGTCTAAAATGCAGATACTTCTGAATTCTGATATCCCACACCTTCAAAGCCAAACCATCTACCCCTGCTTACACCACAACCATCACAACCATACAACCTGTATTTCCTGCTCCTATGTCTTCTGCAGTGTAGTCCCTCCATCTCCCATTCTCAACCCAGCAATAATCCTTCTGTTTCTGAAGATGGACTCCAATGCTATCTCTCCATAAAATTCTGTCATTAGTCCAGTCTGGCACAAGAAATATTATTCTGTCCAGTACTAGGCTTTGTATTTCTCTGAAGGAAGGCACCAGCATACTTAAATGCAAAATTATAATATCTTTTCTATACCTGCATTATTTCCCTAATTTGCAAACTCCTTCAGAGTAAATGGAGCTTTAAGTACAGGGAGAGTGCTTTACAAGGATCTACATCTTTACTGAATGAATGATAAAATCAGTGCAGTAGTGAAAGGAGAGATAAGGGGCTGGTGCTGTGGCACAGCAAGTTAACGCCCTGGCCTGAAGCGCCAGCATCCCACATGAGCACTGGTTGGAGTCACGGCTGCTCCTCTTCCAATCCAGCTCTCTGCTATGGCCTGAGAAAGCAGTAGAAGATGGCCCAAATCCTTGGGTCCCTGCACCCAAGTGGGAGACCCAGAAGAAGCTCCTGGCTCCTGGCTTCGGATCGGCACAGCTCCAACCGTTGCGGCCATCTGGGGAGTGAACCATCGGATGGAAGACCTCTCTTTCTCTCTCTTTCTCTCTCTCTGCCTCTCTTTTCTCTGTGTAACTGACTTTCAAATAAATAAATAAATCTTTAAAAAAAATCCATATTACAATGGAATACAAATAATTACTCTTATCAGTGTCAGTGAAAGATAAGTATTGAATGGTGTCATCTAATTTCATCTAGTTTTCTAATTTGCAAGGTCATGAAATTAGTAAGAATGAGTAAAATGCCCTTATTAATGTAAAAAATATTAATGTAAAAAATAAGTTGACTGCCCAAAAGTCACTTAAAACAAATCTGTCAGTTATTTTTTTCTAAACAAGTAAACAACTGCTCACTCTTCAAATTTAGCACTTAACCATGCTTTTCTCAAAAGTTTTATTTTACTACATTATTTTATATGTATACTACAAGGTATACCTAAGGTAACATTTATCAATTGAAGTTTCACAAACTCATTATTCCTTATGCTTCAGAAATACATTTTTCAAAAATTCAGAAGCACTCCAAAACATACACTGAGAAAAGAGAAAAAAAAGAACTGTATTTTCAAAGTAACTACAGGAGTAAATTGTACATAAACTGAATTCTATGTGTTCTTGGGCAAGGGCTATTCACTTAATATGAAGCTAAATGTTATTAAGAAGCAAAGTCCATCTGAAGGTTCAAGTATCACCTCCTTAATCTACTCAATCAACCATCAGGTTTTCTGAGCACCAAAGCAGAGGACACCATAAACTGTATGTTCTCTATCAAAGGAATCTACACATCAACTGCAATAATAAGCTTATCACAATTTCAAGTATAAGTGATTCCCTTTATTCCTGAACAATATGATCCAAGATCCCCAGCAGACACTTGAAACCACTGACAGTACCAAAGCCCATATATATTTTTTTAACTATAGATTTTAGCAAACTTAGCATACAATTTTCTTCTTTCCTTATTAGATTGAATCTTTTTACTTCTTCACTTAAAAGAAGCACTCTGTGGCTTCTCTTTGGCATATCTGAAATGCCAGCATCACTACTCTTTATACTGTGGGCCATAATTAAGTAAAATAAGGGTTACTTCTATACAAACCCTACAATACCAGGACAAGCCAGTATATCTGATAGCCAATACGGCTACTAAGTGACTAAAGGGTGCGTGGCATGTAAGAATACAGTGTGCACACGCTGGACAAAAGGATGATTCAAGGCCCAGGTAGGACATACTGGAGGGCAGGAGATTTGACAACACTACTCAGAATGGCACACAATTTAAAACACATGAATTATTTCTGGAATTTTCCATTTACTATTTTTGGACCACACTTGTTCATAAGTAACTGAAAGAAGCAAAGCTTTCAGGAAAGCAGAAAGTCACAATGGGTGAAGTCTTATGGAAGAGCTAGGATAGGAGCCAGGCAGTTGGGATGAACAAATTACAAAGAGTGAGAGGGAAATCGTGACCAAAGGTATAGAGAAAAGCATTAGCAAGAGATGTTTTTAGGATTATGAAGGAATGAAAAAGATACAGAGACAAGTCTGGAGTGGTAAGAAATGAAATGAGATATGTAAAGTAAACCAAACTAAAAGAAGTTATTTAATCCTTTGCAACAAAGGCCAATGCTCACAGGGAGATTAAAGTGTTAAAGACGACGTCTTAGCACATGAAGGAACAAGGTACTGGAAAGCCAGACATTCACAGCAATCTTGCCATGCACCAGGGAAGGCTGAACTAACTGAGTTACAAGCACACGGGCCACAAGGATCGGTAGGGGAGATTCAATAGAACACAGGACTTAATGAAGAGGGAAAAACGAAGAAAAGGATGACCTGAGTGAGGCCTGATAACACTAACAGAAGAAACAGTCTTGAGGAATACTGACTAGCATTTTGGAGAAAGACAACACAGCAAGAGGAATGCAGATGAAGTATCTTAAGGAAGGAAGACAGGCAACATTTCTGAAAAGCAAAGCAGTATTTCAGAGAAGCACAGGGAGGTACAGCAGGGGCCAGGCCCTGGACTGAACAGTAAGGTCAAGGAGGTCAAAAGGGAGCCTTTCTAGATCACCTTCTGAGAACTGCATCTCACTGAAATCCCAACACAGAAAACTACAGAAGTCATTCCAATCAAAGAGTTACGGGCAACACTGATTTGGCAATCAAAGCAGACAGGAAAGTGAACACTGCAAGTCTTCAGGTTGGTGTGAGAAAAAGTGCTGGTATTTAATAATCAATGGGTGTCTAAAGTATTATATACATATTAAAGAGCCAGGTACACTGTCACAACAAAAATGTGCCTAATTAAATTTTATGTCTATAACTTGTCATTTTAAATCATCATGTTGAAACCTGCTTCTTGGAACAAAATGCACTTGTGAAAATAAAGAATGTTTTCCAAAAGGTTTAATTATAATATCTTTGTTTAAGACTCTAGTTTTTAAAAATCAGCATTCATACTATGACCATGCCTAAATATGCTCAGAGTCGGTGAACTCAAAAGGCTTTCATAGCCTTGGCAACTCATGACAAGAGCCTAGGGTGATTACTAATGCCATAAACAAGAGTGTCAATTTGTTAAGTCAACAACAGGAGTCACTGTGCACTTACTCCTCATGTAGGATCTCTGTCCTTAATGTGCTGTACATTGTGATTTAAAGCTATAACTAGTACTCAAACAGTATTTTTCACTTTGTGTTTCTATGCGGGTGCAAACTGTTGAAATCTTTACTTAATGTATGCTAAACTGATCTTCTGTATATAAAGAGAATCGAAAATGAATCTTGATGTGAATGGAAGGGGAGAGGGAGTGGGAAAGGGGAGGGTTGTGGGTGGGAGGGAAGTTATGGGGGGGGAGCCATTGTAATCCATAAGCTGTACTTTGGAAATTTATATTCATTAAATAAAAGTTAAAAAAAATCTGCATTCATTCCTTTCAATATGTCACAATAATAATAATTTTTTTCAAAAATACAAGTTTCATCAGGTTTAATAAAAGTATTCTAAAGAAACTTCTGACAATAATTACTAACAAAGAACGGAAACTAATAAATTAGTAATAAAATAACATGTTTAGAGAACTAAAATGTTGTTTAGATCATTCTATGTTCAACAGAAACTGCAGGAATTCTTCAACCAAAACCAGAAAATATGAAAAGCCTATAGATATTTAGAAAAACAAATGATTGTAAAAGTTAGTTTTCTTAAAACAAATGTAAACGCAGTATACAACTATTTTAACCACTTCAAAAATATTTAGTACTTTATAAAGTATAAGATACAGAAATACTAAAGTCTAGAGATTTAGATTCAGAAAGGTTATGTCATTAACTCTGTGCTGTAAACTTGCAAAAAATTCTCAGAGAAAACGGCCATGTCCATGAAAAAAATCTACAATAAAATCAATTTGTTTCTACTTAACTTTGCAACTGTACTTGTCAATCTGCAAAAGAGAAATGTAGTACATGTAGTTATACAATAACTCTTTTGTGCTTTCATACTTGGTAAAATGTCAGATATAACTTGAGTAAGTCAAGTTTTATGTACGGACTAAACATGATCATTCTGAAAATGAGTTGAAGACAAAACTGTAAATATAAACACTAAAATTAGAGAAGGAGGTTTATCTGAAAGTTAAATATACAAGGAGGTGAAAGTAGGATATACACAAACAACTTCTGGTCAAAAGTAATCATACTGTTTTTTGATGTTTGTTTCTTCTGTGTTCATTTATTCCCCTGATCCTGAAAAGTGTCTACTCTAGTTTCTAGAAAGGTAATATTAGCAGAACTTTGCACTCAGTTATGTACAGCAAAATTCGTTAAATAGATACTACATTCCCCTTTAAAAAAATATTTACCTATTTATTTGAAAGGCAGAGTTACAGAGGCAGAGGCAGAGGCACAGAAAGAGGAAGAGAGGTCTTATATCTACTGGTTCACTCCCCAAATGGCCGCAATGGCCCAAGATGGGCTAATCCAAAGTCAGAAGCCAGGAGCTTCTTCCAGGTCTCCCACATGGGTACAGGGGCCCAAGCGCTTGAGTCATCTTCTACTGCCTTCCCAGGTCATAGCAGAGAACTGGATCTGAAGTGGAGCAGCCAGGACTGGAACTGGCACCCACAGGGGATGCCGGCAATGCAGGCAGCAGCTTTACTCACTAAAGCCACAGCACCGGCCCCTACATTTCCCTTTTATTGTACTCATTCAATGCACAGAATTATCAATAATTCCAAAATTACACTGGTACACCATTTCACTATTATTACATGTAAAAAATATATTCCTATAATGAAAACGTTATAGGTGAAATCCCAATTATTTTAAGTGTGGTTGGGTTCAGAAGGAAGAATCTAAGAGAAAGTTTAAAGTATTAGAAGCAGAGGAAGGGTAGTGGGTGCTAACATTTAATCAAGGGGAAAATATCTGTAGTATATGAATCAACAGAATAGCCAAAGTATTGAAGTTCGTGCTAATCAATCAGTTCTACCAAACCACCTCCTTCCATTCTTTGCTATCATGGTGACTAAAAACAAAAAAATAAGTTAATAACCAACTTCTTCTAGCTTAGAAAGAGAATATCTGGTCATTTGTTTTAGTTCCCTTCTGTTATGAAGTTATACAAATTTCAAACACATACACACAGACACACACACACACAGCTATAAAACCTCAAAGAGTACACAAGAAATTCTTTGGGATTTTTAAGAATTTTAAAGAATAAAATCAATGAAGCACATACAGAAAAATTTGAATCTGCCCCAATAGAAGAAAATGAATACACTGAGGTCCGGAATACTCATTTGGCTTTAAAAGTCCTACATTGCTGTATTCTTTCATTGTTACTTCCAGTTCCAGCTTGTTTACTAAGGAAAGTGGAATTTTAATTTCATAAAAAGTTAAAACTTGACATTTCTCACGGAGGTTCATACGATCTGGTATAAGGAAAATTTTACCGATATCCTTTGAGGCAGGACATGAAGTGATGGCTAACAAATACCACTATAAACCATTACTTCCAATAGATAAGATTTTCATGTCAATACTAAATGAAAAGTTTAATAATGCATAGCTGATATTTTCCTAATTTCATAGGACAAAGAAAACTCACCCAGGTACCGGTGTTGTTCCTTACATCAAACACAAAACAGGGGCTGGCACTGTGGTGTAGTAGGTTAAGCCTCTGTCTACAGTGCCGGCATCCCATAGGGGCGCCGATTCATGTCTCAGCTGCTCCTTTTCAGATCCAGCTCTCCACTAATGGTGGGTCTCTGCACCCATGTGGAAAACCTGGAAGAAGCTCCAGGCTTCTGGCTTCAGATCAGCCCATCTCTGGCCATTACGGCCATTGGGGAGTGAACCAGAAGACGAAAGACCTCTCTATCTCTCCCTCTCTCTGCCTCTCAAATAAATAAATCTAAAACACACACACACACACACACACACAATAACACAGGTACCTAGCTAATTTAATTTTATGATCTTATTTCATAAATATCACATACACCCACTCCCATATATGCCTGCTGATTCAAATAGTAACATGTCTGCTTAAGGGCTATAAGTCTCTCAATACCAAAGTGGTCAAAGGCTTACACATTCACTTTCCTAAAAGTCTAGGGCCAAATCAAATGATCTAACCCACAGTGGTAGTATCCCATACACATACCAGTCTACAACTAGGATGTTAAAATTTCACAATAGAAGTACAGATTCATATAAATGTTACTTGCCAAGGAAAAAGCTTTTTTTTTTGTTCAGAGCTAGTTGGGAAAAAAAGGAAAAAAAATTTAAAAACTCTCATTACAAAGGTCAGGAAATTTCAGAAGCATAATACCACAAATATACCTTGTGTTCTCCTTAGGATACAAGAAAGCACTGATATCCAACCTGTGACCCTGACTTTCTCAAGGTTCCTAGGTATGGAAATGCATAGAAAAATAAAAACAGGATTTTTGCTCATTGATTCCTCTTCCTTAACTAATTATTTTTATCATTTCAGCATTTCTCCATATCTTTAACCAGCTGATTCTTCCCTTGTAGCTCACAGGAAGAAAACAGAGCTTTTTGTTTGCAAGGTCATTATTTCATCCCTTCCTATTTCTCACGATACAAACTGAAACAAACAGAGATGTGAATGCATGTGTCTTATATGCTACCATAGTAAACACACTTTTCTGTAACTTTATTTCTTTTTTGCTTAATATCTTTAAGGTTGGTCCATACTGATACATGCAAATATGAATCATTATATTTCCAAATGGAAATGTTTCATTGTATAGATGTATAATTTGTTTAATTCTCTATCATTTACTACTGCATAATTTTTATATTTCTATATATAATTATCTTTTATGCAGCCACAATTATATGTAAATATATACTATGTGCACACGTATACTCAATAATGACAGAATGTAATCTGTTTAAGAACAAATCACATGTTTGAATGGAACAATGTGTTTAAATATCTCTAAATCCAAGAGGCATAGGGAAACTGCTCAAGAAAAACTGGCTTAATGTGAAGGGAATAAAAGATCTCAACAGATCTCAGATCTGTCAGTCTCTCACCCCTCTGTGAGCTTAAGTTCCATTTGTGGGAGGAGAATTCTAAAAGGCAAAGATTCTCCAACTTTCAAGGCTGCTCAATTCTGGCACTAACTGGTATTCTCTATTTTGGCTATTGTGGATTGGACCTCCTCCCTTTGCAAGGGAATTAAAATAATGTTCTTACTCAGCTACATTTGCTGGGAGGTCACTATCTGTTCAGGCACACTCAGAGCCAAACTAAACAAAGTGAAGCTAAAATAGAGGGAAGGGAATAACGTCAGGACCTTTTCAGATAGGGATGGGAAAATATGCCTCTCGTGAAAATTTTCAGGCTCCTCTGCTTACTCTTCATATCCAAACAATCTCTTACATTTTGTTTCTCTTTTCCAGCTCATGGTTTCTTTAAAAACAACATTTCAGCAACATACACTAGTATTCACATCCTATCTAGAACTACTGCCTATAGAACTTAATGGTGACCTTCAGGTACATCAGCATTTTCTGTTGTTTATAACTTCACTCTCCTTTAATCAAAGAAGGTATAGTGGCTTCCCCAAACTGAAGGAGAGAGAAAGCTCTCGAGCCTTGCCTCTCTCATCACACCCCTGGCCTTGTTGACATGCTATCTTTGTGCAGCTTGTGTTCCTGTTTATGGCTCAGAAAAGTACTTGTTTATAGAATCCGTTCAATGCCCTATTCATCCCCAGAAGTTAAGTGTGTTGAAATTAAAAGGCTGTGCTTGAATTTGATAAGTGAAATGACAGGGGACAGAAGGGCTAAACAGTTTTATCTTAAGCCTTTTCAAAAGGCCCTAAAACTCAAACATTGCCTCTGACATTCCTCCAACTTCCACCAAAAATAGATGGCAAGTTTGAACTTCACACAAGCAGCTGTTCCTGGCTACACTCAATGCCACTGACAGATAAAACCACACAGAATAGGGCAGCCCTGAAACACAAGGCTCCCTGGCCTGTGATCATCTCCGCTCCTCTTGGCAACCTTCCACCCACACAAGTAATTTAGGGACAGGTTGGCAGACCACCTCCCTCTGAAGGAGAACTTCCAGCCAGACTGAATCACCTGGACTCATCCATTCTCTTATTACATCCATTCCCACTCAGGACCACGGCAGTCCAGTGAAGACATTGTCAGACACACAGACTATTTTGACAACATTACAAGAAAATCTGGAGTTCAAAGAAACTGGTTTGAAGAACACACAAGAGACTTCACTTTGCTTGATTAGCTTAATCCACTTCCTAACCAACCCATCTATTCCAAATCCTTCCCTGATTCAGTCACCTGCACCCTTTCATAAACAGGGCAAACATGGACTGAGTCACCCACCTCAGCAATCTTGACCTTTGAAAAAGAGGATGCTTTTCTGTCTGGGCCACAGAACCCTTTTTTAAAATTAAAACTGATCTCTTCTGCCATGCTTCAATTTGTCAAAGTCCCCTGAACTCTGCACCCTCTACCTAGAATACCAAGCATCCTGCAAGGGTGCCCACAAGTTCCCTCTCCTAGGATTGCTCCAATACTCTCTTCTCTCAAATCCTTCCCCACCCCCAAGTCTAGCCCTAGTTTAATTCTAAGGAGTTCACCTGGGTCTCTCCACCATGTTCCATCTCTTCTTTTCAAAACTCCAAATAAGCTCCTTTACATTTTCCCTATACCATCACCGTGCCTACTTTTCTTCATGAAGGCACAGGTGCTCCAAAACTTCTTTTTCATAAGTTTTATTCCCATCATCAGGCCTCCTGAGACGAAGGCAGCTAATTAGACATCCTCAATTAAAGCCTCCTGGAGTTTTCCTCCGGCAACCTCAGCATTCCCTGAATCTCCAGACTAGCTGCTTGTCAACTCCACCAGATCTGTGTTAGCCCTGCTCACTCTTCAGGGATCCACGTGGGGCAGTAAGAAGGGCAGGTTGCTGCTGACTTTTTTTTTTTTTTTTGGTTGTTTTTACAGTGCAGTTTTATGCTTAGTAACCTTGTAAGGTACATTATTTGTGAAGGCTGTTACCATGGAATCAAATTCAAATGTCAAACATTTCCCCTAATTATACATGTAAAATGAACTGCAAGGTCGTGTTTTGCCATACAAATGGGGATTTAAGTCAGCAAACACAGACCTGGGGCCTAAATCAAAACCATGTCATCTCTGTGACATGAGAGGACTGAACACTGCATGCATAGCCTGAGTTCAGGAAACCTGTATAGTGCAATCAGCCTGTCTTTGGGAATCCCAATCTCCCCTTTTGTCTTTGTGCCTATCTCTGATGCCCATACTTATTCATAACTGATGTATGGTTTTAAAAAGGTATGTATATATTATTTTGCACCAACTGTGGAATTCCAAGTGGTGGATGTATCATTTGGAGGAGGAAGCTGACAGTCAGACCCATGCAGTGACCTTGATGGGAACACAAGGGCTTTCAGGGCAAGGGCATCTCCTGCTTCCCTCCTCTTTACTCCAGTGCCTCAGAGTGAGATTTCATTGTCCTACCTCCTCTCCTTTAGACCAACACCTGCAAGAAAAAGTATGTCTCCACTGCTTGTCAAAGTGTTAGCAAATGGCAGAGCCATGTACACATCCCTGAAGTGTAATCAAAACAGTACCTTGAGTATTACTGTAGGCGTTACTAAAGGCATCTTCTTTTCTATCCTCTTACACTAGGTCACTCGCCTCTATAGAACTTAATCACCAGCTGAAATTAGTAACCGATTTCATTATACCTCCTCCACTAGAATGCATGAAAGTACACTGAATTGTTCATGGCAGAAAAAAATGATGATACATTTATTTTGGTGTGAAAAAAGTTTGAAATCCATGTGTAACTTTTCATAATATGAATTTTCCATGAACTTTTTGAATACCTCTCCATGGGGAATAGAGCTGCATCTGAATTTTGCATCACTAAATCCCTCATGCATAGAACAAGGCCAGCACATTGAGAACCCTCAATAGATAATGTGTGAGATGAAAGAATCATTCTAGTTATAGTCATCCCTTCCTTCCAGTTTTGCAGCTAATGCCATATCAAACCCATGGTGAGCAGTTTCTTTTTTTTTTTCTTTTATTTGACAGGTAGAGTTATAGACAGTGAGAGAGAGACAGAGAGAAAGGTCTTCCTTCCGTTGGTTCATCCACCAAATGGCTGCCATGGCCGGCACTGCGCCGATCCAAAGCCAGGAGCCAGGTGCCTCTTCCTGGTCTCCCATGTGGGTGCAGGGGCCCAAGCACTTGGGCCATCCTCCTCTGCACTCCTGGGCCACAGCAGAGAGCTGGACTGGAAGAGGAGCAACTGGGACTAGAACCCAGTGACCATATGGGATGCCGGCGCCACAGGCGGAGGATTAACCAAGTGAGCCATGGTGCTAGCCCCGAAGAGTTTCTTTAAACCAATCTTCCATTCTGAATTGCATCACCTGTCTTAGGTGGATCTAGCAAGGAAAGGGGAAGAACAGGAAAAGAAGGAAGGGGAAAAGGAAAGAGGAAAGCAAAGAATGTAGAGTCTAATACATATGGAAGAGGAGCAGATTAATCCCAGTACTAGAAACTCCACAGAGCATTACTGTAAGGCATCTTCTCTTTTTCTATCCTCTTGCCCTAGATCACTCCTCTTTATAGAACACATTCCTAACTGAAATTTCAGCATTTTTATATATGCTAATTTCATTATGGTCTGCCTCCTCTTCCCCTTTTATCTTTCAAGGAACCAATGAATAAATACATGAAGTTATAAAAATGGTTAGCAAGGTAAACTAACAATAACAGGTTTCACTGCCATGTATTTTTTGACTCAGTGTTTACAGTAAAAACAATTTCTCATTGTTTTAAAGGTATAAAGTGCTCTGCGATTAGTTGGTACTTTTATCTGCTTTTGACTTATTCTTCCTGATGAGAAGATGTGAAAGCATTAATATAAAAAGGGATGGTGTTACTATCAGACTGGTAGTAACTTTCCAGTAATAATTATAATAATTATTATTATATGTAATAATTAAATTTCCAGTAATAATAACACTGTGCCACATCAAAAAGTAAATCCCAATCTTTCTATTCATTTTTCACTGCCCATCTGAAAGATATCCTTGGGAGAATTTTTATGACATATAAATTCCTGGAAATTAAGCAAAAAAAATTGAATACAATTTAAATTATTGAGAAGATTGCTTTAATTAAGCACCAAAACAATAAATCCAAGTGCTCTTGAAATGTAAAGTCAAGTACTTTGGGCTTCTAACTGCCTCTAGCATGAAATGCTCCCAATTTTGTTTATAGAGACTCAATTTCATTGCACAACTAATTCAAGGCAGTAAGATAGTAGATACTTCAAAAGAAACCCATTATGTCTTTAACCAGAGAAATTAACACATTCACATTTGCTACATACAGAAAATGTGATTTTCTACTTTCATCAAAAATAATAAAACCATATAACAACACAGTATAAAACATGATCTCCATTTACAAAAGGATAAAATATTACACAAGGCACACTCATCTGGAAACATCATAACTTTATAATATAGAATTTAACAAATGTCCTACTCCACTCTACATCACATAAACTGTATTAAAATAACCTTTTACATGCATGTTAAATGTTCTTAAGTATTGCTTAAGCACGTACAATGATTCCACACTTTAAGATTAAATCTATATCCCTTAACCTTCCATCATTATTCTCCCTTACTTCAGCTACCCTCTCATCATCTTTTAACCACTCTTACAACTAATCATGATAAAAAAAGATAAGAGTGGCTCACATTAATTTAGCAGCCAATAAAATGCCTGGGACTGGATCAGCAGTTGATCAATACCTTCTTAAATACTCTCAACTATGTCCATATTATAACATACTTCTTGGAAGTAGAGGCTTTGATAGAGAAGTTATGTAGACTGCCTCAATTACACAACTGTGGCCTGAACTCACATGTGTCTGGATAATTAATGGGACTGGGGATGGAAGTGAGTGAAGCCTGAACAAAATCAAGAAAACAGAAGAATCGGGCAGAAGCCCCATTTTTTAATTTTTTTTTTTACACACCCTAAGGCTGAGCGGATTCTGGGCAGGAGAGCAGCAGGAAGAGCAGCAGGCCCTTTCCTGGAGGCCCCAGGCTCCCCACTGCCAGGCTGGAGCTAGTGTTTTCACCCTGGGGGCCGGGGAGCAAGGAGGTCTTGGTGGGAAGGGTTAGGGGTGGGACTGCTATGAGAAGGCATGTTGGAGACTGGAAGCGACCTGGGTCCAGAACACTTGGGCAAGAGGTAACACCGTGGGGACAGAGCTGTGCCTACACAGGACTCATCTGTGGGCTCTCGGAGTGCGCACTGTGGTGTCTCCGGAGAAGCTGGGCTTCAGGCGCAGAGGCTGGCAGCTGAGGTTGTGGCGACTGTGCCTAGGGGAGCCAGCCTGGGAGGAAAGCCCAGTCTGAGCGAGGGTGTGACCCAGAGAAATCCAGCCCTCGCCAGCCACCAGAGTGATGAGGGCAAGTTGGGGGTTTGTTGGAGGGACAAGGGGCTTCGTGAAATTTTAGAGAGCGTTCTTTCACAGGAGGAGGAGAGACCAGCGGGAGCGCAGGAGTGCTGGCAGCGGGTGCTGGCAGAGCCTGGGGCTGGGTGGGGCAGGCCGGAAGGCTGCCTGGAGAGGGCAGGGGATGCTCCTTTAAAATACTGCTTAAGAGCAGGTTTCATGGATACAAGCAAATAAGAGAGTATCTGTTGTACTGAATTCTGGAATTAAAGATTCTAGAGGGTGACACGGAATTCACAATGGTAAGTTTCCTGACAGTGATGCCAACTATGTGGGTATAAGAGTTGCCTAAAATGAAGAAAACAGTGGGAAAAGACTGTAGGAAACGGTGTCCTTCAAATGCTGGGATGTGCTGTGAAGGCTCTTACTGACATCCACAAGGATGTGCATTATAATGGAGTTAGAAGGTCATGGAAGCCATGAGAGAAGCTTTTGAAAATAAACAGAGGAGCAATGGTACACAATTGACCTCAATGAACTAAGAGGCTTCTAACACTGCTTCCAGATCAAGAGCATGAGAGGGTTTTCTGTACTGATATGAAGGAAACGCCCCCTCTACGTTCCCACCAGTATATACAGAAAATGAATTTTAAAGTGGCAATGAATCACAGGCAAGGATGACCATGGGTGTTCGCTCTCCAGTTTTCTTTTAAATGTAAGATGCCTGGTATGTATATGCAATCATAGCTGAGCATACAGAATGTGACAGAATTTGGCAAGCTATAAATAACAGAGCTTAAAAAGATACCAATAGAAGAATATGTATCACCCCCGTAACAAAAGATAGCCCTTCTTTCAACTTCTCCGAACCAAGAGCTTCACTCACAGTTTACAATTATTCTGCTAAGAGTATAGTATTTCACTATAACTAAAGAATGTGGGACCAAACACTGTCATTCAGTGTAGCTGTATCCGGTCCCCAGTGTGATGACGTTAGTTGCCTTTTGTACTGAAAATGACAAACCAAACAATGCTCTCTGAAAATTTCTCATTCATCACTATGAAACTTCTTTTTTCCTAGTACTCATCTCCCACACAGAAGTCGGTTCCCACAACATTCACAATTTCTTGTAAGTGGTATTACTTTGAGTCTAAAAGGTTGCAAAGTACTTGGCATTTTCCCATCCATTATAATATAAGCCCACAAACTCCCCAAGCAAATAACTCAATTTCATCTCATGTGTGTGTGTTCAGGACCAATGTCAGACAGCTAGTACTTATGAGGGTCTGTGAGCAGGGAAACTAGCCAGGCAGAGTTGACAAGCACCTGCCAGGCAGCAGCCAAAGGCAGAAGGAGAAGGGAAAGATATGGGAGAAGAATACAAAGAAAGGAGGTACAACAGGGCACACAAAAAGACTACCCGGGAAATTGGGACTATCAAAGCACAGCATCCTGTGTTACCCTCAATCAATCATAAATTACAACAGAAACAAAGACAGTTACTGCATGGCTTAACGTCAATTAACTGTACCACATGTCCCTAAATTATTATATACTATTAAAGAACATTATTAGCATGAATTCAGTGCATGCTTTTAACTAAGCAAAGTATGGTTAATAAATGACAATGCCTTCACATATTAGTATGCAAGTCTGAAATTTCACCTAAAAAAAGTATAGTAGAAGTGGTGTAGACTGCCAGCAAGGGTGATGGACTTTGGCACAGAGTTTCTGCTGTGTGTGAGGACAGAGGGTAATACCGGCTTACACGGATGTTCCTTTCCTTCTTGTTCAAAGTACAGAGCTCCAGTCTATGAGGTAGTCAGACACAGTCCCCTTTACTCTTCAAGTTCCGCTGACCTTTGGTCATCCTTAAACCACCACCCTGCTCCACGTGACCGGGATGACTCAGAATCATCTTTCCAGTCTAGCCAACAGAGAGCAGGAAAAAGGGAAGGAGGAGGGCATGTGGCCTGCCCTTAAGAGCAGGACCCAACAGTGCACAGCTCACTTTTATTCATATCCAATCAGTCAAAACTTACTCATAGGGTCACATCAGTTCAATGTGAGCCCAGGAACTACTATCTTTGTTACGGGTGGATAAAAAATAGGAGAATATGCTATGAGAGAAAATGAGCAAAACCAGTTTTGAAGACAACTGGCCAGTCTTTAGCACAGACAATAATAGAAACTACAAAATGATTTTAAGGTATTAAATGTTTCTTTCAGCAGATTAAGCAAAGCAACAGTTTTGAATTACCGCCCTTCTCTAGAGGAGAAAATATTTAGATACAAAGATACGTTAAATATAGAATTATGTGAAATACTATTTTTTTAAAAAACTACTGGCAAATATTTATCAATTTATAATAGATGATTATATCCAAAAGATAAAATATTTCTGAAACTAAACTTTCTTTTTTGAACACAACTTACTGATGTTAAAAACATAGTATCTGCAGGTCTAAAGTAGTTTAGCTGTGACTCCAGAAAGGTCAAAGGAAGTTTTACACAACTTTCTCTAGGGACATTTCAACATACCACCTACATCAGCAGTAATGAGGCAGTTCAAGAAGGTGAGAAAACATTTCAACCACAATGGAACAGAAGCTTCTAAGGACTTCTGTGCCTCATTTCTAGACCAGAAAAACTTAACAAATACAACTCACTGCAGTTCTTTGTTAATTATAGTCTTCCTGGACATAAAAAGCAATTTCAGTAACAATCAGTTTGTTTTCTCTTCTTTTCCCTATTAGTAACTGCTAAAGAGATACTTTCTAATGCAATGAAAAAAAATAGTATTTCAAACACCAGATTTATGTAACTTATAAAATATATCTATATTAGGAAATAGGTTACTATTCTGATCTGGCATTGTAGCTTATGTCAAAATACACACACATGTGAAGTAAGTGTAATGAATACTGCTGACTTTTTGTAAAGATGTTTTGTCACAGTGAAGACAGAAGATCCTTTTCCACATACAAGTTATCTCTAGGATCTGAAAGAAAATCTCCTAAAGTCAAATTTGTCTTTCTCTTCTCCTTATCTACGGAATATGTCCACAGCTGTATCACTGACACCTAGTTCTAAAGAGGAGCTGGGATGCTTCTAAACACAAAGAAATGATAAGTAAATACAATGCTACTTGCCTCATTTGATTGGTTTACACAGTATACATCTGTTGGTATATCTATCTATATCTATAGCTATATCTATCTATCTATTTATCTATCTATCTAGTAACAGAGTTACAAAGAGAGAGAGAGAGATGTTCCCTCTACTTGTTCACTCCCCAATGGCTGCAATGGCCAGGGCTGGCTGGGCCAGGCTAAAGCTAGGAGCTTCATCTGGGTCTCCCATTTGCGTGCTGGGGTCCAAATACTTGGTCTATTTTCCATTGCTTTCCCGAGTGCAATAGCAGGGAGCTGGATCAGAAGTGGAACAGCCAGGACTTGAATCAGCAGCCATATGAGATGCCAGCATTGTAGGCAGCAGCTTAACCTGCTATGCCACAATGTCAGCCTGGTATATATCTGCTTAACCAGAAGATTATACATCCAAAAAACATGTTAAGTATTTCATGTTCATCAAAAATTTTAAATAATTTTTTAATTCCTAGGTCTCTGTCACTTGACTAGCATTACAATTATCTTTAGGACGACCCACAGTGCCAAAGAATAAATTATTTCAAAGTTAATTAATATTCATTTTAATTTAAAAATGCCGTATCACTTACTTTAGTGTAAAGTTTTGGGGCCGACGCTGAGGCACAGTGCGTAAAGCCACTACCTGCAGTGCCAGCATCCCATATGGATGCCGGTTTGAGTCCTGGCTGCTCCATTTCCCATCCAGCTCTCTGCCAGGGCCTGGGAAAGCCATAGAAGATGTCCCAAGTCCTTGGGCCCCTGCACCTGCGTGGGCAATCTGGAGGAACTCCTGGCTCCTGGTTTCAGATCGGCGCAGCTCTGGCCGTTGTGGCCATCTGGAAAGTGAACAAGCAGATGGAAGACCTCTCTCTCTCTCTCTCTCTCTCTCTCTCTACCTCTGCCTCTCTGCAAATCTGCCTTTCAAATAAACAAATAAATCATTTTTTAAAAAAAGAATATTGCAAAGTTTTAAAAAGAAAATGGTATTTTGAGACATTTACTCATATTCACAGTTAATTGTTTAACTGTAAATGCAAATCCCACTGTTTAAAGTATTATAAGAAATGCAAATAATTTTTGTTTTTAATTTCAGAGGCAGAGAAATGGTGACAGAGCTCTCATCCACTGGTTCACTCCCCAAATGCTCACAACAGCTGAGACTGGGGCATGGCTGGAGCCAGGAGCCAGGAATGCAATGCAAGTCTCCCATTTGGGTGGGAAGAACCCAACTACCTAAACTATCACTGCTGCCTCCCAGAGTCTCCACTGGCAGGAAGCTGAAGTGAACAGCCAGAGGCAGGAATCAAACTCCCTATAAACTCAAACCAGCCCCTGAAATGCAGTCTTCAGTTTAAAAGGACATCTCATTTTATATGTAGTTAACTCACCTGTAAACCCAGAAATTCCCACTACCAGGCATATTTTAATTGTCTCATCACAAGAACTTTTACTCTGGGGAACTCTAATGCCTTATATGTTAAAAAAAAAACAAGTCAGAGAGCAAAGAAGAGAGAATGTGTACAGTTACAACTGCACTTTTTACCTCTCCCTGACACCAAAGTAATGCATTACAGTCAACAGGAAAACAACTTCCAAGACTTTCTATGGTATCATTATCTTACAAATCCTATGAATTATGATAGGAAAAGCCTCTTAAATCAAGCTATTGAATAGGTGCCCTACACTGCCTCACATGGTTGCCCACAGTTTATGACAGACATACACATTCTTTTACTTAATTTTCTAGAGGAAGAAATACTCCCTATCAAAGACTTCACTGCTGTACACAATACTTTCCCCTGACTCAGCTTTACAAGGATCTGAATGTTTTTCTTCTGTTACAGGAAGTGTTGGTAGCCTTGATGCAGGATCAGTCTTACAAAGTATCATATAACAAGAAAGATCAGATTTAGCTGTGAAACTCAGCAGAGATGAAAAGTAGGTTCTTCGTTTTGAAAGACCATCTTTTTCTCTCAAAATCTGCTTCTAAAACATAAATATATAATCAAACCGAATACCTGTAGTGTAAGGGTAAGTTTTAAAGTTACCAAACAGTAAAAGCTCTGACTGTATATTTCAGAGGCAAGGCTACGGTTAAGACACACCCACAGTGATGGAATGCTCTCCACCTGAGAAGCCCAAGCTGAAGCAGAAGGTCTACTACAACTTCATTTAGGGCACAGAAGAAAAGTGGTCAGATTTAAAAGCCAAACTCTGCTCTCAAAGAGAAAGAAGTAGGTCGATTCGTATATTCAGCTATCAGTTGGCTGCTTGTTGTACATTTGGCTTGTGGGCTACTACAAGGATAAAATGTGGCAACCACCAAAATACGGAAAGCACCAAACTTCAAAATGAGGAGGATTTCACTGATGAGAAAGCTGGCATGTGAAAGATCCAAAAGGCAAACCTTCTGTCATTTAAATACGAAGTAGTCTGGTATAGTGTAAGAGTAACTTCCTTTCTTATTTTATTTTTTCCAATATACATTGCCCCTACTGCAGATCACAAACGTAACAATGCTCGGGGCCAAAAAGTCACAAGAGAAAAAAAGAAAACCAAAATCCCCCAGCTCTTACCTGCTGAGACACAGGACCCACACGTTTTCACACACCTCTGAGCTTCACGCACACTTCCTACCCCTCTAAAAAATTTTCCATGACATCCTTGCCCTGACTCCAGCTAGTCCTACCCAAGCATTAGCCTTATTATATTTCCCTACTAGATGTTTTGCCCGACCCCAAGGTGGCCCCTGTGAGTCCTGAGGCCCCTAAGCAACCCTCAGCCAGACATGGGAATCTGAAAGGTCAAGAAAGCACTGTGCTTCTAACTCACTGACTACAGGGTTTCAACAAATTGTAAAAACTCAAAAAAGCTCAAGGCAAATGTTTCAAAATAAAAACTTCAATTATACTTTGAAAGATGGGTAATAAGCGAGAAAAGGAAAAAAAATTACAAACATTAGAAATACTGTGACAACTTATTGGATAGAGCAGTCAAAGACCCATGTAAGGAGGTGATACTTAAGCTTAGTTAGATATTTGCTACATCCATAATGTAAGAATAAAATTAAAGACTTTTCAGGAAAGGGAAGAAATCTGAAGAGGCAACAGGTGGAAAATAGTTTGGCACTATCCAGGAAGTGAAATTAGACAAGTGAGGCTAGAGTTGAAATATTATAATTCAAGAGTAAGAACAGAGGAGTAACATTATTTTTGTTCTAATTATTTCCATTTCAAAGAACCAAATAAACAAAGCCACTAGGCGGGAAAATATAGTATGGAATGCAAAGTAATTCAATAGGGGTAGAAAATATGGTTAGGAAAATTAGGCTGACGTCTAAAAGCTAGTCATAGCAGTTTCAACTTGATATAATTAGAAATAATTAAAATTTGTTATAAGTTGGGATGATGAATATCAAAGAAACGATGACAATTCTTTCAAGAAAGCAAATGGCAATGCCTCACTATCATTCACCAATTTCATGAAAAGAGATGTACACCACACAAAAATTCCTGTTTCCATACTATGTTCATTAACTTACACTTACAACCAAGAAAAGCTAGCACATGTGTCATAGAGATTTTAACATTTTGCTTTAATTTTCACGAAGAAGAATTTTAATTTGGATGCATCATGTTCAAGTTTTATACTTCTCAGTGAAGCTTTCAGGAATGCTAATTT
Organism: Oryctolagus cuniculus; assembly: GCF_051225735.1. NCBI lineage: Eukaryota > Metazoa > Chordata > Mammalia > Lagomorpha > Leporidae > Oryctolagus > Oryctolagus cuniculus. The sequence continues at coordinate 60,815,725 of NC_142870.1, forward strand.
GGGGCAGTAAACATCCAACAAATAATTCAGTATGTGAAAAATGATTTCACTTTTAATTCTGAGGTTTCCATTCTATGCAAAAAAGACTTTAGACACTGGTTCTAATTATGGATCAGCAGGCAAAAGAGTGATGCATGTGGCTACAAAGCTTTTTTCCTTCCTTTTCTAAAATGTCACATGAATATATAATCCATAACTGACTAAGTGAAATACCTCTGGACCATATCAGATTAACAAGTGCAATTTAATTAAATTTGTCGTTGCAGCCACAGAAAGAAAACAAAATTCAACAAACAAAAACAAATCAACAACATCTCCTGCAACAGTCTGAACTTACGGTGAGGTTCAGTTCCACAATGCAGCAGTACTGGGAAGTGGAGCCGAGTGGGAGGTTTCTGGCTCATGAGGGCAGAGCCCTCATGATTAAACTAATGCACTCTTGACAGAGTGTGTTCCTGCTCTTGTGGGACCAGGTTAGTTACTGCAAGGGCATACTGTTACACATAAAGTTCATCTTGCTCAGCCTTCTCTTTCAGGTTAAATCTTCCACATCTGCCTGCTTGCCCTCAGCTTGGCTGCCATTCAAGCAGCAACAAGAGGGCCTCATCAGAAGCCAAGCAAATGTAATCACCTCATCTTGCATTTTAAGATCTGTTACCCAAATAAACCTTTTTTCTTTAAAAATTACCTAGTTTTGCACGTTGTGAAACAGCAACAGGAAAAGTACTGGTTTATAGGCTTATAGGCTTACTAATACTCTACTACATTCATAAATGTCCTGTCCATATATGGATTTAAAATTCTCCAAGTTTTATGATTCATTAAGACACAGCTTGAGATTACTGTATACTCATCCCAAATTCCTTCACTACATAAAAATTGATGCCTACTCTGTAGAAACTGTGGCAGGAACTTGGGTGAGAATATTAAAGAAAAGAATTGCACATTGCAACAGGCTTAGGAATGAACAGAACACAGTACCACAAGAAATTAATGTGTGGAAAAATTTAGAATGATTGGTCAAGGAAGACCTCTCTGAGTCACTGACATTTAAGTTTTAATCTGAAGGATGTGCAAGAGTTGGAAAGCTGAAAAAAAATCTCACAAGTAAAGCTGCAGATTAGAAGGTATTGAACGTCTGAAAACTGAAAAATGATGAGTAGCTGGAGCATGAACATCTGAACAAGCCTTTAAATGGGTGAGAAAGGAAGAATATAGAGAAAAATAAGTCAAACACCTTCATATGAACAAATAATGCTTTTTGTCTTAGACATCATAGTTTCCATTCATTTCAATTCATTTCCATTCATGATCTTGAATAATCAGGATGGGTTTGAAGACAGCAAATAATACAACTCAGATTGTAACCAGTAACCACAATCGATTCTAGAGAACATTCCAGAAACTCGCCTCAAGCAAAATAGTGAAATAAAACTGAATAGCTTCCTCTGAGACAGGTACATTAATTTCCATGACCAGTTAAAATTAAAGAAAAAAACCAAAGACTTTAACATAAAACAAACATTAGTGACTTAATTTTTACAATTCATTTGGTTTTCATTTGGATTTCTTCACACAGTTTAGTTTTTTTGGTACAAAATGCTATTAAGGTTTATTTTACATATTTAGGGGTATTATAAGCATAAATGTTTGAGATTAGTTCTGACTTTAAGCAAGACTCGCATTCCTAACTATGTTCCTTATAATTCAAAAAAATTTTTATTATTCATGGAAACTTCAAAAATGTAACATGCTTCTCTTTTAAATCAGTTAATGCCATTAATTTCATTTATTAAATTATTCAATATTAAGTTATTCAATAATTTAGACTGCTTTTTTTTTTTTTTTTTTTTGACAAGCAGAGTGGACAGTGAGAGAGAGAGAGACAGAGAGAAAGGTCTTCCTTTTGCCGTTGGTTCACCCTCCAATGGCTGCCACGGCCAGCGCGCTGCAGCTGGCGCATCGCACTGATCCAAAGCCAGGAGCCAGGTGTTTCTCCTGGTCTCCCATGGGGTGCAGGGCCCAAGCACTTGGGCCATCCTCCACTGCCTTCCTGGGCCACAGCAGAGAGCTGGCCTGGAAGAGGGGCAACCGGGACAGAATCCGGCTTCCTGACCGGGACTAGAACCCGGTGTGCTGGCGCCGCAAGGTGGAGGATTAGCCTATTGAGCCACGGCGCCGGACTTTTGGAAGTCTTAGAGCAGTATCAATTTAAAAATGAAATTCTGGAGTGGGTTTCAACCAAGAAGTTAAGACACCAGTTAGGACACCTATGGCTCACACGAGTGTACCTGTGTTCAACTTCCAGTTTGGGCATCCCATTCCAGTTTCCTGCCAACAGACACCCTGGGAAGCAGCAGTGATGGCTCATACAACTGGGTTCCCATGACCCACATGTCTCTCTCAGCTTCAGTCTCTAGCTGCTGTAGGCTTTTGAAGAGTGAAACAATGGATGTGGATGGATCTTGTCTCTCTCTCTCTCTCTAGAAATTTTAATTTATTTTTTACTGAAAATGCTCTACATTATATAATAGTTTCCTCTGAGATAATTCAAAAAATCACTAAGGACCAGTATCACAAATTAATTAGAACTTGTTAACTAAAGAAATTTTCAATTAAAAAAACCTGAAAGTAATTATTTTTTGTGGTTGCCAAGTGCAGAATTAACCTATCTCCCCCCAAATTCTCACTAAATAGCTCCTTTTTGTCTTATTAATTTTTATTGCAAAAGAATCATTAACACAATATCTTTAAAACTATATATAAATCAAAACATCTTTAAGGGGCAGGGCATAGAAGTAGAGAGAAGTGCCTGTAGAGACACTGATCAAAGAATACATCATTTTAGTTAGAAAAGTTCAACAGAGCCACTGTACAACACAGTGACTAAAGTTAAAGACAAGTTATTGTGTATTTAAAATTGCTAACAATTATATTTTAAGTGTTTTCCACTAGAAAAAAAGTATGCAAGATAATGGAAATATTTATTAGCTTAATTTAGCCATTCCACAAGTATCCTTGTAGAACCAAAACATGTGATATATCACAAACACATATAATCCTGTCAACTTAAAAATACAGCACAGCAAAGAAGCTAAAAATAAAAATAAAAACAAAACCTTCTTCACTGTACATGAAAACGAGTTCAAAAATGCATAAACAAAATAACAAGGACATGGTTAAACTCTGATCACAAAAGTGCACATCACATGAGGAAGGTCTAGCCTACTCTTCTTTTATCCTATTCACTTCATGTGGCGTAATAATTGTAAAGACTCCCAGTATACTGAGCATTCATTCAGAATCCAAGAAGATACTTCCTATATAGTTGCACGTAGCAGGGAGCAATTAAACAACATTAACTGCTACTTAAACCAATAAAAGAACTAAAAGAAGCACAATTATATTTCTAACAACTGTAGAGAAACCAGAAGATTAACAGGCAGTTACGAATCACAGAAGGTTTCAGGCAATGACACATCCCATGTATGACAGCAGTCTCCTAAGGTCATAATGGAGTTAAAAAAATTCCTGTCATCTAGTGACATTCTAGCAGTCTGTGCAACACATAACTCACATGTTTGGGCAATGCTGGCGTAAACAAGCTTACTCCCTTGTCTGTCATATAAAAGTATACTACACGCAATTATGTACAGTACATAATATTTGATAGTGATAATATAAACTGTGTTGCCAGTTAATGTGTATTATTATTTTAGGATATAGTCTTAGTTATAAAAAAAGGTTACTGCAAAACAGTATGCCAGGTTATGTCAGTCACAGTCTCATAAATATCATGTTTATTGCATCTCTCTCTTTTTTCTTTAAAGATTTATCTTACCCATTTTAGAGTCATAGTAACAGAGAAGGAGAGAGAGAGACAGAGAGATTCTCCATCCACTGGCTCACTCCGAAAATGGCCACAACGGCCAAGGCTTGACCAGGTTGAAGTCAGGAACTTCATCCAGGTCTCCCACATAGGAGTAGGGACCCAGTTACTTGGGCTATCTCCTTCTGCTTTCCAAGGCCATTAACAGGCAGCTGGATTGGAAGTGTGGCAGCTGGGACTTGAATTGGCACCCATATGGGATGCCAGTGCCACAGGTGGTGGTCCAACCCCTTATGCCACAACATGCATTTCTGAGGCCACCTCGAGTGACTGATCTCTGCCAACTAGGTTTGTGTAAGCAGACTCTATGATATTTGCACAATGGTAAAATCACCCAAAAAGGTATTTAACAGAACTTATTCTCGTGGCCAGCGCCGCGGCTCAATAGGCTAATCCTCCACCTTGCGGCGCCGGCACACCGGGTTCTAGTCCCGGTCAGGAAGCCGGATTCTGTCCCGGTTGCCCCTCTTCCAGGCCAGCTCTCTGCTATGGCCCGGGAGTGCAGTGGAGGATGGCCCAAGTCCTTGGGTCCTGCACCCCATGGGAGACCAGGGGAAGCACCTGGCTCCTGGCTTCGGATCAGTGCGTTGCGCCAGCACCAGCCGTGACGCACCAGCCGTGGCAGCCATTGGAGGGTGAACCAACGGCAAAAGGAAGACCTTTCTCTCTGTCTCTCTCTCTCTCACTGTCCACTCTGCCTGTCAAAAAAAAAAAAAAAAAAAAAAAAAAAAAAGAACTTATTCTCACCATTAAGTAATGAATGTCCCTAAGTAAATGGGGAACATTACATAATATTTTTATAATATTCTATAATATTCTATTTATAATAAATTTTAACATAAAATGTACTGTGTAAGATGTTTAAACCCCAAAAGAAAACAACAATAACAAAAAGACAGCCTTAAAAAAAATAAACGCCATGGGGCCAGTGCTGAGTGGGTAAAGCCGCTGCCTCTTGTGCCAGCATCCCATGTGAGCAGTGGTTCAAGTCTCAGCTGCTCCCTTTCCAATCCAACTCCTTACTAATGCACCTGGGAAAGCAGCAGAAGATGGTTTAAGTCCTTGGGCCCCTGTACCACGTGGGAGACCCAGAAGAAGCTCCTGACCCCTGGCTTCAGATCGGCCCAGCCTGAGTCATTGCAGCCACTTGGGGAGTGAACCAACAGTTGAAAGATCTCTCTCTCTGTCTCTCCCTCCTTCTGTAACTTTGCCTCTCAAATAAATAAATAAATATTTATTTTACAAAAAGGCCACATATAGGTCTTTTTCAAAATTCTAATCTTATTTTTTCTAAGTTTATACCAATTAAACAAAGTGATTTTCAATTAAAACTTTACTACTGTCATATCACCAGATGCTCTTCGTTCTTCGGAAATACTGAAATCTTGAAAGGGGAAAAAAATAATGAACAGGACTCCTTTCATTATTAGTCTTTTTTGTTCACCAATTAAACTATGAATACCTGCTATCCCAGAGGTAATGAAGTGCACAACCTATGCAACATTTGGCAACTGAAGGACAGTCTCCCTTTCATATATAGCTTGTTTACCTCCATGAACTATAACACAAGCCATTTTACAAGAATCTTTTTTATTAATGATAAATGCAATTACTATTCCAAATTCTTTCAAGATTTTTACAGGTAAAAAGTGTTAAGTAATTTTACAAAGAATACCCCAAGAAGACTTCATATGTGAATTTATTTCCATCAGTAGCTCTTAAAACTATTCATTTTGAAAAAAAATAATTTTGCTGTATTACTTCAGAAAAAAAAATTTTTTTAAAATTAAGGAACTAAATTTTGAAAAATATTTAGCAGCTACTCTTTCACGGTTTTGAAATGCTCAGTGCAGTTGTGGGAAATCAGAAATAATAACTGTAACAAAAAACAGAAATGAGCTCGGGAGAAGGAGAGGATAAGGCACCAGGAAAAAAATTTTTTTTATCTTTAAAATTCGACCTACTTGATTCAGATCCTCAAACAGAAATTTACAACAGTATTATCTAAAATTAAATAGGAAAACAAGATTTACTCCAAGGCACACAGAGACTCAGTAAAATGTTTATACTCTTAAAAATGGAGCCTCCTGGTTCAAGCTCAACTAAGTGCAGAAAATTGTTAATATATCACAATACTTGGTGTACATTCTGCCTCTGTCTAAGCTTCAATGACTTGCAGTGAATTGGAAACCTTCTAAAATAACATCTAATTAAAATTCTTTACAGTAGTTTGAGATTGTAGTACAGCAAATAAAATCCTGAGCTCACCTTGTTTACTTGTCACCTGTCTCTCTCTTAAATGTCAAGTACCAAAGTTGCTAAAAGAACTGTAGTTATTTAGACTTTCTAGTTATTTTAAGCCCATATAAATGACAGTTTATATTAAATGCATACAACGAAGAATTAAACTTGCTACTGGATGATGCCACATATATAGTAGAGGAAGTAAATACAGTTAGATAATGGAAAGTTATCTAGGACACAAGACATCTACATTGACCTTTAAATATAATAGCTATCTTGGGTGATTAGAGATAAATATTGTTTGCCTTTTGTGTCTCATCTATAAAGCTTTACTTCTCAACCTTAACGTCTTGACAAAGTTGCGGGAAAACTATCATGCAGCACAAATCCCAGGGGTGCCATTTCTCTTAGGAAACAGTAAAAAGGTCAAGACAGGTTTGTCTAGGACATCTTCTCTTTACTAATGGCTTCTGAAACCAAGAGAGGCTCTCAATCAAGTTCAGGGCCCCCCCTTCTGCTCCTTAAGACAGACCTACCACAGACTTCCTCCCACTGAATCAAATGAAGTTATCTGTGAGTAAAATGACCTCCTGAGAAGTGAAATTTGGACCTGGGAGTGTCCCCAATCTCATGATAATAAAATTCAATTTTATCATATCAGAGAAACTAGAAAGATAAACTAGAAAGCACAATCCAAGTAGACTCCCAAATTAGTTCGGGAAAATACCATGAACACACCATGGTGGCAATATGCAACAAGAAAAAATATGTATCTCAAGGGCTAGGTTTAGACCCTAGGGTCATATGAAGAGAAAACCTATTTGGCAACTACTTAAGATCAAGTTTCAGTACCAAAAATATAACCTGAGAAATAGAGCAAATGTGACTGTTTCTTAAATGGAGGGATCATGGCCAAGTGAAGTGGTAAAGTAGAGATTTCTGACATCGCACACTAGTTAACTTACAAAACACACCACCCACCCTGGTACAGTGAGTCAAAACAAACTGCTGACAAATCCCAACAGCTATGTGAGGGGGCACAACAATAACACAGGGAGAACACACATGCCTCTGTTTTGTTTCTGCATGGTGGATAGAAAAAAACAGCAATTCCTTTCTGTAAAAGTGCCTGCAACATATTCAGACTGTCTCAGATGTCCTTCACAGTTTATATGCGCACATAAAAAAAAAGAGAGAAAATGAAAGAACATAGATACTAAACCTAATCCTCCATTTTTAAGAAAAAAAAATAGAAATGATAGCTAAGTGAACATATATACACAAAAACAACAACAAAAATTTGAAAACTAATATTAAAGTTAAAAAAAAATTCTGATCAAGGAACTCCATCACAAGAACACAAGATGGTTCCCAGAACAAGACTTTTTTATTTGTGCAAGCGTGTTTGTACACTCTCAAGAGTCAGATGATGTAACGACCATCTGCTGCACAGCAAGTTAGGAAGGGAATAAGTACTTCTATCAATAATACATACCAAATGAAACTGGACCATTCATGTCGAAAGCATAGACTTTTGGAGGATTCCCCAGCTGCCGAAGTCTTGTGTATTCAGAATCAAAATACAACACAGTACAAAAACAAAAACAGTCTTTGAAGAAATGTTGAAATAAGAGTAAGAGGAAGTGAAAACATTTTTTGGAGCTCAGATAGAGACTAATAAGTCAATAAGAAAGCTATGAAATATGCTCATTACTACATATATTTTATGGAAACAGAATGGAGAAGCAATGCATTTTTTTAGGGATTTATCTTACAGGTACTAAGGGCAGATGCTAAGACACCATGAAAGAAGGGCTTCTTCCAAATTGCAGTCATTTCATGAGTTTTGCCAAGAATATTATATTAGACATATTTTGTATACACAAAGAATGAAAAAATTCTTTAAAATCCAATTACTCTATAATAAATGGTATTACTATGCTTATAGGCATTTTTTTATTTCTGAAACCACTAACACTCACTGTCAAATCTGAAGAAGCTGACATTTTCAGAATTAACCTACAAATTCTAAAAGCTAGGCTATAGATATTTTGCCACTTGCCAGTGTCAAATTTTCCTTTCCCATTTGCCTAGGGCTTGGTACTTCAAAATCAAGAAGCAAGTAAAGATTCCCAAATAATCCAACAGTACTTCTGGAATAATAATTACACATTTCAGTGTTGGCCAAGTATAAAGCACTGCTCTACATACAGTGGTAAATACAGAGAAAAGTGACTTTTGCTTTTAAAATATTTACAATGAAGAACTGATGGTTAGCATAGCAATCAAAAAGCTGATGTCCATAGCATGGTGCCTGGGTTCAATTCCCACCTCTGGCTGCCGATTCAAATTTCCTGCCATCCAGACCCTGGGAGGAAGAGGTGACGGCTCAAGTTAACAGCTACTTGCTTCAGCCCCAACACTGACCTAGAAATTAAGGGCATTTGGGGGGTGAACCAGCAGATGGGAGCTATCTCTGTCTCTCAAATGTTTCAAAGATTTATTTATTTGGGAGCCAGCATTGCGGTATAATAGTAAAGCTTCTGCCTGCAGCACCAACATACTATGTTGGCACTGATTTGAGTCCTGGCTGCCCCAATTCAAATCCAGCTCCCTGCTGATGGCCTGGGAAAGCAGTGGAAGATGGCCGAAGTAATTGGGTTCCTGCACCCACATAGGAGACCCGGAGGAAGATCTTGGCTTCGGGTCGGCCCAGCTCCAGAAGTGGAGGTCATTTTGGGAGTGAACCAAATGGCAGACCTTTCTCTCTGTCTCTCTGTCTCTCTCTCTGTAATTCTGCCTCTCAAATAAATAAATATTTTTAAATGTTTTATTTATTTATTTGAAAGGCAAAGTGACAGAAGGAGGGAGGATCCAGAGAGAAAAAGAGAAGGATCTTAAGGATCTTCAATCTGCTGGTTCATTCCCCAAATCTCCCAAATAGCCAGATCTGGGCCAGAGTGAAGCAAGGAGCCAGGAACTCCCCAATAAAGGTCCCCCATGTAAGTGGCAGGGGCCCATATTCTTGGGCCATATTTTGCTGCTTTCCAAGGGGCATCAAATATTTTTTAAAAAAATCTTCTAATAAAAAAATAAAATTTACAATGAGCCATTTAAAATCATATGCCTTATTATTTTTAGAAAAGAAATATTAGAATATAAAGGCATTGCCATGAGAAGTCTTCACTAAAGTAAACAGAAAATACTGAACCAAAGCAGAGATGAAGGCAGAGTGAGAACTTGCTAACAAAAATAGAAAAGAGTTTCTGCATAAATGGGGGGAGACAGGAAACTAAAGGAGAAATGGTAGGGGAAAGGCCAGCATGCAAAGGCAAATGCTAAGAACAGTGATAAGGCTAATCTTAAGATTAAAAGAGAATTTTAATCTATCTTTTTTATACATACTCTGAAAGGCTTTAGGAAACTTACACTTCTTGGGGTTTCTCTAGGTGACTGATGACTGGGAGTAGATTCCTACAGCAGTGATAAGGGTCGCTTGGTAATGTCAAAAGAGTTCCGAACAGACCCAGAATTCTATTCCCACCTATGCATCATAATAGACCTTGGTAACATTACACATAAAATGTGATGATTTGACTCATGGAGATTCTAAGGGGAAGTAAGAAACCAGAAATAGCTAGGGTACTCTTAAAAAAAAAAAAAAAAGGTTGAAAAATACACAGATGCACCAATTCCAACTGGTAAATTCAGCATGTTTTATAAAGTCTGGAGATCTGTTCTTAAAACATTTTAGAGGATTAGAACAGATTTCATTCATGAGATATGTAGAGCAGTCACTAGATTAATGCCTGGCAGACATTAGTGGCAACCAGATAAGAAATGTCTAATGAGGCTTTTGCTATCAATCATTGACTACCTACTATTAATATTTTATTACTTTAAAAGATCAGAATGATCAGTAATCTATCCAGCATCACTGGCAGAAATAGAGGGAAAAAAAACAGCAAAAAGAAGAAAATATTTAAGTCTAAAAATGCTAAGTTCTCAGACTGCTGTGGAAGATTTTATCAACACAGCAGGAGTCAGCAAACTTTCCTGATAAAAGCTCCAAAAGGTAAGTATTTTCACCTTTGTGGGCCACACAGTCTCTGTGGCTGTTCACTGGAGCCAGATGAAAGGCCATGGCTGTGTGCCACTGAAAATTTACTTATAGAAAGAAGCACAGGTTGGATTTGGCCCTCAGGGTATACTTTGCCAAATACTGTTATCATGGGAAAAAGAATAATGACACATGATCAACCTCAAGACTTCAAATGCTTTATAAAAACTCAATTTTTACATATACATTCATGAAGAAAACAAATTAAAATTAGATTTATTCAAGAAAAAATTTCACACAATACTTGGTAAGGAGAGCTTGCTATTTACTAGGACTTGACTTTGTACAAATTTGTTTTAACCAGATAAGTAAGATCCAGGTAACCGCTATAGAAATATCTGGTCAAATTACAGTTTGAAATTTCTAGAAAAAGAATAAATAAGTTGGACAGCTCCATATGCTGTTACAGTCGTAGGAAATGGATATGTCTCATAATAAAATTTTACAACAAAATTTTAAAGAGTTTTCAGAATTTGTGATATTCTGCTTTCATTAATATAATTCAGGGGAAATAATCTATATAAACTTTATTCTTTCCTTAAAGGAGACAATATGTGCTCATCTAGCCTAATTAAAAGCTTAAAATGTCACAGGAAACCTCCCTCCCATACACACACACAGCTACGGTTTGAATATGGATTGATCTCTGAAATGCTTGTTGAAATGTGCCAAAAGCTTTCAATAGTCTTTCTAAATTTAATTAATGAATACAAGCTGGCCCATTAAAAAAAAAAAAAAGGCTGTACTGACTGACTAGTTGACACATAATATTAATACTGGTTTAATGAAGACAAGAAATAGCTTTCTTTCACAAGCTTGGAATGTGCTAACTGTTCAAATGAGTTCTGAAACAAAGTTGAGAAAAGTACTACAATCTTCACATCCTTTACATGCCAACAGCTGCAGGGTCAAATATGTCAATTCTCAATGAGACATCACTTAGAAACACATTTACACACCCCCTCGAGCCATGTAATCCCCAGTCCATTTACCTTATCCTTACAGAAAATGGGATTGGATACTGAGGATCAGACATTGATAACAAAGATGATCATGTCATGATTCTTGCACAATTTCAGCCTGCTTTACATAGTAAAGCCATTCATTTATCAAATCAACACTTAAAATAGAATGAAGTATTAATGAAAAAACAAGAAGACACAATAATAGTCTTCTAAGGGATAACAAGTTTGAAATGAATCACTCAGTATAATTTATTCTTTTAATTTTTTTAATTTATTTTTTATTTAGTAAATATAAATTTCCAAAGTACAGCTTATGGATTACAATGGCTCCCCCCACCCCATAATTTCCCTCCCACTCACACCCCTCCCTATCTCCCGCTCCTTCTCCCATTCCATTCACATCAAGATTCATTTTCAATTCTATTTATATACAAAAGATCGATTCAGTATATATTAAGTAAAGATTTCATCAGTTTGCACCCACACAGAAACACAAAGTGTAAAATACAGTTTCAGTACTAGTTATAGCATTACTTCACATTGGACAACACATTAAGGACAGATCCCACATGAGAAGTAAGTATACAGTGACTCCTGTTGTTGACTTAACAATTTGACACTCTTGCTTATGACATCAGTAATCTCCCGAGGCTCTAGTCATGAGTTGCCAAGGCTATAGAAGCCTTTTGAGTTCACCGACTTCGATCTTATTCCGACAGGGTAACAGTCAAAGTGGAAGTTCTCTCCTCCCTTCAGAGAAAGGAACCTCCTTCTTTGATGGCCCCGTTCTTTCCACTGGGATCTCACTCACAGAGATCTTTCATTTAGGTTTTGGTTTGTTTGTTTGTTTGTTTTTGTTTTTTTGTTTTTTTGTTTTTTTGCCAGAATGTCTTGGCTTTCCATGCCTAAAATACTCTCATGGGCTCTTCAGCCAGCTCTGAATGCCTTAAGGGCTGATTCTGAGGTCAGAGTGCTATTTAGGACATCTGCCATTCTATGAGTCTGCTGTATATCCCGCTTCCCATGTTGGATGGTTCTCTCCCTTTTTGATTCTATCAGTTAGTATTAGCAGACACTAGTCTTGTTTGTGTGATCCCTTTGACTATTAGACCTATCAGTGTGATCAATTGTGAACTGAAATTGATCACCTGGACTAGTGAGATAGCATTGGTACATGCCACCTTGATGGGATTGTATTGGGATCCCCTGGCAAAAGCCAACAAGAATACAAAAGGCTTACCTTAAAATTTCCAGTATTATTCTGGACAATTATTTCTCATAGATGTCTATTTCCCATATGTGTACATAATTATAAATAAAAATGGCATAGCCTAATATTTTCATTTCATTAATGATGTGAAATAGTATCACATCTTTAGTCTTAAGTAACATTCAAAACCCAAAAATTAAGACAAAATAGGGGCCCGTCTTGTGGGTGGCAGGTGCTCCGACATCCCCTATGGCGACAGGTTCAAGCCCTGGCTTCCCCTTCTGATTCAGCACCCTGCTAATGTGTCTAGGAAAGCAAAGGAGGATGATCCAAGTGCTTGGGCCTCTGCACCCATGAGGAAGACCCAGAATAACTTCCCAGATCCTGGCTCTGGAGAGGCCCAACTATGGCCATTGCAGCCATTTGGGGAGTGAACCAAAAGACAGAAGATCTCACTCTGTCTCCCTCTCTTTCTCTGTAACTCTTTCAAATAAATAATTAAATCTTTTGAAAACAAAAAAGACACAATGAATACTTTCTAAAAACCAAACACATATTTTGTGTGAAAATTCTCTGAGTCTTTCACATTACTGCGCATCTTGTGACCAGAAATACTGCAGTGCCTATGGGACTTAGAAAACAGGGAAGTACAGCAAACAGGGATGATGGTCAAGACAGTGCCTCTCTCTCAAAGAAAGAGAAGTATACGGACCACGACAATAATGTCTCCTTCCAGGGCAAGATGCCAGGCACCTTCACTGCCCTTTATAAAAATTTAGGTTCCTAATGTTTGGGGTTCTTCTAGAACACAAACCAATGTCCTTGCAGGGGTCCTATCCTGTGAGAACTGGGAGTCAGGACCTGGCACAATGACACCATGCATACCTAATGTCACTACTGAGATTAATCAACATTCCTTTTTCCCTGATCAAAGATTCTCCCGCCTTATGCTAGCATCTGTGAAAATGCAGCAGATAAACTTCAGAGTCTTCACAGTTTTTGATTATATTACTAAACAGGCTGCACACTCTAAGATAGCTTTAAATAAGTTTGTATATATTTGGTTGTCTGTTTTGTCAGATACTGTAGAATAACTAAATACCATTTTTGACTCCCTTTTCTCCCTTTCCTTCATCTATTATGGAGGATGAAATTTATTTTTTTTAATATGGTACCAACTTTATAACTAGGGGTGATCCAGTGGACTAAGGAGACTTACAAGAAATGTGATGGAGCAAGCAAGTGTGCAGAAAGACTCTGGGACAGGTTTTTGACGCAAGAGAAGACATCTGGGGCTGTCTTCCCCTGTCTTCTGTCTGCAGCTGCAGCAGGAACTACACAGAGATGAGGCTCAGTCCAAGGGCAGTGGAAAGGAATTACAACGTCAGAAAGAGCCTAGGTCTCTGACAGCACGGCTGGAAAACATGTATCCCAACATCCACATACTACTGTTCATTTGGTATTGTTGCAACTTAATATGCAGTCTATGTTGGTAAAATACTTCAAATTTTTTACTGTACAATAATGAAATTAGGATTTAAGCCCAGAGTTGAAAACTACGGCCCACAGGCCAAATTTACCCTGGAAATTTTTTGTAAATAAAGTTTTTTTCAGGACCCAGCCATGCCAGTTAACTTATGGACTGTATAGGCTTTCTGACTCCAAATGTTGACTTGACCATCTGGCAAAGTCTAAAATATTTTACTATCCTACTCTGAACAGTGTGCTTATCCTTGGTTTAAGCCACTCAGGATGCCACTTGTAGAAACATTTATCCTCATTTAGAGTACAATTACTAAGCTGATTCCTAAAATCTAAATTGAAATCATACTATAATATTTCATATTTTAATATTAAAGAAACAAAATGAATGTGGTATAGCTGTCTCTATGTCACCAAAAATGGAAAACACTTCCTGTCTCTTTTTACCTGCAATAGAGAAAACTCTGTAAACAGATTTGATGATGATAAGTCATAATTAACTATTTTAATTAATTCTGCAGTTTACTATCAAATAAAGTAACAAAAGGGGGAGTCTCAATATTATAACTTTCAATTAAACACACATTTATATTATTAATAATTTCTAAAGGGAGATGGGATTTTATACATTGAAATCAATAAGATTTTAACAGTATTTATAAATTCATTTGTCAATATACATGAATAGCCATTAATGATAAATGTTGAATATAACATGTCTTTCAATAGAAAATAAAAGTTAATAAGTAAGTATATAATGGATCTTATTATAAATCTGAAAAAATGGCAAAAATTGAGCTACAGGCCTTTGAAAAAACAGCTTTAAGTACAATTTTGTTTACCATTAAAAATTCTCCCAACCAAAGTGTTTCATATTCTCATGGCATATGCTTCAGTGATTTTCAACTTCCTTGCCCTCCTTAGTATAGATCTTACAGTTTCATATTTGTCATTGTTATGGATTGAACTATATTGCCTAAATATACTCATAAATGCTCAAGTTCACACCTCAATGCTACCTGGGAATGGGACTTTATTTGGAAATGGTGTCTTTGCAGATATAATGAATTAAGATGGGCTCTTGAAGGCAGGCCTTCATTCAACATGACTGAAATCCTGACATCAATCTGGACACTGAGGAAACTGTCATACCTTAACAGAGGCCGAGATTGGAATTGGGCTGTCACAAGCCAAGGAGTACCTGTGACTCCCAGAAGCTGAAAGAGGCATGGAAGCATCCCTCCCTAAAGGATTCAGGAGAAGCACAGCCTGCTGGGACCTGCATTTCAGACTTCCAGCTTCCAGAACTATGAAAAAATAAAATGCTCTTGAAGCCCGGAGCTTGTGGCACTCTGTCATGGCAGCCTGGGAAAATTAACACAGCCACATATTTGTGATGACAGTGAAAGTGGTATATTATAATCACATGACCACAAGTTCAAATAATGCCATTTCAATAATACCCTACATTATCTACGGCTCAACTTCTATTATTTACACTACAAAGGGCATTTTTTAATGACTTCATATATATACTGATATAATTAGCACACGTAACAATTGATATATAAATGTATACTCTAAAAAGAATTCATGCTCAATGAGTTTAAAGACACAAAGGCTTAATATTAAAACTGGATTTAGACAACTGAATACTTACAAAGTACTCTACTTCAAAACAATCACACATGAGTACTATCTTACACTCTCCCCAATTAGCAATGAATGCTAATCTGTTTAGATTCCTGGAAATGCTAGTTCTTTGTTAAATCACTGAGAAATAAACCTTTTCTTGGGCTAGATTTCCAAGCATTCCTTAGGCTATAGGATCATCACTGTAGCTTGTCTGTTTTATAAACAGACTTTAATTTAGTTTTGTAAGAAACGGCTAAAGGAGCTTTATCTAACTAAATAACAAATCTGCCACTTGAAAGACATCATTCATCAACCTTCTTTGTGGGAGTATTGTTATTATGAAACTAAAAGCAGGCATTCTTTCTTAAGTGACTCTGGATTTTAATTATCAAATTTGAATGTCACCAGATATTTACTGAAAGAAAAACATCAATTTTAATAAGCTGCCTTAACACTGAAAACATAAAAGGTAGTCAACCATGAAGCCAAGTTCACTTGAGTCTTGTGAGTTTGCTTTCTATCTTATTATAACAATGGCTATCATTCTCAGCAATTTATTTACATTTAATAAACCCTAGTAAGTAAGAAAAAAAATTCTCCCACTTTAAATTCCAAGCATCATGTGTATGTAATATGTAATCTGAATTGGAAGGTATTAAAATAACTTGTAATAAATTTTAATAACCCAGAAATCAGGAATTAGGGATTGACTGATTATCAAGATGCTACTGGAAAAAAAGTAAATAAATAAACAGAAAATAAGTAGAATATATGCAAACATTATTATTAAGTTTTTCTTTTAAATACTAAAAGTTTAATAAATTTTAAATCATAACTAAATATTCTTTTTCTTCTGTATTTTAAAAAAATGTACCACAAAGAGGAAATTGCTGGGGGAGTGGGGAGGCCTTTCACTTTTCACTTAAATGAAAATCAACCAGAAAATTACTTTGTATCTAGTTAGCCAAGCAGCAGGGGTGCAGTTGGCCAAAACTATGGGGCCATAAAGTCCTTAACAGTCTCTGCAAGCTCTCACCTGCCTACTCTAACAGACTTCCTTTGTTTAACTTTGAAAACATTTGTCTCAATAACTTTCTTGTGGCCTCTACTTTCATGGTGTGTTAAAGAAACAGCTCCCTTCATATCCAAATTTCAAAAGTGTATTCACATCTTTTAAATGTCTGAAATATTCATGAAGATATTCTTATGAAAACTTAATAAAATTTTAAGCATTTAGGGTAAACCTATCTGAAGAAGATGTTCAAGTTTTCTAAAGAAAACTGTCCACTCTGCCTGTCAAAAAAAGAAAGAAAGAAAGAAAGAAAGAAAGAAAGAAAGAAAGAAAGAAAGAAAGAAAGAAAGAAAGAAAGAAAGAAAGCTCCATTCCCTACCTGGCAGTCACATTTCTACAAAAGCAGATTAATTCTATTTGTTTACTGATTCTGTAAAATATTACTATTTTAAAATACCAAAACTGTTTTAATTCCTCTAATCTTCCATTTTAATAGAAAAACTGCCTAGAATCCAGACAATATGGAACAAAAACATCAATGACAACTGAATGTATTCATTTTGAAAAACTCATGTCTAAAGGAAATCAGTAGCATATTTGGACTTATTTATAAATCATATTTTCTAGTTTCAATTTGTTCCTCATCCTCAAAATAATTGTAACTTTCACCTTTAGTGAACAGAAAAACAATGCAACAGAAAAATGTGGTTAATTGTTAAATGTAAAAATTATTTTTAAATGAATATAAAACATTCTCTTTCATGCATCACTAAATAATGGCTTGTTCACACAATGGAATGCATTCAATACAGTACGGCTTATTTACAAAAGACACAATGTCCCTAAGGTGAAAATATTGAGTATCCAGAAATATTTTTAAAATGAAAAACACAGATTGGAGTCAGGAAATCAATGTTACAAAGAACACTGGGAACAGAAATGGCATCAGACCATGCAATTTTTTGGCTCTAAGTTCCTGTACAGAGTTAGACACCACTCTTTTCTGCCTTTTCTTCTCACAGCATACAGAACTGCCAATGAGAAAATGTGGTATAAGTACTATGGCATTATAAACAAGGCCATTAATCTACGAGGTCCAATTATTATTAAAACTACTAGCAAAGTCCAAATTGTACAAACAGGTGGATTGAAAAACACATGAGGGATTTCAAAACTACTTTGATGACCATGTAATCAATATGCATTTTCATTTCTATAAATTTAGTTAATACCACATTATTCTCTGCCCAAAGCAAGAGTGTCACACAATGGTTTTTGGAAAGATTTATTTGCAGCTTTGTGTTTTGTGGTTGCTGTTATCATTATTGCTGTCTTACTGCTATTTTTGATTCAACTTTTAATTTAACCATGTATCTTTGCTATGTAAGTTCCCAAATATCCTGGGTACACTATTTCAGAAATTATAACCCACATGTAACAGCCAGCATGGTTACTTGTAGTTGTATAAAAGGAAAGGTAGTTTACTAATGTAGCAGATTACAAGTTTTTCTTTGTTTTCTTTTCCTGGTGAGGTCAACAGAGAAAAGGACTTTTGCCAAAGCTTTCGAAGGTCTTAAATACAAGGAAAACTCTTCAATGACACATTTTTTATGTTGAAATACATTTGACTTACATCATAATCATTGTAAATATTATCATATAAAACATGGAAACCCCCACACCAACACACACACATATACACATACACACATGCACACAAGCACACATACACCTCATTTTGTTTAGGAGCTGATTTGTTTTTGACAACACTGGAGTAGCAAGAACAATCCAGAGACTGTGAAACGACAATGATAAGACATCTATGTTTTTCTGTCTGCCATGACTTTTTTTTCAATGTCTTCATTTTCTTCCCAGTTTGTCAACTGCAGAGCTATTTCTTCTGACTTCTGGTTTGGTTTCAGCAGAAGTAAAGCAGAATGTGAGAGGGAAGACGGGTAGGAGCACTTGGCTCACTGAAACAGTTCTAACGTGGGAAAATCTGAATATTCTTAGACCTGCATCTATGGGTCTTCTAGGAAATAGTGCCAGGCCTTCCACAGCAGCTGAATAATACACACTTTGATAAGGAAAGAATTATTTTACTAGGAAAATGGTCAAGTAACAGAAGAAAGGAGCTTCCAGTCATCAGCACATTGCTCAGTAGTAACTACCTGCTTATACATTTTTGCTTCTGCCTCTAAGACTCAATCAGACATAATGTGTTTCATTTTCTCTGTGCTTCAAATGGTCACCTGGCCTCTCCCCACACTCACTTGTAAACTTTCTACCTGCCAAAACTCACTCAATTACTCTTCCCAGAAGTGCCAGCTTGGAACAGCTGAGATACCCAGGCTGGAGAAGCAACAGGCTTAGTATAAGGATTGTAGAGGGGGAAAACACGCACACACACACACACAAACGTGGGAAAAGTGACACAAGAAGGTTTACTCTAACAGTCAAGCAAAGCATGCAGCCCACTCATGCCTTCCCTCTACCAGAAATCATTCCTCTACCACTCTCAAAGCAGGTGGCATTCACTATGCCTTGAGTATCCATATGTAACAAATACGTTTATCTAACTGCAAGTTCTACCCCTTTTCTTATACACAGGACCTAAGCAACTAAAAATACATCAAAATAATTTATTATTTTTCTATTTATTATATTCATTAAATTTATGCAAAACTCCTTTACAAGTCCAAGCTTTTTATTCTTTAGCAATCAATTAAATAAAACAAAGCTCAGAACTGATATCTAAAATTATCCTCATTTACCCTTATATTTAAAACAAATCCACAAAGAAGCTTATTTCGATACAACAGAGATGCATGAACACTGAAAAAAAATTTTGATTCATATATTCGTCCAACAATTTTCTTCAATAAAGTACAGAATCATTGAAGGCAATCATTGACAAACCAGGTTAGTCAATGAATTCCAAACCACTACTTCTACTATCACTGTCCTTCGTTTTTGTTTTTTTGTTTGTTTGTTTATTTTGTTTTGTTTTTAAATATTTATTTATGTACGTGAAACGCAGAGTTGGCCGGCGCCACAGCTCACTTGGCTAATCCTCTGCCTGCAGCGCTGGCACCCGGGGTTCTAGTCCCGGTTGGGGCGCCAGATTCTGTCCCGGTTGCTTCTCTTCCAGGCCAGCTCTCTGCTGTGGCCCAGGAAGGCAATGGAGGGTGGCCCATGTGCTTGGGCCCTGCACCCACATGGGAGACCAGGAGGAAGCATTGGCGCAGGCGCCGGCCAAAGTGCACCAGCCGTAGCAGCCATTTGGGGGGTGAACCAACTGGAAAAGGAAGACCTTTCTCTGTCTCTCTCTCTCTCATTGTCTAACTCTGCCTGAAGAAAGAAAAGAAAGAAAAGAAAGAAAAGAAAGAAAAGAAAGAAAGAAAGAAAGAGAGAGAAAGAAAGAAAGAGAGAAAGAGAGAAAGAAAGAGAGAAAGAGAGAGAGAGAAAGAGAAAAAGAAAGAGAGAAAGAGAGAAAGAAAGAAAGAAAGAGAGAGAGAGAAAGAAAGAGAGAAAGAGAGAAAGAAAGAGAGAAAGAGAGAAAGAAAGAAAGAGAGAGAGAGAGAAAGAGAGAAAGAGAGAGAGAAAGAGAGAGAGAAAGAGAGAAAGAGAGAGAGAGAGAGAGAAAGAGAGAGAGAAAGAGAGAGAGAGAGAGAGAAAGAGAGAGAAAGAGAGAGAGAAAGAGAGAGAGAGAGAGAGAGAAAGAAAGAAGAAAGAAAGAGAGAAAGAAAGAGAGAAAGAAAGGCAGGCAGAGTTACAAAGGGGGCAGAGTCAGAGAAAGAGAGAGAGGTCTTCCACCACTGGTTTGTTCCCCAGATGGCCACAACAACCAGAGCTGAGACAATCCGAAGCCAGGAGCCAGAAGCTTCCTCCTGGCCTCCCACATGGGTACAGAGGCCCTAGGACTTGGGCCATCTTCTACTGCGTTCCCAGGTCATAGCAGAGAGCTGGATCAGAAGTAGAGCAGCTGGGACTTGAACTGGCACCCATATGAGATGCTGGCACTGCAGGTGGCAGCTTTACCTGCTATGCCACAGCACCAGCCCCTGTCCTTTGTTCTTAACTTAAAAATACTAAGATTCCTGGCAACCTATTTGCAAAACCAAAAACTGGAGATCTTGTAGTGTCTTCAATAATCAGTATGTCATACATGGTTAGTGGAGTCATTTTACCAAACACTATATGCCATTGCATAACTATCATGAGAACATTATAACAAGTTTCTTTCATATCTGTAGAGCAAAATGCACAGAGTTCCATGCCAATAGTCTACTGTAGGCTCAATTTCAATTTGGAATTCTAATGGAACTTAGAAATATATTATGTACAAATATATTACTATCACAGGGAAAAAATCAAAAGTCTATGTTCTCGGAGCCAGAGCTGTGGCATAGCAGGTAAAGCCACTGCCTACAGTGCCAGCATCCCATATGGGCACCGCTCATTCATAACCCGGCTACTCCACTTCCAGTCCAGATCTCTGCTATGGCCTGGGAGATGGCCCAAGTCCTTGGGCCCCTGCACCCACGTGGGGAGACCTAGAGGAAGCTCCTGGCTTCTGACTTCAGACTGGTGCGGCTCCAACCATTGTGGTCAATTGGGGAGTGAACCAGCAGATGGAAGACCTCTCTCTCTCTCTCTCTCTCTCTCTCCCCCTCTCTCCCTTCCCCCTTCCCCTTTCCCCCTTTCCCCCTCTCCTTTTCTCTCTATGTGACTCTTTCAAATAAATAAATAAATCTTTAAAAAAAGAGTCTATGTTGTCTATGTTCCCATTATGGTGCACCAAGGACAGTACTTTTTCAGGAATTACAATCAAACATTTTTCTGACTTAAGTTCTACATAAACAGAGCTAGTCACTACCCTAAAATAGAACACGGATGGCAATAAAACCCAATTTGAGATATGCTAAACAGCATGCAACTTAATACGTTTTGTTTTAAGGTTGAACTTAGGAGAGTGAACAAATTTACTTTGATACTTACAACACAGAGAAGACAGCAAAGAAGGCATAGAGGTGCCTCACTGTGATTAGACTGCATTAATCCACCTTTCAACCAAAACTTACAGGAGTCCCCAAGTAAATGCTGCCTCATAAAAAGGCAAAATTAGTAAATAAAATGCTACTTACAAAACATCAAACTGAGTTAGAAAATATTTTAGTTTTCTATGGAAGATGTAAAACTTGCCACATCACATATTATTACATACAATCAAAATTCAATATGCACTCAAATCTCTAGAGTGAGAAGTTACAGTCTAAAATATAAAAATTAATGAAAGATTTAGTTGGACCGGGAAGAGTTTCAGCCCTTTTAAATTTAAGTAAGAATTATAAAGACATCTGTTAACAAACCTAGTTTTATTACATCAATGGCAGAACTACAAAGTGAAATATACAGTTATAACATCAACACCTGGCTTCCCATAACTGTGGCTATTCTGGAAAAAGTCTGTGAGAATAAACAATTGTTTTGATATTTTTCTACCTACTTCTGGTAACTTAGAGCAATCCAAATTCTAGTTGGGAGTTCCAGAGTTTTAATGCTGTAAAGTTAAACAGCAACCGGAAGATTGACCATCCTCACGATGTATAAACTGTGGTCCAAGAACATTAAGTGATAAGCTCAGAGTTATATTAATTGGTTAGCATTCGAGGAGTATGTTAGGATTTATCACTAATTGAGAGAATAAATATTTATGCCACTTTACATTGGGAAGGGCAGTTCTAGGTTTGAATTTGATGGTTTTTCATGCTCTGAGTATTTAGCCAGTATTTATAAACAGCTTGAGAGTGTCTACATACCTAGATAACAGAGTTTTCTGTCATACAACCTATGCTATCTTAGACTAAATGTGGCTTGTTTTTCCTATCCAAAAAAGGTAAAGGTTTCTTAAAGAGACTTTCCTATATGTGGGAAAACTAAAATCTAGAGAAGTGTATTAAACTAAAACTCAATTTAACTACTATGTTATGTCATTACAATTTACATTAGTTTTCCAATTGGAAACAGATGACCACTGTCAGTGAATACTCTAGGTATGCCAGAAGTAGCCCAGAAACCGAAAACTATCATTTTCTATATTTGGTTTAAGACAGAGCCTGATGTTTAACATTGAAACAGTGAAACAACATTAATGAATTTACACCAAGAATCCTGGTTCTAAAACAAGGGCTGAGTTTCTAATATTCAATCTGTGTTACCCTTGTCCAGTTTCTCACTTAGCAAAGTATGGAGATCTAGACTATATCTCCTATTCCAATCTACCATCCCTGCAGACACTGTCTCCACTATAAATGTTACTGCGGATGTGGAACATCACAAACTCTCATCCATTACTGGTGGGAATGCAAAATGGAGTCCCTTTGGAAGACAGTCTAGGGGCTTCACACAAAGTGAAACATGAGCATATCACACAATCCAGCAATCATTGTCCTAGGAATTTGCCCAAATGAGACAAAAGCCTAAGTCCACACAAAACTTGCACCTGAATGTTTATGGCAGCTTTATATACAACTGACAAAATGCTTAGAGATTAAAATATTCTTCAGTAATTGAGAGGAAAAAACAATCTGTAGTATAATCACACAATGGGATATTACAGAGGGAATACAGGGAAACAAGCTATCAAAAGTCACAGAGGAACCCTAGATTTATATTGTGAAGTAAAAAAGAATCTAATCTAATCTGAAAAGGCTACTTATTATATTTATCCAGGCAATATAACATTGCAGAGAAGGCAAAACTAGACCAATAGTTTTAAAAACCAGCAGTTGTCTGGGATTCAGAAGGTGGGGAATTGGGAAGGGGTCCATGAAAAGGTAAAATCCAGGGCATTTTCAGGAGAGTGAAATTATTTGATATGATACTGTAATGGTAGATATATGCTACTACACATTTCTGAACCTTAGACTCATTCAACACAAAGACTGAGCCCTAATGGTGACTTTAGTCAACAGAATGTATTAACATTAATATATTGCTAAATTTTAGATATAAACTCCCCACTCATGTATCTATGTACTTATCTGACTGATTCAGTCTCTACAGAATACCCTAATACTATTCCTATACTGTAACAAATACAACCAGGTAATGCAAGATGTGAATAGGTGAAACCTCTTGTGAGGGGGAGGGAGAATTCAAAACTCTACTTTCTTTGTGATTTTTCTGTGAATTTAAAGCTGATCTGGGGCTGGTTAAGCCGCTGCTTGCAATGTCAGAATCCTTTATGAGAACTGGTTATAGTCCCAGCTACTCCACTTCCAAACCAGCTCCCTGCTAATATGCCTTGGAAGGCAGCTGAAGATGGCCCGACTGCTTGGGTCCCTGTGACCCATGCAGGACACCCAGATGGAGTTCCAGACTCCTGGCTTCAGCCTGACCCAGCGCTAGCTGTAACAGCCATTTGGGGAATGAACTAGCAGAAGGAAGCTCTCTCTCTCTCTCCTTCTCTCTGTTTCTCCCACTCTTTGTCACTCCGCCTTTCAAATAAATAAATAAATCTTTAAAGGGAAAGAAAAGCTGATCTAACAATAGTCAATCTAAAAAATAATACTGTTTCCTGAACTAGCTACTACCATCAATAAGTATGTGTAAAACAAATAATGCACAAACTGAATCACATTTTCGCCAAAACAATGGTGACATTAAGTTAACTATAAAACACTGAGGAAAAAACAACGAAAAAGGAAATACCCTCACCTGTCCTGCGACTGTTCTTCATACATCCGCTCCTTGCCTTCTTTAAACAGCCTTATTGCCCGTTTTGACTTTTTCATTAGACTGTCAATGTAGATTTTAAAATATTCATTCTCACTGAGTTGGGCAAGTTTCTGGTTGTCATCATATTTACTCAATATAAGTCGCAAATGTTGGTATGTATCAGGTAAAATATCAAGAATATACGGTGGACTATTTTTCAACTGAAGCTTGGGATTTTGGCACAGTCTCACCTAAAAACAAAGACAAAAGTAAAGTTATTTGTATAAACTATAACTCTTTCATAGAAAATGAAGATTTGTAAAACTGTATCTTACTTCTTAATTTTCCAAAATGAAAATGATGACCTTAAATTATTGTCTTAAATTACAAAGAGCTGGGAAACATTCACATTTGTCTTAACACACTTACATCCTATTTCTGTCTATATCCCATCCTTACTTTCAAATCACTAAAGTTTTAACTCTCTTCTACAACATCCCATTGCACACTATCTTACTAGAATTCTAGTGTGTCTTTTTTTAATAAAAATGGGGAAATGGATCTTTTCTGTTTGTTCCAATATCTCACATTTAGACACGATTTATTATACTGAACTCCCAGCTAAAGCTTTCCCAGAGTGTTTAATTAATATTTTGATGTATTTTCCAAAACCCTCAGGAGACTCATACAAAGAGGTATAATTCTAATAACTGAGTTATTAAGCAGTAAACAGGTGTCAGGTCAGAACAAGTCTCTTAACCACCCCCCATGCTGTCTCCCATGCCTATAAACATGTGGTATCTAACGGTTCAGTCATTCCATCAGGTGCCACCCAACCACTGGGGCGTTCAGGGCTGCCTGCAGAACTGAAAATACCTTCTGCCAGCAAAAAAAAAAAAAAAAGGTAGTAACTCAACTAGATACCATATTTACTTCTACATGCTCAGCTCATGATTTAGTCACAAATAAGAAGCCTACCTCATTTTACCCCTTCAGGCAGGGTATAAAGAATGCTACCATTAATCTGTTAAATGAAATCACTTGGAACCACACTACAGCATGCATATCGGGCACAGAAAGTCAAATGTGCTAACAGGCTGGTCAAGCGCAAGCTTTGGGGTCCCTCAGATATACAGGCCCCTTCTAAGGCCCTCATCCTGGCTTTGTTTTCTGTAGAATTTTCATGAGCAAGATATTTTAAACACATTTTGTGAACATTTCTTTTTCCAGCATGATTTCCTTCCTATCACACTTAGCCTCTTGTTGGCTGGCAGTGGAGAAGCCATGGACATGACTGGAGTGTGGTTAGCGGGAACTTGAAGACATATTTAGTGTAGGCTTAGAGGAAGGTAATGCGGGGCATGCAGTCACTTCTGGAAATAGCGAAATTATTGTTAGCAGTCCCAGTAAAAGTGAAGTATACCAGGCACAGAAAGAAAAATACTCTATGATCTCACACGTGGATCTAAAAACAAGAAGTCAAATAAACAGAGACGGAGACTAGAATGGTGGTAACTGGGGCAGGGAGCAGGAGGAAATAGGAAGAAGGGCAAAGGGTACAAATTTGCAGTGAAGAAGGATGACTAAGTCCGGACCCCTATCAGACAGCATGAGGACTGTGGCTAATGATAATGGTATTACATACTGAAAATTTGCTAAGACAGTTGGATTTTGGTGTTCTTAACATACACAAAAAATTAATTAATGGATCGTAATGAATATGCTTATTGGAGTGTATTAATCATTTTACTTATGTATATTTAAATGCCTGACATATGCAATTTTTAATTTAAACAAAAATTTTTTGAAAGAAGAAAGTACTTCAAATGCCCACAGTGCTAAAGCTCCAAGTCAAGTCTGGCAATTTGAATGTGTCTCATAGGATCCAGCTTTGAAAACACATATGGTAATGGGAGATAATTAAAGTATAAAATTTATATAGTCAAAATTGACCTTAGAATATTTCACTGATATTTGTGTGTCTATTAGCTTTATAAAATTTATAATATGATGTTTTTCTCTCTAAAGAAAATCCACTTCATATCTAATTTTATATTTGTAATTTATTTATTCTTTATCTTTAGAATGATGCCTCTAAACTGTATGAGTTTCAATTCTATAAAACATGGATCCTCCCCTAGATACTCATGAAAACACCAGAGACCACAGAAAATAGTTGAACTGTCATAATTTCAAGAATGACAAACACAATCAATCAAAGAAACAACAAATGAAAAACTCATGATCTCATCTGATTTATTTAAGAAATCACTCCCCAAATGCTCACAATGGCCAGGGCTGGGCCAGGTGGAAGGCAGGAGCCCATACAGGTGCAGGGGTCCAATCACTCAGGCCATCTTCCATTGCCTTCCATTGCATCAAAGATGTGGCAGACCATGGTTTACCCCACTGAGCCACAACACCAGATTCATCCACTTCTATTATTAACCCAGGATATTATTATAACTTTTCTCTTTTCACACAGTGCTTATAACAGAACTACTTAGCACACGGTATATAACTAATAAATAAATGGTTGGACTAGTTGACTAATTCTGAGAAAAAACATATACATGAATGTGAATTTTTTATACAGAGTTTGCATTACTCATCTGATTTTTCATGATTGACTTCTACAAATATTCAGTTAATAACCCAAAGGCGTGGGCTTAATTTAAATATAACAGTATTATTCTGACCTCTAAAAATTTTTATTGAAAATGCAAGATGGTAGGGACGGCACTGTGTTGTACTGGGTTAAAGCCCTGGCCTGGAGCGCCGGCATCCCATATGGGCTCCAGTTCTAGTCCCTTCTGCTCCTCTTCCAATCCAGCTCTCTGCCATGGCCTGGGAAAGCAGTATAAGATGGCCCAAGTCCTTGGGCCCCAGCACCCATGTGGGAGACCTGGAAGAAGCTTCTGGCTCCTGGCTTTGGATTGGCACAGCGCTGGCCGCTGCAGCCATTTGGGGAGTGAATCAGCAGATGGAAGACCTCTCTCTGTCTCTACCTTTCTCTGTTACTCTTTCAAATAAATAAATCTATTAAAAAAAGAAGAAGAAAATGTAAGATGGTATATCATTTATTAAATAAAATCAATCCCTGCAGCTCAATTCACAATAGCTTAGACCTGGAAATCAACCTAAATGCCCATCACAGTAGACTGGGTAAAGAAATTATGGGATATGTACTCTAGAGAATACTATACAGCAGTAAAAAACAATGAAATCCGGTCATTTGCAACAAAATGGAGGAATCTGGAAAACATCATGCTGAGTGAAATAAGCCAGTCCCAAAGGGACAAATATATTATGTTCTCCCTGATCGGTGACAACTAACTGAGCACCAAAAAGGAAACCTGTTGAAGTGAAATGGACACTATGAGAAACAATGACTTGATCAGCCCTTGTCCTGACTGTCAAGGAACAACTTAATATTTTATTCCTTTTAGTATTTTTTTGTTCTACTTAATACTATTGGTTGAACTCTTTAATTAACACACAATTATTCTTAGGTGTTTAACTGAAAAGTGATCCCTGTTAAATATAAGAATGGGAATAAGAGAGGGAGGAGATGTACAGTTTGGCACATGCTCAATCAGACTTGCCCCAAACGGTAGTTAGAAATGTACCAGGGGATTCCAATTCAATCCCCTCAAGTTGGCATGTACCAATGCCATCTCACTAGTCAAAGTGATCAGTTTCAGTTCATAACTGATCATAATGATAGGATCAAGAGTCAAAGGGATCACATAAACAAGACTAGTGTCTGCTAATACTAACTGACAGAATTAAAAAGGGAGAGAACGATCCAACATGGGAAGCGGGATACACAGCAGACTCATAGAATGGCAGATGTCCTAAACAGCATTCTGGCCTCAGAATCAGCCCTTAAGGCATTCAGACCTGGCTAAAAAGGCCCATGAGAGTATTTTAGGCATGGAAAGCCAAGACACTCTGGGGGAGGGGGGGGACAACCCTAAATGAAAGATCTCTGTGAGTGAGATCCCAGTAGAAAGAACAGGCCACCAAAGAAGTAGGTACCTTTCTCTGAAGGGAGGAGACAACTTCCACTTTGACTATGACCTTGTCTAAATAAGATCGGAGTTGGCAACTCAAAAGGCTTCCATAGCCTCTCATGATAAGAGTCTCGGGTGATTACTGACGCCATAAACAAGAGTGTCAATTGTTAAATCAACAACAGGAGTCACTGTGCACTTACTCCCCATGTAGGATCTCTGTCTTTATTGTGTTGTACAATGTGAATGAATGCTATAACTAGTACTCAAATAGTACTTTACACTTTGTGTTTCTGTGTGGGTGCAAACTGTTGAAATATTTACTTAATATATACTAAATTGATTTTCTGTATATAAAGATAATTGAAAATGAATTTTGATGTGAATGGAATGGGAAAGGTAACAGGAGATGGGAGGGTTGCAGGTGGGAGGGAAGTTATGGGGGGAAGAAGCCACTGTAATACAAAAGGTGTACTTTGGAAATTTATATTTATTAAATAAAAGTTTAAAAAATAAAATCAACTCCTATGAAAGTAGTTATACTATGTTCCTAAATTTGTATAAATGAAATGCATGAAGTTTGTATTCCTTAAATAAAAGGTTTCTAGGTTAAAATAAAAGTATAAACAAGCTGATACAGCATTTCCTCATTCATTGATATACTCAGTAAAGCTCATTCTACCCTAAAGACTGATTAAGTTCTATAGATGTCAATGATGTAACAAATCCTGGCTGAAATAAATAGGATATGGTTTTTCAATTCTTTAAACCAAAAGATACTATTGCAATAACAAAGAAATTTCAAGGACACTTCCACCAATATCCTACAACACTTACAATTTAATTTCAGCAACATAAAAGCTGGTAAGACACATCACAGACTGATCAATTATTAACTTCTTGTTAGGGGACCAAGCAACTTCAAATTCATTTCCTCTGCTGGTGAATAATTGAACTGATAAACATTTTTTAAAAATTCTCAAATATTTTTATCATACATTTCTAATAACCATGCATACATACAGTACTTTTAAATTTTACAGATATGTAAATCATTATTGTCTTTTTGTAAGATTAATTTTTATTTTGCTTGAAAGGCAAAGTTACAAAGAAAGAGCAAGGGAGAAAGAGAAATCTTCTATCCACTGGTTCACTCCCCAAATGTCTGTAATGGGCAGCTGGACTAGGCAGAAGGCAGGAGCCTGGGTCTCCCATGTAGGTGGCAGGGGCATAAGTACTGGACCATCTTCTACTGCCTTCCAAGGTGCTTCAGCAGGGAGATGGATCAGAAGTAGAGCAACTAGGACTCAAACCAGTGCCTATATAGGATGTGGCCATCACAGGTGGCAGCTTAACCCACTGTGCCACAGTCCTGGCCCCTAATTCACTATCTTCTACTTCTCATTTGTTTTATGTTAGATTATAATTCCACATAGAAATGTATTGCTGTACTGGGTAAAATGATTTTAATAACTACTACATGCCAGGTACTAAGCTTAGTGCTAGAAAATTATAGATGATTAGATCACACTTCCTGCCTTAAGGAGTCTGGCAACAGAGACCTAGTTCTCTATAATTAACTTACAAGCGAAATAATTCTTGCTCTAAGGGATCTTAGTAAAGATCCCATCCAATCCATTCACTTCCAGATAAAGAAACTAAGAACTACAAGATTAAGGGACTATTAAAAAAGCATTAATCCAAAGCAAGAGCCTGCATCTTTTCAATCGCAGGCTGATCCTCTTTCCAACTGTATCACAATTTAATTAGAATTAGGCACAGTGAATGATCCCTTCTAAACTCAGTCATATCTTTTATTTTATTCCATGGGTAAAGTTACATGAAAACCAAGATCCATTTGTTAATTCAACAAATGTTTATGCCTCACTGTTTCACACCTTAGGGAAGACGTAAAGGATAAATCACAGTTCCTCCCTCAGGGAGTTGTGTAGGGGAAAGATGGGTGGCTATGAAAGAATTACAAGAGGATTTAAGGTTGTGATGGAGCAAAGTACAAAATGATACAGGAAAAAAGCAGCACCTCATTCATATCCACAAGAGTATGAAGAAAAACACAGATATATTTATCAAAAGAAATATTCCAGGCAGAGGGATATGTAGACCTCAGAGGCACCAAAGAGCAAAACACATTGAGAGGGATGTACATGAGTTATTCTAAAAGGAAAACTCACAGGAAGGCTGTGAATGAATGGGGGACCAGAAATAGAGGGGAGACCTTCCATCAAAGCTGTATAGACTACATTGTTTTCTAAACTTGCACTTGGGAAAGTATGACTTAGAATACTAAATTACTGTAGTTATTGAGTGTGCACAGTTCATCAGTTGGATTACTATTAAATCCTGTGATTTATGACAGCTCCTACTAAAAATGAATATCCCTGTACCAGTACTATGACTTCTAAGCAGATCAAATTCAATTCCATCCAATAAATATTTATTGAATGCTATGTACAAGAAACTACAAAAGTCACAGAGAAAAATTGCTTTTCTAAAAACAGAATATTAAGGACAAAACTCAAGTTCACCCCAAGGTTCAAGTTTATTTCAAATGACTTATACCTCTTCTGGAAATACCTAAGTTGTTTCCTAGATTTTTTTTTTTTTTTTTTTTGACAGGCAGAGTGGATAGTGAGAGAGAGACAGACAGACAGACAGAGAGAAAGGTCTTCCTTTTGCTGTTGGTTCACCCTCCAATGGCCGCCACGGCTGGCACGCTGCGGCCAGCGCACCATGCTGATCCGAAGCCAGGAGCCAGGTGCTTCTCCTGGTCTCCCATGGGGTGCAGGGCCCAAGCACTTGGGCCATCCTCCACTGCCTTCCCAGGCCACAACAGAGAGCTGGCCTGGAAATGGAGCAACCGGGACAGAATCCGGCGCCCTGACCGGGACTTGAATCCGGTGTGCTGGCACCGCTAGGTGGAGGATTAGCCTATTGAGCCACGGCACCATGTTTCCTAGAATTAAAGTTGGTCCCAACACTAAACAGTTTTCAGAAGGAAAAATTTTACAGTCTTATTATACAACTATGACATTTTAGGGCGCTAATATATAATTTTTTTTCATTAGGAATATAATTGTTATCTTTTGAACTAAAAGGAAAATATTTAGTATTTGAATTATACTGAAAACTCCATTATAGTCATTGACTTAAAGGATTTTACAGTCCTAAAAAGGACCTTGGAAATCACCAAGATTAATTTCCTCATTTTGACACACCAATACTAAAACACAGAAATGGCACCTACCTAAGATTACTGCTCAGAACCTTGATGTCTGGCCTTACATACTCACCACACCAGTACATAACAGTCTCTTGTATTTGTTTAAATGTGTGTAAAGATGTTTATGGAGGCTCTGTGTACATGCATTCTGCATTATTTCATCCATATTCTTTAAAATATTTAATATGTGCATAATATGCATATTTTAATATATATTCACATAAATATATATATATATATATTCCACCACATCAAAGATACAAATATAAGACGAGAATTTACTTCTGCTATAAAAATTTCCAAAGCTACTAATTATTCTTGGAACAGCCCTGCATTTATAGAGATTTCTGACTGTAACTTAATTAAAAATTCCAGGCAAAAGGTACTAAAGTAGTGGTAGATCAGCTAACATATTTCTTGCAAATAAGGTCCAAATCAGTTCTTTAAATAAATGAAAGAAATTCTAGCAAAGCTAATGGGAATTTCAACAGTAAGGAAGTGTGTCTATACTATAAAAGATTTTCATTCTAAAGCACAACTCACTTCATGGAGCATTCAGTTAAATGAATCAAGTCATGTACTGTCAAAATAAGTATCCCATTTTAAAGGACAGTATGGAAATCCCAGTCTTCCTATGAATGTTATAATAGATTTCTTATAGCAGTTACAAAAAGTGTATCATTATAGTAAAAATCATCTAAGACTTATTTGGGTTCATTCCATTTCAATTCAGCAAATCATTGAATATATGAGTATGAAAATATACAATGTAAAAAAATAATAGAACACCATATAAACTGGTCAAAACAAAGCATATAAAACTGGTTATGAGTCTAACAGATTAATTATAATAGAGTTTGAATAGAGCAGTCAATTCCTTTAGTTTTAAATGGCAGTTTGTTCAGAAGACTGATGTAAGGACAACACATAAATCAACCAGTTGTAGTTAAAACATCAGCTGTGTATTCATCTGTTCACTATCCGTCTTCCAAACGAGAACGGAACTTCCTTTAAGGCGAAGACTGTATGTATCTTCCTCACTGCTCTATCTCCAATACCCAACATAGGACTCTCCAAATAGTGGATGTGCAATTAACAAAAAGGCATGAACAGGAAGAGAAGAGGATCAGGGCAAGGAAGAATCTCTCAGAATACGTATATTACCAATGTATATCTAAATCTTCACTGAATAAACCTACCTAAAAGTGGGTACAAAATTGGGATGACAATCTGATAGTACCAAATAAACAAGTGAAATATCCTCTTGATTTATTTCCTATGGAAGAGGGAAGCAGCATATTATTTATTCTATGGAGCAGTGTACTTGAATCTCTTCATATCATGAACAAAGACACCAGAATCAAGCAAATCAAGCAAGTCAAAATTGGGCAGGTTTCTCCTTCTGAAAACCTCATTAGGTTATCATAATTCTTAGAAGAATGCAGAATGCTCAGCACACTGCCAAGTACACAGTTAGCACTCACTCACTTTTAGTATTTTTTCTCCTTCCATATTTTATATTCCATCACAACAAGGAGAAATTCCCATAGGTTTTGCAAAGAAGTGAGAATCCAACCGGCCACTTGGCTGGGGATCATGATTTTTTAAAAGTTCTTTTAGCTCAGAAACTTCTTAAAAGTCTAGATTGTTCTATACAGAAAAGCAAGTAATAAAGCTAAGCCCAAATCAGTATCCTTTTCAGCTGACACAGAATCTGATACTTCTTCCAACCCCAAGAGACTCTCAGGAAAAGACAGAGGCATAAAATTATCCAATATTTTAATGGGTAAAATATTAATAACTACTTTTTCATTACTATAGTAAGACAGTACAAATAAGGTTAAGATTAATTAATGAGGTCAATATTATTATAAGGCTATATAAAATGTAGTTGGATATTCTCAATAAGCTGCTTTTGTTACTAAGGGGAAAAAATAACCCAGCAACCTACAAATACATTTTTTAAAGATAAACCTTAAATATATGCTTAAGCACAGCAGACAAAAGTAACACTGTACCATCATTTAAGGCAAGGATGTATTTAAATATTCTTATAGAAGATGAGAACTTATTTCCATTTCAATTTTTTTTACTTGTTTACCCACTTAACTGCTAGAAGACTGACTAAAATATACATTGTTTGTTCCACAAAAAAAATTTTGAAACATGGCCTGGTTTCTGTGTAGCCCAGCTCTAGTTGCTGCAGGCTTTTGGGGAATAATTAAGGGGCAGAAGATATCACTCTCTCACTCCCTCTCTCTCTCTCCTCCCACCGCCCTCAAACTTTCAAATAGAGGAAAATAAATAAAATAAACATCTTTTTAAACATGGCTTAAAGATGACAAATATGATATCATAAATCACTTCCCAAAAATTAAGCATAAAAATTTACAACCTCTCTCAAAACCTCTCCATACATTCTCTCACTTCCTTCTTGTCTTTGCTGAAGATCCATTTATCTACCATGAAGTGAACAATCCTTCACTTGTTCCTAGCCTTCTGCTCCCACATTTTAATCTAGAATGTCACTCCTTCAGTTACTTACACTCCTTCTCATCAGTCTCGCACAATGTGCTTGCATGCACAAATACACATATAGTTCTTTCAATTCTCTTTAAACCCTCAAATTATCAGAACTTTCCTCCTTTCTATTAGCTGTTAAAGTTCTATAATGGTCGTTCAAAAACTGCCATATTAATTTTATTCTAGGCCCATCACAAAGTGAAACTACTCTGCAAAGAGCAAGAATGGCCTCTGGGGGTAGGGGTTTGGCCAAAAGGTGAAGACACCATTTGGGACGCCCACTTCCCATTTAGGATTGTCTGGGTCCAAGTCCCAGATCTGCTCCTAATTCCAGCTCCCTGCTAATGTGTACTCCGGGAGGCAACAGAATATGTGGGTGGCTCAAAATTCTTGGGTCCCCACCACCCACATGAGAGATTCAGGTGGAGTTCCTGGCTCCTGACTTCAGTCTGGCCTAGCCCTAGCCAGTGAATTAGCAGATGGAAGATTTCTTTCTCCCTCAGTCTTCCTCAAATTATTAAATCAATGACTTCTTAAATTTTCACCTCATTTGGTTTTCTCCCTCTGGACTTAGTTCTACCAGAACTTGAAACTAATTTTTTTAAAGCTGCTTTCTAACCAGAAAATCAGTATTCTCTAATTCTTTTTCCACCTCATATATGATTGATTGTTCTTGGTAGGATTCTGTAACCTTCCCTATCATCTAATTATATTCCCTACACATCCCAAAATTCATTCTGCTAACTGTTTTCTCTTACTCCTTCTGCTCTAAGATGGAAATCTCTTGCAGCCCTATGGCTTGAGTTGCTACCTCTATGAACACATCTACCAAACTCATACCTTTCCAATTCTCTCTTGAACTCTATACTCAATTTTCTGACCTCAAAATGAATTTCACGCTAGCTTGTTGAAGTCAGCATGTTCAAAAACAAACATCATATACAAACACCAAACTTCCTCTTTACCCTCCTATGTTCCCTATCTCATTAAGGGCATCACTGCCTTCCGAGTCACTCAGGCTGAAAACCTCAAGGTCACTTTCACTTCACCTTCTTCTTCATCCTCTAACTCTGAAGGGTCACCAAGACCTGCAGAGTTTACCTACAAAATGCCTCCCCCACTAAAACCAACACTTCCTACCTACTGTAAACATTCAGGCCATCTCTCCCTTATTTCTCTTCCAAATGATTTTAATTCCTCTTCTCCAGTATTTCTGCTTTTACGTTTATTTGCTCTTAATTCAACCTTCAAAACTCAGGAGAGGAATGTATCAAAGCACAGCCTTGCTCTTTCCTTTCCCCATTCAAAAGCCTTCTATGTTTATCTGCCCACCAAATATATTTAGTCCAAATTCCTTGACAGAGAAGTCAATGCCTCTATCATTTTCCTCTAACCTTTTCTCACGCAACAGTCTCCCATGACTTCTTCACCCTAACATGCCCTCCGCATCCCTAGAGTCCAAACTCCCTTTACAAACAACCTGATTGTACCTCCCCGTGCTTCACTCCATAGCAGCCTTTCACTACCAGCAAGCAAAATTCACCTCGGCCACGTACTTTGTTATACCACTTTATTTATACCAAGTTACAGCAGTTATTATATTCTACCATGTGGCATGGTTAGCTACAAATATGCCTTTCCATAGTTGGCATTCAATAATGAATGATGAAGTCCACAGATAACATGTAAAGAAATTTTTAAAAGAAGCTGATTCTAAATCTGAATAGTTAAAATTGTGTAAGACTAAAAAGATTACTCATGAAGGCTCCCATTATATAAGTGAACTTCCAAAGGTTCGTGGTAAATGGAATTAAAAGACACATTTATTTTGGAACAAAATAAAATGAAATCTATGGATAGTTTTTTTTTTCCTAATATACATTTTCATTAACTTTTGAAGCTTCCCCCATACAAATGGATTTCAATTTTTGCACCTTAAACTTACCTTCTAATTCCATTTTCCATGAACTTTCACAAGCACTCTTGTATGTATGCCTTATATCACAGGGATTCATGAAAGTAACTCTTTAGGATTCCTTTAAGTATTTTATTTTATCAAAAGCTTTTCCTAGAAGTCACAAGTAGCAAACTTCTGTATACCTCATTTATTTCAATACAAAATTGTCCAGACATCTTTTAAGGTAGTATTGTCACTTATCCAACTCTATTAGTGCCTATGATTCTGTTTAATAACAACAATTTCAACTAGGAAAAGGAAACATGTGAAAAAGAATAATTCAAATAAATTACACTCTCGGTTCAAGGGCTTCAGAGGGTGAGATTCTCAAAACCAACAAATACGAGCAACTGGTACTCAAAATCTAAGTTTTACTCCACACAGGATATTTTCCAGAGACACGAGGTATTCAATTTTCCAAAAATTTATTCTCTTTTCAATATTTGTATATAATCCAAGTTTTTTTCAATTGAGAAACCTTAAACTACATTATGGTCACAGTGGCATTATAAAGGCAGAGAATGAATTATATTTCAAGCTTGACAAATGTACTGAATGTACTTTAGGTAAAAGGCAGGAAACAGTTATTTGGCATCAGCCCTTTTTAAATGCTTTTAAAACTCTTTCAGTAATGTAAGTTCAAATACATGACAGGGACAGCAAGACAAAAACGTAGGCAGGTACTCAACCTGCTTGCTCTTTAGCATCAATTAATTATTTTCTAATGTCCTGAGCATCCATGTACACTCAGTACATTTAGCATCTAGTAGATGGAAAATTGTTTCTTCTATTTTCCATCACCTGGCTAAGACTCTTGTGAAAACCACACTCAGGAACCTCACATTAATAAATTATCATTCCGACCATACTGATTAGCAGTCATTTCCTTACCCTCACCTCAGCATTTCCAACAATGTGAGAAGGCTGTTCCTGAAAGGCAATGTCCAGCCGAATTCACCAAGAAAACTATCTGAACAGTGGCCAGAACAACAAGGTGCGTGGTCTCTACTTTGCTCCTGCTGTAGTTTGGGTCTGTGTTACGGCCCTTTCCATACTATATGGCAACTACTTACCTATATGCCTGGCTCTGATGCTCCCTGACAGGTCAATAGCAGTGTTACCTCGTTTCTAGTTTTGCATCCTCAAAATCAAGCACTCAGGAACACAGTAGACCCTCAGTAAACGTATTATTAAGCTTTCCAGAAACCCTGTCTCTTGTAACAGCTTTGAAACATATTCATTTCATTTTAGCTGTATCTGAACCTAGCATGTAATAGTTCTGTCACTGTATCAAATACTTTGGGTCAGCTACTGACTTTGACACAAGAGCTTAGTACAAAAAATGTGTCTTAATGGAATGCCTAAGGATATGCTACTAGTCCGTTTCTCAGTATATGCACTATGCTAACTCCGTACAAAACACACTACATCTTACAAAGTACAGAACTCAGTGACACTGCAGAACAATCCTGCTCTCTGCAAACAGAGCAATTAGTTGGAACTGGAATCTCAGCAGATCATTTTAAATCCTTGAGGCCATGTATGGTGAAACTACAGACATACTAGATACTTCCCTTGTAGTCTAAAATTGCTTCATTATCTACTGCAAAATAATTTCCTTTACCTTGTAGGTAGCTAGGACATGGTGAATTGAATATTATTTTCACATTATGAGGACCTATTTTGTAAAAAGGCTTCTAGAGAAAACTATGCTCACTATATACTTTACCTTGCCTTTTCCTTAACAATTGCACTTGCAGGTTGTTATTTTCTATTATTCATAACATAAACTCAATCATTGCAGTATTTTCAAAAACAGGGAACGTGTCAAGGGATTATCTTTTGGACTAATAATAAAGTTTGTGATGTAATCACCAGGAGAATGTTGATATTATGAACCGCTTCCTTCACCACTGACAAATAAGAAAAGATAAACACTGAGGGATGCCTCAGTGAAACTCCATCCTGTCAGCTAGTTATTACCAACGCCTTTCCATTACTATGTGATGGAGAAACAAACACGTTGAACTCTTTTATAATAATCATGCGATTTTTCTCCACAAAGCCCACAGTTGCATTCACAAACTGACACAATCATTTTCATTACTTGACAAATAATGTAGACAAACAGGGAGCACCACAGCAACCCTTTTGCCAACACCCACACCCTCATCCCACTAAGTAGAGACTCTGGATAACAGATTTCTTTGTGAGTCAAGTTCCTCAGAAAGGTTAAACCCAAACTCACAACAGGGTTAATAAGATAAATAATGGCAGATGTTTAACTATCAGATAACCATCCTTTTTACCCTAACTCATGGTGAAATAATTAACAGTTGGTAAAAGTTTGGTTCATAACAAATTATAGACCAAAATTAAAAACTTTTCAATGTTTCAAAAATAATGCATTTATAGTAACCATCACTCACCACTTCCCTATATAAAACTTTTTGATTTGATGTTCTAACACTCAATCATAAATACATAAATTTTGACCACTCAAAGAGTGGGAGTAGGAAGGGAGGAGCATCTCCTTGTAGAATCTGATTCATTAGTTGACCAACTACATATGAGATAAGTTAGAGAGAATCTTGAATCCCTTCTCTTACCTGCAACTAAAGATTTAAGCAATGAGAGTGGCCTTCAAATGTCTACTCTGTAGAAAAGCAAAGACAGCTAGTATTGTGTCTGCCAAACATAACCACTTTTTCCAACTGCATAGTCCTCACTCTGAAGAATCCAGTGGTAAACTCAGAACTTGACTCCCAAGCAGCAGTCGCAATGTTCTGCCACTATGACATCACTCTGTCTGGAGCACTTTAATGTAACAATTTGAATACATTGGCAGAAGCTTAAATAGGTCACACTGAGGCTGAAAACTAAGGATATTTATCAGTCAGGATCATTTTGGCTCTGCTGTTAACACCATTGGCCACGGACTGTCAGGCCCATCATTCATCTATCTGCTCTTCCCACAAAGATAGAGGAAAGGAAAATAAGCCTTGTCACCCTCCTGTACTCTTCACACACAGCCACAAACCAAAGCAAAGGGGAATGCTACCATGTGCTTTCCCCAGGCTCTGACATACCCCTGACAAAAGAATATTTTTCAAAAACTGCTTTTATATAATCATAAAAGCACCAAAAACTCTGCCTCGACTAAATGCATAATTACCCCTAAATATCTAAGGCATAAAGCCATAAACGCTTCGAAGATTTACCAATATATAGGAGACAGTGCCTCTGCTTTAAAAGCAAGAACTATTAATTGTTGCAAAGCAGCAAGCTACATCTTAATCACATTTCATGATCCTACTTGTTACTGACAGCTACAGTTTTACAGTAGATTCCTGGAAGGCACTCAGGCTCCATTTCTAACTGGCCTTCCCTGAGTCCTGGCAACCAGCTTGATTTCTTCTGGTGAAATGAGAGTTCATCTGAAAGCAACATGCAGAAACCACAGAAGCTTCTGATATTCTCAGCTCCACCACCCCCAATATAAATTTTCCTTTCACAACAAACAATGTGCAGCCAAAAGGTTTCCTGTTTCAAAATGGAATAGTAGATGAAAGAAACTGTAACTCTTCCATTAACAATAAAGTTTCTTAATGAAGATGAACTCTCCGAGATGAAGATGGAAACTCTCAAATACTGTTTCCTTACTAAAGGATGAATCTGGTTCTTCCCCCCAGTAAATCAGCTTCCGCATAATACATGTGGCTGTCTTGAGTGGTCTATTAGAGACTTGAGTTATTTGCTTGTCCTCTTTTGTTATCTAAGAGCAACACAACCTCACATAAGCCAGAACAAATACTTCCAAACTCTACTAGGGTCATACACGCAGAAAAAGCAGCCAATGGCGAAATCGCTGCATATCTGAGTCACATAGAAGAACTCTCAACCTTGAAAAGTTGGACAAAAAAAAAGTCTCTACACTGAATCCAACGTCT
The DNA here is from genome assembly GCF_051225735.1 of Oryctolagus cuniculus. Taxonomy (NCBI): domain Eukaryota; kingdom Metazoa; phylum Chordata; class Mammalia; order Lagomorpha; family Leporidae; genus Oryctolagus; species Oryctolagus cuniculus. The sequence goes on from NC_142870.1 coordinate 60,855,691, forward strand.
CAAAACACAGAGTGGAAATAAGAAAAACAGTCAACACAAATTCACAGACTGCTGCTTGAGCAATAGTTCTTCATTAAGACTATGCATAAATTTGGAGAAACGGCATCCAGGGTGAAGATGGCTGGCACAGGGACACAGAACTCACCACTTTGTCCATGAGCTTCCAAGTTTTCTCCACAGTCCTGCGATCTGCTGCCGCTTGCTTAGGGGGTCCCACTGCATCCTGAATCGCATCGATAATGCCCAGGATTCGACCTTTCCGGGGGTTTCCTCCTCGACCACCAGGGTTCCTGCCATTCATAGAATTTGCCATCTGGAATCTTAGTCCTTTGAAAGAGCAGATTTAAAAGGAGAAAAGTTAGCTGGGTACTAAAATATTGGCCCAACACAAAACGGAACAGGCTAACTTGCACCTATCACATCCCCCTCCAACAACGAGAACAAAACCAAGGGTCCCGGACTCAACTTTTCAGTTAAGTGTGTAAATTCACACTCTCCATCTCCACGTACAACAAACCTAGGAGCGGCGATGCTACATCTACCTTCAGAACGCTGAGAATTAAAGATGCATCCAGGCTTAACTTCTACCCAACTTCTAACAAAAAGACAACTTTACATAGAGCTCCTCTAACCAGATCCTAACACAGTGCGCGCCCCCTTCCTGGCTTCATCCTAACTCAAAGTACTGGAGCAAGGGTAACTTTCAGTACATTTAGGAGCCTCACTGGGAAACCTCACTTTTCATTCAGCCGGGGGCTCGCCAAGTTATATAAACGTAAAGATTATCTTCCACTAGCAAACGGAAGGGACACGTTGGTGATCAACAAAGGCACAGAGCTTGGATTTCCCCCGCTAAAACCACCCAGGACGGACACAGGAATACACTGCTCTTGAAACAAACACCGTTAAGTAGTTATCCCAGAGAAGCCAAAGGAGCCAACAAACAGCCTGTTTGAAAAGAGAGGGTGGGAAAACTGACAAGAGCGCCGCGAAAGCAGAGTTCACTTCGCCCGGCGCCGGGATTCTCACCCAAGGCGCCCGGGGGGCGAGCCAAAGCTTTGTTTCAGGACGTCTGCGCCCCCTCCCTGCTCCGGCCCCGGCCCCGGTCCCAGTCCCGGCCCCGGTCCCGGTCCCGGTCCCGGTCCCCGCCGCTCGCTCTAGGCTGGGGGAGGCCGGCGGACACAGCGAGGACAAAGTGTCCCCTCGCGGCTCCGGCGCCCACAGTCCGGTCCGGCTCCGGCGCTCGGCGCTGCGCCGCGGGGAACTCGGCGCCCGGAGACCGTCTCAATCCCCAGCCGCGCGACGGCTGCCCTCCCTCACCTTCCTCCCCGCGGCCCGCCCCGGGTCCCGGTCTTTAAATACCCCCACTTCGCGCTGCGGACGGCGGCGGTAACAGCAGCTGGAAGCCGGGGCTGTCCCCTGTCCCTCCGTGGCCCGCGCCTGGCTGCCTCCGGGGCCCCCGGCCGGAAAGAAGCGTCGAGTCCCCGGCGCCCCACTGGCTCCTTGCCTCTGGGTGCCGTGGCCGTCCGGACACGCGTGTGCGCGCGCCCCACTCTTCCACGCACGCAGCCCGGGGGCCTGGGCGAGGAGTGTGAGACCGCCGTCACAGCACGCTCCCGAGGAAGCAGCGGCCCGCAGCACCAGCCACCGAGACGTGGGAACGCGACAATTACCGTCCAGACAAATCCACACCCGCTCTCCCCGCCCGCCCGACTCTCGGGGAGGCCCCGGGACGCCGCCGCAGCACTAGCCGGAGGAGGAGACCACTCGCTGGACACCCCACCCCTGGAGCATACACACAGAGACCCAGGCGAGGGGCGGGCCCGGGGGCGGGGCCGCCCTGCCGCCTCGCCAATCTCGCGCGCTCGCGCACTGCCCGACAGCGGACGGAGCCAATGGGCGGGAGGTGCCCGCCCTCCTCGCGCTCCCACCCCGTCCACGTCCTCCACAGTACACAATGGCCCCAAAGGAAGGCCCGCTCGCTGCGCGTCCCAAATAGAAGGAGGCTTAGAGAAATCGGCCTGGACTCCCCAGGGAACAAAAGTGGGAAAGGGAAAGGAAATGAAAGAAACTACACCAGGCACCAGGGAGCTAACCAATAAGGGGTGGGCAGGTGGGCGTGAACATAGGGAGCGGGAGCCCAAGCTGACTGGGGCTACGAGGCGGGACTTCCTGCTTCGCTCACCTTCCCCGTCTTTTGTTTCATAGCAACAGAGTAGAGGCTGGAAGGGTGTTGCTTCCCTGCTCTGGGCGGGTCTGAGGCTGGAGAAATTCATCTCCCTAGGGCTGCCAAACTCTTTTACCCAGGATAGCGGCCAAACAGGTCTAAGACGTTGCTTTTTGTTGGCTGTCAAAAAAGAGTTGCAGTCACCAAGCTTCAAAGAGAAGTGTAAACCTAGAGTAAGCTAAAGGCAACGCCTGATTGCCAAGGAAAACTTCCTAAATATCTGAGTGCTTCCCTGGTACTGTTAAGTTCTAGAAGGATTGCAGAGCCAACAGGCTGATGGAAATGGGTGACAATGCTATCAAATAGACTCTGCTAAGGGAAGTTGAGGTCCCAGTTGTTGGGGATTGCTGATATTTTCTTCCTTGCTTTTGTATTTTGTCTGAGTCACCTTCAGTCTACATGGACTTCTCTCCGTTTTCAAAAAATAACCTTATTGTATCTGCCATTCTCTCCTAGCAATGTTGACTTTTTCTGTGTCCCCATTATTCATTCCCTCAAAAAGGCTCATATGTGGCTAATCTTAAATGGAAAAAGTTGTTGTGCAGGGACCCTTCATTCAACAAGACCATAGATTAAACCAATACTTGCATTTCTCTCTATTTACTTCAAGCTTACCACAAATCTAACAATTTTCTGAATTTTTGTACTTTGCAACTTTTCACTGAAGTTGATAATGCTGAATACACTTTGCATCTTTCGCTTCTCAGATTGTTGTGATGTTTTGTAGCATTTTAAAAAAATGTGTTTCTAATCTTTCTAACCAGTTAACCTGATAAAATACTTCTCAAGGATTCCAACCACACTCTAGCAAATAACCATTTCAATGAATAGTGTTCTGAAGGACCCTGGGTTCTAATGAACATGATCTACTCCTATAATCAGAGGGTTAAGATTTCCATTTGAGGAAAACAGACAAATATACAAGGGTGGTAAAATGTGGCTCAGAAAGTAATTTTGTTTACTTGTCATTATTTCTAGGCTGATCATTTTAGTTCCATGTTTTCACATTGTGTTTATCTACAAAAGAGCAGGTTTCTCCATACCTCCTCCATCCACCCATATCTTCCTGCTCATGGCAATAGTAGCCATATTTACTAAAGGGAGAATACAAAAGAAAAAATATCTTTTGGGAAGAACATGCAAAATAATTCCAAAACATATAGAAACTATGTATAGAAGATTTTTCATCATGTTATTAATTAGTGGTTTAAGGGGTCATTATAACATGGAAAAATGTAGAATAAGTAAAATGCATGTTATAGTATGCACATCTCTCATTTGTAACTGAAAGATAATTAATAAGCAAATGGCATTGCCTATGGTATTAAGCAGATCAAGAAGAAACAAATTATAAGGTTTTTTGTATATGGTTATATGTGTATATGTATGTTAGATATCTATGTGTGGTATATTTATATATATATACAAATACATTCAAGTTTTTATAACTTTGTTCTCTATTATTTATTTATCAAAATCATCTAGACACCAAATGCTATTTTGGTGTAGCTGAGAACCCAGATGAGCTCAAATTAGGATTCAGGGTTTGATTATGTATACTGAACTGATGGGGCAGAAGCCATACCTGTGAGCTACTAGCAAGAGCTGGATGCATGGAAGGATAAAAACTTGCTGGGATTCAAACTTCATATTCCTGGTGCCTCCAATGGAGACCCAGAAGATAGAGCACAACAAAAGAATGCACGCTGAGGAGCTATAAATAAGAGCACAAAGAAATGATATTTTATTAGAGACTTTATGATACTCAGGGCATAGGCAATAGTGCTTCAAGATAACAGAGTTAGCCAAGAAATAGTCTCATTTCTACAGAACAAGTGAATCTCCAGTATGGTGCAGTTTAAAGAAAATTCAGCATCATTTGGCAGTATGAGGATTTGTAATCTAGAGAGAATTTGCTTATGACTTCCTTAACGTAGAATGGGATTCCCTTGAGGCAGAATGGTGAGATTCCTACCTAAAGGGTCTTGTATCACCAAAGTGGCCAGTAGCTGAATCATGTGAACAAACTGACCCTATGCACATTTTTGACCCCTCCCCCACAACTCCCAGAAAATACTGAGACTGTGGCAAGCATACGGAAGAAATTTTGTAGAGGCAGCTATGAAGCCTTGTAATTTGAGCATTAATATTTGGCATTGATATGTGTTCCAACAACCTGGTGCCATTTGGGGGACTGCAGATTATATTCCTGTCTTTAAATACAGGATTTTTTTTTAAATAAAAGACTCTTTGGGAAGAAATATTTTAGACCTTTATTTATTTATTTTCATTTTTTTCCTTTCCTCTACTTTCTCCAGCTTCACAAGGGACTCCTATGATATTGGGCATGAGTTGACTGAATAACAAAGCTCTCCCATAATTTATTTGACCAAAATAGCTCAAAATTATTTATTGAATAAATGGGCTGTTTAATGGGTATTTTGGGTATTTCCTAGCAGGAAATGTGATGCTGTTCCTATTTCTGCATGGTGGCGAACTCATTTAGTTCACAATTATAAGCAAGAGTTTACTTCTCATAGTAAACCCACGTGTAATACATACCAGGTGGATTTACAATGTCCATTCTAACACACACACACACAAAATAGAATACTGCCACACAAAATACTAATCTCCCAGAGAGAACATGGACAAAAATTCACAGGTTAGAGAGAAATAGGAGCAAGAAGAGCTATTCAGTTCTGGTATTACCCAGTCATTCCTTATCAAAAGGAATACATTTCCATCTGTCCTCAACAATACATGTTAGTAGCTGGCAGTAGTGGGAGCTGATCTCATGGGCTCATCATATATAACCAAACTCTAAACATTAGTTTGGCCTCAACTGGAATTCTTACTGAACATTAACAACAAAACTAACAATTACTTAAGTAAATAGAACCTTTTTTGTCTTACAGATAGAAGTCTGAAGCTAGGAATTACAGGTGGGTATGGTGGCTCCACAATATTCTCAGGTACCCAAGTTCCAATCTTTCTTCTGTGCCAAACCCTCAGAGTCGCTTCATCATTCAAGATGGCAGTTGGCACATTAGCCCTCAGCGCTGATTGTGAGTCTAAAAGCTAAGAAGAATATTAGAGGGGCAAATCAAAGTTCCAGCTGAGTCTATTTTCGTTTCTTTTCTTTCCTTTTCTATTCTATTATTTTCTTTTCTTTTTCAAGATTCATTTATTTATTTGAAAGGCAGATTACAGAAAGTCAGAGGCAGGAAGAGAGGACTTCCATCTACTGATTGACTCCCCAGATGGCCACAACAGATGGAGCTGGGCGAATCCGAAGCCAGGAGCTTCCTCTGGGTCTCCCACATGGATGCAGGGGCCCAAGGACATAGGTCATCCTCCACTCCTTTCCCAGGCCATAGCAGAGAGCTGGATCAGAAGTGAAGCAGCCGAGCCTGGAACTGCACACATATGGGATGCGGGCACTGCAGATAACGGGTTTACCCACTACACCACAGTTCTGGCCCCTGTGTCGATTTTCTTGATGCAATCCTCAGAAAACTCCCACAAATATTTCTCATAAACAGTTCAAGGCCAGAACTCAGAATCATGGCCAAATTTAGTACAAAAAGTCTGGAAGTTAATGTGCTTTTTATTCTGGGAGGCAATATAACCAACAAAAAATGCAGTTTTTTTTTTTTTTTCCTCAAGAGAAAGGAGTGAATAGATATAGCAAGAAACTGGCAAATATTACCATAATGATCATATTATAAGAATCAAACTTATGACTAGCAGCTCACTTCTTGAAGTAAAAACTACAGATCCAAACACAAAATGAAAAAAGGAAAATTTGGAATACCAAGACAAAATCTTTATTTTATGTATGTGTGTGTATATGTATGTACATATATTTCCCTTAATTGTAGTTATTAAGTTTTCATTACTTCTTTAGTAAACAGAAATTAGCATCTGCTATTACTAGACACACACTTATTCTTTAACGTTTTTTGTATATGGATGTATACAGTAAATTATATATAATTCTTATTATAGCATGCATGCCAAGTGATCCTGAACAATCAGTTTCACAGGATGGAGAATTAAATCAGCAACTCCCTAATAAGATTTCTATACTAACGTTTCTTTGAGATTAAACAGTTATATCTGAAAGAATAAATGTTGTCTTCAAAATCACTTCATTGTTATTTTTGTTCCCTGAAATTGATTTCTATACTTTTCCAGATGATGATTTATTTGAACTCATTCTTTGTAATAGTGAGAATTTATACCAAAGTATCATATGTGGCTGCTTTAAAACTTGAAGTAAACCATCTACTTTGCTTCAGTTATATAGTCCTTCATACTTCTGTCACATTATTCACATTTCATAGGACATTTTTCATGTTTTCCTAATGTGCTTTGATTCAGAAAAAATATGAATAATTTTCTTTTTTCTCAAATATTTGTGTGAAGAATGTAAAATATGAATTAGTCACTAATTTCTCTACAGTTCTCATGCATTTTAAATTATAACAAATTAATACAGTATTGAGTTTTTGTTTTTCAATTAAAAGTGTAAATTCAGATTCTTTAATGTTGAATGAGATCTTGATATTGATCCCATTCCTTAGTCTGACAGACCTGGAAGTTGGCAAATTTTTCCATGGTGATTGGACCCTCAAAAACATGGGTAATAAATTCACAAAAGATTAATTTGCAGTATAAAAACCAGTTAAAAATGTGAGAAGCTAACTGCCAATCAGACTAATATTAATGTAGGCCAGATATATATTCATGTTTCTACTCAAAAAGTCAAATTAAGAACAGAAAGTTACAAAATTATTTCAAAAATCAAAAGAAGAAAACTACCCACAGGACTAATGTAACAATGTTGATATAGGTCTAATACACTCAATCTACAGAAAGTCTTGGGTATTGTTTCTTAATTCCCATTTGTAAGGTACAAAAATTATCCTCGTCTGTGTTAAATCTCTTGAGTGTTTTAGGATACAAAACCTATTAGGCATCGATCTCTGTTTTTTCAGCTATGATGTCTAACAGCTCATTCACTCTCTCAGACAAGAAGCCTGTTTTGCGTATCTAATGTATGCCAACCCATTATGCTAGACACCAGGAAACACAAAGATGATGAAGCACCAGTCATTGTTCCCAAAGAGAAGGCAGGCACATAAGGAGATCATTATAAACACAAATGGTAAAAGCAGTAGTTTCTGTAGACAGAAATCGCTGTGAGAAACTGAGGAAAGGTAACCAATCTAGCCTAGAAAAAGCAATGACTGAACCAAGTCATAGATGCTAACTAGATTTAACAGTTAGTCACAAGATGGTCATTCTGGCCAAATGAGAATTCATGGACAAGGAAGTAACGGAAAGAAAAACAGAGAATAATCAGTTTCATTCCATGGGAAGCAGAGAATGGTCAACAAAATGCCGAAAATTAGCAAGTGATGAGTAAATTAAAGTCTCATGTGCCCAATTAAAAACCTTAGATTCAATCCCCGTTTTAATGAGAAGTCATAGGAGGATTTTACCCAGGCCAGAGTATTGGAACAGAGGAGGCAAGGGAGATGACTTTGAAACATTCATACTTGAGAATGTTCCCCTTCTGAGCAGATTGATAATGGATTAGAGAAGGTAGGGAAGGTAGGGTAACCAATTCGGAGACATGTATTAAGTGATGATGAGGACCTGGAATGTGGCAGTGTCCCTAGAGATAAAAAATAAGTGGAATGCTTGATAAATGTTGAGAAAAGCAGGTTTCATCCAGCTCTCGCATTGGAATAACAAATTCTCAGGCCTTACACACAGATATTCTGTTTTAATTGATATGCAATAGTTTTAAAATTCCCCAGGAGGTTTGAGTTAGCAGCTGGGACCGAGAACCACTGATTAGTTGATTTATCAGTTGCTGTTAATTGCAGGAATATGAGGCGTGAAGAAGATGGTGGAGAAAGGATATTCTATATTCTAGCCTTAATGCCTGGGTAAAAGCCTTAGCAACTTAACAAGGAGAGAATGAAAGGACAATCTGTTTCAAAGATGAGAGAATGGATTGTTTTGAAATGGGAAAATATCAGACATTTTTGGAATAAGTAGATGTACATTATCATTAGGTGATTCAAAGCTTGTATCATAGGTTTAGCAACATTGACAAATGAGTAATACCTAATAGTCATTAAACCACGATAGGACATTATGTAGAATATGGACAGCATTGACTTGAACTCAAAGCAAATATAAATGAAATAGAGACTAGAAAAATACAAAAGTTCAACTAAACAACGATCTGATTCTCAAAAAGGAATCAGAAATGAAAAGGGAAAGATTACAACCGACATCATAGAAATATAAAGGTTTGTTAGAGATTACTATGAATAATCAAATGGTGACAAACTTGACAACTTAGAAGAAATGGACAGATTCATAGACACCTACACATTGCCAAGCTTGAATCAAGAGGAAATAAAATACCTAAACAGACCAAAAACAAGTGGCAAGAATGCATCAGTATACATATAGATTTCCATCAAAGAAAATCCCAGGGCAAAATATCTTCATTGCTAAATTCTACCAAACACTTAAAGATTCTTCTAACATTATTCCAAAAATTACAAGGAGGACCTTTTCCAAACTTATTTTACAAGAGTTGAACTCTGAGGATCAGTATTCAGAGAAAAGCAGAGGAAAACACATCACAAAAACGAACTCAAAAAGAATCTGTTTGCATATTCTATGGGAACCCAGTGGAGTGAAGTAGTTCCACAGAGCAAGCATCAGTTTCAAATTCAGGGGAGGGGTCCAATTAAAAAAATTTTTAACACACTCATAGAATTTAATTTATTCTTTTTTTTTTTTTTTTTTTTTTTTTTTTTTTTACAGGCAGAGTGGACAGTGAGAGAGAGAGACAGAGAGAAAGGTCTTCCTTTGCCGTTGGTTCACCCTCCAAAGGCCGCCGCGGCCGGCGCACCGCACTGATCCGAAGCCAGGAGCCAGGTGCTTCTCCTGGTCTCCCATGGGGTGCAGAGCCCAAGCACTTGGGCCATCCTCCACTGCACTCCTGGGCCATATCAGAGAGCTGGCCTGGAAGAGGGGCAACTGGGACAGAATCCGGCGCCCCGACCGGGACTAGAACCTGGTGTGCCAGTGCCACTAGGCGGGGGATTAGCCTATTGAGCCGCGGTGCCAGCTAATACACCCATAGAATTTAATAATTGAGAAATTATTTGTGAACTTGATGGGAAAAAATGTCAATAGAAGAGTGGGTTGAAAAGAATCAGGATGAGGAAATGACAAGTAGGGATTAGTCTTAAGAAATCTGGAGAAGTATGGAGAAGAAAACAGTGACAACTGAGGTTAGCCGGAGGCAAAATTAGGAATGAGAAATTTAATCTCAAGTACATATTTTGAGAGATGATTTAGAAAGAAACAGATTAAAGGGCATTTCATCCTATGTGAAAGGAAAAGACTTCTGAAGTGAAATAGGTTATGTCCATGGCTACATATATAGAGAAGTAAATACATTTCTAGAGGCGGTAAGAGGTTGAGGGTGGTTTCCAATGCTCCTAGATGAACAAATAGACAAGATTGTCTCATCAAATGGAATGGAATTTAAGAAGAGTGGTGCTTTGATGTGAAGGAAAAGAAACCATTAGGGGCCGGTGCCATGGCTCATTTGGTTAATCCTCTGCCTGTGGTGCCGGCATCCCATGTGGGCGCCGGTTCTAGTCCCAGTTGCTCCTCTTCCAGTCCAGCTCTCTGCTGTGGCCTGGGAGTGCAGTGGAGGATGGCCCAAGTGCTTGGGTCCCTGAACCCTCTTGGGAGACCAGGAGGAAGCATTTGGCTCCTGGCCATTTAGGGAGTGAACCAATGGAAGGAAGACCTTTCTCTGTCCCTCTTTCTCACTGTCTAACTCTACCTGTCAAATTAAAAGAAAGAAAAGAACTTATTAAAGACTGAAAATCAATCCTGAAAGAATAGTAGAATTTGTTGACCATGAATTGAATAGTGATGCCGATCTAAAAAGATTTGTAAGTTTCTCTAGCCAAACCCTGAGATCGTAGCTTCAAAATAGGTTTATGTTTTGCTTAAGGAGGAGTTGTAAAAGCACAAAGAATGAAAGAAATCTCGAGTTTTGGTGAGATGGCCTTTCAGTTGCCTGACTGTAGGGTTCAAATGGAACAAGAAGGAAAAGAGAGTACTTAGGAAAGTAAAGGAAGTTATCAACATGGATTGTTAACATGCTCTCAATTACCAGAAAACCCATGTCAAAATAATCTAACCCAGAAAAAGAAATTATTCCACTTCATTCTGTGTGTTTATGTGTGTATGCATGCATGGGTGTGTGTGTGAAAATTTTTACATCATTAATTGTACTTTATATCATTAAATATACTTTTATGTACAGCATATAGATATATTTAAATACTGTGAATGTGCATTTTACAGAAAATTTTCTTTTCTAGTAAGAAATAAAATAAGAAATAAAATACTCTCAAAATATAGATTTAAAATATTTATAGAATGTATTTCTACAGACTAATTAAAGATTCAAAACTAAAACTATTAGATACACTTAACTCTATAGATGTATGGATTAGACCAGAATAAAATGAAAGTTTAAAAATTGAAACAACCAGGAGGCATTTCATTTTGTATTCATTTGCATATTCTAACTGCTAGCTAACTCTTAACATTTGCCCTTTCATAAAATGTGAAACAGTAATAACCCAGAGAATAAGGTTGCCTCGTAAGATGCCATGCAATAATAGCACACCTGCGGAAAAACTCCGTGGTCTACTATGTGCCATTTATTTTCGTCTATTTTTTTTAAAGATTTATGTATTTATTTGAAAGGTGGAGTTACAGAAACAGAGGGAGAGACACAGAGAGAGATTTTTCCATCCACTGTTTCACTTCCTATATGGCCACAGCAGTCAGTTTATCAGTCTGGACCTAGGTATGACAGAATTCATCTGCTCATCTTCAATGGTTTTTGTTTTTAGCACTTGTTTTTCACTTCATAATGTTAGCCCCTACACATTTTCACATGAACACATCCACATGGATAGACACACACACACACACACACACACATATATATTATACACACATTTGTGTGGAAGACATGACCCAGCCTGCTTTACCTAAGAAATCTCAAATTAGTTAACTGAGCTGTCCGTGCTCTTTAATGTCAGAGCTCACCCTCACTATACACAGTGTATTCAGATCCTGTTCAATTTTTTTTAAGCAAGCTCTATTCCCACCCTTTTCCCCTTTTTAAACCCCAGCTACTTGTTGCAATATTGTCATAAATTTTCTCACAGCACAAATATTTGAACATAACCTGTTATCTTTTCTCAAATGGTTACATTTTATTTGAGGGTAGCAGAATGTCTTCATTGAGTAGTATTCCATGCCAGTGTCAGGATTGAGCAGGGTTGATGATTTTGATTATATTCACCCCAACCAAACATCTCCCTAACAGTAAGTCACTTAGTCTACTTATGTAGGTGTTTTCCCCCTTTCATATCCTGTGTTTGTTTTGCTTATTGACAAAGAGAAATTGTCTATTTTTAATTAAAAAGGAAGACCAAAAAGATTTTATACTGCTATTTAATCTTTGGAATTAATAAAGAAATTAAGCACTTTTTTTTTTTTTTTAATTTGAGATACAGAGCTCTGGTTCACTCCCCAAATGCCCAAAACCACCAGGCAGGACTGGATCAGGCCAAAGCCAGAAGGCTGGAACTCAGTCCAGATCTTCTAAGTGGGTGGCAGGGATCCAACTACTTGAGCCATTACTTGCTACATCGCAGGGTACACGTTAGCAGGAAGCTGGAACAAAAATGGAGCCAGAACACAAAACCAAGCACTCCAAGTGAAGTCTTAATTACTACCTCAAATACTAACTCCCAGATGTACATTTTAAATATAATTTAATGAACGTGGAAAAGAGTGAGAGAAGATATGTGAAGCGTATATTTTCCATGTAATGAAAAGGATTACTCATAGTTATAATGCTTACCTAACAATTATAGAGCAAGGCCTTTCTTACCAGCAAGTTGTATCTAATATGAAGAAAAATGAATTTGAAAATAAGACAGCATTTTTGCAAGGCAGCCTTTGAGAGGGACTGGGGTGAGGAAGACAACTGATTTCCTCCTTTTCGGCTTTTCCTCTGCCTGCTTTCTAAATGACCTCTATTCAATTTTGCATCTTATTCTTTCAGGTTACAAGAAGATTGCTCAGAAGGCAATCAAAATTGTGAACATTGATTTTATATATACATAAAAGGATAAATGAGAGGATTGTTTGAGTTGAATGTCAGTGTCAGATGTCAAAGTCAGCGTCAGTGTGGTTGATTTGAATGTCAGAGAGAGACCTAAAGGGACAGTGGAGAAAAAGGCCTATAAAAAATTCTTGGAGAAAATAACCACTCTAATTCTTCCAAGTTGCTAAATTTCTTGACAGTTTTCTTTTTTTTTTTAGTTACAAATAAGTGTGCCAAGAAGAAAAAAATACAAAAAGCAATACTGTTCAGTATCCTACAAGTCTTTTTTTTTTCCTTTTCTCATGTTCTTCCTTACTTGGCTTTTAAAGCATGAAACAATCCCGCTGTTGCATCAATGTATATAAAGAATAGTCAGATAGTCTTTGCTCTGGGTCAGGTGCTAGGTAATTCTTGCATGAAATTAGCTATTTCTTGGCAGAGCTAAAAATAACAAAATGTCTGAGATGCCACCAAGGCTATCCACCTTTCAAGCAAACTTCTTTCTAAATTCCTGTGTGAATAGCTTGACCTCAGCCTCCTCAACCTTCTAGCACCTGGTGCAAGCATTCGTTTCAACCTATGTATTTTGGCAGAAAATTGCCACTTGTATTCTTTGGTATCTAATCTGTTAGAAATAAATGTTATGATGGAATTATAATTACATATGCACAATTAAACCAAATGAGCAAGACTTGTTATATACCTGGAGTTTCTATAATACAAACTGTAAATTGAGATATACTAGTTTGTTCAACATGTAAACATTCTAAATATATAATGTAGGGCCTACTATAAAAGTAAGAAATGGGTGTTTAAATTGAGCAGGAAGAGTAATGGAATGCTTCATGGATATTGAGGGAAAGTAGTGCAAGTTCAGAGGTAAGGCTTAAAGATTGGAGATGGATTGCACACAGGCAGTACAACAAATCATCATATCTATATGCCCCAGGAAAAGAATGGTATCAGGCTCTGTCCCAGACAGGTCACCTTGAAAATGACAAAACTTAATAAATAAAAATAAATAAATGTTTTGAATCCTTTAATTGGGAGTTTGTACCAATTTTGTAGCCAAAGTAAATTTTTAAAGTTGACTGAAGAGGAGGAAGGTAAAATAAAATCAGTATTTGTGGGACATATTATTTTCATAGTGGAATATCATAAAAGATAAAAATGAGAAGAGAGTATCAAGGGCTCTTTTTCGAAGGTTCTTGATCTGGTTTAGGTTTAAGGTCTGAAATAACGTACAACTCTAGCAATGAAAGAAATTAAAAGGTGGATGTTAGACATACTTTATAAAGGATGACTATTATGACTTTGACTCTAATTGAAAATACTTAAAAATAAAATTAAATACTTATGTGTCATATTTATCTGTGTCCATCCACCTGTATTTCATGAAAGTGGGGAAGTTAAGACGCAGAGCAGACTTGGGGTTAAGAGTTCACTTTTATTTACCTATATTTGAGGACATATTACATCGTAAATAAGTCTTTTTCATGGAGATGGGCTTTCTTCTACATTATAACATCTAGCAATATACGGCTAAATCATTATCAGTTTTTTTTTTTAACTTTTATTTAATGAATATAAATTTCCAAAGTACAGCTTATGGATTACAATGGCTTCCCCCCCCATAACGTCCCTCCCACCCGCAACCCTCCCCTTTCCCACTCCCTCTCCCCTTCCATTCACATCAAGATTCATTTTCGATTCTCTTTATATACAGAAGATCAGTTTAGCATACATTAAGTAAAGATTTAAACAGTTTGCTCCCACACAGTAACATAAATTTTTTTTTTTGTCTGTTCATTATCAGTTTTATAGAGGGGGAAATGTTTTAGGATTGAGTAAAATTTCTGTGTTAGAAAGATCTGCTTCAACTCAAATGAAGTCCCACTTTGTGATATAAATAGCCTGTACTTACATATACTAAGAGTATTGCACTCCCACTTAGGCATTTCTGATTATGAGAAGAAAGCACTTCCTTACAAAGAACTAAAATCTGTGTACTTGGAGATAGTTCAGTGACCTGAATTCTACTACTTGGGGCTATACAGAAAAGGACTTTTTTTTTTTTTTTGGCATGAAACTGTCTACAGTATATTAATATGACAACATACTGTTCGTTGACCCTTCTATTCTTTAGAATAAATAACCTTAGATTTCTAAGCTGATATTCAAGTTACTTGTTTTCTGTCCCTTCCCTTTCTGACATCTCTTCTCTTGCTATACTCTAACTGGCTTGTATCTCTAACAGTATTATGTGATGAGATGGGCATTTGTCACTGCAGTTATATTGTCACTTGGGATGCCCGTGTTCCATATTTGAGTGCCTGGTTTGAGTGCTGGTTGCTCTGCTTCCAGTTTGGCTTCCTGCTAATGTGTACCCTGAGAGACATAAGATTATGGTTTAAGTATTTGGTCTCTGCCACCCACCGGAGAGACCAGGGTTGAGTTCTGAGCTCCTTGTCATCTTGTCTTGGCAGCTGCAGACATTTGGAAAGTGAACTGGCAGACAGACAATGTATCTCCATCTTTCTGTCTGTCTCTGTCTTTCTGCCTTTTGAATAAAATGAGAATAAATAAATACAAATTTTAAAAATTGAAAGATAAATCAAATATTATATTCAGATATTTATATTTTAATACATAAAATCTCATTTCAGAACATATGTGGACATGTATTTCTTTTTTTAAATTTTATTTAATTTATACGAGTTTCGTGTATTTCATATATATAGCTTTAGGAACATAGTGACACTCCCCCCACCACCCTTCTCCCCGCCCATGCTCCAATCTTTCCCCCTCCTCTGTCTCATGTCCCCACTCTTCATTTTTACAAAAATATATTTTCAGCTTACTTAATGATCATATAGTTAATCATACACTAAGTAAAATAATTCAAAAAATAGAAAAAAATACGTTGTTCCTCAATGGAAGAGAGAAGGGCTGCAAACAATCATAGAGTCTGAAGACATGGTCATTTTATACACTACAACTTTATTAAGGCAACTTCCTATGCCATTGTTATTATCCACTGGGTCATTTATTTGTTTAAGTTCAAGTATATATCACCCAACTTGCTAGTTCACCTTTTTTAACACACCCTGTTGAATGGAGTTATTAATTATAACTTTCTTATGACTCATCAGTTAAAATGCACACAAATACACACGTGCTCAAACTCTGGTAATATACAGGACCATATATTATAGCAGCGGACCCAAATCTAAGAATGTTTGTCAGATTTCCCTTAAAAGATCTTTTTGCTGAAGTGAAAGGAAGGTCCTTAGAATCTTTTTCACATCAGATGACATTTAGGTAATGCCTGAAATGAATAAGCTTATTAAGAATGGCTCAAAATGTTTTCTTAAGGTGTTACCAAAGCTTTAATGAGGAGTAGAAAATCAAAAGAAGAAATTTTATCACAACTTCATGAACAACACATAATTAAAAAGACATGCTGAATCAGGATTCAAGGATATCCTTAAGCTTGTACATTTTAGATTAATGTTTTTCATACATAAAAACTTCCAAAATGCAATTCTTGATAAGATAAAGAAACTTATCAATGTGGAGATAAAAATGTTTACTGGAAGTCTAAAATGTACTAAATGGGTGAAATTCATTCCCAAGGGAACTTAATGATGCTTGTATCATAAAATTCACATTAAAAATAGAAAAGGAGTTAAGTATGGTCATTAAAGCACAATGTGTGAAAATAAGTTGCCCATAAATACAAGATCAATCCAAATAGTGGACAATTTGGGAGGCATGCTGACACTGAAAGAAACTGCTTTGTGTCAGTGTAAATTTGATCAATAACTGCACACCTGAATAAAACAAAGCTGGCTTAGATAAGGCCAGAAAAAGTCAAAGAGAGCTTGTAATAATAGTTTCTGGCAGGGGCCAGGGTTGTGGTGTAGAGGGTTAAGCCACTGCCTGTGATGCTGGCATCCCATATGAGCCCCTGGCTGCTCTACTTCAGATCCAACTCCCTGCTAATGTGCCTGAGAAAGCAGCAGAAGATTGCCAAATTCTTGGGCTCCTGCCACCCATGCAGGAGACCCCAATGAAGCTTCTGGTTCCTGGCTTTGGACTGGCTTGGCGTCCCAGCCATTGTAGCCACCTGGGGGAGTGAATCAGCAGAAGGAAAATTCTCTCTCTCTCTCTCCACCTCTGTCTCCTTTCTGCCTCCCCCTCTCCCTCTCTCGCTTTAAGGTACATTTCAAATTAAAATAAATTAGTCTTTTTTAAAAGTAATTTTTTTGGCAAAGCAGTAAATACATAGCAGTAGAGGTAATGAAGTATGTGTCCAATGACTAAAGTTAACTATAGCAATTGGTGGTCATGGATTTCAGTGGAGTTTACTCTGTTCATAGTCACAAACCAGATTCATGAACGTTTCTGAGGTAAAGAAACATTGGAGATGCAGACACTGTAGTAAGTAGAATCAGAATATTTATAGGCTGGAGAGTGGGTAGTGAAGGTTGCATGAAATGATAAAATTTCACCACCTTTGGTCTTAAACAAATAGTCCCAGTGTCTTGGCTTTCCATGCCTAAAATACTCTCATGGGCTCTTCAGCCAGATCTGAATGCCTTAATGGCTGATTCTGAGGCCAGAGTGCTATTTAGGACATCTGCCATTCTATGAGTCTGCTGTGTATCCTGCTTCCCATGTTGGATGGTTCTCTCCCTTTTTGATTCTATCAGTTAGTATTAGCAGACACTAGTCTTGTTTGTGTGATCCCTTTGACTCTTAGACCTATCAGTGTGATCAGTTGTGAACTGAAATTGATCACTGGGACTAGTGAGATGGCATTGGTACATGACTTGATCAGCTCTTGTCCTGACTGTTGATGTACAGTGTAATACTTTATCCATTTTAGTATTTTTTTTGTTCTAGTACTATTGGTTGAACTCTGTAATTAACACACAATTATTCTTAGGTGTTTAAATTTTAACTGAAAAGTGATCCCTGTTAAATATAAGAGTGGGAATAAGAGAGGGAGGAGATGTACAATTTGGGACATGCTCAATCGGACTTGCCCCAAATGGTGGTGTTAGAAACGTGCCAGGGGATTCCAATACAGTTTTATTAACTCTTAAAAATAATTTGAAACGTTTATTTTCAAGTTAAGAATACAAAGAAATTATGCCAAGCACTTAGACTGAAGACTAACTTATACTTTAAGGGTAACAAGGGTAAGAACAAAGGTCAATATTATAATCAACCTTAAAGACTAGAGATAGAAAAGCAATGAAACACCTCAGGAGAACATTAACTTGAAATACTTATTTGTCCATTTACCAAAATACTCAAATAAAGGGGAAGAAAAGAAACAGAATAGTCCTGCATGTTTTTAAAAAGATCATCAAGTGATTCACTTTTCTAAGTGCTGATATTTCCACAAGTTAACAATGTTAGCCAAAGTATTTTTCTCAGACAACAGTAGTAATGGGAAGGGAAGTTTTTTAAACCCATTAATTCTCCCACATTAAATAAACTGATTACTTAATTTTAAATCAGGGTATGTTATTAAACATTCGATTTTCAATTTTATTTAATTAAAATTCATAACATATTTTATATGCCATTGTAAGTATGCTAATATACAAAGATAAGTAAGACAAAATATTGTACTATAGATGTTCATGGTTCAAATGGTAAAAACCCAATTCAAACCACTTTGGGTAAAATAATGGAGGAGAGGTCGCCCTAATATGTTAGCAAGTTAGCCATTGGCAGGCTAGGCTTTCATCATCATTCTCACAGCTAATCACCCCTATAAAAAGTGGCTCTGATCCAGCATTTGAAGGAAAGGGCTGAGCTTGGCTTGTGTCGTAAGTGCATCCCCAAACAGTTACTAAAGCCATAAGGTTGAAGGACCGATTATGGGGCTAAGTATGGTATGGATCAGACTAAACCAAGTATCCACCCCAGTGTACGTGGTTACAAAAGCTTTCTATACAAGATGAATAAGAACATCTGGGTTTAGTCTTCACTCTACTGATTATTGCCTTTGACTAGTCAGTCACCCAATCTCATTTTCAATTTCATACACAGTAGGAATAGAAATAGTCGATCTGTAAGACTACAGTGTATTGTTTTTATCATATGACAATTCCAGGACACCACCTTTCTGCCTCATCTGTTACTGCTTCTTGAGGTCTTATGCTGTATTCTGCACTTGAAATTGATCTCTAATTCCAGAACTGACGAGACCTCTGCCCTGCTATTCTCCATCTCCATAACTCATCTCCTTGCCGCTCATTGCCTTAAATCCATTCTAAATCCTTGTCTTCAACTCTGCCTTCTTGCAACCCCTTAATCATATATCCAAATCTCTACTTGATGTTCTCTCCCATCCACCTTATGACAAGTCATGCAAATTCTGTCTCCAAAACTAAGCCCAAATTCATTCTCTGTCTCCATCTCTACTATTAACCATCCAGCCCAAGAAACAATTGTCTCTCAACAAACAGTTGGCCACCTAATTGATCTCCCTTGTCTTCCTATGTCATGTTCTTAGAACAGTAAAAATACTTCTGATAAAATGTAGTTTACATCACATCACACGAAACTCTCAAATCTCCCCCAGCTTCCCATCTTTGAGAGAAAGCCCGCATCTCTAGGATTACCCACCAAATCCTTCATGATATGGGCCCCATTATCTGTCACAATTCATCTCGGACCATTCCTATCCTTTACCCACATTATTTCAGTCTTACTACAGTGATTTTGTCCCATCTTTTTCACTTGCTTGCTCTTCTGATTCACCTCTTCAGACTCGATTCCATGTAGACAGCCCAGTTTAAATGTCATCTGTGCAGAATGATGTTCTCCAATCACTCAACCCAAAAAGGCCAGCCAGTCTTAATCTCTGATAGGGATTTGCAAATGTTTTTTGTGAAGAACATATAGAAACTAAAACAGGTTTTGCAGGCAGTATGTTTTCTCTTACAGCTGATTGACTCTGGTATTATAGCAGGAAAGTAGCCATGGACAGTATGTAAATAAATGAATGTGTTTGTGTTCCAATAAAACTTTATTTATAAAAATCAGCCAACATAATATTCCAATACCTGCTCTATCATCAAACTGTATTGATCCTCATTGATCCTCTTCTTACAAGAATGTTTTTTGTACTGCATTTTCTGATATAAGAATTTAAACTCCATTAGAGCAGCAGCATCCTTGCCTATTTTACTTATTAATTTATTCTCGACATTTAATGCCTGGAGCATAGAAGTAAATACTGAATGAATGAATGAATGAATAAAACTGACATTTAAACTTTAAATGTTTACAAAAAAGTCAAAGCATCACTTAAAAGAGCTTACTTCATGTTTCATTAGGATAACAAAGATTAGAAAAACTATTACTATAACTACATGATTTTACTACTTAAAAACTTCATTTAGATACAATGACAGGAAGTATGAAGGGAAATTTAAATCATTATTACATAGTACATATTTTACAAATTCTATTCATTTGTGCTTTGCATTGAGCAAGTCTCTTAAACCAGTAATTCTCAAACTTGGTAATTTTATCCCCTCAGGAGATATCTGGCAATCTCTGGGCACAGTTTTATTACTATTTGAGGGAAGAGGGCTACTACTAGGATCTAGAGGACAGAGGCCAGGGGTACAGCTCCACATCTTAAAATACACAACAAAGTCCCCCAAAACAGAGAATGATCTTATCTGAAATGTCAGTAGTGCTGAAGTTCAAAGCTTGGCTTTGAGCTGACATACTTCCCATGAAAATATCTTAGTTACTTTTAGGGAAATTCTCAAGAAACTTCAGGCTGTTACCTAAGTTTGAAGACTAATGTTGAAAATTTGTGGAAAGCAAATGATATTTCTTTGAGGCCATAACCTTTCTAAGAGACACAAAGCAATTTTGAAGGGACCATTTCTCTTGGGGGAAGAAAGACAAACCTCAGTATTTCATTTGTATTCCAAGAACATTCAGCCAATCTGATACCTTCTTGGAGGAGCCAGACATCTGACTGCCTGCACATGGACTCACAGAAGGTTAAATGCCTTCCACATTTCATGCTATTCATTGGCCAAATGACAACAGTGACAGTAAATTTGAGCTGACATCCTATGGAGCAACAAAACAGGAAAGGAAGGAAGGAGCATTCCAAGGGCAAGAACAATACAGCAAATATCCTTTTATAGCTTTCATGTAAGCCAGTGACTTTGTTGTTATATTGCTGATACTGTTCATTGTTAAGTTAAACTGGCCTAATGCCACGGTATCTCACCAAGTTAAGTTCAAATAATAGCTATAGTTTCTTGACACTTAATGATACAGATAACTCTCAGTTATTCTTTTATATTTTTAGTTCTCAGTAGAACATAGAAAGAACCTGTTAGTTAAACACACAGGTCTATTATTGAGGATTACAAAGAGCAACTTTGATCATCATTTACCTCATACTTACCTAACACAGCAGAGGGGAGAGAGAGAGAGGAAGAGAGAGAAATGTGCACACACATTGGTGAGGCAGAGGAAGGGAGTTCCGAAGGCAGCTAAGGGCATGTTTGTACATCTTGATGCTGTTCATATCATTAAATAAATATCAGGGATTATACATGAACTGAATGGGTAATTAAGTCTCCAGAGTGCTTCATTATTGAGACTCTTCTCCTGTCTCTGTGATTATTCCTTCTCTGCCACCCTGCCAGAAATGTCTTGCTTCTGTTCTGTTTTCTCCTGTGGCTATCTCTTAAAGTTCTGTCTTTGCTTTCCCTCATCTCATTTTGTGTGCTATCTTATAGGATTTCTGCTCAACCACCATTTCTCTGCCAATTTCTTTTAAGTCTGTCTCTACCTTTGACTAGCTTCAGAAATATTTATTCTTCATTCTTAATAGCTATAAGTAAGTATATTTGTTAGTCCTCTTGGTGCTTAAGTTGCATAAATCCAAAACTCAAGTTCATAGTTTCCTCCTCTTATGCAGGAGAAACAGATGCTGAATTTTTCCACTGAGACTCATTTCACTCATCGTACTGGGTAATGCAAAAACATAGGTATTACCTTGACCCTCCCTCCTCTCTAATAGGAAACTTCCAATTCATCATAAAACCCCACTGTTTTACATTTAAAACATTTTTAAACAGGTTAGCTTCTTCCCTGTCTTCCGCAACCACACTAATCTGTGTTACCAGCTCATCCTACAATTATGGTATCTTCATGCTTGAAATGTTGCAATGTCTTCCTATTGCTTCTAGGAAAAAGGGCCCTTTAATGTAAATTAGAATGGCCTGTGTGATCCAGCCCTTTCTAGTCACTCCTGTCTCCTATGGCACCTCCCCTTCCCTAGCCTTTCTCTTCAGCAGGAGGAAGGCCATCTTTGCATTTCTCACTCCCCTCCCCCCCCCACCCCGAGGTGCTACAGCAGAGATGGAGGCTGTTTGTACAGCATATACACACAACTCTGTTGTAGGGCTTTTGCTGCCCTCTTCTTGTGTTGAACTCCCTCTGCTTTTCCTTCAGGTTTCCTTTTCAAAGTCCTGTTTCTGGGGAAGCACTTCCCCTGGTGGGACTCTTTATCTGTCATAGTCTCAAGTGTAACTCTCTTCTGTGTACAGTGCTTGTCACACTTATTACACGTTAGTCTGTGTGATGGAGCAGCACAGCCCACTTCCCCAATGGACTCTACTCCCTGTGCTCAATATTTTATACTCAGTACTGAGCTCAATTTCTAGCTCATAATAGCATAACAATAAAAATTTCGACTATTTAAGACTATGATATTATAATTTAATATTTAAATTTAATATTTACAGGTGTGAACATAAACTAATTCATCAATCCACCTCCAAAGTCATGTCGGAATTCTGTAATTCACATAGTACACCAGAAACTCCAGGCCCCAAATTCCTGTCTCTGTCTTTCATCCTTACTACCTACATCTAATTGTCTGCCAGAGATTTTAGAAGCACATTTTCCCATAAACCTTGTGAATGCTGCTACTGCTGGGTCCTGATACAGATGCTCCACGCATTCCATCTTTAGGCCTCTGCAAAATCACCTAACTGGGTTCCACGTCAAATCCCTTTTCTTTTTTTTTTTTAACTTTTATTTAATGAATATAAATTTCCAAAGTACAGAATATGGATTACAATGGCTTCCCCCACATAACGTCCCTCCAACCCGCAACCCTTCCCTTAGCCACTCACTCTCCCCTTCCATTCACATCAAGATTCATTTTCAATTCTCTTTATATACAGAAGATCAGTTTAGCATACATTAAGTAAAGATTTAAACAGTTTGCTCCCACACAGAAACATAAAGTGAAAAATACTGTTTGAGTACTAGTTATAGCATTAGATCTCAATGTACAGCACACTAAGGACAAAGATCCTACATGAGGAGTTAAGTGCACAGTGACTCCTGTTGTTGACTTAACAAATTGACACTCTTGTTTATGGCCTCAGTAATCACCCTAGGCTCTTGTCATGAGCTGCCAAGGCTATGGAAGCCCCCTGAGTTCACTGACTCTGATCATTTTTAGACAAGGCCATGGTCAAAGTGGAAGTTCTCTCCTCCCTTCAGAGAAAGGTACCTCCTTCTTTGATGACCCATTCTTTCCACTGGGATCTCACTTGTGGAGATCTTTCATTTAGTTTTTTTTTCCCCCCAGAGTGTCTTGGCTTTCCATGCCTGAAATAGTCTCATACACTCTGGGAGACTATTTCAGGCATGGAAAGCCAAATCCCTTTTCGTATCAGTCTTTCTCTTGCTCTTCGAAAAGCACTGCTTCTGTTGCTCCTATTATCCATGATTATTTAATATGGTATCCAGCATTCAAATTCTCTAGACTCTTGACTCAATGAACATTTTCTCCATTACCTCTATTTTCCTGTTCACATTTTATATTCCACCAAAATGAAATATTTGGGGTATGCAATGCAAGCCTTGCATTTTTCACATCCAGGACTTTCTCTGAAATACTTTTCCCCTAAACTCCTGTTCTTCAGCAACAAATTCTATTGCCTTCACAATCTTTCTTTATTTTTCCAACCAGGCATTCCTTCCTCATATGAAGCCCTGCAAAATTTTCACTTCATAGTTAGTTGAACTCATATTCTACTTCTTTTTCTAGACTATCTTCTCAGGTCTGGAATTCTTTCTTATTTATCATTGTGTAGACTATAGTGTTTAACATCAGGGCTTTGGCCACAAATGATATACATTAGATAGCTATATTAAATGAATTGCTTTCTTTATTTTTCCTATGTAGTTTTTATCTATGAAGGGTAAATATTTTCTTAAGTATCATATATTTTTCCATATCCTTTTTTGAAAGGGCAGCTAAAAATAAAGTTTTGTGAAGCCTGCCTCCTTTGCCTTTTAGTATACTTCATTTTTTTTCTAAACTGACAAAATAATGAGAGCAGAATTTTAAAATTATGATTGCATAATGATGACTATAAACACTTGTTAAAAATTTATACTTTTCTGTACCTGAAGATGACGTGGAATTTATAAACTGATCAAAGCCTGCAGAAAGATAAAATTTATCTAAATTAAAAACAACTAGTTGTCTTCTACTGCAATAGTTCTCTTCCATCTCAACTTGTTCTCATTACTTTGAAGCAGTAGCAAATTTATAGTAAAATAATTTATTATATACAATTCCTGATTGGTCAAATTAGAAACTGTAATTTTGAATTGCTAACACCACAGATTTTTTTTTCTGGAAAAGAAAACCATACTAGCCTTAAATAAAGAAAAGCATTATTTTTAATGACTATAACATATACTCTATAAATACTATACATACTTTATAATAACACCCTTCTATATTTTAAAAAATATTTACTCATTTGAGAGACAGAAAGAGAGACAAACAATCAGAGAGACTGGCAGAGAGAATGCCCATCCACTGGTTCACTCCTCAAATTCCTTCAACTGCTGATAGAAGCCAGAAGCTGTGATTGAAATATGGATCTCTTGCATGAGTGCCAAGGAACCAACTAACTGAACCCTTACCTGTTGTCTCCCAGTGTACTTTAGCAGGAAGGTGGAATTGATAGCAGAACCAAATTCAAATCCAGGCACTCTGATATGGGATGTGAGCATCCAAATTTCCATCCTAAACAGTAGGCCAATGTGAATTTTTAAAGCAGTGTTAATCTTCCATTTTAAATACTCATTCTACATAATCCATGTGAGGATTAAATTTTTAATAGACAGATATTTACTTTTTCACATTATATTTTATATACTTTATTGCTCCAAGCTATGTGTGTGAATACGCTTTTACGCTTATTTCAGTGTGAGTAGTAGAATGCACATATATAAAATATAAAAGATTTGTAAATTAAAGTTAGAATATTGAAGTAGGGAATATAAAGTGTAAATACCATTCCTAAATAATCTATAGATATGAAAGATCATGGTGGTAAAATGACAAACCAACCAGTACAAAGAAATCTTTCTTTTTAAGTTTTAAAACTTCCAAAGTTGAAAATCATCATAATACTTTCTGTGGAGTAAATGTAATATGTGTACATGAAAATGTTTAAAAATAAAACAATTTATTTCATCTTTGCAACATTTTAAAATTTAACTCTATGATCACGAAAAAAGAGTGAATGTCATCTTTCAAAATTGAGGCGTGGACATCTCATTAATATTAAGATGCCTTAGTATATGGCAAAAAATAGTTATTGCACAATAAAGAAGTCTTACCTTATTGAGTTTAATCTAATATTAATTTGACATTTAATTATTAATTCTCATTTAATGTGAAGCCACCAAGGTAACATGAGATAAAAGTGTTGTTGAGAGCATCAAGGATCAGTGAAGTCTGGAGGAAAAGACTTGACTTTGTAACAGCTGAATTGAAATACTAGAATATCTTATTCCTTAATAACAGCAGCAGTGATTATTGCTCCTATTATTATTACTCCCATATTTGGCAGAATTTGTGGTTTAATTTATGGAAGTTATTTTGTAGCAAACAAATTTACCTTGGAATGACTGAAAACTCTCCCTTGGGATACTTGCTAACTGTACCTGGAGTAGGGAATGTACATATAAGGCCTTGTGAAATCATTTCCTCTGGCCCTGCCAAGGCAACTGCAGGCAGAACTTCAAATTTAATAAAACTATGCCAGGCTAATTTTTAAGCTGATAATTTTGCATGGCCTGTGAACTTTATTATAAATATCCTAATAGCCCTTGGCAGAAAAGTTTCACTGGTCCTGCATCATGGGGTTATGCACTATGTGAAATATTGTTCTGTGTCGTCTCAGCTAATTCTTTAATTCTTACAAGAACTTTCTTATTTATTTATTTATTTATTTTTATTTTTTTGACAGGCAGAGTGGACAGTGAGAGAGAGAGACAGAAAGGTCTTCCTTTGCTGTTGGTTCACCCTCCAATGGCCGCCGCGGCCGGCGCACCGCGCTGATCCGATGGCAGAAGCCAGGTACTTATCCTGGTCTCCCATGGGGTGCAGGGCCCAAGGACTTGGGCCATCCTCCACTGCACTCCCTGGCCACAGCAGAGAGCTGGCCTGGAAGAGGGGCAACCAGGACAGAATCCGGCACCTCGACCGGGACTAGAACCCAGTGTGCTGGTGCCGCAAGGCGGAGGATTAGCCTAGTGAGCCGCGGCGCAGGCCACAAGAACTTTCTAAAAGAACTGATGTTTAGAAAATTAGGCAGTGTTCCCAAATCACACAGCTAGTCATAAATGAAACTTGAGTTCAAATCCAAGTCCTTCTCAATCCAGAGTCCGTGTCTCTGACTGTCTCATAATGCAGTTTTTCAAACTGGACTTTCCCTGACCTAACAATGTCACGTTTAGTCCTAACAATAATGACATGAAGTGGAACAATGTGATCTCTGTATGAAAAACTGAAATTGTGCCTAAGATAAATAAACCAGCTGGAGGTGTCAAAGCTGAAGACAGAGACCTAGGTTTGTCTGAGTGTAGATCCCATGCTGTTTTCACTATACCACTCCAATTGGGCTTTGGGCAAAAAATGGATATGATCTCGCTTCTTGGCTCTTCAGTATGGCAGACAGGACCTCATGCGACAAATGAACACCTGAAAGGTAGCTCATGCTATTGAGGAACTGTATCTCAACTTTTACGTGATTTTAATTCATTAAAATTTGCATTTGAATGCTGGTTGTGGCTAATGATTGCTAGACTGGAGAGTGCAACCATTACTGAACACTATTGTTCTGGTCTCCCAAGCAATATAGAAAGAGAATCTTATGAACAATTCTTACATAAAATCAGTCATTAAATGAATTCAACTTAAAATTAATTCAGTTACTCTTCATTCATTAATCTTTTAATATGCTATTCAAGGGAATTTTTAAGCAAAGTAACCCAGTAATTTCCAATGTGTAACTCAATAAGTTTCCATTCTCATTCTGCTTTAAGGTTACTTTTTTCTAGTTGTTATATTTCTATTTACTTTAACTTCCTGCCAAATTGACAAAAAAAAAAAAACACAAAAACAAAAAACAAGAAGAATCAAATATTTTAAGCTATTTTGGGAAAATATCTTACCACACACCTTTGATAGTGCCCTGTACCCTGGCTTTTACATCTATAAAATGTGAACGCAGTTCCCAGTCTTTCTGTAGTCAGTCAGCTTTGTATTCTACTGGTTGGGTTGTGACATTCACAGATCAGTAAATACCAATTTGGAGGACTAGGAGTCAGAGACGAGGCAGGTAAGTCAAAAGGGGATTGAGCTTAATGTCACTGATCCTAGTCTGGGTAAACAACTCAAGACACAAAGCTTTTGGGTTTTCACCCTTTCAGTGATATGGAAAAACAACCCAGTCTTTCAAAATTAAATGTTTCCCTAGGCCAAGGTCTACAACAAAAGTTATCAGCAGATAAGCTGCCTCAGTACCAGCTGAAGCCGCCCACTTGCGGTAGAGTTCAATGACCCTACATTCCCTTACAGTGCTCCCAACCCCTTTATAAGACCCAAGGCTACTTCCAGATAGTATGTGTTTTAGGACAGTCTTCGAATTTGGTGGGGTGATGTTTGGACACTTGAGAATCAGCAAAAAATAACTTCTCATTAGTTTGTAGAATTGATGAACACCCTCCCTGTGCTAGTTAATGCTTTTCCCTATGCTAACATCCTGCCTGCAGAATCCAGAGTGCTCTGAAAGTCACATGATTAAGAGAAGCTGTTGACAGTGCTAATGCACATTTATAGCTGTTGAAGAGTTTTTGTTATACACACTTCCCTGACTTTTGTTAGAATAGGGGTATCTTGGGGCCGTTGCTGTGGCGGGTTAAAGCCCTAGTCTGAGATCTCTGTCCTTAATGTGTTGTACTCTGCAAATTAATGGTAAAACTACTACTCAAACAGTATTTTATACTTTATGTATCTGTGTGGGTGCAAACTGTTGAAATCTTAGTATATACTAAATTTATCTTCTGTATATAAAGATAATTGAAAATGAATCTTGATGTGAATGGGATGGGAGAGAGATTGGGAGATGGGACGGTTGTGGGTGGCAGGGAGGTTATGGGGGGAAAAGCTGCTATAATCCAAAAGTTGTACTTTCAAAATTTATATTTATTAAATAAAAGTTTTTTTTTTAAAAAAAGCCCTGGCCTAAGGCACCGCCATCCCATATGTGTGCCGATTCTAGTCCTGGCTACTCCACTTCCAATCCAGCTCTCTGGCCTGTGATAGCAGTAGAAGATGGGTCAAGTCCTTGTACTTTTAAACCCACATGGGAGACCCGGAAGAAGCTCCCAGCTTCTGACTTTGGATCAGCTCAGCTCTGGCCGTTGTGGCCAACTGGGGAGTGAACCAGCGGATGGAAGACCTCTCTCTCTCTGTCTCTATTTCTCTCTGTAATTCTGTCTTTCAAATAAATTAAAAAAATTGTTAAAAAAGTTGTAAATAATAAAAATATTTTAAATTTAGAAAAAAGAATACGGCATCTCAGTGTAAAGCCCGATTAAAATATCAAATAATTGGTGAAAGTATTATCTCTTTCATCTTTATGATTCAAGAAATAATCACTCTTCTCCCTGTCATGATCATTCTGTTTAGTCTCTTGTTTTTCCTGATACTAATAGATCAGCAAGATGGAGAACATTTAGAAATCACTAGCCACGTTTCTCAACACTCATCTCTCTTGACCTAATACAAATTTTATTATTGAATTAGATTAATTAGATGGAAGCTGTATTGGTTTTCTGCATGTGTTTAAATCCTGACTCTGTTTTTTTTGTGTGCTGTGGCTTTGATCAAGGTTTGGTTCTAGCCTTGATTTCATAATCTCAAAAATGGTACTTACTGCATGAATAGCAATGAGTATTAAATGAGGTAATTCATATAATTAACATAGGGCTTGACATATTGAAAACGCTTAATAAATAATACTGTTATCTTCCTACTGTTGCTCATGTAAATAGATGTAGAAAACTAACAAATGAATACATATTTTAGTCTATATTTAGAGCAACTTATCAAAACCAGGGTGAGTTTAAGTTGATGAAAATGAGCAAATTTTAAATGTTTCATAGTTCTAGCTCACTCAAGCAAATGAATATTGCTAAATACTAGTTATAAGGTGAAGTTTTTGATAAGATTGACAAATAATTGAAACTGAAGATGGGATGAAAACACATTTTTCCTAATTTTTAAGAATAATCAAATATGAACAAAATTTATTTTAGCCTCCTAGAGCTAGTTATTGTCCATTTGTATATTCTCAAGGAATAAGTAATTCTCAGTCCATAAACTAAAAAATGAAGCACTACGTGTTACTGATCAAATAAATTCTTCCTTTTTTTTCTCTGTATTTCTGTAGTTGCCCAAGGAAACCTCTGTCGCTCCCTTGCCCGCAAAGGAACGACACTGCTCACAGCTTATCGGTCTTCAGTAGACTTTTAATAAGAAAATAACAGCGACAGAGAAAGAATGGAGGGAGGAAGAGAGGAGATAAAAAAAGCCCCCTCCTTCCTCAGCACATGGCTTATATACAAAATCTAGCCAATTACAAGCAAGCTCAAGTCCATGCACGGAACACTCCAATCAGCTGCTTGATCATGTAGTGTGCACACATCCTCGGGCCAATCAGATGAGGTGTCACACAGCAGGCAGGCTCACGGCATAGTCCTCAGCGCCATCTTGTTGTTTACGAGACAGGCTCAGTTCCTCTGGAAAGTCCCGACCGTTGGAAAGCATTGCCCTAACCGAAACTAGCAACATCTGCCTTGTGAAAAAGACACAGCAGCAGCTATCAGACCGACCTTGACATGGGGGCTCCATGGCCGGCCATCCCATGGAGCCCCACAACCTCCTTTAAGACTAAATCAAGAACCCAGAGGTGAGCGCATGTGAAGGCCCAATTCCTTAACCATGTGTAAGGAGTGATTATATTGGGCTTGCGGTATGCCTAGGTATGTTTCAATTAACTGAAATATGTGATAATAGCATCAAGCCTGGTTGAATACACTCTAAATTTAGGGATCATCTCAAAACTGTACCTTTTCATTAATTTCTAGATTCAGTCCAGCAAAGCTTTAACCAGTATTGCTCTCCAGATTTTCACAGTAGAATTTATACTTTTTTCTTTCAAAGTACAGCCATAATGGTTCTCGGAGATAAAAGACTAAATTGTTCTGATTTCCTGGAATAAAACATGAAACATCAAGTGAAAGAAAAATGAAAATGGAATAATAAGATTATATACGTGTGTGTGTGTATGCCTTTTATATTTTAATGCTAATTCATTACGTTGTGAACATTTGGGTACAGTGAATATCAGCAATCAGAACCATACTAAGTGTTACTAAGAACTACAGTAATTCTTCAAAGCATACAGCTTAGCATATATAAAATATTTCAATAAAATTTTAAACATGCTAGTCAAAGCACTAAAACCCGTTTCAGGATTGACAGACTATTTCATTCAGAAATGAAAATTAACTTTTCACTGGGCCAGAACTTTTAATTAATCAAAATGGTATCTGAATTAAATTAGATTTTTCAGTAAAGTTTAAAAATGGCAATAAATTATTATGCAAAACATATGCTATATTAAAGGGCAACTTTGTAGTATAGTTGAAACTATCTGGATGTCAGAGAATAAGTTATTCTCATTCAGAATCTTTTGCTGTATCCTTTTGACTTAACTATAAAAAGTAAAACTTACAAAGAAGTTCCAAAATGTTAGAAGTAGTTCTATAAAATGAAATACATCATTACTAGGTTAACCCTGTTTTATTTCAAGAACTCTGATTTTTGTGTGAGGCAGTCAATTATCTGATCAAACTGAGATAGTGAAATGTAGGAGCAAGGCCCAAGTTGGATGTTCCTTCCTACCTAAAAGTGTAGAATTTGCTAAGACAAAGTGTTTTTCCATTTGCATACTACACTGCTTTATGCCTATGTGAAGACTAGTGATATAGGATCAATCTTACAACTACGAGGATAACAGTTGTATGTTCAAGATGGTGGGGACAGGAACCATGGGGCCTTGAGAACTGATGTCCTCATGAAGCTGCTGCAGCAGTCTGCGTGGCTTTCTCAGAGAACTGTTACATGGGGAAATGGCAGCCTGTCTGATTTAGCTCCTACTGGCAGTGTTGTTTTCTGAATACAATCCAATGCCAATCTAACCGGTTCAGCACTCTATACAATTACAAGCAGTATAAATGGAAACATTTAATTTGGCTGATAACATCAATTACAGAATGAAAGATGGCAATGTGTAAGAATAGAAAAGATAAATAATTTTGTTGTTGTTATGTGTGTATTCTCTTAAGTGTTTTCTAACTAGTATTGTTACAAGTTGTAACTCCAGCATTTTTTGGAAGTTTTTAGTTATTCCAATAGATGTTTTTAAATTACCAAAAGTAGTCTGCTCATTCATCAAGTAGGGAGTAAACTCTTCATTTGCTTATATCTAGTACAGAGTGATGGAAATTGTGAAATTCTCTAGGTTAAAATTATCTGAATCAGAAGTCTTGGTGCATAGAGAAAATAGCCTTTTGATTGAATTTGGTTCATATCTCTTCATATGATAGAAATATATATATTTATAAAATGTTTTCTCTATGCCCTTTTCTCCTGATTTGCCAAATATGTGTAGAGAAATTCCAAGATCTTAAATGATAAAGTGACATGGAGGTCCTTGAATCATCACACGGAGAAAAGCCACCCATGTCATGCAAATAAACACCAGAATC
The DNA here is from genome assembly GCF_051225735.1 of Oryctolagus cuniculus. Lineage (NCBI taxonomy): Eukaryota > Metazoa > Chordata > Mammalia > Lagomorpha > Leporidae > Oryctolagus > Oryctolagus cuniculus. The sequence goes on from NC_142870.1 coordinate 60,887,391, forward strand.
AGACTTGTAGAGTAGGAAACAAACTTGTAGTGTGCTAAGAGGCTAACAGTTTGAAATGCATTTGTCATTTACTAGTCCGGCATTCAAATTTTTATAAAAGTTACATTAAAATTCATATCATATTTGTCATACTAACTAAAAGGAAAATTCTGATTTTTCTCTTTTACTTTTTTAAAAGATTTATTTATTATTTATTTGAGAGGCAGAGTTACAGACACTGGTTCATTCCTCAAATGGCTACAACCTCTGGAGCTGGGCCAATCCGAAGCCAGGAGCCAGGAGTTTCTTCTGGGTCTCCCACGTGGGTATAGAGGCCCAAGCACTTTCGCCATCTTCCACTGCTTTCCCAGGCACATTAGTAGGGAGTTGGATCAGAAGTGGAGCAGTCAGGAATCAAACTAGTGCCTGTATGGGGTGCTAGTGCTGCAGGCAGAGGCTTAACTTGTTACGCCACAGTGACTGCCCCAAAATTCTGATTTTTCTATGGGTTTCTTAGTATATATTTATATTCACATATTTTCTTATTGTGTCTAAAATAAATTTTAACAACATTACATTATCTATACATTTTGAAAACACTAGCTTCTATAAAGTTCTTTTATGAAACTCCATTAATTTTTGTGGGTTTGAAACTTAATTATTGAAGCCAGAGGAATCATTACAGAACCTATTAAATTTTAAGGTTTTTTCTTCAAATAAATGTTCATAATGGAAATTCAATGATTAAAACTAATTAAAAGGAAGGACATTCTTGTAATTGGTGTTCTAGTAATTTTGCTGGTGAGCAGTATTCTGTTGCTATAAGTTAGGCGATCTTTCAATTGATACTTGCTTAAAATTACATTATCTGTGATTTTATGAAATAGTGATCAAAACCAACAGCTACTCCTTTTATACAAATATTTAGAATTTGATTTAAAGCATCTATATTATGGCTGTAATTTAAAATGTAAAAGTTTTGGTATTACTGAAAATTCCAGTGCCCTTAACGTTTTTAGTAAAAGTAGAGAAATCTGACATATTTTATAATATATTTAGTTCCTGAATACAGGAATAAGCATAAACATGCCCATAGATATACCCACCACTCTGAATATGGGTATGGGCTTATGATAGTTTATTTGTCCGATTAACCTGCATCTGTATACTTTCTCTGTTTTCAGAACTAGTGTTGGACTCACACATGCTGTTAGCAGTATGTGTGTCTGTGTTACACGTATGTAAATATCTATATGATTGCACACTTATTCAGCATATTTTGGTATTCCAGGTTCTTGAAGCATTTGTAATACACAAATGAAAAAATGCAAGCCTCTGCCTTCAAGTATTTTCAAACAACGCATATTCTTTGCAATAATAATTAGGTCTTTTTAAGGACATGAAAATGTGTTTGGTTTTTGGTATTAGCAATCTTTTAGATTCTATAACCTTGTATTGAAATAGTCAATGGTTATGGTTATGTTTACCCGAAGAAATATACTTGTAACCTATTCAGTTGCTATGAGAACTATATTCTATGTTCATAAAACTAATCAGTGCAAGAAAAAGGTTTGTAAATGATTAATGAAATATATACTTGTCAAATAAAATTTTAAAAATGCTAAAATGTATGAAAATGTGACCCTTAATTCTCTCACCAAATATACTGTTTACATTTTGAAGTGGTTCCCTTTCATTTTACCTCACATATTTTTTGATTGTGATGTTATTTGTTTGAGTTTTTCATGCATTTTTAATCATCATTTCCCACTTATCATTATATTATTTTTTTTCAGGAGAGCCATTAGTTTGAAAAGAAACTCACAAACACACACAGCACATAGGATGATACATTCTTTAAATATCATTTTGCCATATTGCATGTTAAAGCCTGTGAAACAATCTGTCATAAAGTACATTTTTATTCCTTCTCCAACTGTTCTTTCTAACACATTTTTCTCTCAAAAAATATCCTGTTTTCTAGTTCAGAATCAATGTCACTGAATTACTACTTACCACATGGTCACATACAGGCGACTTTACAGAAGGTTTACTCAGTTATGTGTCAGACTAACTTCTAATACAAACATACTTTTGGAGAAATTATCTTGGTGACTATGCCACATCTCTATAGCTCTCTGTCTGCTCACATATTCCCATATATGTTCTTTCTCTTCCAGCTCCAACTTTGATCCATTTACTCATTAGATAAATAAACCATATGGAATATCTTTACATGCCAGGCAATATGCTAGGCATCGAACTATAATGGAGAATAGGATGCAGTTTTTGACAGTCAATTATAGTGTAGTGCAAGTACTTATTGGCAAGAATCAAAAGTATTCTTGCAGAAAGCATAGGCTCATGAGTCCTGTCTTAGGGTATCAAAAATTTGAGAATGCACCTTCATTGACTGAAATGCTGCCAGCCTAGGATACAACTGCATGGTTGGAAAAGGAAGATTTAGTTATGATAAAGAATTTCCTCTTAAATTTTGATATCTCAGGTAGATTAAGGAGTGAAGCACAACAAGGACAATGTAAGGCATTAAGAAAGTGTTCATCAGGCCGGTGCCACGGCTCACTAGGCTAATCCTCCGCCTTGCGGCCCCGGCACACCGGGTTCTAGTCCCAGTCAGGGCGCCGGATTCTGTCCCAGTTGCCCCTCTTCCAGGCCAGCTCTCTGCTGTGGCCAGGGAGTGCAGTGGAGGATGGCCCAAGTGCTTGGGCCCTGCACCCCATGGGAGACCAGGAGAAGCACCTGGCTCCTGGCTTCGGATCAGCGTGGTGTGCCAGCCGCGGCGGCCATTGGAGGGTGAACCAACGGCAAAAGGAAGACCTTTCTCTCTGTCTCTCTCACTATCCACTCTGCCTATCAAAAAAAAAAAAAAAAAAAAAAAAAAAAAAGAAAAGAAAGAAAGAAAAAGAAAGTGTTCATCAAGCTTCAGGAAAAGACTAATGTTTTCACACGGGAAGAAGCTGGTAAGATTCAGATAGCTACACACATTGCTGTAGAAAAGTGTCTCATGCATAGGTGGCCCAATGCATAGTGCCTACTGGACATAGCAGGCTCCCATAGACGCTCATTCCAGTTGGTGCAGTAGGGCAACAGACAATTCTGGATGAGTTGCTGGACATCATGGGAAATTTCTACCTGCAGTAAAACTGTGGACAGGAAGTACTACAGGCAGAATCCAGACTTTGGAAAGACATTGTCTTTGGCTTAAACTGAGTGGTCTTCACTGTAAGACCAAGTAGCATTGACGTTTTATAGAATTAACATGCAGTAGCACATAACAGGCAGGTTGTGTTAATGAGAAGAGAACACATTTCAGGCATGAAGGATACTGAATTCATGTTCGGATTAGGGATATCCTTTTCTCCAAAATAAAGCATGCTGGCAGATACAATAAATTCTTTTTCTCCATCTGTAATCCTCCAAAATAGAGTACACACTAGGAAGTTTTGGCGAGATTTTCAGTTAAAATGCTGTTAAATGATTAACCTTCTGAGTAGAGATTAAGTGGAATTAAGTGGAAAGCATTTTCTGAGAAACACAAAGTCCTGCAAAGACTCCCAAGATCACTAATTGAGGGGAGTGGGCTACATCTTCCTCTCGGCTTCCACGGTAGAGCCCAGATCTTCAGATGGCAGCTTGTGAGACGCTTCAGAAGCAGTTGGAGAAGAGAAGAACTCTACACTGTGCTATTTACCCTAGTCTGTGAGCTCTGATAGTGGGTGTTGACTTTGTGGATTCATGACATACAAGCCTATGAACAGAGTAAACTTTGAGAGCAATTCCTTCCCTAAATTCTTCTATGTAAGCAACTTCTGCTGATGATCTTCAAATAAGAAGCTGAGAAGGACATATGAAATCCCCACAGAATATTTATCTGAGGAATTCACTTCCTGACTCAAGCATTCCAGACCATTAACAACAGGCCTACAGATGGTATCTGTGACTTGTGTGAGTGGTCACACAGGAACTTACTCTGATCAGGAATTTTCTCTGACCTTGTGAGCCTTTTAAAGCTCTATATTTTATTGCTACTTTTATGAAGACAAATTATCAAGTTAACATACGTACAGCACAAAATATTTTGAAAGGACAGATTAAGGGTGAAGAGGGAGGAAATATCCTTCTATAAACTGACTTCTTCCCTTTCACATGTCAAAGATCTAGGTGTTTGAAGAGTTGTAGTCTCAAGAGTAAGACTCCCTGAGGTAGGGCACAGCATCTGAGACCCCTCCATGTTTTGGGAAATTTTCCTTTACATATGAAATTCTCTGGAGAAGTGGAATGGGATTGAGACTGACCTTGAGGCAGGTAGAATTTTCTATTCTTGGGGCTTCAAAGGCCAGTATTGTTCCTAATAAACCTTGTATAGTATTTAGGTAAAAGCTGTTTCTAAAACTATGCTTCATTCATACAATGGAACAGCATGTTTGTTTCATGGAAAAGAAAAACAATGGTAGTTCTTTACTCATTCGTGTGGAACAATGTTCAAGGTACAATAAGTGAAAACAAACTACCAAATAGGATTAGGATGTGTTCATATTTGTGTTAAAAAGGAGATAGGTGAATGGATAGATAGATGGATGGCCATATAGTCTCATATATTTAGATCGTTTTCTGAGTAGAACATATGAAATGTAATAACTGATAGCAGTATTTCCTTTTGAATGCACTAAGGAAGAGGGAGAAGATGGACAGGTCCGAAAGGCTGGATGGGAGGGAGATTTAATTTTTATTTAAATCTCTTTCTTCTATTTGCTATTTTTACTATGTTATTATGTATGATTATTTCTGTTAAAGCTTAGTTAAAAGCGCATATCTATCCATGTGCCTTTATGAAATGATATTTAATAGAAAATTTACTGCTTCCACTAATGTTTGTCATTTGACATCCAAATAATTATTTTACATTGAACCTGTGAATAAAGACTAAATTATTTGCCATTTTCAGCTCCTACTGTGTTTATAGAAATTGTTTAAGAGACTACAACATTGTTTTATGGAATAATACAGGAAATTTTATCAATAGAGGGATGAATTGAAATTTATCTAAATGCCCAATTATCTTTAAAATGGGTAAAAAAAATAGAAGGTAGTTATTTGTTCTCTTCTTTGGGGAAAATTTTTTTCTAGTCTTAGAAGTTATTATTTAGGAATTTAAAACTTTGTCAGAATCCTCTTTTGTATATCCATCCTCTATTTATTTCCCATTTTTTATTATTGGGCATTTAGATAAGCTTCACTTCATTCCTCTCTTGTGATGTCAAAACAGAGGATTCTTTGAATGTTAACCATTGCCCAATCTGAAGAAAAAAAAAAAGAAACAAAACTGAAGCATAATTTTATTTACTGGGTGTGAGTAGCTTCCCTAGAGCAACTGACGACCTTGAATACATGAACCAAGAGAGCTAGAGCATATGCAGCTGCTAAAGACTCCATCTTTAGCTATCCAGATAATTGCAATTTAATATTCTGAGTAATTTTCAGATAATTCTTCAGAATAATATCTCATGAGAATAGGCTATTCATAAACTTTAAGAGATTAGCTATTTTTTGTATTTATATAATTAAAAAAACATAGCTCTTCTATTATGCAAAGTTTTCTTACTTTAGAGTCTGCAAAGAGGAGATGAATCTTAACTAAGGAAATTATATCTCACTGTGAATACACATTGAAGCATCAAAAAACAATGTTTCATTGGAAACATTACCTAAAATTTGACAAAACAAAAATAGATCAAGCAAATTAGAAGAAAGTAGAGGTTTTAATGAAACAGTTTATATTTCTGCTAATAATATTTTCCTTTTATTTTCTGATCCCAGTCTTCCTAAAACTTATTTTTGATTGCCTAAGCATTTCCATCTTTCACTGCTCTTTAGTTTACACCAAGTTGCCTCAGCATGGGCTAAAAGTAGCATGTTATAGTGAAATTATAGAAAACCACACAAATAACTGACTTACAATCACACTTCTTGAAAAGAAAAACAGCAAGGAAAGAGCATTTGCACACCAAATACATTTTATATCACAGTTTTACTTCTAAGACAATTTTGTCAGTTTTGAAAAAAATCAGATCCTCTCCTAAAGGAACATTTTTATCAGCTTTGAAAATATTCCAAAGGCCTGTGATCTCATTGTCCCTTAGAGGCCTCATGCTAAAAATGTCCAACATTAAATTCAGGATTTTTCCCCACTCCCTGCCCCAACAACCCTTTTAACTAATGAGTTTCTAACCTTAGTAATCTCATCCCTTTACTATCCTCACTTACTCCATCTTCTGAACGTCCTCCTATCAATCTGAACTCTAGATTACTGCTAAATCCATCCTTTTATTCTATTAATCCAGTTTTAGGATTCTCATAATTTATTTCCTTGAGTATCACATGGTTTAATAATTAGTCTTCATATCTTCAAGGCACAGATGTGACGGGATTGCTTCCTCCAAAGGTCTTCTTTATGAAGGGTTCAAGGCTCTAAATCAGCTGACACTTGCCTAATTTTCCTTGATCAAATTTTGTCCTATTTTCCATATATGTAGTGAAATCTCTGGTAGAGTATTTTCATGACATAGGCTTTCCCGAATGAGACCATTGCTGTTTTGATTTCATGGAGTTTGCAGTGTAATTGCGTAAGTGTGTCTAGAAGTGAACTTTTCCAAAATCCCCAAGGAATTAGTACAACAGTAAAAATTTAAAATATGCATATGGAAAAACTTTCTGTAAATACAAAAAGGTAGAAATGTTGTTGAGAGTATGTGGCCTTTTCTCCTGAGCTCTGGGTGCAACTGGATGTGAGGAAGATAATGGCCTACACGCCTGCTTTCCAGATTCAAATGTGTCCAAAAGTCAGTCTCAGAGTGCAGATGTGTGAAGAAAGGATCTTTCTCTGGAAAGTAGACTTCAAGGAAAAGGCTATCAAGAAATAAACCATAGCCTTAGAATACATTTTCTTTCTGGTGGAAGTAAGGGAAGACATTAAGGAATAGGGTAGCTCTGTTTTTGTTTTCATCTTTGTCTTGAAGGTGAAGGAGGGTTTGAAGAGTAACTTGTACACAAGTGTGAAGTGCTGTCCTGGGAAGGAAGTGGCTAAGTGGTAAGTGAGGCAGATGAAGGAATTCACCTTTCCCATGTGCCTCACATTCCATGCAAACCACATGCCTTACTGGAAACGTCCTGCAGTGGAGGAGCGTTTCTACACTTTTGGGTGTATTGCTTCCGCTGCCAGTTCAGCTGCTATGCATCTTCCAGTACTCTTTGTTCCTTCCTTTCCTCCCTCCCTCCCTCCCTCCTTCCTCCCTCCCTCCCTCCTTCCTCTCTCTCTCTCTGCTTGCTTTGTTTCTTTCTATTTTTTCTTTCTTTTTTTTCTTTCTTCTTTCCTTTTTTTCTCTTAAATGTATTTGAGAGAGACAGAATGAGTTACCATCCATTGATTCACTCCCAAATGTTTACAATGGCCGAAGCCAAGAACTCAGTTTTGGTCTGCCACGTGGGTAACAGGCATAGAAGTTTTTTTTTTTTTTTTTGACAGGCAGAGTGGACAGTGAGAGAGAGAGAGACAGAGAGAAAGGTCTTCCTTTTTCCGTTGGTTCACCCCCCAGTGGCCGCTGCAGCCGGTGCTGATCAGATGGCAGGAGCCAGGTGCTTCTCCTGGTCTCCCATGGGGTGCAGGGCCCAAGCACTTGGGCCATCCTCCACTGCACTCCCTGGCCACAGCAGAGACCTGGCCTGGAAGAGGGGCAACTGGGACAGAATCCGACGCCCCAACTGGGACTAGAACCCCGTGTGCCAGCGCCGCAAGGCGGAGGATTAGCCTAGTGAGCCGCGGCGCTGGCCAAGCATAGAAATTTATGAGGGATCACCTGCTACCTTCTAGGGTGACGTCGGCAGGAAGCTGGGGTCAGGAGCAGAGCCTGGACTCACACCTGGGCCCTCCAGCACACGATGCAGCATCCCCAGCAGCCTCTCCATGTAAGTACCACCATCTCTGTGAAGCTTCTCTCCACTTTCCTCTCTTGCCAGTCTTCACATAGTTTATTAAAATAGTTAACTCACCTGTGGATCTTCTCAAATATCTTGCTTTGTTCAAGGGTACTTTTGTATTCAAAGAATCTGTCACAAAATATGAACTTTAGGTTTGTTAAATAAGTCAAGGTAGGAATCTTCCACAAATTTAGGAAAGAAACAAATAACAACACTCTGAAAATCATTAGATAGGATCCATAATTAAATAGGGTCATAACTTATACAATTAACAGTTCATGGTGTGAATTCAGGTTAATCTAATAAAAGTTATCAAGCTCATTGTCATTTAAAGGGAAAACATCCTTTCACTCTTCCCAACGTTTTACAAATAGACCATCCACCTTTCCTGACCTCTCATTCATTCCTGTCCTTGGAAAAAGTAGTGGTTTATATTATTAGTGTGATGGGGGGAGTCTGACTTACATTGATCAATGTCTTTTCCCCCTCTAATGACTAATATCAACATGTTCAAGGTTGTTGAACAAATGTAGCCCTCCTGATCTCTATGTGCAGCTAGATAGGAGGCAGTTAATGCACTACGTGCCTGCTTTGCAGATCTAAAATGTCTCCAAATATAATACCCAATATCTACACATTTTAAGAAAAGTGTTTTATTTTCAGAGGTAATAAATTTTGAGTCTACCTTTATTAGATACAAATTAGAAATCTATTCGTAAAAATATTTTATTTATTTCATTTATTTGAGAGACAGAAACACAGAAGACAGACAGAGAGAACTCTACTAGCTCACCCCATAAATGTCTACAATGGCAAGGTAGAAGCAAAGAATTCAATACAGGCCTCCCATCTGGGTGACAAGGAGCCAATCACATAATCCATCACTTGCTGCCTCCCAGAGCTACTAAATGTTGGAATTGGAGTGAAATGGTAGGAGATATTCCAGGGAAATAAGACCATGAGATTGTTTTTTTTAATCATTTAAATTTTTCTCTTTTACTTTATAATCAGATTTTTAAATTAATTTATTTACATAAAGGGAACAGATTTCATGTTTTCCAAATGTACAATTTTCTACAGATATATTTCATGTATTTGAAAGGCAGAGTCACAGAGAGAGAGGGAGGGAGGGAGAGACAGAGAAAGAAAGAGAGAGGGAGAAAGAGAGAGATCTTTCATTCATTGGTTCACTCCCCAAATGGCCACAACAGCCAGGGCTGGGCCAGATAGAAGTCAGGAGCCAGGAGCTTCTTCTGGGCCTTCCACTTTGATACTGGGGCCCAAGCACTTGGGTTTTCCTCTGCTGCTTTCCTAGGCATGTTAGTAGGGAGCTGGATTAGAAGTGGAACAGCCAGGACATGAACCTGTGCCCATATGGGATGCCAGCATCACAGGTGGTGGCTTTACCTGCTATGCTACAACACTGGCCCCATTTTTTTTCCCTCTTGATTTTTTCAATGGCATACTTTCAGTTTACTTTATAATCAGAAGCTTAATCCTCCAGTAAGCAAATAATCCAACAAATAGTAGCAGAAAGATCCCTGTTCCTCAGGAGTATAGACAAGGGCTATAAACACTAATCAAATATACTAAGAAATGCACTTGAGTGCAAATAAGTGAGATTTTCATCTTGAGCATACACACATAACCAACACACAAATTAAGAACAAGACTCCCAGGATAATTAGATTCTATCCCCCCAGGAAACCTATTCCAAAACTAGAAATCAGATCTGGTAAAATTTAGGCACAGTTCTTTCTCCCTCACCACTAGACCACTGGAAACACTTGTACATTCCAGCAAAGTTACTCGCTGTGGTTAACTTTGCAATCAGGGCTTGGTTTGGCTTGTATGATGGTTTACTTGGCTTCTGTATTTTATTGCTAATGCTAGATTTTACTGAGCTCTTCTTTCCTTGGCCTACTTTTGAATACCATCTTCCCCTTCATGCACATAATCCAGACACCTCCAAACGACCAGGACAGTGGGAAGAGGCAGGATAACATCTCTCCTCTGAACACGATCTTCTCTCCATTTTCTGGCCTAGGACCAAGGTAAGGGCTTTAAATTGGAATGGGGTCATGTTTTTTTCTTCTTCTGAAAGGAAGTTCATTATAGAAGTTAATTAAGATTTCTTCAGAACATGGTTAGAATTCCTTCTCTTCAAGAATTCAGAATTCATGACTCATTTTTGGGAAAATGCACTGTGGAAGAAGAATATAACCAGGAAATCGGGAGGGAGAAAATTTCCTGGAAAAAGTGTGTGTGTGTGTGTGTGTGTGTGTGTGATTAGCCAAGAGAGATTTTGCTAAAGAAAGCACTAGAAGATTAGCATTAATGTCATTATGGGAGAGAGGTGTGCATAAGGATAAGTTTAAGAAGTGTTTGGGGTGGTGTCTATGAGTGGACTCCCTTGTGAAAATTTAAATTTTTGTTGTGCTTTCTTTGGAAACTGAAAGTATACTATTTACCATAAAGCTTTAGCTTTTCTCTTCCTTTGTTATCATCTGACATTTCCGCAATACTTCAGTAAAGAAAAGCACACATGGTTGGATGTATTGCAGGGTGGTCTTGGGGACCATACAGCAAAAGGGGAGTAAAGAGACAAGTTGCTACCTGACCCTTGTCGCTGGAGAGAAGTCACTCTCTGATGCAGACACTATCATATCAGGAAGACACCGACCTCAGCCACTTGCGTTTTGACCCTCAGCCTTGCTGTAGGTTCTCTCTGGAGGATGGGGCATGAGGCTTCCTGTATGACACATAGCTAAAAATATACACAAGCCAGAAGGTCTAGTGGTTAAATTTAGATAATAAAATTCTGCTAAACTTTTGGTTCAAATATTGACTTGATTGAACCTGAAAATCTTTCTCTTGAACACAAGCAAAATTCTGTCTTCCTTTACAATTGAGAGAGCCAAAGATAATATAACAGCAAATCAGAACCTAGGGCCAAAACAGTAATAATAACAAAGCCTTAGGGATTATTTTGTTCTCATTATTGATTTTAAACTTCAGGTTTAAAGATTTTAGGATTTGTTCAAGACGATTCAGTGTGTGCATGTGTGTGTGTGTGTGTTGAGAGTAGGGCTGTGGAAACTAAGACTCTGTCTATTGTCTGTGACTCTTGTTCTACATCCTGTGCTCATTTTCTCAGGGACCCACTTAACTGTGATGAAAACCTCTCCATGCCCCAGGTCAGCAATCAGAGCCCAGGAATGGTCAGTTTTCCAGTTAACTGTGCCTGATAAGTTCTGCGACCTGGATTCCTCATGCAATATCTCAGTTTTCCCTTCCCAGTTACTTTTATGACCTATTAAATAAGTCATAAAATTATATACTAAATTAAGATGACTATAACTTGTAATCCTATGTTATGAGCATAATGTCATCAGTGAGGAATCCTAAGTAGACTATTACTTGTTTAATTTCATAGATATCCATAAGTTCTGCTTGGGGGAGCCAATCTGAACCAGATACGAAGAGACTGGCCATATAACAATTTATCTCTTTGGCAATCCCATTTTCTTAGTACTTCAGAACGCCTCCTGCTTCAAAGCCAGTAGCAGACTTAATGGTCATTGCAGTAATATTGCAAAATATCATCTGACTTGCCCAAATATGTATTTTTAGACAGTTCTATAAATGGCTCCTTCCCATGGGATACATATTTCTATTCCTTTTTTGTGAATGAGTGTTCCCTACTCTTATACCCTGTATTTACAGGAAGAGGAAGAAACACTGGAATTACCAAATGGAGCATGACTCTTTTTCCAGACATCAGGCCCGACCATGGGAATGAAAACGTCACTTGGCAACTGCTCCCCTTTCTGTCCGCAGAAGCGATGACACCTCAGGAAAAAGCTTACCTCCGCACACTTCCCAAAACCTTGTAAGGTCAGGAGTACAGGCCGGGAGCTTTGTGTTTTTTTATGTCCGATTTAAAGGCATCACAATCTTTTTCAGAGAGGTTTCAATCTACAAAATAACTCAGGGAAGAGACTATCTAACATTTGTCATGTTAAAAACAACTAAAATCAGTTCATTGTCATTTGTTTCAAGTTAAACTAATTATCATGAAAGGGTGGCTCCTGTCTTTCATTTTTTTAAAACCATCGTCTTTTAAAATCATTTAAATATTGTTTTAGCCTAGTTATATTAAGATTAATCTAATGTGTGGTTGTTGTTTAAGTTAACTGGCAAAAATGCAAAAGTACAAAATCTGAAACATAACCAATCCTGAGGGCAAATTTTTAGAGTAAAATGTTAAATTCATCTCAAGAGAATAATGCCATTTTTTTTAATATTCTTTCAGAAATTCACCAGGAAAACCTACCTGCTAATTTGTCTTGATTGAGCCTTTATGAACCCTTCTAGTACCTGTGTCTGCTTCATTATTTCATAATAAAAGCTAAACCCTCACTAATAACTCCGACAGCAGAAGAAAGTCAGCACAGAACAGAAGATGAAAATAGGCATCCTAAAGATATTGCAGTGTTTTCAGAAGGACAAATACAGAAAGCAAATTAATGGCTGATAAATATTGGGAGATATTTAATGACTAAAGCCTCATATACTTAAATGTTATAAGGCAGACACAAAGTGCTTGAAAGCTCAAGGATTTGTTGAGCTCTTATCGTATGACATCCTGAAAGCCTTTGGAAACAGTAAAACATAAAAGTCACCACTCCACTTCCTTCTGAGAGAGACTCTAAATGCCACTGAAAGTTCAAGGTACTAAAATGCCCTGATACCTTAAAGATCTTCAATCCTGGAATAAGGATCCAAAATGTTTTAATGTTGCCAACAGATTGACAAAAATGATCCTTGAGTCTAAGAATTCTCCTTATCTCAAACTTATTTCTTAGACTTTGCCAAGTTAGAGTATTATAAAATGTTTAGAAATAGATTGCATCCTGACAAATAATTCTAGTTGAATTTTATGATTGAAATGTTTGCTAAAATTTAATTCACCTCCATTTATTTTTAGACTTCTGTATTTGACAAGGATTAATGAATTTACAGGTGATTTTCCACTCTAAAGCAACAAATAAAATGAAATCCAAGAGCTCACCTTGGGAGATATGTGATAATACAAGAGGCAATGTCTGTATTTATACAATCCAGTATTTTAATTGTCTAAAATATTATGAGTCTGCTGGTGTCTTTGCTGCTGGAGGAAGTCTTAAAATCTAAAATTGAAATTGAAAGTTTAAATGACCTCACTACAGCTATTAAATTCAAGAAATAGATTTTTTTTATGATTTTGCATCTCTTAATTTGATATCACTCAAGGGAAGTACAGTATTAATCTTTAAATTCAGATCCTGATCCTATCAATTATTATTTACTTCATAAAGGGCCTTTTTGTGGCTACTGGGCCTTTGTTTACAGGATGAGTTATATCCAAGGTTTTGTCATTGAAATGAACTCTCTCTAGTTTCTACAACTGTTAGCTCTGAAGCCGGGTATCTCCTTACCACATAGCTAATATGTAAATTCATTAGAAAGATAATTCAGAAATTATTTCAGTGTTTGTGATCCATTGCTTACCCTTATTTTCTCTGAAATAGTCCATCAAACAACTAGGCAGGAAAAATAGAGGAAATAATAAAATAAAATCAAAAAATTATACTTGAGGAAAAATCTGGGGGCAGAACAAAGCTATCGTTGAAGATATGAGAAGAAAGTGGAGTGGTAACTTTTATGTTTTACTGTGTCCAAAATTTTAAAAATTTATTGATTTATTTGAAAGGCTGAGTGTCAGAGAGATATGGAAGAGACATAAACAGAGAGAGAGAGAAGTTTTCCTTTGTATGGTTCACTCTCCAATTGGCCATAAAAGCCAAGAGCCAATAACTCCACCTTGGCGTCCCAAATGGATACCAAGGGTCTGAGTACTTGGGCCGTCTTCTGCTGTCTTCCTAGGTGTATTAATAGGAAGCTCATTTGGAAGTGGAACAGCCAGGACTGGACCTGGCACACTGAGATGGGAGACGGGTGTCACAAGGAGCAGCTTAACCCTCTGAAACACAGTGTCTGTCCCTTTCACTGTTTTTATGGTGCCAGATGGTATGACAAAGAAATTTCCCATTAATACATTGAAATTATCCATGATTATTAGTAGGACAAAGTCAAATAATGATATGTACATCTAAAATAGACAGTGGTAGTCATCTGTGGAGAAAAATATTCGTAGAGGAATTTTTAGGTTAAATTTAGTACATCAAACTTGTCCTTAGCGTGATAATTTTCCATTGTCCAACAACCCAGCCTTCAGAAACAGTTTTAAGTGATCACAGGAGGTATGAGACAGAATGGGATTGACTTGAAGGTATGTAGAAATTTAAGTTGGGGAATGAAGTGTGAAGGAAGCCTATTAGCTAGAAATTCTTACATGTTTCTATTTGATTCTAGAAATGCAGACAGAACACATCAAACAGAAAAGTCTGGAATGGTAGAGAATGATATTTTTTTAAAAGATCACTTTATTTATTTGAAAGTCAGAGTTATACACAGAGAGAAGGAGAGGCAGAGAGAGAGAGAGAGAGAGAGAGAGAAGTCTTTCATCCGCTGGTTCTCTCCTCAGATGGCCGCAATGGCTGGAGCTGCACCGATCTGAAGCCAGGAGCCAGGAGCTTCTCCTTGGTTTTTCACCTGGGTTCAGGGGCCCACTCACTTGGGCCATCTTTTACTGCTTTCCCAGGGCATAACAGAAAGCTGGATCGGAAGTGGAGCAGCCAGGACTCGAACCAACGCCCATAAGGGATGCCCACACTGCAGGTGATGACTTCACCCGCTATGCCATAGTGCTGGCCCTGAGAATAATATTTGTTTATAAGCATGGTGATAAGGAAGCTTTGGTGAGTGATTTCTCCTGGGTTGTGTTGGGAAAGAATCATTGGTGCTATATGCATGACAAACTAGAGACAGAGATGTAAATTAACTTATTGAGATGTTTGGATGAGAAAGAAAGCAGAAAGATAATTCTTAGAAGAGGTGTTGCATTAAAATAAAGTTTGTTAGAAACAGAGAAGACAAGTTGATTTATAGGTTCAGAGGATGCAGCAAGTTGAGAGGCAGAAACTGAAAACACAGAAGTCGGACATAAGGCAAGGTATGATAGCTAACAGAGACAGGTTGCAGATGGCACAGGTTTAGGGATTGGTTTAAAAAGTGGGAAGCCATTGATTTCATAGTTACTTGGGAAAAGAAAAAGAGCTCAGGTTTATGTACAAACAAATTTGTGTGTTTGGAGCTTGGAGACTGAGGCGGCTCTGGGTTAAATGCTTCACCAGCTTCAGAACAGCTGTAAACAAGGTCCTCTGCTGTGACATAGGTTGTGGGGCTTGATCATGGAACTTAAGAGAGATTGGGATCTGGCATAACCATTGACAGGAATGGAGGAGGGAAACGGTCAAGGACAAAAACTCTAGCTCTGGTTACAGATGAGCCAGCTGAGATTTGAAATGGTACACTAAAGAGAACAGTAGTTTGGGTCATATGGTACTTTCTATACAAGTGCTCAGTGCTCAGATATAGGAGAACAGAGGTGTATTTCAGCATTATTGCAGGCTTTTTTCTTTTAAGTGAGGTTAGCAGAGAAAGAAGAGTACAAAGAATCTGAGGGTGATTGGGGAGTTATTTAGATAATCAGACAGTGTGGAGTTGAAGATAAGTAAAAAGACAGGATAACAGAAGTCTAATAGCTTAAGAGAAAACAGAAGGGGAAAAAAACCCTTGGGAAACCAACATTGTTCATAATACATAGAAATAAATAAGCAAGAGACTCCAAAAAAGCTAAGAGGTTTAGGCCATGGATAAGAACTACAGATCATTTTACACACGGCCATCTAAGGTGTAATTTGAGCAAGCTCATAATAATACCTAGCATTTATAATAATCTTTATGTCTCCAGTGTGCTTTTCTCTCATTAGCTACTTCTCACTGTTCTGGTGAACAAAAAAGAAGAGGTATTACTTCACTGACAAAAAGGAAGACTGAGGTAGTATGTGTTTTTAAGAGATTTACCGAAGATTATGGAGAGTTTACAAAGAAGTAAATGTAGACAATGATGGTGCTTATTGGGAAATTAGATTGTAAAAAGGCCAATTAAAAAAAAAACAAGTATGACCTCACAAAAATTTTGAGTGAAGTCTTACCACGTTTTCTTATTTGTTTGAGAGACAAGCTATTTCACAAATATTGCTGTAGACCACATTCTGCAGTGAAGTGGGGAGGTTTGAAAGAATGGTACAGATGAAGATGCCCATGTCCTACGTGATGAAGCCTTCAGAAAAATATACCAGCAGCAAGCCATTGTTAAAGAGACAAAGTTATGGGCTGGTGCTGTGGCGTAGCAGGTAAAACCACTGCCTAAAGTGCCGGCATCCCATATGGGTACCGGTTCAAATCCTGGCTGCTCCACTTCCAATCCAGCTCTTTGCTATGGCCTGAAAAAGCAGTGGCATATGGCCCAAGTGATTGGGCCCCTGAACCCAAGTGAAAGACCAGGAAGTATCTCCTGGCTTCAGATTGGCCCAGTTCCAACCTTTGCAGCCACTTGGGGAGTGAATCAGCAGATGGAAGATCTCTCTCTTTCTCAGCTCTCTGTAACTCTTGCTTTCTAACAAATAAATAAATATTACAAAAAGAGGAAAGAAGAAAATCCTTAAAATAAAAAAAGAGAGAGGCAAGTGAGAGAGAGAGTGGAGGGGGAAAGTGAGTCGCATCCCTCATGCAGTCTATCCCAACCAATGTAAAGAGCTGAGGTGAGCTGCAGTGCTCACCTCACAGGTTAAAATATTCTAGAATTCTCTGCCTCTCTTTTTTCTTACTATTATATACATCCTCCTGTGTTTCTCTTCTTCTTCTCTCCAAACTTCAAGAGCTAAATCAATACACACCCCAAACCCAGACTACAATGGTTTATTCTACCTTTCTTCCTCTCCTTTTTCCCCACTCTCCTTGTCTTCTGAATGGACAACTCTCAGCCTTCTCCTGTGTTAAAATTTGCCTTACAGAATTACAGAGAAGTGAGGGAGAAAGTAAAGGGCTGAAGATCTAATACATTGAAATGCATATTCCTGTTGTTAAATGGGCACTAAAATACAAGCAGGAACTGTGCTATGGTGTACAAATGCTATTATCCTATGTTTAAATATTAATTTATAGAATGAAGTGGCAGAGGACAAGTGTTGTTAGATTTTCTTTAAAAAAGAAAGTAAGTAAATATCTTCTTTTAGAAGAAGACCAAGCTATCTGAAGTTTTTTCTCTCAGTCCGGTTCATCTTTCTCTTTTGTGTATTGTATCATGTCATGGTGAACGCATGAACTAGAGTGAGGCTGATTGGGTTTAAATCCTGGCTCTTGTGTTTATGAGCTATGTGCCCCTAAGGAAGTTATTTAACCTCTCTATACCTGTATTACCTTATCTGTAGCAGAGAGATGATGATCATATCATGAAACTCTCAGTTGGAATGAATATTATTTCCTTCAATCCACAAAGAATCTTCAATAAATATTAACCGGTATTACTTTAACTACTAATTCAGAGAAAAGAAACAAAGCCAGAGAAAAGAAAATTTAGAGGTTATCAGTTCATCTCAGAAGTAGTCTGTGAATACTCTCTGTGGCTCAGTGGGTTACACTTCTGTCTGCAATGCTGGCATCCTATATGATCTAGTTTGATTTCCAGCTTCTCCACTTCCAATCCAGACCCTGCTAATTCTCCAGGGAAAGCAGCAGAGGATGACCCAAGTCTTTGGGCTTCTGTACCCACATGGGAGACCTGGAGGAAACTCCTGGCTCCTGGCTTTGGTCTGGTTCAGCCCCAGCAATTGTGGCCATTTGAGGAGTGAACCAGCAAATGGAAGATTCTCTCTCTCTTTCTTCTTTCTCTCCTCCTCCTCCTCCCCCCTCCCCCTCCCCCTCCCCCCCCTCCTCCTCCTCTTCTTCTTCTTCTTCTTCTTCGTCTCTCTCTCTTTTTTGTACTCTGCCTTTCAAATAAATCTTTAACAATATAAAACAAAAGAAATACTCTGTGAAATAGATAGCTACCAGAATTTTTACCTTTGCATATAAGGAAATATCCAAAGCTAGCATATAAGGAAAGCTTCAAGGGTTTTTAACAGTGGCCTCTGTGAAATGGCATGGCTCTTCGTTGGCCCCAAGCAAGATTTGATTATATAGTTGAATTCAGGGTGAAATGAATAGGATGATTTGCAATTTACAGAAGACTAGATGACTTTTTTTTTTTTTTTTTTTTGAGAGAGACCATGACGAAGACAAAGAGAAATGGAAAGAGACAGAGAGCTCCCAATCACTGATTCACTTCCCAAATGCCTCTAATAGCTGGTGCTGGGCCAAGTCAAATCTTGGAGCCAGAAACTCAGTGTGGATCTCCTACATAAGTGTCAGGGATTCAACTACTTGAGCCATTACCTGCTGCCTCCCAGGATGTGCCTTATCAGGAAGCTGGAATTGGGAGAAGAGCCGTATCAAACTTTAGCACTGTCATACAGGGTGTAGGTATCTTAACCATTACATTAAATGCCCACCCCTAATAGATGACTTATGATAGTATGAAGGTTGCAAACTGATATTGAAAAACAAAAAGTTAATTGAAGAAGATATTAGTAGGATCCTTAGTTATTCATTAAATGTTAAATCTCTCTTTATAAAGAATAACAGATTTAGTAAAATGTTATGTAAAATTTGGTAGAATTTTCATTTTAAGAAAGATATTGGAAAATATATGGTTCTATAGTGACTATGCAGTATAATTCATGCTTTACATTTCAGACTAGGTGATTGGTATTCTTTCTGTCAACTATTTGTAGTACTCAATATTTTTAAGTGGTAAATAAAGTCCTTGAAATGTGAATCTATAACCTAAAACTATGAAATACGACTAAGTTTTATTTACAGGGTCAAATGCTCTTACCATTCTATAACAAATAAACAAACAATAATCTGAGTTAATCCATTATGCCAAGAAATTTATTACATGCCACTAAATTGCTTTGTTACTAATTAACACAATAGTTTATGACTTGACTCCTCAATTGATACATTGCATGTGTGTATGTGTGTGTGTGTGTGTGTGTGTGTGTGAGTGTCCTTTGAAGGCAGTAGTACAGGAAGCTTAGATGTAACCAAACATACTGCCTTTTATCTCAGGCTTACATCAAACAGAGAATAGATAGGAAAGAGAAATTTGCTCCCTGCAGCTGTATTTATATGACTGTATAGTCTCTGAGGATGGGCACTTCATCTGTATGGGCTCAGCATCCACAGCTGGCATCACAGAGGCATGCAATGAATGTATGAGAGGCATTGGAATAAATGGTAATATTTGAAAGATTATTTGAATAATGTAGGCTTGGGAAAAATAAAATGGTCAAAGGTCAGTGTTGACGTCTTCGGGCTTCTTGTATTCTTCTTCATTTAAGAGTGGTCACTTTCTTCTTCCAAAACTGAAATACAGTTGCAAAGGCACTGAGAAAATAGCGCATGTGCCCACTAAGTGCTCGTGAGCACCAGGCTTTCCGCCATGCAAGAAGACTAGGAGACAGCATTGTGGTGCAGTGGGATAAGTTGCAACTTGCAACGCCAGCGTCCTGTAATGGAGTGATGGTTTGAGTCTTGGGTACTTTCCTGCAGATTCAGCTTTCTGGTAATGCAGCTGAAAAGGCAGTGGGAAATGGCTCACATACTTGAGATCCTGCCACTTATGTCGGAGACAAGATGAAGTTCCTGGCTCCTGGCTTCAGCCTGGCCCAGACCTGTCTGTTGTGGTCATTTGGGGAGTGAACCAGAAGAAGGAGGATTTTTTTTTCCTTCCTCTCTCTGTATCTCTCCACCTTATAAATCAACCATTGAATAAATCTTTTTAAAAAGAGAGATAAGAAAAATAGAAAATACCAGCGAGGGTTCCTGGCCCTAAGAACCTCATAGTTGAGGCAAGCACGTGTGCAGACATTTTTGCAAGAGGAAAATTGTGGTTTTCTTCCTTTTAGATCTGTTTCATTGAGGGGAGGGGGCTCTGTATTTTGATTCCTAGAGGGACTGGAGAGGTTTTTTTTTTTTTTTTTTAAATCAAACAGATATAAATAGATGCATCATAGTATACAAGGCCCTAGGAGGTCTGCTAGTGCTGTTGCTGGTACTTCAGCAAGATATATGGTATGTCTTCCCATAAGTAGATCCTTTTGAAAACCAGAGATACATGGGGGCACATAAATGAGAAACTGTCTCAGGAGAACTAGGTAATTAGACACTAATATGTCATTCTCTCAGCCTTCCCTGTTCCACAGTCCAGGACACAGCCAAAAGAGCATGGACTTAGCAATAATATATGTATTCAAGTCTGCTTCAATCCTGGCTACATATGCTAAATCCAGACAAGTCCCAACCTCTCTGAACTTGAATTTTAATAAAGATAATTCAGTGAAAACAATACTTATCTTATGGAATGATGTAAGGACTAAAGATAAGGTATATGAAGTATTGAGGTAGTGTTGGAGGCAGCTCCTTGATGTAGATCACACTTTGTAGTTAATATTTTAAATTAAAGATTTATTTACTTATCTATTTATTTTAAATTCAAAGTTATAGACAGAGATGGAGAGACAGAGAGAAGGAGAAAGAGAGAGAGAGAAAATATCTTCTATCTTTTGGCTTACTCCCAAGATGGGAGCACTGGGAGCCAGCACTGGGTCAGGTTAAAGCCAGGAGCCAGGAGCATCTTCCAGGTCTCCCATGTGGGTGACAGGGGCCAAAACACTTGGACCATCTTCTTCTGCTTTTCCCAGGCCATTAACAGGAAGTTGGACTGGAAGTGGAGCAGCTGGGACACCAACGAGTGCCCTCATACACGAGACATCTTGTGTATCTTGAGCAGCGCTGTTGTGCCTGAAGGAGTTTCTTCTTCTGCATCTTTCTCTTGTGGAAGTGGCCAGTCACAGGTTTTATACTTTTGAGCATAGCGTGGGCGCAAGATCCCAAGTAGGCCAGTTACGTTACTTTGTTCTCCTGACACTGTGGTTGTTATGTTATGTCAGAGCTCTTCTCCATATTTTAGTAGCTAAAGCTTAAAGGGGAGCATCTCTTCATCTTGCCAGCCATATACAAAACTGAAGCCAATACAGAGGCAGTAAGTAGAATCCTAAACATTATTGAAGCTGAAAAGTCAGAGCTCTTCTCCATATTTTAGTAGCTAAAGCTTAAAGGGGAGCATCTCTTCATCTTGCCAGCCATATACAAAACTGAAGCCAATACAGAGGCAGTAAGTAGAATCCTAAACATTATTGAAGCTGATCTTACCCCAGGGCAGCTTCCCCTTGCCCTCCTTCCTTCATCAGCTGCTTTGCATGAGCTGGTATTTGCCTTGCAAAATATCCTGACCCATACGTGTCTTTGTAATCTGGAAGACATTCTCTAATTGCTTAAGGACCTATTTTGAATTGGCCATTTCTAGATAAAGCCTCTTGGTTATTGTTCCTTCAAGTAAAATTCATTATTGCTTATCCTTTTCCTCTTACCTCTGTGTCCTGTGACCTATGTGTCGGGAAAGCAGGTCTGTAAATTCTGTGACTGCACCAATGACTATGGAAAGATTAGTGACAAGATAAGTGAATATGAGAACTAGGACTGAAGATGAAATATGGCAAATAATATTTGCAAAAATACCAACAGAATCTCTTGGGAAAAGCAAATTGGCAGATGTTGAGTTCAAAATTGAAGTTCAATATTGTACAATTTTTTTTACATTTCTTGTTGAGTATATAACCATCCACATTGAACATATTTGAGTTATAGAAAATAATTAAAGACATTGACTAAAATATAAGCATCAAAAATATTTCCTGATGCACTTTTATTAAAGTAAATTTTATACCTAAAACTAACCCTTTTAAAACAAACAATTCAGTGGCATTTAATACGTTCACATTGTTGTACCAACACGACCTCTGTCTAGTTCCAAACCGTTTTCATCATTTCAAACAAAAATGTATTCTTTAAGTCTTGTCTGACATCCCTTTAAATTGTTTTCTCAGTTTTTATTTTATTTGAAAGACAGATATTCAGACAGACAGAGTTAGATCTTCCATGTGCTGCTTTCCTCTTCAAATACTCTCAACAGCCAGGGCTGGATCAGGCCAAAGGCAGGAACCAGGAACTCAGTTCAGGACTCCCATGTGGGTGGTAGGACTCAAACACTTGAGGCACAACCTGTTACCTTCCCACGTGTGCATTTGTAGGAAGCTGTATCAGAAGCATTTTAACCTTTGGGCCAAATGCCTGCCCCATATATTTACAGCCAGAGTCCTAATAAAGTAAGGCTTCCCTCTCCAAAATAATTCAATAAAAAGGCTGTATTTCTACTTTAAAATCACTCATAAGATAAAGAAATGGTTCCCTTTCACAGGTGTATTTTTCATGTTTATCTTAGTATCTCAATCTAGAATTCTGGGATTCGTGGTGTCGATTTTTCTAAAAAACAATGAACTATATAAAGTTGCAATTCATAAAATATTATCACTGAAACATCTGAGAAACATATTGCGCAAGTATTCCTAGTACTTCCTTAAACTCACTAAGTGAAAAAAGAGTGCTAATCCAAAAATAGCTCTATAACAAATGACCTGCTAGGCCTCCTGGCTCTCTGTCCAGTCTTCCCTCACAGTTAGGAGCATGCAGCCTACACTTGGTGAGATTGCCCAAGCCTCTGGTATGTATTCAAAGGTAATTTAAGTTCAGAAGTTCAACAACAGCATATCGAGTCCTGATTCCAATTACAGAAGCCAAGAAACCCAATTTTATATTTCTGTATGTCTGCAACCCTGCTTTAAAACCTCTCCCAGTTCTTTCAGCACAGGAATCCAGTTTCAATAGTCCTTGAAGCTAGAACACTCCCACCTTATCCTGGTAGATATTGGAATTTTGGAGGGAATTGAGGAAGGACACAAAAAGGAAGACATGTTGTATTTTCCTCTGCTTACAAATTGCATTGCGAATTGTTCCTCCACCAGTCTGGCTACCTGGGCTTTAGTCCCTGTACTAGGGTACAGCAAGGCACAGGAATGGCTCTCTGTGTAGAAAATAGCAAGGACTGGGAATAGGCTGACCTGATTGTGATAGATCACAGGGATTTGTCTCTTGGGCCAAAAGCTCTTTGCTCCAAGATGTGGAGTCACTCAAGAGAACCTATCGTACATACTTGCAAGAGACCTCACCTAATTGAAAATCTTGTTTGCAGCTGGTGATCTCTGTAAGCCCCAGGCAGACCTTTGAAGTAACACTAGAGTGGCAGGGGAGGGGGTTGTCCTTATGACCCATGCACAAGTACCTGGTACAACAGAACTCTCTTTCTGAAGATGAAAGTACAGAGGATAATTAGAAAACATGTGAAGTAGGATCTCATGAGTCCACAGATGAAACAGAGAAGTCTGAAAAGGACTTTAAAATAAGTATTTTGAAATATTTCAAAGAGATAGAAGTAGGAAGAGGACCCACAGTACATGAGTGGGTATTACAGGAAACTTAGAAATAAAAGCAAACTATCAAGATTAGTATTACTAGTGTTACTGTTGTTATTTAACTGGTTAAAGCATAAATTAGAATAACTGAAAAGAGAATTACTGAGTTGAATGCAAAGTCGAAGATGATTCAGACTATATGACAAATATATAAGGAGGTGGGAAATTAGAAAAAGAGCATATGTCAAATATGAGGTTCAGAAGAAGAGAATGAGGGAAAGGCAACATTTAAAAATGCATTCTAAATGTAAAATCCACAGCTAGACACACATCACAATGGAATTTGTGTCAGAGTCAGAGAAAGCCATAAAATCTACCGAGAGAATTGTGGCCAGTTTCCTTTGGAACAAGTTGCTCAAGAGGAAGCAGAAATCAGAGGTCATAACTACTCCTCTGTCCTAGTTTGGAACAGCCTGGAGGAAATTTCCTTTCCCAGTTCTTCTAGTCCTTGTTTATGAGGAGCCATCATCACTTCATTTTATGAGGTCAAATAGGTGAGGGTTCTGTTTATCCTACTGCTTGATCCAGTTCTTCCCTCTCCTGCAGACCTGCTGGGGGAGGGCTGCATGGTGAGGGAGGTCACTTGAGAGGTTTTCATAGGAATATCCTAGTGCCTGAGATACTCAGGACTTGGGGAGCGTGTGCAGAGAGACACACGGGCTGCACGGTGCCCACACTCGCCACCCAGCACAGATAGTGTGCACGCGCATGTGCACGTAGTGCTGTGCTTCCTGCTGGGGCTCATCTCAGAAGATGTGGTACAACCCAGGGAAGTCTGAGGCCACGCCACTCCTTTGGTACTTTCTGTCCCAGCAACCAGCAGAAGAAAAAACTTGAACACCGACAGGAAAACACCATGTCTTGTACAGAAATGGTTAATGGAAAAACTTTGTAAACATGAAAGAAAGAGCCTATTGACAGGAAACCTGTGCATCTGCTTGTCCATTAACTGACACAGGTCACTTAATTAGTAAGAGCCAAAACGGACAGAATGAAATTCAGTTATGCAGGGAGGGAAGAGGCTGTGTGTCCTGTAAATCATCACAGAGAAGCCCTGGGAAGGCAGGGTCACTGGCCTGAACAAAGAAGTGGGGACATCTGACAAACCAAGAAGCATTGCGAAGGGATCAGTGCTGAAGATAAAATAGGTGTTACCTCTGCAGCAGCAAGGTGCACATCCAGGTTCTTTAGGAGTTTGTTCAGGTGTTGTCACAGCCAAGGATACACAAAGCACACAGGGGTTCTGATCAAAGCAGCCTCTCCTCCACCCTTTCTAAATGCAAACTCACAAATGCTCTCCTGCATCCTGATGTCTCAAGTTTCTTTGCGCAAGATAACCAAAACATAATAAGGTGATAAATATTTCATTTTATTTCTGGTCATTTGGCATCTTAGCATAATTTGAGAAATATCCCCTCACTGAGATTTTACATCTGTCTGTCTGTCTACCTTCCCACCAATCCATCCTGTATATTGATGTTTAACTCCCTCTACATCTGCTTTAGGATTTATAATGTTCTACCTCAAGAAGATTTACTGAGATTACTTTTACAAAACATGATTTTATGCTATTAAATATTGCGTTAAACCATGTGAAATTGCTAATACTCAAAAATTGTTTTTATATACAAACATCAAAAAGATTGTTTCGTGTGGCCCATTATCAATATAAAAGAGACAGTGTGCCTTTCATTGGAATCTCCAATTCCTGCTTCCAAAGGAACTGGTAAATCCTTGCCAATGAAGGCAGAGAGAATAGTGCTTGTGTGGCTGTGAGCTTTCCTCTGACTTACTCCAGTTTGTGTTACAACATCTACTTTCTTTAGGAAGATCATTGCTAGTTTGCTTGTTCCCCCCTAATGTTTTTCTCAAACTTTGCTAATAAGTTTGATTTCATCACTTTCTCATTCCCTGACCCATTTTCTCCTTCCCAACAACAGCATTCCCTCCCTAACCTCTGCCCCTGTGATTAGCCTGATGTGTACCTGTCCATACATTTTTCCATTCTAACATTATTGCATTCAGATTCACATACACACAAATACAGTTTCCCGTTTGTCAGTGCTTCAGAAAAACATGGCTGTGCCTCTTCCTTTCCTCATGAATGAGCATATTTTGGAAATCTCTTCAAAGCAGTTGGAATAGCTTTAATCCCCACACTTAAGAACAGACTAAAGTTCCATAGTATGGATGAAGTTTATTCAGCATGCCTGGAGGTGTGTT
This sequence comes from Oryctolagus cuniculus, assembly GCF_051225735.1. NCBI lineage: Eukaryota > Metazoa > Chordata > Mammalia > Lagomorpha > Leporidae > Oryctolagus > Oryctolagus cuniculus. The sequence continues at coordinate 60,913,130 of NC_142870.1, forward strand.
GGAGCCAACTTGTACCAGCTCATGGGAATCAATTGTGTGCATCTTTCACTCTCTGTGCTCAGAGACAGGATGTTGGTAGCTTGAAATCAGCCAAAGGGGGATATGAAAAATCTCAACTGCAACGCATCAAGACCTTTCTTTTTTCTTTCTTTCAGAGTATCATTTTATCAACATACCATGTACTTACTTGATTATGTCCTATAAAAACTCCACCATGATCGATGTGTATATTTTGAATACTCATCCTGACCTACTGGTGATTTTATTGGTATGAGATAAATTCTGGGAATTAAGATCACTGGAATGAAGGGCATGCACATTTTGAATTTTAGCAGGTGGTGGGGGATTATATTCTAGAATTTCTGTAACAATATGCAAGATTACCCCTTTCAGTCTGATTCACTTCACTTTTTTATGTACTATTTTTACTAGCTAATTCATATTTCTCAGACTTATTTGAAGATTGGCCATATTTGAGTGTGCCTGTTAGCCATTTTGATATGATTTTAGTTAACCCCCATTCAGATACTTTTCCTTTGTGTCTTTGAAGTTGTTAAGCTTTTTTAAAATTATTTGCAAAATTTATGTATATGTCAGTTTTTTACCTGTCCTCTGCATTGTAATTTTTTTTCTAAATTTGTGTTTGCTTATCAACCTTAATATATTTTTGCATTAAAAAACTATAGCATGTTTTTTTTTTCTTAATTTGGAAAGAACTCTTCAACCTCTTATTGTACATAAAAGAGTCCCTAAATGTTCTCTTAAGCTTTTTAGGGCTATTTTATTGAGTGTAAAATTATTGGATGTTTATCTATTTTGTTTGCTTTTAAAAGTAACATTTTTTTTTTTTTTTTGGCAGGCAGAGTGGACAGTGAGAGAGAGAGACAGAGAGAAAGGTCTTCCTTTACCATTGGTTCACCCTCCAATGGCCACTGCGGCCGGCGCAGCACGCTGATCCTAAGGCAGGAGCCAGGTGCTTCTCCTGGTCTCCCATGCGGGTGCAGGGCCAAGGACTTGGGCCATCCTCCACTGTACTCGCGGGCCACAGCAGAGAGCTGGACTGGAAGAGGGGCAACCAGGACAGAATCCGGCGCCCCAACTGGGACTAGAACCTGGTGTGCCAGCGCTGCAGGCGGAGGACTAGCCTATTGAGCCGCGGTGCCGGCTGTAACATGGTCTTAAAGTTACTGTGCACATCCACGATGATCATCCCCAAACTCTCAGGAAGAAGAGTAATTAAAACAAAAACCTTACATCATACCAACTTCCCAAATTAATGCATTTAAACATTTCTTTTGAGAGCCAATCCTGATCAACTCAAAGCTTGGAGACTAGTCATTCTAATAAAACACTCATAAAATTTCATCACAGATTTATTGCAAAAGGTCACACAATCCATTCTTCTACACTTATGTGGTTCTCCATCCAAATTAATAGTAATTACATCACCCTGCTAACTTAAAAGATCAACATAGATTTTCAGGAAAAAAGAGAATGACCACTGTACATGACTATTAATTTGGTTAAAAGTTTTTGAAATTTTGTATTCATCCTGATCCAGAGAACAACTACATTCATAAAAATATATTAGATTCATTTAATCTATAGAAAAAAAAAAAAAACTGTGGGGGCTGCTGCTGTGGCACAGTGGGTTAAAGCCCTGGTCTGAAGCCTCAGCATCCCGTATAGGTGCTGGTTCTAGTCCTGGCTGCTCTTCTTCTGATCCAGCTCTCTGCTATGACCTGGGAAATCAGCAGAAGATGGCCCAAGTCCTTGGGCCCCTGCACCCACGTGGAAGACCTGGAAAAAGCTCCTGGCTCCTGGCTTCAGATTGGCTCTTTCCCCGCCCTGGTAGCCATTTTGGGAGTGAACCAACTTATGGAAGACCTGCCTCTCTTTCTGTCTCCACCTCTCTTTGTAACGCTTTCAAATAAATAAAAATAAATCTTTTTTTTTTTTTTTTTTTTTTTTTTTGACAGGCAGAGTGGACAGTGAGAGAGACAGAGACAGAGAGAAAGGTCTTCCTTTTGCCGTTGGTTCACCCTCCAGTGGCCGCTGCGGCTGGCGCACTGCAGCTGGCGCACTGTGCTGATCCGAAGGCAGGAGCCAGGTGCTTCTCCTGGTCTCCCATGCGGGTGCAGGGCCCAAGCACTTGGGCCATCCTCCACTGCACTCCCGGGCGACAGCAGAGAGCTGGCCTGGAAGAGGGGCAACCGGGATAGAATCCGGTGCCCCGACCAGGACTAGAACCCGGTGTGCCGGCGCTGCAAGGCGGAGGATTAGCCTAGTGAGCCGCGGCGCCGGCCCAATTAAAATAAATCTTAAAAAAAGAAAATAGATTGTGTAGTTTTATGAGTTTTTTTTTTTAACCCACTATCTTTTCTAGGGTTCAGATTTACTCTGCATGTGTTGAATTTTCAAAACAGGGACAGAAAATGTACACAAATTCTTTCAAATGAAGCAAGATCTATATAGACATATCTGACAATTTCATTGACATTCTTATATCCATATATCTTATATGTCTAGCTCTCCAATTTCTGGGAAAAGGAAAAGACTGCTTCAAGATACAGTTCTAGAGGTAAAGGAGAAAAAATGAGAGGAAACTATTTTGCATATAACCTGTTAAGGAACAGTCTACCTGATAAACTGCTAACTTCTTAGTATGCATGAAGCCGCTAGGAGTTGGACTTTGCCTAAATACCTTACTTATCTTATCTGCAGTCACTTCCTCACTGTAGGAATTTTTAACTGTAGCCAAGTAGTTCCTGGTGATACTATGTGTTTCATTGATAGTCCACACCTTTCACAAACCCCTGGTAAATTCTTGGTTTGAGATTTAGTTTAAGAAATTAGATCTTTTGGAAATTTCTTTATTTAAACACAGCGAGTCTTTTTATCTGTTAGGTCAGATTTACAGACAGTTTATGATGCTATCATTATATTTTCCCCAGCTATTTTTAGTTTCCTACATATATCTCCTTTGGTAGATTGTTAATTACTTTATTTCAAAACTAAGTTTTATTTGTCTTTGAGGCCCAAGTAGAACATATGAGCTATAGTAACATCACAATTTATCTCTGTTGAATGAATTATTAGACATATCACCTTCGGAGTAAAACTTAAAAAATAATTCTAGCCATTACATTGGGTCATTTTTAGAGGAAATGTGTTAGAGGAGAAAAACCACTAGATCAAGATCAGCAATAATAATGGATTCTTATCTTGGCTTTCTCACTAACTCTCTGCGGTCTTGGGTTAGACAGGAAATCTCTGAAACAAAATTAAGTCATCCATAAAATAAAAATGTTGACTTTGTTACTGACACAATTGCTTTGCAACTTTAAAATTAGGTAGTTCTTAGAGCTGATGAACAAAAACATAGGTTTAGAAATTAATTAATGATTTAATGACCTAATGATTTTCTGGAATCATAATTTGTAAATGATTAATTCAAAAACAAGTAAAATTTATAAATTTAAGAATTATGTAATTTTAATAGAATTAAGAAAATTGCCTTAAATGTTTTAGTATAATGAATCCATATAAAATTTCCTGAAAATTCAATAATTGTACATATTCTCTTAAAAGTCATATAATAAAGTAAGACATAAATTCTTTATATTCATTTTCTCTATAGGTAATTTTTGAATGACAGGAGATGGTAAGGCACAACGTTCAAATAAAACACTTTTTTTTTAAGGATTTTTATTTATTTATTTGAGAGGTAGTTACAGACAGAAAGAGGGAGAGACAGAGAAAGGTTTTCCATTGGCTGGTTCCCTCCCTAGATGGCCACAAATGCCGGAGCCGGGCCGATCTGTAGTCAGGAGCCAGGAGCTTCTTCAGGTTTCCGTCCAGGTGCAGGGGTCCAATCACTTGGGCCATCTTCTACTGCTTTCCTAGGCCATAGCTGAGAGCTGGATCAAAAGAGGAGCAGTTGGTACCACAGGTGGAGGCTTAGCGTGCTATGCCACAGTACCGGCCCCAAAGAGAGCACTTTCTCTACATACTTTCATTGATCGTTGGTTTTGATAGATTCTCCTGAATACAGCATCTCTTCCTCCCTGCTTGTGTTTCCAATCAATCGAGAAAAGAATAAGCCACATGAAGAGCAAAACATCAGATTTGTCACCACTAACAGTAAGTGTTTGGACCATAATTTTAGCCTGTTAATGTTTGGCAAGTCAACTTGACTTGGTGTATCCAGCTCTCCACCAAGTGAACCAACCAAGGCATAAACAGTGCAAGAAGCTATAGATCTCTCCTTTAAAGCGGAAGGGTGCAAGGGGAAAACATGAGCCATTTCTGTCCTATTTCTCCTCCCAAGATAATGTACTTCTTATCCCAGATTGGAGCGACTGAAAAGGCAGATGTATATCTTCACATGGAAGGAGATCACAGTAGTAGGGAATGCGTTGACCTAATCACCACCACCTATAATTGCTAGGTGTGTGCAAAAAGTGTTTACAATAATTGCTTCAACATATACGTCAGAGAACTTATAAAATGAAATTAGAATACTTTGAAGAACTTATTACTGGAGAAATCAGTAGAGGCATTTTTGACATGCTACTTCAGATACAGGTTTTCTTTCTTTTCTTTCACTTTTTTTCTCCTCACCCTCTTGATTGCCCATGGCACAAAACCATCAGAAGGAGCCTCAGCAGCTGACACAGTAACAGCAGCAATGGCAACCTAACATGCCACAAGCCATCTCCCATAAACTTTCTAGCAGTCAATTTTCTTAAAAATTCTCCTATTTTCTGGCAACATTCACAGTCAACTCTTAGGGCAGGAGACGTAAATAAGAATTTTTAAATCAGTAACTAGCATTGTTTTTTGCTGGTTTAGATTTTTACCTTGTGTTTTATTTTTTTAAATGCCATTGCAATTTTTAAAAATATTTATCTATTTATTTAAAAGCCAGAGAGACAGGGAGAGGAAGAGAGAGAGAGAGAGAGAGGTATCTTCCATTTATTTTTTCACTCCCCAGATGCCAGCGACAGCTGGGGATGGGCTAGGCTAAAGCTAGGAGCCAGAAATTCCATGTAAGTCGCCCGTGTGAGTGGCAGGACCCCATGCTGTTAATGGTTGCCTCTTACGGTATTCTTTACTGGAACGTTTGATCTGAAGTGGAGGTGGAACTCAATCACAGGCACTCCCACATGAGATGTGAACATGCCAAGGAACAGCTTGACCCGCTGTGCCACGACATTGACCCCAGTGTGTGTTTTATACTAATCATATGTGTTTATTTATGTTTGGATTCTTTTAGGGAACATTGGATAATCATATTTCTCAGTCCATACCATGTTATTATCAATGTTGGACTCTTCTTGATTTTTTTTTTTAAGTTTGGCATTTCCTTCTTTTATCACATAGTCAGTCTTCTATAACCAAGGCAAGAATCTGATACGCTTTTATTTAAGTAATTCAATGTATGTGGAATCTTATATCATATTTTGTCTTGTTTTTATGTGAATGTGTTTTTAATTTATCTAAGTTATATTGTGCTGAGAATTGAGGCCATCCAGTGGGGCTGGCGGTTCTGTAAGCCCTAAGGTGTAGGTGGAATGTCCTTCACAAGCAGGCTGTCAGCTGTGGCGGGAAAGCCTGTCTCCAGACCGACCAGCATCTCCCCCACTCATAGCTTCTTGAGCTGCATGTGTGTCCTTGTGGTTTTAAATCACAGCTTCAGGGTGATTGCAATCTTTCACCCAGAGCTGGCAGAGAAGGGGGCTGAGCCCCTGGGGAGAGTCGGGCTCTCTCCCGGAGACCCCTGATATCTCCAAGAGTCCCAAGCCAATCAACAAATGTCTGTGAAACCCCTGACCATTGAGGGGGACCCCCAATAGAATGACCCAATGAACGCATAGTAATGCCTTAAAAACCCTGGACACTTCTTCAAAGCCAGTGTCCCTTTCGGGCACTCTGCCTGGTCTATTTCCATCAAATAAAAGTTTCCCAGTTTTTTATTTCTATACTGAGTTGAAGAAAAGAACCCACAAACTTGCTCTGGGACTGGTAGCAAGAATCTCATTCCAGTTTTTCCCTCTACCGTGTTTTATAAATTCATGCTCTATGTAACCTAAACTATTTTTACATGGGTCAAATCAAAATTTCCAGCATTTATAAAAGAGAAGAATTTATGTAAATATCCAGATGGTTTCTTTCTCTGTCAGTCTGCATTCCTGCATGGCAAACAATCACTGGAGCTGTATTGACTGCTGCCTTCAGAATGGTCATAGATTTTCTACTTTACCTCTAGGCTCAGTCACATTACCTGTCTGTGTAAGCATTTCAATTCGCAGCACCTAGAAGCGATGAAACATGAACATGGCTCATGGAACATTGTGGCCTACTCAACTCTCAAGCTTTCCTTCTCTTCTTCCATGCTTATCCCCATCAGTAAGTATCCAATTTAAACTTCAACCACCAATCTTTCTCTTACTTATTAAAGGTTTTTCCCAAGAATAACACATGATTCTATCATTTGTTTTCATATTCGTGTTTGTGTAAGTTCAGCCTTAGCTTTCCGTTACGCCCTTCTACTATGTTCTATGTAAACAGCTTTCCTTTATCATTCCTTATACTTAAATGCATGCTCTTTGTATGTCTGAAGATATCATTGCATTATTTCCATGAGAGTCCTGCTGTTCTCACTTCTATATGTCCTAGCATAGTACTCCCATTTCTACAACTGTTCCTGAGTACAGAATTCTCTACACCTTCACACATATGTCTTTTTTGAAGTCCTAGTCTATTTTTCCTATTCACTCACTCCTTCAGTCCAACAACAAATATTTAGTAAGCTCTTACTAGGTACTAGAAACACTGTTTTAGTTTCTGGGGATTCAGAAATGAACAAAAATCAAATTAAAACCAAATAAAAAACCCTTCCCTCTTTCTAACCTCATGACTGAAAATAATCTCCCACACATTTATATGATTTTAACAGCTGATTACAAAATGTTTAAATAAACTTATTGACATAGAACTTAATCTAACAATTAAAATCTGATTGAAATATACTCGTCTCAATATTTATTAGAAGAATTAATTGGTTTGGAGAATGACTGGTTGACAGTTCAGTTACATGTTCATTTCTCTCCAGCTTATTACTAGGTAAGCTTAAAAAAAAAAAACCAATAGAACTAGCATACTCAGACTAAGTGCACATGAAGAAATTTCTTTCTAATGTTTCCTTCTTTCTTCAAGAAGCCAAACCCTAAGTTTGGAGGTCATTGCAGTTGGGGAGGGATGAGGAGTCCATTAGATCAGAGGAGTCAAGGCCCTGGCTCTGCTACACTTTATATCAGGCTGGGGAGGCAGTTCCTTGCTGTGCCCCAGTTATTTACCTTTGTGTTCTGATTCCAATGTGCCACTAGACTCACAGCAGGCCTGGCTACACAGACGACAGTAGGCAGGAAATTTCTAACCATGGGAGCCTTTCATTTTGTCTAGGTAAGAAAAAAAATGACTGGGAAATGTTTTTGCTGAAAATAGAAGGTCACTGATAAGGAACTTGTAGAGGAATACAGTAAATGATAGATCTCTTTCCTAAAGTGAACAGAAAGAATGCATACATGACAATTTGCTTTATTCATCTGGCAAAGCAGTCTCTGGTGTTAGTCCTGGATGACTTGACAATGGATGTTTCCCTTTTATAGACTATTACCATAGAATAATTTATTTTCTTCATCAGTCTGCAGATGGAATATGAAAAAGTCCAAGGCAACTTTCAAGGTGAAAGTTTGTATATACCTATAGAAAAATTTTATATACCTTTGAAAAAATTTTATAAGCCAATTTTGGGTAGAATTTTGAGCATTCACTTTGTTACTTTTACAGCTTAAGTTGACAATTATTTTGTAATATACATGATGTATTGCTGATATTTTAAAGTTAATTTCTTTCTTCTTTTTCTAAGCATTGTTTGAGGAAAGCCAATAAGTCAATTTAACAATACCCACACATTTCTACCCATGTTCAGTTTATACCATTCTATTTTCAGTTTATAATTGAATTGATGTATTTTACTTCCACATATAAAATTCGTATGCTAGTTTCATAGAGATGGAGTGCATAAATGAAGTTGCTTTTTATTTAATGATAGGACAATATTTATTGACTACCCACTATGTGTCAGGCACTGTGTATGTTGCTAGACACACTTTATCAAGCTAAACTGAAGATGCCATTATTCATATTTTAGATCTGAGAATAATGAGTCTCATATAGAATAAGTCAGAACTGTAATTAAATTATATTAAGTAAAGCCTACGCACACACTCACACACTTTGAAGACTAAGCCAACTGTTCAGAAGTTGGCAATGAATGTATCTGATTCCAGACCTCACACTTTCCCCTACTTTAATGATTGTGCAAGAAAGAAAAAACTTGCTTTGAATTTTTCCTCAAGGATGGCCTGGCAGGGTAGGTTTACCAAGTTTGATGTGAGAGGCACCAGAAAGAAAGGCATACTCGGAACTAGCTAGCTCCATCAGAATTCCTCATAGGAAAGGCCACCTCTTATAATATATTCCTTAGAGTATTTCTTGAGAATTTCCAGTTCTTCCTAAGTCCCCTAGTAAAATATCAGTATCCCTAGAGTATTGTGCTCTGAGTAAATATCAATAAAACTTGTGGACTTGTTGATCCAAACTATTTCCAAGAGTGATGTCTTACGAAAAGCATATCTCAAAGGATTAAGATAAAGGATGCAGGCTATGTTTTCCCATGGGAAGGCAAGCAATTGGTAAAGTTGAGAGAGCCAAAAAATAAGCTGCCCTGGTTTACACTTTGTCAAGTTTTGTGTGCTCAGTATATAGACAGGCATCATTTCTGGACTTTAGAAAAAATATTTATGATCTATGATTGCCGATTTGCCACAGAACACTCTTAGAAAAGTAAACATAGTACCCAGAATGACTTAAGCTGATTTTTTTTTTTTTTTTTAGTTCTGATTTATCAGATGTATTCTTTTCTGGTAATGTGTGTTATCTCAAGGTCAAATGAATCCCAGCAGGGAGCTCACAAACACACAGCATTATAAATGACCCCAGGAGAACATAAAAATGAATATTAATAAATTTTAAGCACTCTGAGACAGCAGGAGACTATTTTGGCTAGGTTGCATGGCACTGTTAATGGCATAACTGTTTGACAGCTCTTTCATTCCAGGAAAAAAGTTGGGCAAAGAGTCAGGAAGGTCATAAATCAAATAAAAATTTCAAAGAAGAAATCAAACTCCAAAAGTACTCTTTAAAGAGAGGAACAGAATATCCCATGAATAGGCATGCTACAAAATCTCAAGTTTGATTTCAAAGTATTTTACAATTGTTAGTTGACATCATTAATTGTGATTGGATGAGAACTATAAAGATTTGGCAAAAAAATGACAAAACCATAATGATTTTGCTCAATGCATCCAGATTACCAGATACAGTAAAGGGGAATAATTAAATTAGAGATTTTATTTGTATTTTCTCAGCAGCAGCAATGTAATGATTAGCATTGTCTGTTGATACTGTTGATAGCAAAGCCCAGTTCCTATTAATAATATTCATTCAGAAATTTATTCCTTCAATAAACATAAACTATCAGTCCTAGTATATGTTAAAGTTGGCTACAGCTAATAGGGTTATAAACGATCAGAAAGGGACAGAGATGAGATTGAAAGTTATGTAAGAAATGGCAAAATTCAATGAGCAGAGAAGGAGCCAATATACAGATGAAGTGAAGGAAAGTAGCTGAGTGATGCAGTACAAGATTGGAAGCCAGGCAAGAAACAGGTGAAGAAGTCAACTTGAGAGTTTACTCCACGAAGACTCAGCATCTACCTATTTGCCTTGTGTAACCACTACACTTCTGTATTTGTAGAAATTAGACAACATCTTGCACCAGACATTGCAGGTTAAAGGTTCAGAGCAAGTAGATTGCACATATGTAGTCTGTGTTAACCTTAGTAATTATCAAATGCTGAGAAGAAATGCTAATCATTTTAACATAAATTGTGTCATATTAAGACCTAAAATACACTTCAAAAAACATCTTAGTGAACTTAGCATAAAACTCAGACTCTTTTGTATCACCTAATAAGACCTCTGCAAACCAGCCCCTGACTGCCTCTCTAGGCTCAACACATCCGTCCTTTCTCCATGGCACTACCCTCCCTTTAGTGCCTTCAACACACCACCACCTTGGTATGTGCTGTTCCCATGTCCATCACTCTCCATCTGACCAACCCCTCTTATCTGCCTTGCAGTTTAAATGTCAATTCCTTGAGAAAGACTTTTGCAATCCACGGTGTAAAATAAATAGCTAGTTTCTCATTATTTTCTCTCGCTACATACTGTTCTTTCTCTTCATAACAGTTACAAATTAAAATAGCATGATTTCACATAATGGAATTATATTACATAAGATGTAGAGGGTTTTAAGCTCCATGAAGACAGGGATTGTGTTTTATTTACAATGTAATGCCTAACTCATAGTAAGTACTAGATAATTTTTTCTTGGAAGAATGAATAAAGGACAGTAACACAAAACATGGACAAATATGAGAAATTATTAATTAAGGTCTTTGGCATCAAAATATTATTTTTAATTTGAGGCATACTGTTTAGTATAATAGATACAGACCTTAGTGGCTAATACTTGGCCTAGATGACTTCTGACTATCTCCAGGACAGTATCCAGATGTGTCCAGTCCTTGTCATGTGGCCCTGCCACTTCAGTTCTTTGTGATTCACTTTCCCAGAGTATTAAATGAGTGGTTGAATTGGATGGGTTTTGTGACTTTTGTGTTAAAAATTAAGGAAAATCATATGTTCATGCAGGATTTTTTTTTAAAGGGTGATTTTGATGAAGCACTAAAAATTTTAGTTACTAGTATTCTCTTGTTTTGCTGCACTGCTGGCATGATGGTTGATGATTAAGGACTCAGGTTTACTCCCTCACTTTTCATCCATTTCTATCATTGAAAAACACGTCTGATTTTTCCAAGCAGCGACTAGAAACATGCATGGGCAAGTACTCAAAAAAAGACAAGCTTTTAACTTTCAAAATACTCTTATCACCTCTACATCTCGGTTTGGCATGGAATCGCAGCACCCTCAAGGCAGCACCTTCACTATCACATGGGTGTACTGAGTGGGAGAGTTCTACCTTACAAGACACTGTTTCAGAAAGCCGAACGTGTATAGTTGCTATATCCTCGTAGGTTGCTGTCTTCATAGAGTCAGTGTATAGGCTATTTTGAACTTTTTTTCAAGTGTAGTCTTTCCTCACGTACTTTAAGTCTCAAAGGACACTTTTAGAATATGGATAGAGTCTCAAGTATATGACATCTTATCAATGTGTTTGTTAGTGCCACAGTAAGTCTTTTGATTTTAAAAGTACCAGCGTGCCAACAAATGGTACTACTATTCCTCAAAGTATCAGTGTTGTAGAGTTCTTGCCGTATTGTTTGGCATGATATACATAACTACTGTTGATAGAGTTCCACTGTAGCCAGGAAATAACAACCTTCAACAAAGGTTCACAAATGTGAGTCTGACAGTAAATCCATTACCAAAGCCACCTGTAATTTAACATTAAGAAACTTTCTTAGGCAAAACATGATTTGCACTGAGAACCACAGATTTCACAGATTCATTTTGTAGTCTAGGAGAAGGAAATTTTATTCCTAGTGTTTCCTTTTTGGTGAAAGAGGGACAATAATACAAATAAATGGTTTGGTCTCAGAATATTTATATATGTAAATTGATGACATAAATTGTAATGAGAAAGATAAATACTACATGAATCTAAAGCTCAGTAATTATGCTACTGACTAATGATTAGCTTTGTAATAAAACAGCTTTATAAGTTTCTGTATTAGTTAAGAGTTGAAATTGAATTAGATAGCATGGGAATGAAAGCTGGACCCCAGCAAGGCTCACGACTTGGGTTTCAACCCTTTCCTGCTTTTGTCTGAAATACTCCTTGCTGTTTCTCTTCTCAACGTGAACATGAATCATGCATTCTGTATTACAGTGTCTCTTGAATTTGCACATTGATCACACTCTCCTTCACTTGTTCCTGTATTCCCTCTACACTCAGCATATATGCCTGTTATAAACTTTACTTCGCTTAGCTGATTCCTTTTTGGCAGTAAGTTTCTTCAAGGAAGTTGCCATCTTATTCATCTTTGTTTGTCTTTGACTTATCTCACTGTTCTATGTCAGGGCTTAAAAAGATGAATAAGGTGTAGACTGTGCTTACTAGAAGTCCTCAGTGAGATCAGACCCCTAATAAATGTGGTTGCTTAACACTTGGTGTTAATACTTTGCCAAAGATTAAAGACTGTATTCAGTGGAAAACTGGCCTTGGGCTCTATGGGGTGGGGTGGGGTGGGGGGAGCAAATTGGGTTTTGTTTTCTTTCTGCTTTCCAATCTCTGTATATCTTCCATTCATCAGATTCCCAGAATCTTCTGGTTTCCTGCAGACTTTCAAAATCCTCACATGAGCCAGAAAAACTAAATCTGCCCTTCCTGAAAATGTCTCATTTATCTAAATTTTCTTTCTCATTCTACTTTCACTCCACCCTCTCCCCAGTTAGGACTCCCTTTTGTAAATGTTGATGCAGGTATTGATCTGATTATCTGAACAAAATGTATTGTACAGGGAGGTATGAATTATTGATGTCTCGTGGAGTATCATTAAGAGGAATTTCTAATTAAAAGAAAATGTGTGTTCATAGAGAGACATCAGTATTCACTTGGACCTCAAACATAAACTCATCTACTTGACTCTCCTATTCTGGGTTCCAGGCAGAACAACAGATCCTTGGATGAGACTCTCATCACTCTTAGGTACAATTCTTTAAGGGAGGAAGGAAATACTTTTGGAATTTGGTGGGATGAGGTAGACAAAGATGACTTATTTAAAAATCAGTGAAGTGTGTATTTGACACTAATGCCTGCATTCTGTGTCACATCCTTATTATTATTGTACATTTCATTGACAATTAATCATTTTATGAATAAGTAAGTGAAAGTGGTCAATTGTAAATCTTCTTAGAGCAGTTTGTATGGATTGTAAATTTTCTTTGGATTGAATTGAGAATTTAAAGGTAAATTTACCTAGAACCTTCCAAGTGTACTTGTTTATTTTGATCAAATGAGGTATACATTCCACAAAAATATTCAGAAGAGGAAAAATGACTGATTATTTAGGTAGTGTGAACAGAGAAGTATAAAGATATCTGTAGGTATTTTTAACCCAAATCCCAACTTTGGCCTTAAGCTCCGACGCAAGGGTATGCTCATGGACTAATTGTCCTCTAAAATATATGGTCAGCAGTAGGCATTAGATGCCTTGTCCCTGTGAAATCATCGTGATTTACAGCTGCTGTATCTCCATTTAATTGACTATTTGTTGAGGGTAGTCTTTAAGGTGTGGTTGACTAAAGTACCATTTGACCAAATCAGTTTTGACTTATAGCCTTTCCTCCCCAAACAGCACTCTTACGTTGCTCTCTGTTCTCTACCCATCATCAAATACATGTCCATCACAAGTAGATTTTCACCTTGAATTCATTCCCCTTATTTTGTTGCTCTATTTCCTCCTAAGGTCCTCCATTCATTCCTCAGAGACAACTGCCAAAAATCGTTGTTGGAATCCATTGTTTGCTCTTACAAAAGAAAACAGACAAATATCAGGTTAGTTTATTTAAATTGATTTGGGCTTCTTTCAATGAAGATATAGCATATATATTTTCCTATTGCTATGATTTGAAAGTCCTTGTCCTTTCCACAATCCTTGTTGAAACTTAATCTCCAGTGTGACAGTGGTGGAGGGTGAAAGCCAGCGGGAGGTGTTTAGATCCTGAGAGGGAGTTCCTGTCTTTCTTTGTCCTCCTTCCTCTGCTGTGCAAAGGCACAATGTTCCTCTTCTCTACAGGAGGCAGTAAAAAGACCCTCTTCAGACACTGGTGTCTTGACCTTGGATCTCCCATCCTCCAAAACCATGAGAATCTAAATTTCTGTTCTTTATAAATTACTCAATGTCCGATATTCTGCTAGAGTGCTACAGAATGGACTAAGACACTCATTTTATTTATTATTTCTATAAAATGGCCATTTCTACACTGGCTTCCTAATATTTCACAATACAAAATAGCAAACTTTACTTTACCAGTGTCTTACTCTTGGCACTTTCTTTCTACTTTCTGTTATAGGGAGCATTCAGCAAAAGCTTAAATATTAAAACCCACTAAAGCACCTGACCTCTGCCCCACATTTACATTACTGATGCACTAAATGTACTTTACTCACAAGGTACTAATTAGAACACTAATCAAGAATGACCTGGGTTAGGAACTGGGGATACCCTTGTTGTCCAATTATTAATTTGCCACCATCTTGGCAAATGAAAGAATATTCAGGAGCCAGAAGAAAATTGGCTTGATTTACTTTCTCATTCCAGTTCACTTTACCACACTATTTCCTGTCTTAGTAGTTTTCTTTGAAAGCTTTTCTTAGCATATTCAAGTGGCAACGAACTTATGAGCAGAATTCTCATTCTAATCATTGGTGTACCTCTGCTAAATTAGCTGGGCATCCACCACATACTAATAAAACAAAAAGGAAAGATCTTGTTAGTTACAAAATTGTGTATATGCAGGGGATGGCGTTGGGGGTTAGGGGGTCTTGAGAGCCACTTGAGAAAAAAGAGAAGACTATTGTCTCCGTATCACCATTGCCTGGGTAGAGAGATGGTCTTCCTTTCTCCCCTGCAAAGGACCTTATACTTTCCATACAAACTCCCAGAAGGTCAGGAACAGGGTGCTTTGGTGGGATATTGCTCCACACAGCGCTGCTTTTCTTGGAGCCGGGAAGCCTGCTTTTAAGCACCCAAGGGGACGATGGGCCTGTTCTGTTGGATCAGGCTCCTAGTATTTCTTTCTCTATGATTCTGGCCTTGGCAAAATCTGGAACAGACTGCAGGCTGGAGTGTGTTGGCACGTGGATGCAGCCTTCCCATCTGTTTTGCCTCTTCAGTTCATCAATTTCCTCTACTTATGAGCTCGCCCATCATTTAGTAAAGTTGTGAAAAATAGGTACTGTATTTTATTTTGCCTTTAATTACTTTTATAGAACTTTTTAAAAGGAAATTGTGCTATTGTATGTGTGTAATGATAAAGTAAAATATTATTGCAAAAGGGAAAGTAGTACATCATTAAAAATCAAATATTTAGCCAGCAACTAAGTAACAAGTCCCTGGAAGTTGTGGTCTTGGCAGCTGAATGAGCAGTTAATAAACAGAAGCTAGGTATCACGGTCTGCAACATAGTAGGTTCTTCTGCTGTTCCCTTGCAAGCTTATTTTTAGTTAAGTGCTTTAGAAAATGTTAAAAATTCCTGAAGCTATTTTCTCTACACATATTACTTGAAGTATTTACGCCCCAGTGTTTACCATATCTGTCTCTTGCAGAAGCTAGGAAACGATAACTTGCTTGAGAGGAGAGGTACCATCATTTGCAATATCTAAAATAATTGGTAAAGCCAGAAAAGTTGTTGACATTTTGGAAGGGATATATTTATATTAACATAGTGATTCTGTCTGTCATGGATGACACAAACCTAAGTGCCACTTTGCTAGGGGATTTCCCCAAACTTGTTCAGTTCATTGAAAACAACTGCAGGATGGGTGATATCTGAACAAAGAATCAGAGAGAGTGAAAGGAACAGATCTAAGGATAAAACACAGAGTCCAGAAATGTATTGTGGATCCTAGAAAAGGCCACAGGAGTTTCCTTGTCATAGTAAAAAGAAAAATTAAAGAATCTGAATACACTACCCCTCAAACCTGCCTGACAAAGAAACAGTAACCTGCCTAATGAGTCTATTGCAGAGCTAGGAGTATAACCTAAAATTCCTGACAAAATCATCAGTTTCCAGCAGCTGCTCTCCTTCAAATAATTTCAGCTTTATTACGAAGAATGCCTGTGGCCACAAAATACTCAAATTAAATTATAAGGTGATGAAAATACTGAAGGCAGTTAAATCTGTATTTTTAGCATCCCTCATGGAACTAAGAAAGGAAATGAGAAAAATTGCATTTAAATCCCCTAACTATTCCAATCATTTGCTGGCAATTTTAAGTACGAGTTTACTTTTGTGGCTTGAAACCTGGAGGCGACTGTTGCATGTAAAGGTATAGTGAGCGGATCCCTACCAAAAAACAGCAAATGCTTTCCACCTGTTAATGCGTGTTGCAATAACTTGAATAAAGTTCTTTTGTCTAATGACTTGATGGTAATTTGATTAATAACCAATTTATTCTACATGTTCCAGTCTGTCTAGCATTTCCTTTACTTTTCATTGCTCACTGTGCATCATTCTGTAGAAGATGTCAGAGCATGGAAGATTGTGTATGGGACTTTTCTTGAAGGATCAGGCCTGAAAGTGGTGCAAATCATTTCTATTCATGTTCCACACAGATAGAACCCAATCAGAAGGTCACATGCAATTTCACAGATGGTGGCAAAACCAGTCTAGTCCCACGTACAGGAAGAAGACACAAGAACAATCTCTCACAGGTGGAGTTGGGTCATTCATCCAAAGCCTGGGAGATTCTCAGTCTAAGGTAGGGAGAACACAGAACCAGAATTGGTTTGAAAACTTAGATGGTTTTGAATGAGTACATTGTAGGAGAGAAAAGACTTCTCATTCATTGCAAAGTTCACACCTGAGATCCCTATAACAAAGACATATTAACAAGAGAAAATCATACAAATTTTAAGTTTTACATGACACGAGATTCTTCACAGGAAATAAAGAACAAGGAAAAAGGTATATTTTTATGGACAATCACATAGAAATATACTTGGAGACAGAAGGATAAGATCTAATGCCAATAAAGGGGGGTGAGCTTGTCAAGGTCTGTTTGAACAGATCCTTTTTGTCCTTGTGACATGTCTTTCCTCCAGGACATGTGGTGAGAAACCAGGCTCTTCAGGGCAGAATGTGAAAGTGAGATCTTCCTGGGTTTTTGGCTTGCAACAGGAAAGACAGTGTGAGAAAAGAAGAATTGCAGTTTCTTTGGAATTTTCTTCAGGAGAGAGGAGGCAGGAGATGGTCAGAGAAATCGTTTTGCTTCTGTAACTTTCTGTTTCCAGCAGGTTAATGTACTCAGTATGCCAATGTGCCATATACTGGGTAGTGTTTCCTGTACCCCACTGATGTCAAAGAAGCTGGGAAGGGCCAACAGGAGGCCCAGATAAGGAGTAGACCGCAGTCTGCAGTGACGTGGGGAGAGCATGGTTCAGGATCTGTGTAATAGCATGTTGTGCTCCGCTATACCTTTCCTGAAGTTGGGGTCCAGGAACAGATGTACAAGGAATCAGGAATAGTTAGTGAAGGGGGCTTGTTTGAATTAGGGTCCCTTCTTGTCTTATCTTGTTTCATCAGACTAAGTACACGTGCTGAGAATTCTACCACTCTCTGCATCGACTTCAGATGTTTATGTCTCTCTCTTCACTGGACTCAACCTTCTCCAGGAGCCAAAACTATATTTTATTAGTATGATATCTCAAGAAATAAAATACAGTAGGCCTTTGAAAACTAAATTGAACTCATCCCATTGATACATCTTACACACATCATATGGCCTCTGCAATATGTTCTTGGTCATACAGTTTCTTCATTTTAATGCAAAACATAGAATTTACATATTCAGAACGGTTAGTAGAATACTTATGGAATTTGGAATAATTATAGGATTTGGAATACTTATGAACATTCACATTTTATCATAATGTGTTACCATACTTACAGAGTGAATATGGATTTGGTATTGCTATCCTGCTCTGTTAAGCATCTTAGGCACCCTAAATAAACATAATAAATATACAAATAAATTTTTAAAATAGCACAATTTTCATATAGAACAACAAAAGAGAGCTTACTTCAGAATCTATAATTATAGTGAAGAAGCATAAAATATTAAAAATGACAAAAAAGCATATCTACGTCGCCCATCATTTTTTTACTAAAATATTGTAATTCTGAGTTTTGCTCAAAAGCCTTGATCTTGTTGAAGAAGGGAATTTTCAGAAACTCCCTTTAGAATCAATTGTACTTCGGTATAGGAAGGATGGACGTTCCTGTGGGGAATCGCACGCAGTGCCCTGATCTTGCAGGTGAAGAGAGAGTGGGTGCCCAGAAGGCACTGGCGTATGTGGCTCTCCTAATAGTCACAGGAGCTGTGCTTCTGTCTCCCACTTTTCTTTATTTATTTTTAAAGATTTTATTTATTTATTTGAAAGTCAGAGTTACACAGAAAGAGGAGAGGCAGAGAGAGAGAGAGAGTGAGAGAGAGAGAGAGAGAGTTCTTCCATCCAATGGTTCACTCCCCAGATGGCCGCAATGGCCAGAGCTGCGCTGATCCCAAGCCAGGAGCCAGGAGCTTCTTCGGGGTCTCCCACACAGGTGCAGGGGCCCAAGGACTTGGGCCATCTTCTACTGTTTTCCCAGGCCATAGCAGAGAGCTGGATTGGAAGCGGAGGGGCTGGGTCTCAAACCGGTGCCCATATGGGATGCCGGTGCTTCAGGTCAGGGCATTAACCCGCTGCACTACAGCGCCGGCCCCATGTGTCCCATTTTTAGTCAGCCACTTCATGGAGGTGCAGTCTATGCTTAATATGGAATCAGGCTTTATTTCAGTATAAGGTGTTTTCCATTGATTCCAAGTCTCTTATGCATTGCAAGTTTAGATTGATGGTTTCATTCTCTTCAAAATATCTCAGTTGATACATCTAGCCAGGGGTTTCTGCATTTTCTTTTCTTTTCCTTCTGAAACACAAATAAAATGTGAGCTCTAAAAAATAATCAATAATCCTTACAAAATCATAACCTTAGTTCTCCTCTTCTCCCCAGAACTGATCTCCTGTCTGTACTCTCCCTTTTAATCCATAAGGACTTGGGTTATCTGAAAATGCATGCTAAGACTTCTTAAAAAATTTATGGTAGCTTTTCAAGCTTCCTGGACAAATTATGAGCATCACTTAGTACCCAACCAAAATACACTATCAATAAGCCTCTTTACTCCTCTCTCCTTGCCCTGTTTTCTTCATTACTTCCTACTTTCATTTTCCTTCTTTTTTATAAACCTTTTTATTATTTGTAGTCACTTACATATCCTTTTAAACAGATATATATCATTATATATATTACAAGTCATATACAAATATGTACATAAATTATGTATATATATTACACATATATGTAATTACATACATATATATATGTAACTTGAGGAGCAGAGAGAGACACACACAGAGATCCTTTCCACTGGGTCACTCCCCAGATGAGTGCAACAATTAGCCAGGGATTTCCAGGAACTGAATTCAGGTCTCCCACATGGTATCCGGAATCCAATCATTTCAGGCATCATTACTACCTCCCAGTATCTGAATTAGTAGGAAGCTGAAATTGGAAGCAGAACCAGAATTGAAACCAGTCACTCACATATGAGACACAGGAACCCCAACTAGCATCTTAAGAGTTAAATTTAATGCCTGCCCCTAAATAATTGTAAAATATAAAAAGTAAGATAGCCAAAGAGCTCTCTGATACTCTTGTTTTTTTTTTTTTTTTTTTTTTAATCTGGTAGTTCTTAGCCTCTGCTGTCATTCTATAATTTTTATGATTTTCCCTTTTATTTTTAAATATAAATCTGACCAACAGAATTGGGCATAAAAAAGAGTTCACTTCTTTGACCTTCAACTTTATTTTTAGTAAAGTGGTATCAAAATACACTTGGATATAAGTCATATTTTAATAAAGAAAAGGAAATTGGAGGGATTCAGTGTGTGACAGCAGATAAATTCAAGATATACTAAATCCTTGACTAGAACTTTAATTTAGTATAAAAACGATTCTCAACATAAGTTATTTTAACATGGATCATCACAGAAGGGGGTGCATAATGGAAAAATCAGATCTGATATAAAGTGTAGGTGATATGCAATCCATTCTTTGAAACAGAGCCATAACAGGAACATATTGGGAGTTTCAATATGTTATGAGAAATGTATATTATGAAAAACCTGTGCGTGGATTTCAAATTATTTTTTAAAAATATTTTATTTATTTATTCTAGAGGCAGAGTTACAGAGAGACAGAGGGAGAGACCTGAGAAAGATCCACCTGCCAGTTCACTCCTCAAATGGCTGCAATGCCAGGAGCTGGGTTGATCTGAAGCCAGGATTCAGGAGCTTCTTCCAGGTTCCCATGTGGGTGCAGGGGCCCAAGTACTTGGAACATCCTCTTCTGCTTTCCCAGGCACATTAGCAGGGAGCTGGATCTGAAGAGGGGCAGCCGGGCACGAATTGGTGCCCATATGGGATGCTGACACCATAGATGGAGGCCTAGTCTACTATGCCACAGTGCTGGCCCCAATTTTTAAATTTTTGTTTATTTGTGAGGCAGAAAGACAGAGAACCACAGAGAGAGCTACTACATACTGTTGCACTCCCCAGAAGTTCACGGGGGTTAGAACTCGGCTGGGTCTATGTTGGGAGTCAGGAACTCCATCCAAGCTCCCACTTGGGTGGCAGCAACCCAATTACTTGAGCCATCACTTCTGCCTGCCAGTGTTCACTTTAGAAGGAAGTTGGAGTCAGGAGTTAGAAGTGAGCATCGAACCCAGGTGTTCCAACGTTGGACATAGGTCTCATAATTGGTGTCTTGTACTGTGAGGCTGCATTCTTGCTGTGAGGCCAAATTCTTGCTCCAGAGTCCAAACTTTTGCACTAAAATAAACTTAACTTTTAACTATATCTTTGCATGAACTTTTTGAAGTCCTTACATATATGTGAATCCAATGCTAGAATGATACTATTACTGTGATATTTAAATGCTTTGTGGGTGTGTGAAAAAAAACAATAACAGAAAATCCTCAGCAATCAATGCATTAGAGAGGGCAGTCTTGCTATAATAATAATAATTATTATAGAAATATTTAATTATCCTAACCAGAAGAAGATATGTATACTCAGTAGAAGAAACAAACAAAAAAGGAGAGAAGGAAGGAAAAGGAAGAGGGAGAAGTACTGCTATTATCATTGTATTTACTTGGAATCCAGTAGACATGGATTGGAAAATCCAAATCCACCCTTTATATTGGTTGTATCTCAACTTAGACATCAGTCTCCTTATATACAAAGTGACAATATTCTTTTTTTTTTTTTTTTTTGACAGAGTGGACAGTGAGAGAGAGAGAGAGAGAGAAAGGTCTTCCTTTTGCTGTTGGTTCACCCTCCAATGGCCGCCGCGGCCGCACCGCGCTGATCCAAAGGCAGGAGCCAGGTGCTTCTCCTGGTCTCCCATGGGGTGCAGGGCCCAAGGACTTGGGCCATCCTCCACTGCACTCCCTGGCCACAGCAGAGAGCTGGCCTGGAAGAGGGGCAACCGGGACAGAATCTGGTGCCCCAACCGGGACTAGAACCCTGTGTGCTGGCGCCGCAAGGCGGAGGATTAGCCTAGTGAGCCGCGGCGCCGGCCGAGAATATTCTTAATACATACTTTTACTATGGAAAAGTTCTTGGAAAATTACTACATGTTAAAATATTTTGTTATATTTTGATACCGAAAGTCTATTCTTTTCAAATTATTTCAGGAAGTTACTAAATTCAGCACAAGAAATATGGTATTGGCACATTGTCAGGTTAACTAGTACACATGGCAACTTGGTGAAAAATATAGAAAGATGCTCCTCTCAGTAGTCGTTTGTGCTATGGGAGGAAGCTTTCAAGCCCAGAACATTGTTGTCTCCTCTAGAGGCATCATGCCAAAGATTCCTGTGCAGTTTGAAAGTGGCTGAAGCTGCAGTCTCACTACGGTGGATACACACTTGTGCAGAACAAAACCTGAGGAATCGCAGAGTTGGCACTGGTTGGAAGATGTTTTAAAGGGTATATGAAGAACGGGATGGGTGAGAGAGTAGGAGGCGGGATGGTTTGGGGGTGGGAAGGTGAGTATGTGGGAAGAACCACTATAATCCAAAAGCTGTACCTATGAAATTTATATTTATTAAATAAAAGCTTTCTAAAAAAAAAAAAAAAAGGTGTGTGGTAGTTTTCCCACTCTGGAGAACATAATATAAGTGAGAAATTCTTTCCGTATGTAGCAAATTCCAGTTCTTACTTGCTGCTTTTGTGAGTACTTCGAAAAGTTTGTGGAAAATGATGAAATCAATGTATAGCTTTTTTTATAGCACACATTTTTCCATTACCTTTTTGAGAAACCCTTTTTTATTCACCTTTAACTTCCAAATATTAATTTTACATTTCCTCCTCTCAAGTTGTAGCATATATTTCCATGGGTTAATGTCTAAGAAATTGAAAACTACCATCTAGTTTTCCAAAGAACTTCTTGAGGTGGACATGCTTGGTCTTCCTTCTTTTTTATTTTTAATCAGAACTCTTCAATTTGGCTCGAACATGCATCATCCCTCTCATATCTCAATATGCCTCCAAGGAGCATGCTCCATGGCTAGATCTGGGGTATTGTGGTCAGTGTAGGGTCAGTCACATTCCTGTGATGAAGTGATGAGTAAGTGATCAAGCCCAGGATATTGTAAAGAGACACCATCCTGACCTGTGGCCTCACAATTGAGTCTTCTGGGAAAATATTCCTTTCTCTCTCTTACTAAATGAGAGAGCCATAAGTGTGGGGAGCAACTCGGATTAGACTAAGTTACTCGAATTAAGACTTATTCTATGCATCTGCTCTCCCACAATGTGGTGCTGGGAGAGGAGGAAACAGCTTCTACACAGCTGCCTCCAGTTCAACCAATAAACAGCAGGACCTGCTCCTGATTGGAGGAGAGCAGCGTACTCGGCGTGTGGGTAGCAGAGTTGGGATTGGTGGAAGAGGACTATAAAGGAGGAGAGAGATAACATGCACCAGGAACATCTATCTGAAGGAACACCTGTGCAGCCCCCGAGAGAGCCGGCCGGCGGTGTGCCGCTCCCCTGCTGAAGTGGGGAATGTGGCAGGGGGAACCGCCCTTCCACGGAGGTGGAAGGGTCAGTAGCCAACCCGGGAAGAACCAGCAGCAAACCCGGGGAGGGCCGAGCAGACAAAAGAACAGCGCAGGGTCCTGTGTCGTTCCTCCACGAAGAGGGGGAGCGACACATAAGAAGAGGGGTTGCTGGTGGAAATGCACTGTGGGGTTGACACTTTCATTTGTCAATACAGTGTGAAGGCTGCTTTCTCTCTCAGGCCCCTGTTCTGTGAGAAAATGCAACTTCTTATTTTTTACGCCTCAGTGAGTTGGCGTTCCCTTGACTTACGCCCTAAAGCAGTGTAATTGATGAACATAACTGAGGTGTTTTCCTCCCCTCAGGCTTTATTCACGCTTTCTTCCCTGAGCTCCTTGTCTTCCGGGGTAATTTTTGACTTGTTGAAGGCCAGGATTGCAAACAGTAGCTCCTGAAGGTGAGTCCAGTGCAGAGCATTCTGCTGACTGTGTGAAGCGTCACGCGCAGTCAGAGTCCCAAGACATTTTTGTATGTCCTCTTGGGATGTCACGTGGCCTTCCTGTTAGAGTGCAACTCGTTTAGTTGTTTAGTGAAAGAATGTGTTTTAAAAATTTACCTTTATTACATAATATCTGGTAAGATTTAACCCATCGTCTCATTCTGTTTAAATAATATGGAAGTCTTCCTGTAACACTCTGAATTATCCCATTCCCCTTTAATCATCCTTAAATATGTTGAATAGATCTTTTGTATCTTTATTGAGAAAAAAATTGGTATATGTAGGGCTGAGGGAAGAACTCTGGATAAGTCACTTAAAAGCTTTCCATGTTGACTTTGGTTTTTTTTTATTTTTTATTTTTTATTTTTTTTTGACAGGCAGAGTTAGACAGTGAGAGAGAGAAAGGTCTTCCTTCTGTTGGTTCACATCCCAAATGGCTGCTATGGCCGGTGCGCTGCACTGATCCGAAGCCAGGAACCAGGTGCTTCCTCCTGGTCTTCCATGCAGGTGCAGGGCCCAAGGACTTGGGCCATCTTCCACTGCCTTCCTGGGCCACAGCAGAGAGCTGGCCTGGAAGAGGAGCAACCGGGACAGAATCTTGCGCCCCAACCGGGACTAGAACCCCGGGGTGCTGGTGCCGCAGGAGGAGGATTCGCCTAGTGAGCTGCAGTGCCGGCCTCCATGTTGACTTTGATCTAGCAGTAAATTCTTTTAATAAACTTGCAC
Organism: Oryctolagus cuniculus; assembly: GCF_051225735.1. Lineage (NCBI taxonomy): Eukaryota > Metazoa > Chordata > Mammalia > Lagomorpha > Leporidae > Oryctolagus > Oryctolagus cuniculus. Next base: position 60,937,394 of record NC_142870.1, read on the forward strand.
AACAATTTTAAAATCCATTGCAATATACTGTTCAGCCCCTAGTCTTTACTATATTCCACAGATGTGGTCTATGACTTTCTTCCAATGAAAATATTTACTTTAAGCATTAAAATTTATTTTGCTATGTTTTATATTTTAAAATGCCTGAACGGTGACAACTAACTGACCACCAAAGGGGAAACCAGCTGAAGTGAAATGGACACTATGAGAAACAGTGACTTGATCAGTTCTTGTCCTGACTGTTAATATACAATGTAATACTTTATCCATTTTAGTATTTTTTTTTGTTCTAGTACTATTGGTTGAACTCTGTAATTAACACACAGTTATTCTTAAGTGTTTAAATTTAACTGAAAAGTGATCCCTGTTAAATATAAGAGTGGGAATAAGAGAGGGAGGAGATGTACAATTTGGGACATGCTCAAACGGACTTGCCCCAAATGGTGGAGTTAGAAAAGTGCCAGGGGATCCCAATACAATCCCATCAAGGTGGCATGTACCAATGCCATCTCACTAGTCCAAGTGATCAATTTCAGTTCACAACTGATCACACTGATAGGTCTAAGAGTCAAAGGGATCACACAAACAAGACTAGTGTCTGCTAATACTAACTGATAGAATCAAAAAGGGAGAGAACAACCCAACATGGGAAGCGGGATACACAGTAAACTCATAGAATGGCAGATGTCCTAAATAGCACTCTGGCCTCAGAATCAGCCCTTATAGCATTCGGATCTGGCTGAAGAGCCCATGAGAGTATTTTAGGCATGGAAAGCCAAGACACTCTGGAAAAAAAATCTAAATGAAAGATCCATGCGATGAGATCCCAGTGGAAAGAACAGGGCCATCAAAGAAGGAGGTAACTTTCTCTGAAGGGAGGAGAGAACTTCCACTTTGACTAAGACCCTGTCAGAATAAGAGCAAAGTCGGAGAACCCAAAAGGCTTCCATAGCCTTGGCAACTCATGACTAGAGCCTAGGGAGATTACTGACACCATAAACAAGAGTGTCAAATTGTTAAGTCAACAACAGGAGTCACTGTGTACTTACTTCTCATGTGGGATCTGTCCTTAATGTGCTGTCCAATGTGAAGTAATGCTATAACTAGTACTGAAACAGTATTTTTACACTATGTGTTTCTGTGTGGGTGCAAACTGATGAAATCTTTACTTAATATATACTGAATCGATCTTCTGTATATAAAGATCATTGATAATGAATCTTGATGTGAATGGAATGGGAGTGGGAGCAGGAGATGGGAGGGGTGCGAGTGGGAGGGAAATTATGGGGTGGGGGAAGCCAATGTAATCCATAAACTGTACTTTGGAAATTTATATTTACTAAATAAAAAAAATAAAATGCTAATATTTTCATCTGTCATGGCTCTTTGTTAATTAACACAGTCTTTAATTTTACAGACCAATTTAGTTTTTGAAACTTTCTGATAGAACATCTATAATTTTTCCTAGGACGAAGATAACATGAATAGACTATTGTTATTATGATGCTAAACTTCATCATTCTGGAAGTCTGAGACATCACCTAGTCTTTAGATGCAGATGATTGTTCCAGTATTCATCATAGATCATTGGGCTCTTCAGTATGGAGTTTTAGTTCCCTGAAGGGTAATTAATCTTAGCCAATGGTGAGGTGTCTAGATACCACACAGAGAGACCTTGATTATTCATACTCTCACCCTCATGCTTGTTCTGTCATTTCCATTCTGAGGAGTGATTTCCTTTCACATTACAGAGAATGAAGAACAGTGATTAAAACATGGGTTCTGGAGTCAGCTACTTGAGTGCATCCACTGGCTCAGACATTTATATCTGTGTGACTGTGGACAAGCTTCATAACCTCTTTGAATTTCCATTTCCCATTTGTGAGAAAAGGGATGATCATAATATCTACATCATGGTGTGATTTTTAATTCTCAATAAGACAATCTGACTACTGTGCTTAGTGTGACATCTGGCGATGGACCCCCTTTACTGGAGATCAATTCAGTAAAGAATGGTTTTTACAGAGAGGATAAAGGAAGAGATATTGGGTATTACATCCTAATAGTTATAACTAACGTTGCTCTAAGCAATAAGTCTCTATTTCCTTATTCTCGTCACATGGAGCAAATGTGAAAAGTATTTTTATCACCTTTAATATTTTTCATGAGTTGCAGTTTATTTTTTCATTATGTCTCTGGGATTGTTCTGAGAGGCCTCTTTTTGTGTTGCTCATTCAGATGAACCTCTGCCCTCTATCTCTCATCAAGTGATATTTGCAGTTAATACTCACTTTTTTTTTTTTTTTGTTAACATTACTTTTTCTTCTTGAGTAAGGTCATGGTATTAGCCGCTAGCTTTTGAAAATGGACCTTCCTAAATTAGGCACATATTGTATAGGTAGTATTCTCCCGAATTCTAAGTTAACATCTTTGAGTTTGCCCAAGGTTTCTACATTTTCCTCGGAATATTTCCTCATGGTTGGTTTGAATTAAGTCTAGAGTTTCTTTTGTCACTGAAGACATTCATCTTGTGCAGAACAAAACTGCCTACAAGGCACTTCAAGAATTTATCAACTGTGGATTTTAGCCAAATTGAAACTGTATTTTGCCAGAAGGTAAAGCCCTTTATTCCATCTGCAGCAGCTCTATTCCTGTTGAACAAAGAAATCTATTTCACTGCTGTTCTAGGCATGATCACCGTCCTTTCACGTTCAGAAAGATGTTGGTTATTTAATGTCCTAGACATGGAATCCAGACTTCTCATCTTTAGTAGTCCCTTCTTCTGTTTTATCACTAAACTTTGTGGAGCCACAAATTGTAATGATCGTTTCTGTTTCTTCCTCTAAAATGTAATATAATCCCCGTTTTATGTTTTAATCGTAAAGGAAATCCTCCATAGTAATGGTTTCCATAGCATCAGTTTAGTAATTTCCTAATGCTCTCAAGTTTTCTTACATGAGGAGACTAATTTTTAAAGTAAAAATAGTAAAGAAGTTAATACGAGGTATTTCTTCCTAATATATTGTCTATGTTCTCCATTCAGGTTTGTACAGAGGGTACATTAGACTGATGATGCAGGGAGAAAAAAGTGAAATGGCATCAAAATTCTGTATTTTTTTTAACAAAGTGCACTGAGCTCTTTCCCTGACAGGACATGAAGGCTTGACATTAAATCTTGAGCAACATCACTAAAATACAATTGCATAGAAATTCTTTTTCAGATAACATTTTAAAAATATAGATATTCTTTTGATATATTAATTTCTGTACTTTGAAACTCACTTGCAGAGTCAGTTAATTGAAGGGGATTTGTGATTTTCTGAGATGGGACTGACAATTTTATATAGAAATGTAACTATTTTTCAGCACACTGCATTAATATTTCTATTTTTAATAAGGCATCCACTCCTCTGCAGAAGTTTAAAGCACAATATAATTTATACAAATAAGCAACAAACAATCCCATATAGTATCAAATTGAGATGTGTTCTTTAATTTTAATTTTATTTATTTGAAAGGCAGAGGGTCAGAGAGAGGCAAGCAGATAGACGGAGCTCTCACTCTCTGGTTCACCCACCAAATGCCTGCAATAGCCTGTGCTGTGTCCAAAGCCAAAGCCAGGAACTGGAAATCAATTCAGGTGTCCCACGTGGGTGACAGGGACTGAATCACTTGAGCCATCACTGCTGCCTCCAACGGGCTGCACTTGCAAGAAGCTGGATTCAGGAGGTGAAGCCAACCGCCCAGGCATTTCCATGTGGGGTGTGGACATCTTACCTGCTAGGCAAAGTGCCTGTCCCAAGATGTGTTGTTGACCAGCAAAAAATTGTCCCAATAAGGTATGAATGGACCCATCCTATTAATTTCTTCACTATAATTCATCCCAAATTTTAATTTTAATATTAATTCATATTTCTAAATTACTATCTAATGCTAATAGTTTTATTAAGGTATAAAAGCCATACAATAATCTGTGCATATTTATAGTATAAAATCTGCTAATATTTACCTATGCATATACTTGTGAATCTGGCACTATTGTGACAAAGAGCATAGCCATCACCCACAGTGTTTCCTTGAGCCTCTCCAGCGTCCCTGACTCCCAGAGCTCCTCCGTCCCCTCAGGCAACCGCCTCTCCGCTTTCTGACATTGTAGATTAGTTTGCACTTCCTAAAACTCTATATAAATGCAATCATGCCACCTGGACTCTTTTTTGTGTGTCTTCTTTCAGTCAGCAAAATTATTTTAAGAATCATATACCAGAGCTTTTCAAAATGTTCTTGGAAAATGTGTATTATGCAAAAGGTATGCATGGATTTCAAAAAGTTTTGGCACCCAAGTAACTTACCTTTTAAGTCAAATTTTCTACAGGCTTTTTGAAGTTCTCTTTTATGTTGTCTGTAGCCATAGATCATTTCTTTTTATCACTGAAACATATTCTGTGTCTGCACATAAATATATCCCAATTTGTTTATCCATTCACCTACTCATGGATACTTTGAAAATTCCTAGTGTAGAGCTATTATAAATATTAATATATGATGATATTTGTATGCCTGTCTTTGAATAAACATATGCTTTTATTTCTCCTTGAGACTAAGTAGGACTGGAATGGGCAGATACATGATAGGTATGTGCTATTCTCTTGAGGAAATATTTTATTTTAGAAAACATTTATATCAACAGAAAAACTGTGAATATAGACATCCCATTTTCCTATAATTAACATCTTACAATATCATTGTTACTTATATCACATTTAATGAACCAATATTTATATAATATTAAGTAAATGGCATACTTTATTAAAATTAATTTTTTTAACTTGCAGCCTTATTTTTTGTTTCAGGATCCCATTCAAGATATCATATTATGTTCAGTCATCATGTTTCCTTAGACTTTTCTTAGCTGTGACAATTTCCTAAGTTATTGGTACTTCTGATAATTTTGAGGCGTATTGGGAAGGTATTTTGTAGACTGTCCCTCATTTGAGACTTTCCAGTTTTTGTGTCATCTATTTTGATACTTGAATATTATATGCATACACATTTGGATATCCTTAATCACTATATAATACACTTCTTTTTTTTTAAGATTTATTTACTTATTTGAAAGTCAGAATTACACAGAGAGAGGAGAGGCAGAGAAAGAGAGAGAGGTCTTCCATCTGATGGTTCACTCTCCAGTTGGTTGCAACGGGCCAGGAGGCAGGAGCTTCCTCCTGGTCTTCCACGCAGGTGCAGGGGCCCAAGGACTTGGGCCATCTTCTACTGCTTTCCCAGGCCATAGCAGAGAGCTGGATCGGAAGTGGAGCAGCTGTGTCTTGAATTGGCATACATATGGGATGCTGGCACTTCAGGCCAGGGCGTTAACCCACTGTGCCACAGCGCCAGCCCCTATAATACACTTGTATATTCCCTCTTCTTTTTTCTGAATTCTGCTTTGCCTAAAGTTAACATAGCTACTTCAACTTTCTTTTGATTTGTGTGTACACAAAATGTCTTTCACCATGCTTTTAACTTTTAAACTAGCTGAATGTGAACATTTAAAGTTCACTTCTTGTGCACACATAGTTTGGTCTTTTCTTTTTAATCACACTGGCAGTTTCCTAAAAGAATGTATTTTGGTGTGTTTAAGCCATTCATATTCACAGTGACTATTCATGTGATTGAATTAGTTTCTTACATCTTTAGAACTGCTCTTTGTCTATTCTCTTTCTACTATCCCCCCCCCCTTTTTGTTGCCTTTTTTGATTTTAAAATTTTATTTTATTTGGTTCATTTTATCTTTTCTCTGAGTAATATTTATATTTTGCTTTAAAAAGATTTTTAGTAGTAAACCTAGAGTGACAACAGACATTTTTAGAGAAGTTAATTCCATCTTCATATAACACTATACTGTTGCATGTATAACTGCAGATTGCTTGTAACAGTCTTTCTTCCAGTTCTTCTCTTTTTTTTTATCCTGTGTTCATTTATGTCAGCTATCCATATGCTATAGTCATCCCATACATTGCTACTAGTGTATCTTTATTCTATTTTTTGTTAAGATTTATTTTATTTATTTGAAAGGCAGAGTTGAGGGGAGAAAGAGAAAGAGTGAGCGAGCGAGAGGTCTTCCACCCACTAATTCACTCCCCAAATGGCCATAACAACCAGGACTGGGCCAAGCTGAAGCCAGGAGTCAGGGGATTCCTCTGGATCCCTCACGTGGGTGCAGGGGTCTAAGGACTTAGGCCATCTTCTGATGCTTTCCTAGGCTCATCAGCAGGGAGCTGGATCAGAAGTGGAGCAGCTGGGACTCAGTGGTGCTGATATGTGATGCTGGCATCGCAGGTGGCAGCTTTACCCACTAAACCACGATGCGTGTGCCACTACTATAGCTTTAAATAATTACCTTTTATCTCATCTAATAATAAACATAGACATTTTATTTTATTTTTTTTACAGGCAGAGTGGACAGTGAGAGAGAGAGAGAGACAGAGAGAAAGGTCTTCCTTTGCCATTGGTTCACCCTACAATGGCCGCCGTGGCCGGCGTGCTGCGGCCAGCGCACTGCGCTGATCCCAAGGCAGGAGCCAGGTGCTTCTCCTGGTCTCCCATGGGGTGCAGGGCCCAAGCACTTGGGCCATCCTCCACTGCACTCCCTGGCCACAGCAGAGAGCTGGCCTGGAAGAGGGGCAACCGGGACAGAATCCGGCGCCCGGACTGAGACTAGAACCCGGTGTGCCGGCGCCGCTAGGCGGAGGATTAGCCTAGTGAGCCGCGGTGCCGGCCCAACATTTTATTTTATCTTTCTGTAATATTCTTCTTTTCTTTATGTGGGTTCACGTTTCGGAAGTGCATTTTTCACCTTCCTGAAGAACTTCTTTAAAAATTTCTTATGAAGAAGGTGTGCTCAGAATAGATACCTTCCTTTTTTTCTATTTGAGAAAATCAGATAATTGCCTTCTGTAATTCCAAAAACTCTATCATATCTGAGTCTGATTATAATGACTGCTTGGTTTATATTTTTTTCCAGACTGTGTTTATATTCTTGTCTTTAGGCTTGACATGCAGGTTTTTTTTTTGGTCAAAAGTTTGGTATCAGACTATAGGAACTAAGGTAAATGAGCCCTTTGAGTGAGAATTTATTTATTTTTAAATTTTCTAATGCCTTCCTCATATGGATTAGAGGATTTCTCAAATTTTGATTTGTAATTCATTTTAACAGATTCCATGTGATTTGAACCTGCTAGGAGTTGAACTATGTTTAATGTTGATTATAGCAGTAAGCATCAGAGGCTTCCATTTCTTCTAGTGTCCCCATTTTTTGGCTCCTTGTGGATTGGGCACTCCTCTATGTACAACTCCTTCGAGAAAGTTTGTGTCTTCCAGCTTTGCAGCTTCGTCATTGTGACATAAAGCAGGCTTATGGATTCTATAATTTCTGATTGTCTTAGTTGTTTCAAGGGCCTGAGTCTTACAATACTGAGTTCACAAGTATTTTTGTCCCTACTCCAGGAGAGCTGTTTGTCCTTTGTTTCTGCTAACTTCCTTGGCTGTAGCATTTCCAGTCTATTCCTTTAAATTTCTGTCTCCTTTTGCCTTTTTTGCTCCTCTAAGGCGGGATTGTAAGGATGATAGTAGCTGGAGTCTAGAGGAAATCCCTTTCCCATTTCTGTATAAATTCCCTGAACTGTGCACTGGTCTTGGAGCATGATTTTCCTGGCGAGGAGGCCTTTATTATGAAGAGGGCTCTCCCTTCCCCTGACCAGAGCCCATATGGGATATTTTTCATATCTTTACTGTAAAAAATCAGCAGGACTGCTAGAAGTGTCCATTAACTTGTGGGCGCCTCCTTAATGCTAATGCTCCCAGAATTTTCTCATTCACATGATAACTCACACTGAACTTCCAGAAAGTCCTTAAAATTATAAATTACAAATTGCCCTACCAATTTACGGGTTCAGAGCCTTTTTCTGATGTCCGGTATGACTCCGTATTCACCTGGCTCTTCAGCTGGCAGTGGAATCTGCAACCTCAGTTGAGTCCAAGAAAAGTCCTTAGCTTTTTAGTTTGGCCGGCTTTTCTTTATGTTAAAGGTGACAGTAATGATTTCCATATATGTTGGAACCGAAAGAATAAAATTTGCTTACCTTTTTTATAAAAATACCAAACTGTTTTGCAAGAGAGTTTTTCTATTTTATATTTCCACCGACATCAATATACGTGATGGTCACTCTTTTTAATGATAATTGTTCTAATAAATGGCATTTTATTTTAATTTTTATTTCCCCACTGACACTGTAGAACATCTTTTTAGTGCTTATTTGCCATCATGTATTTATTCTTCGGTGAATGGTGTGTTTACTTTGTTGATTCTGTTTACTTTGGTTGTTTGATATTTTTATTGTGGAGTTTTGGATACAAATCTTTCATTAGGTATGTGATTTACTAAAATTTTCTGCTGGATTGCAGCTTGATTATTTGCCACCATAAAATTTAAATGAGTTCTTTATGTTGTGTTGATGAAGTCTAACTTAAGTCTTTTTGTTATGGATTGTAGTGATATATATATAGTAAACCTTTGCCTAAGGTAAGACATATTTCCTTCTTTGTTCAAAATATTTTGTGATTTTAGGCTGCACATTTAGATATATGACACATTGGATTTAATCTTTGAATAAGGCAAGTGTTACGGATTAATGGTAACTTTGGGGGATGTGAATATCAAATTGTTCCAGGACATTAGACAAAGGGACTCCACTTTTTCTTGACAGAATTGCCTTTGCTCCTTTTCCAAAAATTAGTTGCCCTGTATGCTTGTATATACTTCTGGAATCTTTATGCTGTTGCACTAATCTGTGTTATGTATCTTGAGGCCAATACCATCATACTCTGATTATTGTAGTTTTCTGGTGAGTCTGGAAGTCTTTGAAGTAAGTCCTGTAACCCTCACTTTGTTCTCCTATTTCAAACTTGTTCTGGCTAGGTATAGATCCTTTGCATTTCCATGTGCATTCTGGAATTTCTTTGCCAATTTCTATAAAAAGTCACGCTGTAATTTTGACTGGGATTTCAGTGTGATGATATACAGATCAATGGAGAAGAACCATCATTTTTGTGATTACAGAACATGCTTTGTATGTCTCAAATCTTTTTAAATTTATTGAAATTCATTTTATGGCCCAACACGTGGTCATCCTGGTAAAGCAATTTTGTAAGTGGTATATTGTGAATGACTACAGTTAGTATTTCATATTTGTTTTCCTCTTCTGCCTCCCCACGTGAAGATAGAGGAAGCATTTATAAAATTTGTTTTGATAATTTTCTACATGTATATTTTTTCTTGAGAGGCAAGGGGAGATAGAGATAGAGAGAGAGAGAGAGAGAGAGAGTGAGAGAGAGAGAAAGGTCTTCCATCCACTGGTTCACTCCCCAATTGGCCACAACACCCAAAACTGCATCTATCAGGAGCCAGGAGCCTCTTTCAGGTCTCCAATGTGGGTGCAGGGGCCCAAGGACTTGGGCCATCTTCTACTGCTTTCCCAGGCCATAGCAGAGAGCTGGATCGGAAGAGGAGCAGCCAGGACTAGAACCAGTGCCTATACGCAATGCCAGCACCCTAGGCCAGGGCTTCAACCCGCTGCGCCACAGCACCAGCCCCTACTTTGCTTTTGACTCAGCTTCCAGCTTATGTGCCTGAAAAAGCTTGGACTTTTGTCTCTCCAGTGTGAGACCAGAATGAAGCTCCTGTCCCTTCACTTCAGCCTGGCCCATTCCCAGCTTTGTGTAGTTATTTGGGGAGTGAGCTAGTGCATGGAAGATCTCTCTTTCTCTATCTTTCTGTTGCTCTACCTTTCACATGAATAAACAGATCTTTTAAAAAAGGAAAGAAATATAAGTCAAATGCAGGATACATGCAGTGAATAATCTCTTCAGCTCTACTGAAAACATATTTCCTAGGAAATATAAATCTGCTTTTGTTTTCCAATCATTATGTTTCATATATTCTCATCATGTATTCATTGGTTTGCTGATCTATGAATTTTACAAAATTAATATAATTTTAATGAAAGGGTTTTTCAAATGCCCAATGGCTTCCTTGTTTCATAGTGAGACCAAAGGAATATATTCTTTTAGTTGGTATCATTTTTGTCTGAATTACTTTTTAATATTCTTAATATAACTTTTTAAGAAGTTCTTTAAATGAGAATAGCCCTGTTATTAAAGAGATTTTTTTTTTACTGGTGAAACTACATGCATAGAGTTTTAAAAAAAAAAGTCTGCAAATAGTATGTGGTATTCAAAATAAAGTTTTTATGTGAATGGAAGATAAGTCTATTCTATGAATATCAGATATAAAGGATGGGACTCCTTTGTATGTAATATTCGTGAATCTCTTCTCCTTTGCATCAATGTTAATAAAACCTCCACAAACCAGGTATGGAAGAATATAAGTGCTATGGGTGTATGTGAATATATATTACTTGTAGAAACACAGAAATGAAATTAAAAGTTTAAAGGGTACTGAATTCCTTTTTAAGAGTAAGAGTGAGTCAGGCTTTTGATTTTATCTCTAGGAACTAGAGACTTGCTAGAGGCAATACTACTTAAAAAAGAAGAAACACTTCTTCAAAAGCTTTTATAGCTACACTGCTTTTTCTTTTTTCATTTTTTTATTTTACTCACCAGTTAAAATTTTCTCTGGAACTTTCAAACTGATGTTGCTAAAACATTTGAACATATTACACTATTTTAATTTTTTTTTAATCCCCAAATCAAAGAAATAAAGGTTTAGAATCCATTCCTTTAGATTACTGTCTCTGATCTCACAAATTGGAAATGTCCTCTTGTAATACAGGTGCTGTTATAATGAATCCCATGAAACTTAAATAGCCAGGCAATCATTTTTGTATATTTGAAACTTTAAAAAAATACAAGTCATATATCTTCATTAGAAATAAGCAAAATACAGGTACAGGCATTTGGCATCATGGTAAAGATGCTTCTTTGGAGTGAGTTTCTGACATAGGTTTAGCCTGGGGAGTGAAGCAAAGGAAGAGAGCTCTCTCTCTCTCTCTCTCTTTCCTCCTCTCCCTCTCTCCCACTCCTTCTACATCTCTCAGTGTGTGTACCTCTTTGTCTTTCTGCCTCTCAAATTTTTTTAAAGGAAGAAGCAAAATATAGTAAATAAATATCTCTATAACTGCATCATTAGAGATAGCCTTTGTTAATGTTTTGGTTTGTAAACTTACAGATGCATAGATACATCTATTTATTTATTTAAGTAGCCAATTTTATATAAGACTAGCTAATTCACTAAATACTAAGTTTTTTTTCTTTTCTCTGACATGATATATCCAATCATTAGCAAAGATTGTTATTTCTCTCTTTAAAATATATCTAGTACCTTAACAATTTCCTATATCACATTCTAGTATGTCATTTATCAATAACACAATACCTTTCTAGTTGCTTCCATTTTTGATTGCTACTGACTGTTCTTCACCTAACAACCAACAGATTATTTGAACACAGAAGACTTATGGCTTCTTTGCTTTCCTGCTTCCAATGGCAGGAAAAAGACACAAGGAAATATAACTTAAAGATGTTTATTTTAGTGTAAAATTTATTGAAATTTTTGACAGTGCTTTTTTTGTGTCTTTCAGCCATTTTATTTCAGAATAGTTTCAAATTTACAAAACAAAAGTTGTAAACAGAAATAAAAAGGATTCCCAAATACCCTTTTCCCATTTTTCCTGATTATGTTTGTCACAATTAATAAACTGTATACCCAGAGCTCTCCCCCACTTTTTAATCCAAACATCTTTTATCCTTCTGCCACTCCCAGCCACCAACCACTAATAAAAAGAACCTATTTCTTTTTTTTTTTTTTGTACTTTGGAAATTTATATTTATCAAATAAAAGTTAAAAAAAGACTTAAGATTTTAGAATTTTTTTAAACTTTTATTTAATAAATATAAATTTCCAAAGTACAGCTTTTGGATTACAGTGGCTCCCCCCCCCCCCCATAACTTCCCTCCCACCTGCAACCATTCCCATCTCCCACTTCCTCTCCCATCCCATTCACATCACGATTTGTTTTCAATTATCTTTATATACAGAAGATCAATTTAGTATATACTAAGTAAAGATTTCAACAGTTTGCACCCACACAGAAACACAAAGTGTAAAGTACTATTTGAGTACTAGTTATAGCATTAATTCACATAGTACAACACATTAAGGACAGAGATCCTGCATGGGGAGTTAGTGCACAGTGACTCCTGTTGTTGATTTAACAATTGACACTCTTGTTTATGGCGTCAGTAATCACCTGAGGCTCTTGTCATGAGTTGCCAAGATAGTGCTTTTATTAATACATGTTTTCCATGAACTTTTGGAATACCCCTCATTTGAGTATAATCTGGTTCCTAAAGTATGAGGAAACTGACAAGAAAAAAAAATAATGGATTGTTTGAATCAGAACTATCTCAGAACTCCTAGGAATGTCATTACAAGGGGTAAGAGAAGTCTAAGACAAGACAGAACAGCTCTCTGGATTATGGGATACATTTCTGGTATAACCGATGGAGTGAAGTCAATCAGATTAGAAGCCAGGCACAACGTTCCTGCTTGTCACACACAGTGTGGCTGAAAGTGCTCTGCGCACCTCTCTATCCTCAGGCTCTGTTTTGCATGGCTTTTAAATCATACCCAGCAGCTTTCCTCAAAGCACAATTCTTTTGACACTTGAGCAGGAAGTAGTGCAAAGGTTTCGGTTCCTAAGAGGAGCAGTTAGCCAGATCAGAAGTGGAGTAGCTGGAACATGAGCAGGTGCCCATATGGGATGCTGGCATTGCAAGTGGCAGCTTTGTCTGCTACATCACAAGCCCCCTCTTACTCATTATGATCTCTTTAAAAACCCTGTCTCCAAATCCAGTCATACTAAGCGCTTCAATATATGAATTTGGGGGGGAACACAATTTAATCCGTAACAAAAAAAAACTTTTGCACAAGAAAGTGGGAAGGAAATCCAGCGTTCCGATAGCAGGGAGTGGGAAAGGGTCTGCCTGGTGAGGATGAGCAGATGGGGATCTTGGTGCTTGGAGCCTCAGAAGGTTGGTAAATCTCCTACCACCTGTGCTGTTTCCCCAGACATTCAAATCTAACCAGCTGCTGTTTGTCGTTCTTCCTCTTCTCAGCTGGCAATCTTGACAACAATCACAGGCTGTTTACCCTGACCATTCTTTAGGGACAGCCAAAACTTGCAAAGCTTCCTAAGATACACTTCCACCAGGCTACCAGCACAGAAATGCCTGGAGAAAATATTATAAACATAGATCTTGGAGACCTATTTCAGACCTGTTCAGTCAGAATCTCTTGGATTTGTGACCTTCAAATTAGGAGTCATAACAAGTATCCCAGGTGATATTACACACAATAAGTTTCAAGAGCAACTGAAGAGTTTTGGACAAAGTATGAGCTTGCTATATTGAATTTTTATTTTTATTAATATAAAAAGAAGAGGTTTCATGTATTTCACAGATACAATCCTAAGAAGATAACTAGACTTGCCTCCCTTCCTTGCTCCTCTCCTTCTTCTTTCTTTCTTTCTTTTTTCCCTTTAATTTTTATAATAGCATAATTTATATTTAGTTTATAATCACAGGCTTAATACATCACAAACCATAATTTTCAATAAGTAAAAAGTAGAAAGACCACTGTTCCATAGGAGCATAGACTCTGTCCATATTCTTCCCCCCTCCCTCCCTCCCTCTCTTCTTCCCCCTCTCTTTTCCTCCCTCCCTCCCTCCCTCCCTCCTTTCTTCTTCTTCATTCTCTTTGTTCTTTCATTATTTTTCCCACCTGAAGTTCATAGCCAGGACTTAAAACATACATAATTTATGAGAACAACAAATTAATATTCTTTTTATTGACACATCCATAGTAGCTGTCAGAATGTAAGGAAGAGAATGTGCTGTCGCAGCTTGGGGTGAAGCTGAAGCCATGGCCAAAGGTGAGCAAAACCACACATTAAGAGAGCAGTTAATATCCTAGGGTCTCTGAAGGGAAAAAACAGATGACAAAGGTGGGTGGCATTCCGGTCAGAAGATGCTAGCCTCACCATCAGTTAAGAGATAGGCTGTTCCTTTATAGGAAAGGGGAGAAATGGAACAACACATCTGATGTATGTTCCATGTCTCTGATTTTGTCCCCCCGTGTCATGTTAGTGCTCAGAAGCCTCTGCAGGAGAGGTCCTCCCTGGAGGAAAAAGCCTACAGCTGGCTCGTTTGCAGAACTTTTGTTTGTTGGTAAGAACTCCAAAGCCTCAGGTGGGTCAGAGCAGATATTTTTTTCTTCCCCCCTCTAGGGCTGGTGTGGTAACCAGCATCATAGATAATGCCAGGAAGAGAAAATTGGGTTTGGAAAAGCATTCTAATCAGTTCAAACTGAGCCTCTCTGATTACTAGAATTCCAGGGTATCAAGCGTGATCCTAAAACAGATCATCTGTTTGACAGGCACTTCAAGTTTTACATTATTGCAAAATTGCATTATTGCACTCAGGCTTTTGATGTATGGATTTATCTAAGCCCCTTAAGCATAATTTGGAAAATGAGTTGAGGCAGAAGCAGAGGCAATATTTCTTGCTCTTTTATTTGACCCAGAAAGAAACACAATTTCAAGTGATTTGGTTATCTAAGAGAGCTTCTCCTTGCTCTGTCACCTAGCTTTGTGACCTCAATCCCACTTATTAAGTGCAGCTCAGGCAGCCTGTCTGAAGGCTGTCAGCTTAGACTTTATCCCAGGAGATTCATTACAAAGGACCAAGGATCGTGCACAACTGGCTAAGATGAAACTCCAGGCGAACCATAATTACAGAGCTGGGGTCACGAGAGAATTAAGGGTGCAGACCCATTGCCCCAGGTCTCCAAGTTTCCCAAGTCATTGATAGAGAGGACTCAAGTGGTTCAGTGACTCTTGGCATGACCTTTAATTGGTTTGTTTCTGTGAGTGATTGTTTCCCTAATCCAGTGTGTCCTGTATATTGTTGTTTGAGTAATTTTCCTGAAGGATTATTCTAATTAGTGTCCCCCTCCTTTTTTTTTTTTGCCTAGATATTGAACTCCTTCCAGGCATACCAGGTTCTTAAAAAGGTGCTTCGAACACCAGCAGGATCAGCAACACTTGGGACTTTGTTGGAAATGCACATCTTATATCTCAATTCAGAACTACCAAAACAAAACAAAACAAAATTCTGGGGCAGGGCCCATCAATCTGTGCTAACAGACTCAAGGGTGCTTCTTATGTGATTGTCGTTCTCATGTGATTATCATTCTCTGTGATTCTCATGTGCTAACATCTCAGAGCTCTACTGTATCCGGAACAATGAACCATTATGAATTTACCATATTCTGCTTCCTCTGACAGAAATTTGACCATACATCTTTAATTTAACTCCATATTTTTTGTCCTTTTTTTGTTGTTGTTTACTGCATTTCCTTTAACTAGAATTAACTTTTTCCATGTATGCATTTTGAGCCTGGGCTCAACTGCGACCATATTTCCCCCAGGTTCTTTCAACCTCTATACCATTGACATTTGGGCCCAGAGGTATTTTGTTGTTCTGGGGGCCTAGCCTGTCATTCTCAAGTAGTAACCCCATTGTGAAACCAAAAATGTAACCAGACTTTGCCAAATGTCAGGTAGGGGAAAAATCTCTATTGGTTACTTCATGTCCCAAAACCACACTTAATTTCTCCAGTCTCTGTGCTTCTGGATAAATTGGACCTTGATTATTTACTAAATCAGGTTCAGATAGTTGTAATTTTTTAAGAATACAAAAGAACACATACACACATATCTTCAATAAATGTAAGATGCTATTAAAATATAAGACATGGAATATCAGCTTCTATGATGCTAGTCTTGCCATGCATTCATTCATAAAACGGACCATTTAGCATTTTTAAGATGTCACAAAATTTGGCATAATTAGTTTTCCTAGAGCAGCATGGATAGACTGGGAATAATCAGGAGCCAATACGTAAAGTTCTTTTAGTGTGAGACAGATGCTGGGGCTTCGGATGGTCCCATCATGTATTTCGGGACTGAAATTTAGTCAAGTGGACAGAACATGGGAGCTACACGTGCGTGCCGCATTGATATTGTTAACTCTCTGTGTGAAGAGGGAGGGTGTTGTTGAGTGAGATTAACATTTAAATTAGTGAAATTTGATGTCCTAAACAGCACTCTGGCCTCAGAATCAAGCCTTAGGGAATTCGGATCTGGCTAAAAGGCCCATGAGAGGCAGGGAAAGCCAAGACACTGTGCAAAAATGACCTGAATGAAAGATCCCAGCAGAAAGAACGGGCCATCAAAGAAGGAGGTGCCTTTCTCTGAAGGGAGGAAGGAACCTCTACTATGATATGGCCTTGACTAAATAAGTTCAGAGTTGGTGAACTCAAGAGGCTTTGATAGCTTTGACAGCTCATGGCAAGAGCCTCAGGTGATTACTGACTTCATAAATAAGAGTGTCAATTGTTATATCAACAACAGGAATCACTGTAGGACCCTATGTAGGATCTCTGTCCTTAATGTGTTGTACTATGCGAATTAACAGTAAAACTACTACTCAAACAGTACTCTACTTTGTGTGTCTGTGTGGGTGCAGTCTGTTGATATCTTTATTTAGTATATACTAAGTTGATCTTCTGAATATAAAGATAATTGAAAATGAATCTTGATGAAGAATGAGGTCGGAGAGGGAG
This sequence comes from Oryctolagus cuniculus, assembly GCF_051225735.1. Classification (NCBI taxonomy): domain Eukaryota; kingdom Metazoa; phylum Chordata; class Mammalia; order Lagomorpha; family Leporidae; genus Oryctolagus; species Oryctolagus cuniculus. The sequence continues at coordinate 60,954,153 of NC_142870.1, forward strand.
TGGGAGATGGGATGGTTGCAGGTGAGAGGGAGGTTATAGAGGAAAAAGCCGCTGTAATTAAAAAGTTGTACTTGGTAAATTTATATTTATTAAATAAAAGTTGAAAAAAAAAAAAGCAAAACAAAAAACCAAAAAGACTGGCCTCCTTGAACAAGAGAGAATTCTCCAGCAGAGTGCCTGGATCTGCACCATCACTTCTCTTGGGCACCAGTCTGTTGGCTGACACTGCAGATGCTGGGTTTATCAGCTCTAAATTCACTTGAGCCAATGCCTTATAATAAATTTCTATATATGAAGGTGCTTTCAAAGGTACATGGAAAATTGGAATTAAAGCACAATGCTCATTTTCCAAGAGTATATAAAGCCTCCTCTGCATACACATTTTTTGGTTGCTTCTTGGGTGAACCTTGACTAATACAATTATCCAAGGAAAGCTAATAGTTGAAGCTGGCACAAGGTATCAAGGGGTCAAATACTGAGGGCCAAGACGGTGTTGAGAGGCTGGTGGAACACAACTATAAGGATTTCTGAAAGAGGAGGCATTTAGACATCCTGGCTGTTAATTGATACCAGAGTCATCTCTAGCAGGTAGGAATGCCTCCTACTCTCTTTTATGGATAAAAAAAAGTAGTAAACAAGGTATGGTGCTAAAGATTTTCTTGGTTAGTAACTTGAATAAGAGAATACATGATGGATTGAGGCTTGGTTTACTGAAGAACAAATTAGATAATGTGTAAAGAAACATTTTCTACCTGACATTTGTTGTCATAATTGTTATGAGACTGCTAAGCAATAATACAAATAGTGTCTTTTGCAGAAAGGACGTGAAAGTCAGAAAATCTGCATACTTAGTTTATTAGTACGTGATGATGTATTAGTTATAGCCCAAACTTAGTCCTTTCAAGGTAGACAGCAATTAACTGATAGTATTTTGTTGTTCCTTTTACTGTCATTCCTAAAATTCCAACTGATAAAGCTCTCCTTTTTTAAAAAAATATACTAGAGTGTCAAAATAATTTTATGGAATTATTGTATTTCAATTCTTGACTTAAAAGGTAAAGATCAGTCTCTGTGAGGTTATCTAAAATGTTCTCAAGGGTCATTGTTAAATATCATAAAACTTGATTATAAATAGGCATATGAGCTTAGCTATAAAAGTCTTGGTCTCTGGACCATTTGAACTACTCAGATTATGGCAGTCCTCTTATCTGTAACAGGAAATTCTTTCCAGGTTCCCATTGCTTGCTTCTTCATTGTTAACACCACTAAGATACTCATGAACACCCACCTCTTCTATCTGCTGATACTTTCATTGTCCTCTAGCTACTTAGTCACCCTTCCCTTTAGTTGGGGAATGCGATCATCATGGCCTCTTCCTGCCATCATGGAATATAAGAGTTGTTCTCAGATTGAAAAACAAAACAGGTTTTGGAAATATTCATAAAAGCAGAGACTCCTACGCTGCACTTCTTCAAAATTCTAATTCAGTAGATCTAGAATGAGGATTGGAATTTTCATTTTCAACAATCAAAGTATGCAACTCTGATGCAGGAAGATGGCAAACTATAGTCTGAGAATCAGTAATGTGAGCTTTAGTCCCAAGTCCTAACATAGTAATAGTATACTAATAAAGTGCAGCAGACAAAACATTAAAGGCTTTAGTATAAACTTGCTATAGATACAGAAATGACTGCAAAGGAAAATAATTGATATTAACAACTAAATTCACTGTGTTTCTTCTCTCATTTTCTAGGACTGTTCCTGTTATATTTTTCTTTCTTCTTTCACTATGTTACAGGTGTTTGAGACCACTTAGCAAAGAAGACTCATTCACACCAATAAATTTCATTTATTCAGTTTTGGTGTCAGTACATCTGTAACACAAACTGATACCAAAATATAACTGAATTATTAACTAAATAAAGTAACATGAAAATTCTAATAAAAGTGGCAACTTACACATTTCATCTATCATCTTGTTTTATGGTCAAGAATGTTTGTATATTACTGTTAAACAAATGTAGTATTCACAAGGTTACTGAATGGAAGAAAAATTTACTGTGTAAGCCAGAATGATTACTTGTGGGAAAAGGCACAATTCTTGAAAACTCAGTGCTCTTAATGAGAGTATGGTACTAGGCCAACGAATGAATAACATTTCCAAGAAAAACAATTAGCAGTAGGCAAAGTCAGAAAAGCATTAACAAAAGAAAAAAATTAGCAATACAGAAAAATAGACAGTAGACTGAGAAATCTTGAGGATAGTTATATACTCACACACACACAGAGAGAGAGAGAGAGAGAGAGAGAGAAAGAGAGAAATACACAGGCAAATTAAATAGCTCATGCATGGAAAAGTAGAATTAATAGGTTGTGAGTTTATTTTGATTCAAAGAAATTTCTAGCTCCATGTATAGTTTTTTTACATAATATTCATTTTTATGAGCTTTTTGAAGACACCTCATGGAGCTATAATGAACAGTCAAAAAATTCACTGAGCTTAAGAGAAGATGGTGGAGATCCGCAGGAGAGAGAAAGTTTTGGTTTCTAGAAACAATAATAATAGTCTATGTGCTAGCTTGCTGGGGCAGTAGTAACAAGGTACCACAGACTGAGTGACTTAGACAACATGAGTTTGTTTTCTCACCGTTCTGAAGGCTAGACCTCAGAGATCAAGGCGACAGCAGTGTTCCTTTTGCCTGAGGCCTCTCTTCTTGGCTTGCTGACTGCAGTTTTCACATCGTCTTCCCTCTGCACGTGTCTGTGTGCACAGTTCTTCTAAAGCCACCAGTCGCCCTGGATGATGACCCTCCCTAATGACCTCTTTTCATGTAATTACCTCTTTAAGGACCCTATTTCCAAATATAGCTACACACTGAGGAACTGGGGTTAGGATTTCAACATACACATTTGAGTGCGGGGGACATAATTGAGCCCACAGCAGTATATTACAAAGGTGTCTTCTAGTGTCATCGAAATATGTACTAGCTGTCTAAACACAGCTGTGAAACTGGGATCTTCGGTGAATTGTGGCACTTCATTTGGAATATCAAAATATCCATGTGAATTACTTCAGTGCAGCTTCCTTCCCCTGCATCCAGCTCCTGTCACTGTGTCCAACAGAAAACTTGGCATAATAGCAATTTGGCTCCCTGAGACAGGCATCAGTGCTGAGATGGCACACAAGACTTAATTTACCGCAGCCAAGCATGAGACAGCCCAGCAATGCTGGAAGATTAATTTCTTGCCAACAAACTCTGGGAGGTGTTATCATAATGACTTGTCTTATGGGGCATGATAAAAGTTCATGGTCACGTACAGTGTGTTATCCACCGTCAGTGTGGGGTGGGGACAGTGGTGGAAGGAGGAAGAATATACACCATCTGGCACTCTGCAAAGAAGCCTGGAGATTCACTGGGCCCTTCTATTCTGTGGGGTAGTGTGTTTAGCTTCTTACATATAGGTTCCCATTTAATCCAGGAAACGACATTATAAACTTGATAGAATTGTTATCACCACTTCACAGGTGAGTAAAATTACGGTTTAGAAACTTGTTCAAGGTAAGATAGGTTTTTAAACAGCTTTATTAAAGTATAATGACATACAACAAACTGTATGTTCAGTGTGTACAATCTGATGTGTTTTGGCATGAGGATATGGCTGTGAAACCAGCAGCACAATCAAGCTGTTGAATTTATGCATCATCCCCCGGAGTTCCCTCGTGGTCCTTTGTAATCCTGGACTCCCCTGCAGCCTACTCTTCCAACATACATATACGCAGGCAAGCACTGATCTGCGCTGTATCACTACATGTTAGTGTGTTTTTCCTTGAATTTTCCCTTTGACCCAATTTTAGTGTTCTTGTCTTATTACACATACCGGGGCTATAGCAGTGCTGACTTTGTTTTCTGTCTTTGGTTGGCTGATGTCCAGTGTCATGAAGATCATCTATTTCATATGTTTTGTCTGGTTTTAATGATTGTCTCAGGTAGGAGAGTTAGTTTCTGTTACTCCATCTTGACTGGGAGCTTGAGTCTATCTGATATATTGATTTTAAGTGACAGATTGGAACTGGAAGGCAGATCACTCCTACCCTCTGTATTATACAGACAAGTACCGCAAGAGCAAAGAAGCCTAGAGCTCCACTCTGACATCTCTCAAGTCATCGTTCTATGACTTTTATTTCCCCAGCACTGACTTTGGAGTTTATCACTGCTCTCTATTAAAGTATATATGTCAGCGTACAGTATTCTTTCTGTTTACTCTCTCTTTAAGACTAGGTTATAATTTGGCTATGACTAATAAATAAATTATAATTATTTGGCAGGAGACCATGCCAGTTGTGGTTCTTTTAGGGCTTAATTGATGTAAATAAATGCTATAATTATTTATAAAAGTTTAATAAAATAATTTAGCTAATCATCAAAAATTGTACTAATCATTCAGAAAAGTCCTAAAAAAGTTATAAGGAATTTAGTTAAATTTAATAAAGTTTATTAAACACAATAACTAAAAATATTTATAATTCATTATGTAAACATTAGAAATATTTCTTAAATTCAGAAGTAATTCTTATATAATTGAGAATTTATTTTTAAAGGGCATTAGCTTTGTTGTCATTCACTGAAGCATGAATAAATCTGTCAATGAATTTTTTTCAATGGAAAGTTTATTTCCGTGGAAACCAGAGCAGGTACATCTGAGCTCAAGCTACCAACTGTAGTCACGTGGCTATTTGCACGTTCGTAGAGCTGGAAAGCATCTAAAAGCAGCGTTCTCTCTCTAAGGACAGGTTTCCTACTTGAGGCAGTGAGGAGAGTACAGATAAGTTGGGTGTTCTGGCCATTCTTGATTCTTCTGCAGATGTTGCTAATAGTCTGCCTTTGAAAAATAGGTATCTTTCTCTTCATTAGAGTAACTGAAACATCTAGTTTGAGAAAAATAAATAACAAAACATAATGAGAAACTATTCATAAAACAACTTATATGCTTACAAAATATGAAGGAATCTACAAGTCCAAAATACAGTTTTTTTGTTGAAATGTTTTGTAATGGAAGTTAGAAGAACTCCATTCAAATCTCTGGTGGTCACTTATTAGCTTTTAATCTTTTCTTTTAAAGATTTACTTATTTATTTGAAAGTCAGATTTACACAGAGAGAGGAGAGGCAGAGAGAGAGAGAGACATACAGAGAGAGGTCTTCCATCTGCTGGTTCACTCCCCAGTTGGCCGCAATGGCCAGAGCTGTGCAGATCCGAAGCCAGGAACCAGGAGCTTCTTCTGGGTCTCCCACGTGGGTGCAGGGGCCCAAGGACTTGCGCCATCTTCCACTGCTTTCCCAGGCCATAGCAGAGAGCTGCATCAGAAGTGGAGCAGCAGGGACTGTCTACTCTTGTACGGCTCTCCAGCCTTTGAAGGTAAGCTTCTTGACTTCCAAAGTGCTCTTCAGCTTTTGCCACAAGCATTTCTATAGCCCATATGTCCTTGCATGGGGTGCTCAGGCTCTGCCCTTTGCATCCTTTTTCCTCTTAGTGAACTCCTGCTTTTCCTCATTCAATGACCTTCTTTGACATTCCAGGTAAGTTTAGACTCCTCTGTCAATAATGTGCCTTTAAAACTCATTGTTCTTTTCCTTTGTTTCATTTCTCATTATTATAAATGATTATTGATTTCTATAATTACTTAACTAAATTTTATTTGATATGATGTATTTTACATTTTATGAGGTTAGGCATTCTCTAACTCACCACTGTATCCTCAGCATTAGCAAGGATGCTGGACTAAAATTACTACTATATGTGTATTTTGTGAGTGAATGAATCAATAAATCCATAGATGCATAAAGCTTATCTCCTGCCATTTCACATCCATTATTTTAAATCTCAGCCATACAAAACCTTCAACAGTTCTAAACTCATTCATCCTTCTCTGACTAGGAGACCTGTGTACGTACTATTCTGTGTGCCTGAGTGTCCCCACTACCTTCAACGGTTGGTTGGTGCCATCCTCCAGCACACGTCCCAGTTGTCAATGTCCTCGGGGAGGGTTTCTCTGACCTAGGACTTACTATCCCCTCACTCCACAGCCCCTAATTCTGATGTGATGCTACCACTTAAGGCTTCATTATACTGACTTCAGCCCCAGCCACTTTCATTCTTCTGTGTTTGGTTACTTCTGTCTTGTTTCCCTGTAGAGTTTTAAGTGTCAGAGTATAACACTGTGCTTGACATTTAGACAATGGTGAATCCATAACCAGAATAACAAACACGTATGACATGAACTCCTCAACAACTGGAACAACCCATTTGATGTTGTAAATATCTACCCCTACCTTTGGTGCAGTTCTAAATATGAAATATTTAATATGAAATGCTTGATTGTTCATTTTTTCATTTAATACCTGTAAACACATCTTTGCTTTGTATTCCTCACCCTGTGTAACTTTCTCCTATGCACTATTTTTATACATCCTAAAGAACTTTATATAAAGAGAAGATTTGGCAGGAAGAGAAGTGCCAAGGAATAAAAAGTGGAACTACTGGTAGTATAGAGATTTATATCTTTAATAATTTTTCTATTTAAAAAGTTTCAAAGAAATCTTGAAGGTAGGCAGACATTTGAGATGTTTTTACATATCTCATTCTACCTGAAAATGTAGCATTTTATTTGGTAAATCTTTCCTGCAGGTCAATAATTTAAGGATATACTGCTAGTTATGTCCTTTCTTCTCATGTCCATATAAATTTTCGTGGCAAATATGCTCCAATTTTGTCTCCATTTAAATAAAAAATAGCAAAACCTTAGTTGTCAAGTTTTAGCTCTAAATTAACTGTTTACATTTTAATTATGCCAATGATATATATATATATATGACATTTGTGTGGTATATATACATAAAATGTATACATACAAGCATATAAACATGCATATATATTTGGGGTTGAGGCTACTCATTTTTCTTAAAGACTGTTAATTTTGTATTATCAATCTTGGTAATTTGTGTGAAATGTACTTATTTTTTCAAAAATGAAAATTTAGAGAACTAACATGAAAACAAAATTTGAATAGCTCTATTTTTGTGTAAGAAATTCAATTCATTAAAAACTTCCCCCAAGATAATTATGCTTCTATAGTTTCACTGGTAAATTCTACTAAACATTTAAAAGTGAAATAACATCAAAATAATATGTTCTTTCAGAAAATAGAGAAGAATCAAACATTTTAAGTCATTTTAAGCAACCACAGAACCCTGATATCAAAGCTCAATGAGTGTAAGAAAAAAATTACTGAGCTATAGTCATAATTCATAAAGGTCAAAAATTCTCAAATATTTAGCAAATCAAATCAAAAAGAAAGAAAGAATACGAATCCTTTTACTTTTGTGTGTGTGTGTGTGTGTGTGTGTACCTGCTATACTGTTGAGATTTGGATTTTTATGTGTTATCATGAGGTTAGTTATCATCTGTTCACTTGTAATGTAGGACTCCCTGAAGCCTCTCTTGTAGGGCTGACCTGGTGGCGATGAATTTCCTCAGTGTCTGCTCATCGTGGAAACTCTTTATTTTTCCTTCATTTTGGAATGATAACTTTGTTGGGTACAGTAGTCTTTTCTGGCAATTTTTTTTTTCTTTCAGGACTTGGAATATTTTTTAAAAAGATTATTTATTTATTTATTTGAAAGAGTTACACAGAGAGAAGGAGAGGCAAGAGAGAGAGAGAAAGGTCTTCCATCTGCTGGTTCACTCCCCAATTGGCTGCAGCAGCCAGAGATGTGCCGGTCCAAAGCCAGGAGCCAGGAGCTTCTTCTGGGTCTCCCACACAGGTGCAGGGGCCCAAGGACGTGGGCCATCCTCTACTGCTTTCCCAGGCCACAGCAGAGAGCTGGATCAGAAGTGGAGCATTTGGGACTTGAACCATAGCCCATATGGGATGCTGCACTGCAGGCAATGGCTTTACCCGCTACGCCCAGCACTGGCCCCTTGAATATTTCATCCCATTTTCTCTTGCCTATGAAGGTTTTAGCTAAATGTGTGCCATTAATGAGATGGAGATTTCAGTGTAAGTGACTTAGTGTTTTTCTCTTAGAATTTCTTCAGCTTATGTTTCTGACAGTTTGATTAGAATATGTTTCAGAGAGAATTTTTTTTTTTTTTGGTCAGGTCTATTGGGGGTCCAGTGGGCTTCCTGGACCTGGATGCCTATATCTTTCTCAAGATTTGAAAGTTTCCTGCAATTGTTTCATTGAATAGGCTTTCTGTGCCTTTTGCCTTCTCTTCTTTTTTTTTTTTTTTTTTTTTTTTGACAGGCAGAGTGGACAGTGAGAGAGAGAGACAGAGAGAAAGGTCTTCCTTTGCCGTTGGTTCACCCTTCAATGGCCGCCGCGGCTGGTGCGGTGCGCTGCAGCCGGCGCACCGCGCTGATCCGATGGCAGGAGCCAGGTACTTATCCTGATCTCCCATGTGGGTGCACTTGGGCCGTCCTCCACTGCACTCCCTGGCCACAGCAGAGAGCTGGCCTGGAAGAGGGGCAACCAGGACAGAATCCGGCGCCCCGACTGGGACTAGAATCTGGTGTGCTGGCGCCACAGGCGGAGGATTAGCCTAGTGAGCCGCAGCGCTGGTCTTCTCTTCTCCTTTTGCAATATCCATATTGTGAATGTTTATTCCCCTACTGGTGTACCATAAGTCTCACAGGCTTTCTTTGTGCTTTTGTCAAGGTGATTCCAAAATACCTGTATTCAGCTCATTCTTTCTTCTGCATACTCAATTATGTTTACTGTAATTGACTCTTTCAACTGTATTTTAAATTTCATTTACTGAGTGCTTTAGCCCCAAGATTTCTGATTTTTTCCTCTTTATGAGTCCTATCTTTTGGCCGAATTTTTTTTTCATGTCATGAATTGTCTTTCTAATTTTATTGAATTCTATGTACTCTTTTGTACCTCTTCAAGCTTTCTTAAAATCTTTTTTCTGAATTCTTTTTCAGGCAATTGATTGATTTCTATTTCTTTGTTGTCTATTGCTAGGGGCTCATCATGTTCCTCTGCAGCTGTCATGTTTCCATATTTTTCCCCCATGCTTCTTGTGTCACTATGTTTGTTTTATGCATCTGGTATGTTACTTGCTTTTACCAATTTTATGGGTTGGCTTTTGTGGGAAAGGCTTTCTGCCTGTGATGTGTACTACAATGTTGACTGGATGTGTTGTGTTGGCTTTGGTTCCAAGTGTGTGCTTTAGTGTATTATTCATGTACCTCATTAGCTGTAATCAGTGTTGGTGATGAGTGTCAGTGTCTTAGTGTCATGAACTGCAGGGATTGTAGGGTTGCACCAACAGGTTTGTTGGCAGTTCTGGGTGTGGTGTGCCTGACTGCAGATGTGGTGTGATTGTCAGTTCCTTGAGTTGTGTGAGTGTGGGGCTGCACTGTGGGCCAAAGTGAGAGTAGTGCAGGATGCCTGGTAGCATGGTTAGGTGTCTGGCAGTGTCTGAGGTCCATGGGAGTGGAGAGGGCCTCAGATGGAGCACCCATCAGTGTCTGAGGTATGCAGAGGTAATGCCATAGGACTCTGGGGCCAACCTGCTCAAGATCTGTCAAGCTGTTTCGCAGGGCTGGGTGTGAATTTTGGTGGGGCTTAGTGTCAGTTTCTCAGGGGTTCGACCTCTAAGAATGGGCTATTCAGTTGCTTCTTAGGGAAACTGGAGAGTGGACTGGACCAACCAACCACTTCTCTCTGGGTCAACCCACTCAAGAATGGCTCCTTAGCTACTTCCCTGTGTATAGAGACACAGTGTGTGATTTCCAGGTTCCTTCCTGAAGGAGGGCACAGGAATGGGGCCACCTGATTGCTTCTTGGGCATCAGAAGGTGGTTAGGATGCCTGGGTGCCTTCTGGGGTCAAGAGTAGATGGGTGGGGCCACTTGGGAGTTTCCAGGACAGTGGGAGGCGGGTGGGAAAAGGTTTTCTAGCAGCTTATCGGCCTCAGGATGGTGGCCTGGGTCACCTGACTGTTTTCTTGGAGTTCTCTGCAGGCCTCCTGAGACTGTGGGGACTCTTGTCTTGTTCATGGTACTGAGTTGGGGGACTGCTAGAAGCAGCACCCTAGTAACTTCACAGGACCCTCGTTTGGTAGGACATATATACCCTTGGCTTTTAAAATTCACCTGAAACTCTTGGCCCTATATATTACAGACTTTTTTTTTTTTAAATTTTATTTGACAGGTAGAGTTATAGACAGTGAGAGAGAAAGAGAGAAAGGTCTTCCTTCCGTTGGTTCACTCCCCTAATGACCGCTATGGTCGGCGCTGTGCCGATCTGAAGCCAGGAGCCAGCTGCTTCTTCCTGGTCTTCCATGTTGGTGCAGGAACCTAAGCACTTGGGCCATCCTGCACTGCCCTCCCGGACCACAGCAGAGAGCTGGACTAAAAGAGGAGCAACCGGGACTAGAACCATATGGGATGCCGGTGCCGCAGGTGGAGGATTAACCACGTGAGCCATGGCGCTGGCCCCATATTACAGACTTTTTAAAAGAATATTTGAAATATGCAGAACTTGGAAAAGCAGGTATTTGTAGAGCAGTGTTTTTTCTCCTGTGGCATTGTATTAATAAAACTTGTTTTGCTCAGGTGTATGATATCTATCTTAAATTTGCTGAGAGTATTTTAATGAGTTTCAAAAATCTTCTGAAGAATAACTCATACTAACTTCTGTTCTTACTTCTGATAACCTGAATAATTTCAATGATGATTCTTGGTGGCTAACAGTACCTAATATTTTCTGTTTGAAAATAAGCATTGTTGATAATATAATTTTAAGTACTTAGATGTTTGACTTGATGTATTTGACATGCTATAGTAAACACAATTTTTTTTGTTTCTCCTATAGGTCAAAGGACAACAAAGTAGCTGATATGTAGGGTGAATAAATCTAGAGATTTAATGCACAATGTGAAGGATTTAAGTAATATATTAAAAATTTTAATGAAATAAGTAGATTTTAACTCAAAGGATGATAACCATGGGAGTTGATGGATTTATTAATCTGCTTCATTAAAATAACTATTTTGCTATCTATATGTATCCATAACATCATGTTGTAAACTCAACTACATGGAATCAAATATACTATAACAAAGAAAACTTTGTTTAAAATGATGGTATCATTGAAATTGATAGATTCAGTAGGGTTGTTATCAAAAAATTCTGTTTTTAACTTGATCAGTTTTGCTGCTCTAATCAAATATGATATCTTAGTAAATATCTTTAAAGTAAAGCACTTCATTTAAAATGCAATACATATTCCTAATGATTTCCTAAATAATAACTTTTAAATCTATTGAGTTAGGTAAATGAAAATAAATGAGAACTTTAAAATATAACTTAAATGTTTTTTAAAAATCTCTATGGAAACTCTGTCCACAATGAATATGTTAATGAATCTCATTTGGTACCACTATAAATCAGTTGGAACCTTTATAGGCATTATCAGAGATTTTCCATTGAGGGTTTTGACCTTTATCTAGCTCAAGAATGAAGTCCCCCAAGTGCAGACTTTTTCCTGTCTTGTTTTCTCCCTCACACGCAAATCCAAATCAAATGCTCCTCCCAGACGGCCATGCTGTTAGTTCATGTAAGGCTGGATTTTCTGGCCTGTGTACATCTGGAATAACTCTTGGACAAGTGTAATTTTCCTAAATTAGTGTAAAATTTAGTAGTTCATTGAAATATGTTCCCCCAGAGACATTTTCTTTGCTAGGGGAGCTGATATTAAGTGTGTCTAGCTATTTGAAATTCTTAATGGCATTTTAATTTAGAGTCAACCTCACTCACAGGTCTCTGGTGACCCTTATAAAGAGACCGTAACAAGACTAGAAATGTACGTGGATTGGGAGGATGAGAAAAGCATGCTCCTTTCTTCTCTCTTCACAGGGTTCTCACTTTATTTTTAATTTCCTTGGACTACAGATAGCACATTAGGAAATTCACCTGCAATAGATGGACACTAATGGTTTTCATCAGAAGAGTAAGAGATGTATAGAGAATTAGAGCTTATTCATTTGATCTGAAGGGTGCATATAGGCTTCATATGTTTTACCCCTTCTTTGTACTCATTGTAAAATCACTGAAGAAGCAATGTGATTTTTGCCAAAGAGCTAATAAATTTATCAGTTCAGCACATTAGATTATGTGGCACTAAATATGATTAAGCAAATATGTTTAATAGGTTACATATTAAATATAAACTTATAAATACAACTGGAATGATCAGTGAGTATCCCAGTGAGACTAAATAAAGTCTTCTCTATAAAAATATTTGTGGTAAAACTGAAGAAAATATTAGAGCCAGGATGCTGTCTGTGGCCTGAAGGTTTTTGTCTCTCAAAATTCATATGTTGAAAGCTTTTTTCCAATGTGATAATATTAAAAGGTGAGGTCTTTGAGAGGTTACTAGTTCATGAGCTCTTTGTCTTCATTAATGTGAACAATACCCTTATGAAGGAACCTGGAGGGAGCCCATTTGCCATATGAAGACACAGAAAAGTCACCACCCTTGAGGAACAGGCCCTAGCCACTGAATCTGCTGATACTTGGATCTTGGATATCATAGCCCCCTACACTGTGAGAAAATAAAATTCTGTCATTTATAGATTAGATATCTCAAGGGATTGTGTTATAGGAGGAGGAACAGACTGAGACATAGAGCTTTTAGTCCAAGGATATGGAGTTTTAACTATTTTTTTTAGTTAAGGGAGAGAACTTAGAGTGAGGGAGTGACTAGATCAAAGCAGTCAAGTATTCCACATCCCTTAGCAGTCTTCCTTTTCAACAGGGATTTTCCATCATGCTGTGAAGCAAGATGCTTTTAATTCATACAGCTCTGGAAACCTCGTGAAAGCACTTGATAAGGCTGATCATTTCAAAATGACTTTAAAATTAAAAAATGCCATCTTGGGATTAATAGCTCCTCTTCAGTTGTAATTCCAATAACATCTCAGCAGCCCCTGCTTGCTAAAGTTGATGTACACTTAAGGTGAAAATGAGTGACAGTGGGAGAGTTCACATATTACACAGTAGAGAAATTTGGATGGCGAGAGCAGGAAGTCAAGGTTAAGGGATTTGAGCACCGTTGAAATATCCACAATGAGAAAGAGAAGATAGCACCACTGTATATAACGACATGAAGGGATATTAAATACAGGCTTGGGAACCATTATTTCATCTACACAAGGGAAATAGAATATATGATCATGTGCCATGGTAGGAAATATTTAGGTAAAACACAGACAAAATTTCAATATAAGGAATATTTTTCAAAGTATTCACTCGAGGATTGAGAAGCCATTGTCCTACTACATTTTAATGACATAAACTTGGAATTCATTCTTTAAAGAAAATTAAACAATAGTCCAACATATGCTAAACTGACTCCAGGAGTCTTTACAAGAAAAAAATACTTTTTTGGCCACATGCAGTATCAGTTGGGAGGTGGAGAGAAGGGCACACAGCATAAATCAAATTCTTATAACTTCTTACAATATGGTTTAGATTGCTTTATCACTAATCAGAACATAATTCATAAACGGAGACTGTGACATTGTGGAGTTTCAGGCAGTATTAAAAATTGACGCAACATTGCTGGCGCCGCGGCTCACTAGGCTAATCCTCCGCCTTGCGGCGCCAGCACACTGGGTTCTAGTCCCAGGCGGGGCGCCGGATTCTGTCCCGGTTGCCCCTCTTTCAGTCCAGCTCTCTGCTGTGGCCAGAGAGTGCAGTGGAGGATGGCCCAAGTGCTTGGACCCTGCACCCCATGTGAGACCAGGATAAGTACCTGGCTTCTGCCTTCGGATCAGCGCAGCGCGGCGGCCATTGGAGGGTGAACCAACGGCAAAGGAAGACCTTTCTCTCTGTCTCTCTCTCTCACTGCCCACTCTGCCTGTAAAAAAAAATTGACACAACATTAAAAACTGAAGGAATATAAGTCTCACAGTTTTCAATATCTTCTGATCTAATTTGAAAGATTCTTTGCATCTACCAGTGGTTGGCCTGAATCTCAGTAATAACATGGGTAGGAAAAGGAATATCTTTATTTTCTATAATCATTTGATCTTTTGCTTTTAAACTGACTGAGTCATTGGAAAATGTTAACTTCAGTTCTACTTATGCCTTTCCCTTTTTCCTAAGGCTGGACCATGGCTCCTGAGGCATTATGGTTTTTGGTCACAGGTACACATGGAGGGTCATTCAGTGTCATTTGTTCTGGTCTCAGCAGACGGTTCTTGTCTACCTGACTCAAGTAAAGACATGCCTAGCTACTCCTACTAGCAGAGGAGTCAGAAGGCAAGAAGTGATCCAAGTGAACAGGGAGCATGAAGTCCCTGAGAGAGGGAGGATTGTAGCCCTACTGAGAGATAGAAAATCAAGGCGGCTAGAGCTCAGAGAGGAAGGAGAGAGGAAGAGGAACAGGGACACATCTGCCCGTGATTCTGCCAGCTAACTTCCCTGGGAGAGTCCTTGTACCTCTGCTCATTCTGCCTGTTAGTTACACTGCTGGAAGGCAGGTCTTGTTCCTGGGACGCAGAGACCACAGATGTCGTTTCTAGGAACAATGGAATAGGTTAGGCCTTTACCTACTCCTTGCTTCTCCAAAACACATTTAGTATTCCCAGGAATTTCCTTTTTTTCTTTACTTCCTTCACATTCTATAAAGCACTTTTCCAAGGGTTTAGATATATCACATCTAGTATGAATACACCTCAGAGTCAATGTCATGGAGATCCAGTCCCTCTGAATGCCAGAATGGACAAAGGAAATCTATCCAGGAAGAATGCTGTATGTGAATATCTCCAAAGATTGTCCAGTTCTCATGTAACAACTATGACTGAGTGCCAGCAATGTGCCAGGCACTACACTAAGACTACATGCAAGACATTTGCCATGACTTTGGGTTTCTCATGGTTTTGTGGAATGATATAAAGATGAAACAGAACCAATACCAAAGAATAAATTCAGAGATCATATTTTTTGTAGTCTCAATAGACTCTTGAATTTTAGCACTACATAAAGTCAAGTTATAATAATCCCTTCATACTATATATTAATGGAATCATAACTGAAAGAGATTGGATCTCAGGAGTCACTTGGTGCATTCCTGATGTGATATCTGAATGTCCCCAGTACCACACGGAAGTAATCAATTGTATCAACGCTTGAAAATTTTCAGTTCTGGGTAAGCCTATTCAATTTTTTTAACAGTTCTATTAGAATGTCTTTCTAATAAAAATAATAAAATATACTCCCTTATTATTCCATTTGCTGACTCTTACTCTACCCTCTGGAGTCAAACAAATTAAATCTAATTTCTTTGACATTGTAAAAGACTTATAATTAATTATGGAGCTGTTTGACAAAAACATTCCTCAAGAATTGGGTGCTTAGCTAAATGGCCTACAAATGTAGAGATTTATCATGATGATTTGCCTAGTAATGCCTCATAATCAATGTTTAGGAAATTGGATGTGGCTTATTAATCTTTTTTCCATATTAGTACATCAATATAAATTGTATTATGATGACTGTTCTGAATTATCATTACCATATTCACATGAGGTATACCATCTTTATTTGTAGCCAGAGATTCAAAATCATATTTTTAATACTTATGCTTTTCAAAATTTACAGATATTTTCTTCACCAAATAAAGGCTCTAATAGGCTAAAAATTTAAGGGAATGAACTACACAAGTATTAAAATAAGGTGTCAACTGAATCAACAAGGCACAGGGTCTAGCCCTTAGCTTTACAGTTGTGGATAAACAAATACTGGTTATATAAAAATCAAATAGGTTCCTGGAAGTAGATTCTCAATAATCAAACTGCTGACATGCGAGATGATACTTTTTCAGAGACCACAGCTCTGGATAACTTGTTTTTCTGAACAGTGGGAAAGGTTAAGCTCCTCTTTATCCCTTACCTCTCTAAGATATGTTTTCTCTTTTCCAAAATCCCATTTTTCCTCTCTACTTCCTTCATAACCTTTAAAGTATTTTTAAGGGCTTAGGTATTATCACTTAGATATTATCAACATAGTAGAGATCCAGTTTCCAGCTGACTGGAAAGGAAAAGAGGAAATACATTTAGATTTTGTAATGTTAGAGAACCTCAATGCCTATGATCCAGGGTGCAACTTTTCTCTCTCAGGGCACCCAGAAGGCCAATGGAACAACTAGGATTCAAGAATAATCCTACCAGATATTTACTACAGAAAATTTAATCCTGATGAATTCTTCTTGTTGTGTACTAATCTATTCCTCTGTCATGTCTTATGTCCACCAAATGAAGCATATACTGGGCAATGTTGGACATACACCAGTAAATTATTACTGTTCCTCATAGGTGTTTTTGTGTTCTTTAATTTTTTTAATTTATTTATTTATTTGAGAGACAGAGTTACAGAGAGAGGGAGAGACAGAGAGAAAGGTCTTCCATCTGCTGGTTCACTTCCCAAATGTCCACAGTGGCCCAAGTTGAGCCAATCTGAATCCAGGAGCTAGGAGCTTCTTCTGGGTCTCCCATGTGGATGCAGAGGTCCAAGCACTCGGATCATCTTCCACTGCTATCCCTGTCTATAAGCAGAGAGCTGGACTGGAAGAGGAGCAGCCTGGACACAACCTGCACCCTCATGGAGGCTTAGCCCACTATGCCACAGTGCTGGCCCCTCCCCTCTTTAACTTTTTATCATATTAAGTGGGGAACAACAGTTTCCTTCTCCCATTTAAATTGTAGTCTTGAGAATATGTCTGGTCACCATAATTAGATTGAAGCACCACAGGTTTTTATTACACACAAGAGATGACTTGGTCATTTTGTAAAAGGCTTGATAATCTCATTAATATCCCTTTCAGATACCATCTTATAGATGGCTGAGCTTATCCATTTTATATTGATTTTATTAGGTTATATTTCAAAGGCTGAACTTTCTGACCTCATCTTTCTACTAAATTAAATATATGATTCTAGTAAGAATCATCAAAAGTCCAACAAAAACCTAAATGCTCACTGGGAAATTTGTTAAGTAAGTGGAATATATTTTCAGCCTAGCCAGGCTTATCATTTCATTCTTTAATGATATATTTTTCTTCAAAACCTCATCAAAATTATCATGATTATTCATTTTGTGTCACAAAAATGAAATAATAACTAACATTTTAACAGTTGAATGTTTAAAAATTATCAAGCATATGAACATATCTCTTATTTCTATTCACGCAGCACTGGTAGATTATGATATTCAGTAACCTTTTTTTTTAAATTTATTTGACAGGTAGAGTTATGGACAGTGAGAGAGAGAGAGACAGAAAGAAAGGTCTTCCTTCCGTTGGTTCACTCCCCAAATGGCCGCAACGACCGGCGCTGCGCCAATCCGAAGTCAGGAGCCAGGTGCTTCTTCCTGGTCTCCCATGCAGGTACAGGGGCCCAAGTGCTTGGGCCATCCTCTACTGCCCTCCTGGGCCACAGCAGAGAGCTGGGCTGGAAGAGGAGCAACAGGGACTAGAACCCGGCACCCATATGGGATGCCAGTGCCGCAGTCGGAGGATTAATCAAGTAAACCATGGCGCTGGCCCCCTAAATATGCATTTTTAAAAGATATGATTGTGGATCATCAGTTAGTTGTACTTGTCTACATTATCTTATGGGACCATAATACTATAATATGTATAATAAGAAATATGTCTTTGGTCATTGCCCAAATTTTAGGGCACACAATCCTTTCAAGCCATTGGAATATCTGGAGTTGTAAGTATTTCTTTGTGTGCAAATAAGATAACCGATGATAGCTAGGCGGAGGATTAACCAAGTGAGCCATGGTGCCGGCCCTTCAATAAACTTTTTTTTTTTTTTAAAAGATTCATTTATTTATTTGAAAGTTAGAGTTACAGACAGAGGGTGAGAGACAGAGATTCTTCCATGCCCTGGTTCACCCCCTAAATGACTGCAACATCCAGTGTGGACCAGGCTGAAGCAGAAGACAAGAGCTTCTTCCATGTCTCCCATGAGGGTGCAGGGGCCCAAGCACATAAGCCATCTTCTGCTCCTTTTCTCAGACCATTAGCTGTGAGCTGCATCAGAAGTGGAGCAGCTGGGACTTGAATACCTATTTGGTGCCAACTTTGCAAGTGGTGACTTCATCCACTATGCCACAACTTTTAACCTTTAGAGTAGAGCAGTGGTTCTTGAAATCTTACTTACCACACCAATAACATCAGCATCTCCTGGAAGCTTGATACAAAGACAAAATCTTAATGCTCTCCAGCTGTACTGAATCAGAAATTTTATTATATGTATATAAATCTTTTTCCTTATCATGAGGTATGTAAATTTCTTGGGAGCCAGGATGGAGAAAGATTTCCCACCAAGCCTTAAAGGTTCCTTTTCATATATAGAGAACATCTATACTTGTATTTGCTGCTCAGCTTTTATTCACCATATACTTTCCCCAGTTTCCCTCTGTGGGCCACTATTCCCATCCTCACTTGCTCTGAGTGAACAACACCCTACCCACTGGCTCAGGGGTGAGCATTTATTAGCTAAGATAACTATCCATGGCTTGCCCTGATGCAGTGATTAGTGCATGGTTGGATAGGACAAAATTAAATTAAACACACACATTAAGAATTTTGCTGGGAGCTGGCACTGAGGCATAGCAATAAAACTGCTGCCTGCAATACTGGCATCCCCTATGAGTACTGGTTCAGATCCCGGCTGCTCCACTTCCAATTGGCTCTCTGCTATGGCCTGGGAAAGCAGTAAAAGATGTCCCAAGTCCTTGGGCCCCAGCACCCATGTGGGAGACCTGGAAGAAGCTCCTGGTTCTTGGCTTTGTGTCGGTGCAGCTCTGGCCATTGCGGACATCTGGGGAGTTAAACCAGTGAATAGAAGACCTCTCTTTCTCTCTCTCTGTCTCTCCTTCTCTCACTGTGCAACTCTTTCAAATAAATTAATAAATCTTTAAAAAAAAGAATTTTGCTGTATTTTCTCCTAAATATATATGCTAGGAAATTTTTCACATAAATCCACAAGGGGTCATGTATAAGGATATTTATTGAAGCAATGTCTGTTTTATTCACTGTTGTGTCTCATGTGCTAAAACAGTGCCTGATATAGTGTATGTGCCCATCATGTTTGTGAAAAAATAAGTTGTTTGTGATGGGGATTTTAGGGCAGGTTGAATGCTTATCACTGAGACAGAGAGGAAAATATAGTAGACGCATAGATGATTGCTATCAGGTGTTGTATAGCAAATAAAATTAATGCATTCGATATACAATAATAACAAAGAAACAAAAACATTGTGTTTTGTTAAAAAGCATTATTTATAACATACTGTTCAGGTAAGGTAAAATGCGATTACACAAATAGTGTTTATTTTGTAAAAACAACAAAGAAAATAAAAACACAAATTAAAATGCTTCCTATGAGGAAAACAGAATGGGATTGACACATAGTGATAAGAAATACACAAATATATCAAAAAATACTTAAAATAAGGTGCCTTTCAAAGGTTGGTAGTACTTTAGCATGAAGAGAAAGTGGTAAATGACTCAACCTTGAGCACCTGAGGTTAAAAATATTGCTGGTTGTTCTGAGAAAGATTCTCCTTTGCTTTCTGTATGGACTACATGTAGTATAGACCCCTAAGAGCTGTAGAGAAAGAGAAAAAGTGGAACGGGGTCAGATACTAAAAGACCATGTATCCGGCCTTTCCTGAAGTATGTTTATAACTCCATTTGTTGTAGCTGGTTAAAAGAGATTGATTCACATTTCCTTTCACGTTTTAATAGTTTTTACTTATTTTTTATTTATGAGAGGTTGAGAAAGAGTGAGAGAGAGAGAGAGTGAGCGAGGGAGCACACTCCTGCCTGCTGCTTCACATTCCAAAGGTCCACAATAGCTGGGGCTGGGCCAGAACAAGCCAAGAGCCCAGAACTGAATCCAGGTCTCCCATGGGGGAAGCAGGGGCACAATGACTTCAGCCAAGACTTGTGCCTTGGGGCCGCATTGTGGCACAAAAGGTAAAGCCACTGCCTGCAGTGCCGGCATCCCATATGGGCACTGGTTCAAGTCCCAGCAGCTCCACTTCTGATCCAGCTCTTTGCTATGGCCTGGGAAAGCAGCAGAAGATGGCCCAAGTTCTTGGGCCCCTGAGCCCACATGGGAGACCTGGAAGGAGCTCCTGGCTCTTGGCTTCTGATCAGCTCAGCTCTGGCTGTTGCTGTCATTTGGGGAGTGAACCAGCGAAATGGAAGACCTTTCCCTCTCTCTTTCTGTCTCTCCTTCTCTCTCTATGTAACTCTGACTTTCAAGTAAATAAATCTTAAAAAAAAAAAAAAACCAGACTTGTGCCTCTTAGGGTGCACATTAGCAGGCATCTGGAATTGAAAGTATAGCTGAGACACAAACTTAGAACTCTGATATGGAATGTGGGTGCCCCAAGCCATGTCTTAACTACTACACACGAACACTACCTGTTCTCCCACTTTTAATGAAGAAAACAGAGATTCACCACCTCTTTCTTTGCTTCTGCTAGCCAACTTGTGAAAATACTAACTTAGGTTTGCTGTCTCTACAAACGCACTCACTCACATAATATGGCCAAGCAACCTGACGTTGATCACCTTAATGCTGTACTGAAATAATCTAATACTCTCCACCAAGTAGCACATATATTAGACATTTTCCTAAAATGATCTCCTATCTTTTCACTGATTGTTCATCCTCAGACCTCTTCACTGGGCTCTTCTTAAATGGTAACTGAGGATAAGTATTTAACCAAATGTATGTCAACCTCCTTGTGGATCAGAGGAGATGCACCAACCATTGAGAACAGTCACTGTCCTGTTAACCACGGAGGGAGCAGCCTTCTGGGGAAGTGCTGACTGCATTATCAGTCTGGGTGGAAGCTATTTTTATTACTACTACTTTTATTATTAATATCCAAGTTACTATTAACTCCAGCTATTAACCATCTTTGTTTTACATTTTCTTCTGGAACTAAATTTTACAATATAATAAATGTTTTTAAAAGTACTTCAGAGCTAAGAGCTTCAAAAGCTGTATTTCTATTCCTGACTCCTGAACTCCAAACTCGAATTTGCTGCTAACACAGAGAGAGCATGCTTTACAAACACTTTGAATTTTAGCATCCACTGGAATTCTGCCTCATGCTGACTCTCTGCTCCTGGAGAGGCTTACCAAGGATCTACTCTCAAAAAACTAGAAATGATAATAATTTTTCATTCTTTCCTTTTATTTGACTTTCTATATCCCCTCCCACCCATTGAAGTTTAATAGTAGCAAGGTACGCTAGAGTATATTCTATGTTATTTTTTATGTGTATGTCTTCTTGTCCAGAGCTCATAACTATAGTACTAACTTAAATCCCACATTTTAAGCTCTATATTATTAGTCCTAAAACAATCTCCTCATCTGGAATCTCCCAACTTTTTAATTTACACTTTGCATTGCTACCTGAATTCTCATCTAAAAGTCACTGATTGGGTTGTATCACATGTCACTCAGTCTCAATGAATACTCAGTAGTATCCTGCTATCTGAAGAAATATGTACACTCCTATGTCGTATTCTCAATCTTCCCTGAAGTGGCTCAAAAGGAAATTCTTATTCTACTGCATCCTTTCAAAAACTCCCAAATTCAGTCATGTCAGGTTTATTGTCATCCTAGAAGGGATAATGATTTTGAGTATTTTTTCTTGTGCTAGGATTGTTCTTCCCATTTTTTGTAGAATACCCCCTTTTTAAACTGATAAGAACAGATACTACACTAGATCTTAGCCAAAAGGCTGAGAAGTGATAGAATAACCCCTTTTTATAGATCCATTTCAAGTTTACTGTTTCCATAAAGCCTTCCCTGAACCATCAAGTTATAATGAACAACTTTTTTCATTTATAATCCTAAAGCATGTCTCTTCTGCTCCACTTAGCATCTATTCAAATTAACCTTGTGATGTGACTTTTCTACTCACAATTATCCTCATCCTTACCACATGAAATCTAGGTTCTAAGAAATTTTATGATGAAGATTCTGACTTTCTAATTTTGGATACTCAACCCCAAGAACAGCACTTGGTAAACAGGGTCCCAATAAATGTTTAATTAAATTTAACATTCATAATTTTTTAAAGATTTGTTTATTTATTTGAAAGGCTGAGTTACAGAGAGGCAGAGGCAGAGAGAGAGAGAGAGAGAGAGAGAGAGAACAGTCTTCCATTGTCGCTCCCCGTCTTCGTGGAGGAACGACACAGGACCCTGCGCTGTTCTTTTGTCTGCTCGGCCCTCCCCGGGTTTGCTGCTGGTTCTTCCCGGGTTGGCTACCATCCCTTCCACCTCCGTGGAAGGGCGGTTCCCCCTGCCACTTTCCCCACTTCCGCGGGGGAGTGGCACACCGCCGGCCGGCTCTCTCGGGGGCTGCACAGGTGTTCCTTCAGATAGATGTTCCTCGTGCATGTTGTCTCTCTCCTCCTTTATAGTCCTCTTCCACCAATCCCAACTCTGCTACCCACACGCCGAGTATGCTGCTCTCCTCCAATCAGGAGCAGGTCCTACAGTTTATTGGTTGAACTGGAGGCAGCTGTGTAGAAGCTGTTTCTCCCTTCTCAGCGCCATATTGTGGGAGAGCAGATACATAGAATAAGTCTTAATTCCAGTAACTTAGTCTAGTCCGAGTTGCTCCCCACATTCCATCTCCTTCTTTCTCTCTCCTTCCTTCTCTCTCTTTCTCTTTCTTCTTTCTCCTTCCTTCCTTCCTTCCTTCCTTCCTTCCTTCCTTCCTTCCTTCCTTCCTTCCTCTTTCTCTCTTTCCCTCTCTCTCTCTCTCTTTCTTCTTTCTTTCTCTGCCTTTCTTCTCGTCAAATCCATGGTAGAAGGATGTGGTTTTATGTTTAGGAGCAGTAACAGTGTTCAGAGGCTTCGACCTCCATATCAGGGCCCTTAATGAAAGAGGCAGTGTGATTTTGGCAAGTGGGAATTATTTCTCAGTTCTTAGTATACTGCTTGCTTCTCTACAATTATTGTTCACCTAATTCCTCTATTAAATCGCTTATATTTGAATTAGTTATAATGAATTTATGTTACTCCATTTAGTCTGCTATAACAAAATACCTTTTCAGTAAATAATTATCTATTGACACCTCTTTTTCACAGTTCTGGGGACTAAGAATTCCGAGTTCTAAGCACTGGCAGATTTGGTATCTGGAGAGGGTCTGCTTTATTCTCCAGCAAAGGTTATTTTTTGTAGCCTAACATGGTGGAAGGAGAAAATGAGATTTATTGGGCCTTTGTCGAAGGGCACTAATCTATTCATACAGCCTTAATCCTCATGAACTGATTACCCTACAAACATTCCACTTCCTAATTATTGCCTTTGAGGTAGAATTTGAAGATACGAGTTTTAGGGAGCACAAACACTCTGACTATAGCAGAATCTTATTATTTGCAAGCAAAATTTGAGTGATAAAATAGTTGTTTCATCAAAGGATGCAGGTAATTAATATTCAAATAAATGTGAATCTACAGGTGGCTATGTGAACAGGGTCCAGCTATCATTTGAATATGGAGATTGTTCACATGACAACCTGTAGTAAAATAATGATGATAATTACCTCTCGTGGTGATCCTAGAATAGTTTTATGAAAGTAAAAATCATCCAGATTGATTGACTGTTCTGATAATCTATTAAATGATTTAAGCATAAAAACATTGTATAGTAGAATAACTACCTCTAATGGCACTGCTGAGCTTTAAATGTCTCAAAATATCACCAAGGAACTAAGAAAATTCTATGGCTGCCTTCACATGATATCTTATTTAAATATCAGTAGAGTTTCAGAGGTGAAAATTCAGAACCTTTCTAATTTCCAGGCATTATATATGAGTCAATAATGGTCCTTCTGTATTGGCCTGATGTTGTTTACTGCTTTATAATGGGCTGAGACCTCTTACATCAAAAACCCACCAACACTAAACTCAGATTTTTATCACACAAACGTTTTAAACATAGCCAAAATAAATTCATAACCATTTACAGTGTACCTGCTTTCTATAACCAAGGAAACTGTACCCAATGTCTACTAGCCATAGTTAAAGGAAATCCATGAAGTCTAGAAGTTGCCAATCTGTTGTGGTACTTTGGAGTTATCTGACCCAGAGACTTACTGTTGGTCTGCTGAACACCACTTAAGGGTGTAAGTCTCCTCTCAGATTTCTGTCCTCCTTTCCCTTTGGAGAGTGGTCTCTATGCCATAGCATCTGGATTGTCTTGTGTTATGAGGGCCTTTCCCGTACATGCAAGCTTGGCAAAGTGTTACCCAGGTGAAGTATATTTAAAGCTCATTCATTATGTGCAACTGCCACTTAATTATGATCACCAATTTTTTTTTTTTTTGTAATCAGCTTGCAAATTCCTCAAACTCATTACACCAAGGTAGTTGAAGTATACTATAGATCAAATTCAAAGTCACATCAACTTTCTGGAGTAAAAATAAAGTCAAAGATTAGAAAAGACAGGGATCTTACCAATGAGATGTAATGGATGGCATTTGGTGAATTGGGCAAGTAGGAGTTTTTTGACTCCTACAAATCCAATCTGTCTTCTATACCAGCAGAAGAAGCCTCTCCTCTTCCAGCTCATGTGTACGATTCTTTCTTGTATGATGAGCCAGGAAATGCCTCACTGAAAACAGTTATCTTTTGAAGGCATGCAAATTTTTCTCATTTCAATATGTCTACTTTCACTTTTTGCCTCAAGGCGTATAAATGAAGTCAGATTTCAATATGCCTCAGACAGTCAATTTCAAAGTAAAGCAGGAGAAATAAGATTTCCATTCCAAAATAATTGAAATATTTTGCTAATATGGAAAGGACAAATCTGGAAACTATTTATGAAAATGGGCTGTGAGATTCTGGACAAGTGTGAGAAGATGGACTTCTTATTATTACTATGGATTTGCATGACTAGAGCCTGCTTAACTAAAGACTCTTGATTTAAAGTAGCATTTTGAGTAGCTGGGAGTATTTCTAAATTCTATATCAGTGAATTGACTAAAACTCAAATGCAATATTGGCCTATGGTGAATAAAATTGGGATATCATAATTTCCTTAATATAATACGGGGAAAAAATCCAAAGTCCTAGGACAATAGCACCGCTGAACTTGATTTTTTTATAGGTTCTGGCTCAGTTATCCCTTAATAATTTCTTCAGAGAAGGCCTCATTTATATTCCTTTCACCACAGAATTAAACAATACTTCAATGTAGATAAATATATTAACCAAAGCCCTCTAGAGTCTTTTCTCTGTAGGCCAAGAATGAGGTTAGAAATGGTGGCACTGAAATAGACTGGCTGAAACCAATGGTATTATGAATCTTACGTGACAGAGGAAAAGTTAATGAAAAGGGACAAGATTGCGATAGTCCCTTTAATGAGCAACAGGACCAAGATGATAATAAGGCTGCTTTAATCTGCAGTTATTTTTGGTTACACCTAATTGATTGTGGCGTTTCTAGAACTGCAATAGATGAGCAGTCCATTAATTCCCTACTTGATCGCTATTGCCAGAGGGAAGAAAACTTTACCTCTGCTATAAAGGTCAAAGTGGAAGGCCTTGTAAAATGAGGAGATTGTGAGAAGTTTGTCTATGATGATTTATGAATAGGGAAAAAATTTCTTAGGCCACACAGACAGATACTCACAGAGAAGTTTATTTGAGAGTGGTGATAAAGAGATTTCAACAACAGGAGTCACTGTGCACTTACTCCTCATGTAGGATCTTTGTCCTTAGTGTGCTGTACATTGAGATTTAATGCTATAACTAGTACTCAAACAGTATTTTTCACTTTATGTTTCTGTGTGGGAGCAAACTGTTGAAATCTTTACTTAATGTATGCTAAACTGATCTTCTGTATATAAAGAGAATCGAAAATGAATCTTGATGTGAATGGAAGGGGAGAGGGAGTGGATAAGGGGAGGGTTGCGGGTGGGAGGGACGTTATGGGGGGGAAGCCATTGTAATCCATAAGCTGTACTTTGGAAATTTATATTCATTAAATAAAAGTTAAACAAAATAAAAAAAAAGAGATTTGGGGAGCAATTACATAAATCGAACTCATGAAATGGTTCAAAAGGAAGATTTGGTTTCCATGGAAATGATCATCAAATGGTTTCCTCTTCTGAAGAGACTCCTGGTTAGGTTGTCCAACCATATTATGCATACTGTTAATGTCAGTGTTTGTTCACTTGTTTCAGTTTATGACAATTGGACTCATGAACAATGTAGGCATAATAGCAAGGGCTCAACATTTCTTCTCATTTAAGTTTTTATCTGGTAATTTACATTGTGGTATATCCAAATGTGGCATTAACAGAGAAAAATTAGAAAATATTGGTGTAGAAAAAATTGTATGAGACCAACCTGACACCTACAAGTCAATGCATTCATTTCCTTATCCAAGGAGCAGAAATTTTTCATCCTGAATTGGACTTGTATTCTGCAGATAAATGGAAATACTGAATAAATGTATTAAATGCCATAAAACAGTCAATAAATTACTTTATCAAAATAATACATAACATTCCCACAAAGCTAATGAGCATTATTGAATGGATCTGAGCCATAGTTTTACTCACTATCAGACATAGTCTGAAAACTAGAGCAAATACAGATTGAAAATTGCTTGAGGCATCGGAAAGTACTTGCTGAGGATGACACTTTATTTTTAATGATATTGTGTACCTGTAACAGAATCGTGTACATATGCTGCTATAAAACATAACCCCATATCTCTGTGCCTGAAAATAATAAAGATTTATTTCTTACTCATGCTGCTTGACAATTGCACATGTAGGTACTTACCCTGGATCTTCAGGCTAATTAAACAGCTAACTTTACGTATATTGCCAGAGGGAAAAGACATCGGAGAGTCTCAGTGTTGCCCAGAAGTGACACACTACATTTTTGCTCACACTTCATTTATCAGACTGGTTACAAGACCCCAGACAACCGTTACCAGTCATGAAGTACAATTCTGCAATGAACCTGAAGCGTGGAGCATGGAACAGTGCTGCTGACTCCAAAATCCATCCAGAAAGTCTAACAAATTTCTCTCAGACATTGATATTATTCTGAGAAGATACTTGCTAAACAGCTTTCAAATTCTGAAGCCTGACAAATCCATTTACCCTGTATTCTTCTAAGGATTTCCTTGGAGCTATGCTGTTTTGCCTGATTGTCCATCCCAGCCCTCCAACCTCTATTTTATTTGTTTTCCTTTTCCTCTTTTGTCTCAACTAGGCGTTCCAAGAATAACAAACTCTGCGTGGAAGCAGAGCTTGCTCAGTATGGGCAAGGGAAATGTTTCCGCTGGGAAAAGGTCAGATGCTTAAAGAACATGGTTCTGCAATGTACCTTGTAGGAGGATGAAGATCATTTTGGAAAATTTAATTCTATTTTGGCTAATCCAGAAGTAGTTCAAGAATAATGAATTATAAAATGTTGTAATAGAGTGCCTGTGGAGGAAAATGTGGCCTCTATTATCCTCTTACTAGTAGATCAAACAGAAATGTGGGTATTAGAACCTGACTTGGAAATTGTATTATGAAATGCTACCCAGGCCACCTCAGTGATTTCAAAGTGCTGTGAATCTCTTTGCTTCCATCTGACATCCAGATGGACAGGAAAGGCTATGCAGATGGGGTAGTAAATGAAGATTATTTTATTATCTGTTTCTTAAGGAATACAGTCCTTTGTTAAATGCTACAATGCCTAAATACAATAAAGCAAGCAGACTTATGGCATTTCACTCAACTTCATTAGTATTACATATCCTGAAATATTAATTTTCAGGAAATTTTAACCTAGCATTATATTTAATTGGTAACTTTAACTGGTATTTATCAAGGATTTGTTATAATCATTGTGCCATGTTCATATAGGTTTCAACTTAAAGCAGGAGTTTTCCACAGACTTCATCAAATCTAAGAATTTAACAGCAATCTCATAATGGTCATCAACATATGGGGGAATCACATTTACTGGGTAAGTCTAACAAAGATAAAGATCAGGCATATGCTTTCACTACTAACAAAAACTCTACGTATTAAAAGAGGCGTGCGTGGGGCAGGTGTGAGTGAATCCTATGATTTACCCAATAGATCCTAAACACAATGAATTACTAAATGCACAAATGGTTATTTCCCCATGAATATTTGCACCAAATGGAATCCCAGAACCACAAACCTTTTATGACTCATTCATACCCTTGCAGGCATACTCACATGTAGTCTCATCTAAGGAAGTCTGACAAATCCACTTTGTTAATACTTGCTCACAATATTCTCCAGAACCATGAAGAGGGAACTCAGAGAAACTGAGACAGGAAGAGAGTTAGCATCTTGCTGAAGATCACAAAAGCAGTGGCTACTCTGGAAATGGAATTACTTCTGTCTTTCCGACCAGAAATCTCAATCACCCTCTACGTACATCACATCGTCATGACAGTTCCCAAGTGAATCACTCAGTTGATATACTCAAATAATGCTGAATCCCTAACAATTATGCTAGCTAAGCAAATTTTAATGACTGATATTTGCTCCTTCTAGCAACTCGAAGGAGGTTCTACTATTGCTTTTTTTTTTTTTTTTTTTTTTTTGGACAGGCAGAGTTAGACAATGAGAGAGAGAGAGAGACAGAAAGAAAGGTCTTCCTTCCGTTGGTCCACTCCCCAAATGGCCGCTACGACTGGAGCTATGCTGCTCTGAAGCTAGGAGCCAGGTGCCTCTTCCTGGTCTCCTGTGTGGGTACAGGCACCCAAGCACTTGGGCCATCCTCCACTGCCTTCCCGAGCCACAGCAGAGAGCTGGACTGGAAAAGGAGCAACTGGGACAGAATCCGGTGCCCCAACTGGAACTAGAACCTGGGGTGCTGGTGCCGCAAGTGGAGGATTAGCCAAGTGATACCAAGTTATTAAGCACCAAATCAAAGAATCAAATGCTTAATGACACACTCTGGAGTTGACACTAAATTCTGCAGTAAAATTTTACTTTTAAACTGATGCAAACAACAGTTCTCTTGAAAAAAATCCTGAAACCAAAGTTGAAGGGTTAAAGTCAAACTAATACTCCAGCCAATAAGTAAAACTGACTCTTAATTAGTGCTTTTTATAGAGTGCACTAAATATTGGACTGTTTATGAAGGTATAAAATTAGCTTCTCTTGCTCAACTGTGACTTGCTTTTACATAAGTTACCTGTTTGATAATGAGAAATGGAAGTAGTGAACCTTCACCCACATTAAGTCACTGAAATAAGTAGAGTAGTGGCTGGAAATTCCTTGGAGAATGCCTGATCATCAGATAATACGTGTAGACACATTTGGGTAGAGTATAAATTACAGGTAATTTGCTATTATGCAGTCAGGTGAATTATACTTAGAAGGTATATGAATATCCACCATTCAATGGTGATCTTAGTTCAATGACAAAAGTCATTAAATCTGTAATGACTTATAAAGAATCTATACAAAAAAGAGGCATTTGTCATCACAAATGTGAATTCTGAGTTTCAGCTCGTGTCAGGTATATAATGGTGTATGAATAAATATTTTACGATTATTACACCATTAAAAACTAGCAGTTGGTAACTGCTTTAGTACGTGGGTGACATCCTTAAGCCTGTCTAAGGAAGCCTAAATTAGTAAACGTTAAGCTAAAATGAATGAATTTTGGCTTAAATTAGTAAATTTTATACATTCATAGAAAGATTAAATTAGTTCATGCCCTCCTAATAGCAGCAAAATGCAGTAAAGGCAACACATTAAACAGAAAGAATATGGAAACAGAAAATAAGAAATCTGAATTCTGAATGCCTGGCTTTGTATTTTAATTATCTTACTTATTTTCCTAATCTCTAAAATAATGATAAGCACTGTAACAAAACTCTAAATGACAAAAATAAAAGTATCAAAGACTATTCAAACAGAAAATATTATTTTAATAAAATTTATATATAATAAAGGGGAATTTAGTGTGTGGTCTGTACATAGTTATCTAGGTTAATGTTTATTTTTATTTTTCTTTGTATGACAATTATATTAATTTACTTGTTTTCAAAAAAATAACCAAAATAGTTTTCAGTAGTTGATACATTTATATTCTAATATGCTTAAATATGCATTTTTAAAATTATTTAGTTGACAGAGTTATAGACAGTGAGAGAGAGAAGGGTCTTCCTTCCGTTGGTTCACCCCCACAATGGCCACCACAGCCACGCTGTGCCGATCCAAAGCCAGGAGCCAGGTGCTTCTTCCTGGTCTCCCATGTGGGTACAGGGCCCAAACACTTGGGCCATCCTCCACTGCACTCCCAGGCCACAGCAGAGAGCTGGGCTGGAAGAGGAGCAACAGGAACTAGAACCCGGCACCCATATGGGATGCCAGTGCCGCAGACGGAGGATTAATCAAGTAAGCCATGGCGCTGGCCCCCTAAATATGCATTTTTAAAAGATATGATTGTGGATCATCAGTTAGTTGTACTTGTCTACATTATCTTATGGGACCATAATACTATAATATGCATAATAAGAAATACGTCTTTGATCTTTGCCCCAATTTTAGGGCACACAATCCTTTCAAGCCATTGGAATATCTGGAGTTATGAGTGTTTTTTTGTTTGTTTGTTTGTTTTCTTGACAGGCAGAGTGGACAGTGAGAGAGAGAGACAGAGAGAAAGGTCTTCCTTTGCCGTTGGTTCACCCCCCAATGGCCGCTGCGGCTGGCGTGCTGTGGCCAGTGCACCGAGCTGATCCTAAGGCAGGAGCCAGGTGCTTCTCCTGGTCTCCCATATGGGTGCAGGGCCCAAGGACCTGGGCCATTCTCCACTGTACTCCCGGGCCACAGCAGAGAGCTGGCCTGGAAGAGGGGCAACCGGGACAGAATCCGGCGCCCTGACCGGGAACAGAACCTGGTGTGCTGGGGCCACAGGTGGAGGATTAGCCCATTGAGCCAGGCACCGGCCTATAGGTGTCTTTGTGTGTGCAAATAAGATAACGGATGAGAGGTAGGGGTTCCCAGATAGCCTCAGATTGAGGACTGGTTGCCATGGGAACCAACCAAGTCTTTGGTGGACTGAGACTTTCAGCCTGGGGAGGGGAGACCTCCAGAGAGGGGAAAGTGGGTTGAACTTGAGCTAATCACTGATGGTCAATAATTTAGTAAATCACGCTTCCAGTGAAAATTTCCAGAAAAACCCCAAAGTACAGGGTTTGCAAGCTTCCCAGGTTGATGAACATGTAGAGGGTAGCATGTTCCAGGAGACAAAAAATCTACCCCTTCATATGTTTGCCCCATGCAACCCTTCCATCTGGTTGTTGCTGAGTTGCATCCTGTTTTAACAAATAGGTAGTGTGAGTAAAGTGCTTTTCTGGGTTCTGTGAGCCACTCTAGCAAATGATAGGAGCAGAGAAGGGGGTCATGGGAGCTGCTGTTTGGTAGCCAAGTTGGACAGAAGTTATGATAACTTTGGAATCGACTGTGATAGGCATCTAATGTGAGGACAGTCCTGTAGGCCTGAGCTCTTAACTTGTAGGGTCTGTGCTAACTCCAGGTAGTGTCAGAACTGAATTGAATTGTAGACTCCCAGTTAGCATCAGAGAATGTCTTGGTATAGAACAATCTACACATTTTGATGACAAGAGTGTTGTGTATATATCAAAGTGGAAAAATAGTTTTTCCCCGGCTATCTACAAGAACACTAAACTGTTATGACAGACACAAATTCTAGCAAACCCAGGCAAATATATACATTTGCTTTTTAGTGAAAAACACTATTGAATTTCTTACATGTGACTTAAAGGACTGTGGCGATTTGGGACTTGTATTTAGTAAATTGTTCACAATAAGTGTTTTTAAATATTCAATTATAAATAAGAGCTTGTGACTGATGAAGCATAAGTCTGTAGTCATGTGATTTATGGGTCATGTCACTTAATCATGTATCTGGAAGTGACTGATTTATTTATCTTGGGAGTTGTTTCCAAGTCATGCAACTGCTTTGTGAATATGACTTATTTAGAATCTCAGAGGATGATGAATGGTTCATGCATTTGATTTATAAGATGCATTACTAACTTACCATTCCTCCAGCTGGGGAAAGAGTCAGTACTTTATACTTGGGGTATAACTATCCATTTCATTAATAAAACAAGACTGATTTATTTTACTGGCTTATGTATACAGATTTTAAATTTTAGCTCTAGCCATGTTCTAAATCCCTGTGATTTTCAAACAAGTCTCTTTTCTCAGGTGCTGATTGTATAACTATAGTTTATGGTAACTTCTACTGAATACTATATTACATTTTTCCAGAATGCAAGAATGCACTCTGATCAAGATGGATTCTTTGTTTTTTTTTTTTTTATCCTTTTAGGGCCAAAAGCAGAAGTTATTGCTTGATTGGCCTGTCACCTCCTAGTCTCTGTTCTCTCTCTTCTATACAATCATAGCTGTCACTTTGGGCTTTAGCTGCCCCTTCAGGAGCCAAAAACTCTTTCATAGTGACATCATGAAGATTACTGCTACATGTTGGCTTGTCTCCCAAGGAACATGGTACCAGGCCTTAGGAGACACAGGGCTGGTAACTATTACAGGGCAAACTGAAAAGGAGAAGACAGGGATAGGATAAAGTGACCTCACTGGCCACACTTGTCTTGAAGATGGCAATGGGGTCTGGGCCAAGAGTTTAAAAGGGTCCAAGTCTTAATTTTCTTTTCAAATTTGTTAGAATTGTGAACATCTGTACCAAGGCATAGCATATTTCTATGGAAATGTAGAATCATGTGGTGGTGAGATAATTGGAAGCCAGAGGTTCATGATTCTAAGAAGTAATAAGAGTAGTTAATTGTTATTGATGCTCACTCACTATATGCCATGTACTATCTTTTTCTAAGATTTATTTATTTACTTGAAAGTCAGAGTTACATAGAGAAGGAGAGGCAGAGAGAGAGAAATCTTCCATCTACTGGTTCACTCCCCAATTGGCCGCAATGGCTGGAGCTGTGCCAATCCAAAGCCAGGAGCCAGGAGCCAGAAGCTTCTTCTGGGTCTCCCACATGGGTGCAGGGTCTCAAGGACTTGGGCCATCTTCTACTGCTTTTCCAGGCCGTAGAAGAGAGCTGGATCAGAAGTAGAGCTGCCTGGACTAGAACCAGCACCCATATGGGATGCCAGCACTGAAGGGGGCAGTTTTACCTGTTATGCCACAGCACCAGCCTTACCATGTACTATTTTAAGTTCTCTATGTATGCAAACTCTATAGTCAACAATATTTTATGGTACATAATAATATCACCACTATTGGAGAAGAGAAGAAACTCAGAAAGCTTAAGTATCCCACCAAAGTTCAGATATGATAGAACACCAGGAATCAAATGTAGTCTGTCCTTTTCTGTCTATCCTAGTGAAAGAAGAGGTGGGACATTGGACTCAGATCCAGAAAAGGGAGCTTGGAAGAAGGAATGGGTGAAAAATTCAGAATGTAAGGATTTCAAATGTATTGTTGTTGAGGGTGGAAGTTAATTCTCTGGAGGGAGAAGTGTTGAACTGTATATGGACAACCTATTAGAATAAGGAGAAGGAACTGTGGAGTGTTAATAAGATTCAGAAGTAGTGGCAGACTAAGAGTGACAGGCTGGAGATCTATTTGGGTTCAGAATTTATTTGGATTATCACAGAATCCTATAGCAAAGAGAACAAGGTGGGTCTTTGACTTATTAACTTTATTAAATAAATGTGTTGAAAGAAAAAGGCTTGCAGGAGACACAGTCTAATCAAGATAAGTTCAAGGCCCATGAAATTTGTGTATATAGACTATTTATGTGGTTCTGACTTGGGTGTAGATAAAGAGAAAGTCGAAGAAAAGAGAGTCAGTGTATTGTTTTTTCATAAACAGTATGAAAAATACACATTTTATAAAGTTCTTGTTGTGAACCTATTGGGTGTTAACTTTTTAAATTTATCATTTAGAGTATAAAATTGGTCCATTACCAAGATTTTTAAAAAGCCATTATTTAAAGAGAGGACTTTCTACTTTTAGCCACAGTATAATTAGGATTAGATTTAACTTCTCATCCTAAATAACTAGAAAACTGAACAAAATATATGAGACGTCTATTTTCAGACATGGACAGCAGGGAGTACAGATAATGGTGGTCACTGTGAAAGAGAAAATACACCAGGCGGGCTTTTGTCTGTCTGAAGTTCTTTTCAGATCTTTAGTAAAGCACAGCGGTCCTGTTGACTTGAGGAGACAGAGATTGGAGGGGACAGATAGAGGAGACAGAGGTGTTTGAGTTTGGAGGACAAATGAAGAGATAAGAGAAAGCTAAGTAGAGAAGGAGCTCCAGAAGTCAGCGGAGGAATCCCTTTGTGCCTATGTCTAAGTGGCAGTGTGTGTATGTGGAGTGTGTTGCTTAACCTCTATAATGAAACAAAACAAATTAACACTAGACCACGGGGCTAAGAACAGTCTCCTGCCTAAGAAGTCATGGCCCACTGCTTTGTTTTCAGACCCGAGGCAATTTTCAGATCCAGAACCCATTGGTTTAAGAGATGGCTGCGTCTACAGGAGAAAGAATCTCCTACCCTGCAGCAAATATAGATCAGAACAACTCCTAAGAATTTCTCTAAAGGCATCTATGGCTATTTTCCCAAGGAAATGTCCAGTTTAGGAAGAACTATGGGACATAAGGTCTGGGTGGAAGCTGACGTACAGACATTATAAAAATCACTGTTTTGCCACTTTTAGAGTAGGGACTTAAGGAAACCAGATAATAAAACTTTGGGCCAAGTCCAACTCAGTAAAGACCCACTGTGGTTATTTCTCTGCTTCTTAAATATGTATTGGAACTGGTATACCTGGCAGTTGGAGAATCACTAACATTTAGTCACTGGTGCCAGAGATACATTTTATCATAGCAAGGAAGGTGTAGTTGTGAACATGGCTACTTTGTAGTTAAGTAAAAGGTGGTCTACCATTGTTCTTTAGGGTCCATCCATTCTTTGAAGGGGCTAGACTGTAAAATTAGTTAGAGATATGATAGAGACCACTATTCTTGCTTCCTTTTATTTTCAATGTTGATATGAATCTTTGTTGCAATCCCTACCTTCACTCTGGGATGTGATATCATTTTTGAGAATGATGCATTGCATAGATAACTGGATAATGCAAGCAAGTGGTGCTTTTATGTTGGTGGTCTTGGTGAGATACTTCAGAGAAGGAAAGATAAGTGCTACATTGCTACTTGTGAAATGGCCACATCAGTGAGTGTTTAAAAGTCTACTGATCAAGGGTACGGCTAGAATAATTCTCCCAAAGTAAAAGAGAAATTACTGCATCTTGCCTCCCTAGCCACAGAATAGTCTGGCAAGCTTCTTTGGGTTCTGGAATAAATTCATTCTATATGTATAAATATTACTTCAGCCCATAAATGGAGTGGTGTGGAAAGACTGTATGTGATCCAGGCTATCGTGCTGCCACTCTATTCCATAAACCATGTCATTCAGTAGACCTTATGGTTAGAAATGTTAAAAGTAGAACAGATAATGCATAGAAATAATAGGAAACTCTAGGGAGTGAATGCATAACATTGACCCCTGAGATTCTGAAGAAAATCCATACTATCCACAGTGTTTATATGTTAATAAGCCCTGGTAAGGACAGACTATTTGACCATGAAAAATCAAGTGATTTTGTTAAGAAGTAAATCTCCATGAGACTCCTATATTTCTGCATATTAGAACAAATGAATTTATGGTCTTTGTTCTGGACTATATTTTCAGGAATGTTTTTATAGTAAAGAGCCTTAGAAAGTAAGTGATCCTCTCTGCCTCTCTCAAAATAGTCATTTGCTTATTGTTATATGTGATGTACATAATTCTTAAATTTTATTATATATGAATATAATATTTCATTTTAAAGCAAATATCATGTAGGCTTACTAACTGCTACAACATATATAGATTCTCAGTCTCAGAATTCCCCTCCTATAATGCAACCCATTGCATGTGGTGGTTGGTGTCTTCTGGTTTTCTTCATATTTCTCTATGGAAGTTGGGGCTGGGGAAACCAGAAGAAGTGTTAATATCACTACTGATGTTGTTGTGGGTAATACTGTGTTTTATCATTTACCCAGGGGTCTCATGTATTCTGGAAGAACTCTTGAAACTGTGTCAGGATAACTTGTTGGCTTGTAAGTAGTATAAAAATCTGATTTTTTTTTTTGCAGATTTTGAGATTTAACATCTCCATACTCGTTTGTTGATGGCTCTGAGTCTCATTTTACTGTTGACTCATAATGTGTGTTTAATGTCTTAGGGATCCCTGTGGGTGTTTTTGAGAAGCACTCATGGTCAACTGAGCCGTCTTCTCGACCTTTAAGTTCCTGTCATCTTGATAGTATTTTTATGTCATCTTTCACATCTCTTTGTTACATTTTATTTTTCCCAGCCAAGACTTGTAACAAGTAGATTTTTTTTTTATAACACATATGTCAAGGAAATATTTCATCAAGACTCTAGAAATCTCTGAGGGTTTCATTTCTTTCATAGACGGGACAAATATTTTCTGCTCATATCCTTTACAAGTGCTTGAATTTTGTTCTTGCTTTGTGATGTCTCTCAAATGAAGAATTCATGTAAATCAGAGCTACCTCGGATTGAAATTTTTTCTGAAAATTTCAACAGAGCTACTTGGTGAACACACATAGGAAAGAACAAGTATTTTTGAAATGGTTTTTACTTTATATGACTTTTGAACACATACTGATATATGATTACATTTTCTCCTAGTTTATCTCAATAACTATTAATATAGATTGGAATATGGAAGTGAGAGAATATTGAGAATAGGCAACAGAGTTCCCTTCATCCCCAACAATAAATATTAAAAAACTCAAATAAATATTTAAAAATTGAAGTTTTACTCTTTATTATTTCCAAAAACGAAATGAAAACTTACCTTCAAGAAGATTTTGCAGGGCCGCATTATCGCATAGCAGGTAAAGCTGCTGCCTGCAATGCCAGCATCCCACATGGGCGGTGGTTTGTGACCCAGCTGCTCCACTTTCCATCCAGATCTCTGCAATGGCCTGGAAAAAGCAGAGGAGACAGCCCAAACAATTGAGTCACTGCTAACCATGTGGAAAACCCAGAAGAAGCTCCTGGATCCTGGCTCTGGCTTGGCTCAGGCCTGCCATTGTGGCCACTTGGGAACTGAGCCAGCAGAAAGAAGACCTCTCTGTGTGTGTCTCTTCTCTCTCTGTAACTCTATCAAATAAATAAATAAATAAATAAATAATTTTAAAAAGATTTTTCATGAATATTTATACTTCCATTATTAATAATAGTCCCAAATTAATAATAACCTATCAATAAATGAATGGATAGCCAAATTGTGGTATGTCCACGCAATAGAATAACAGCAACAATAAAGCAAAGCTAAAATGATATATGCAGTATATGGATAAGTAAAAAAACATTTATTCTGAGTGGAAGAAGGCAGATACAAAAAATATCTATAACATTATTTTGTTTATGTGGCTTTCTAGAACAGGTAGAACTAGTATATGGGGACTGAGAGCAGACTCATCATAAGCTGGAGAGGCAGGAATCAATTGCAAGGAGTAAGAAGTATCTTCCTGGAGTGATGGAAACATTTTGTAATTTGATTATGGTGGTGATTACAAAAGTGTACATTTATAAAATTTCATCAAACAGTATATATAAAATTTGTTCTTTGTATTGCATATTAATTATACCTCTATAAAACTGTAAAATGAAAACAAAACCAAGGTGATAAGAAATAAACGATATTAACTGCCTTCATTTGAAATATTATGTATTTGTGGTTAAAAATATATCTTGTGTTATACAATAGAAGATGTTGAAATTGATGTTAGAATTGTCTATGAAGAAAACATCAAGGTATTTTTATAGTAGTTCAGTTTCAATGAATTGAAGCATAGGCTTAAGAATACAGACTCCTTATTTAGTAATGCAAATAGTATTCTTTTTTTTTAACTTTTATTTAATGAATATAAATTTCCAAAGTACAGAATATGGATTACAATGGCTTCCCCCCATAATGTCCCTCCCACCCGCAACCCTCCCCTTATCCACTCCCTCTCCCCTTCCATTCACATCAAGATTCATTTTCGATTCTCTTTATATACAGAAGATCAGTTTAGCATACATTAAGTAAAGATTTCAACAGTTTGCTCCCACACAGAAACATAAAGTGAAAAATACTGTTTGAGTACTAGTTATAGCATTAAATCTCAATGTACAGCACACTAAGGACAAAGATCCTACATGAGGAGTAAGTGCACAGTGACTCCTGTTGTTGACTTAACAAATTGACACTCTTGTTTATGGCATCAGTAATCACCCTAGGCTCTTATCATGAGCTGCCAAGGCTATGGAAGCCCCCTGAGTTCACTGACTCTGATCATATTTAGACAAGGCCATGGTCAAAGTGGAAGTTCTCTCCTCCCTTCAGAGAAAGGTACCTCCTTCTTTGATGACCCGTTCTTTCCACTGGGATCTCACTCATGGAGATCTTTCATTTAGGTTTTTTTTTTCCCCCAGAGTGTCTTGGCTTTCCATGCCTGAAATACTCTCATGGGCATTTCAGCCGGATCTGCATGCCTTAAGGGCTGATTATGAGGTCATAGTGCTGTTAGGACATTTGCCATTCTATGGGTCTGCTGTGTATCTCACTTCCCATGTTGGATCATTCTCTCCCTTTTTGATTCTATCAGCTAGTATTTCAGTTTCAATGAATAGTAGTTCAGTTTCAATGAATTGAAGCATAGGCTTAAGAATACAGACTCCTTATTTAGTAATGCAAATAGTATTCTTATACACGTAATCATTTCTACTTTAGAAATTTACAATTTCCCTATCATAAAATTTCCTTTCACATTATAGGATGAGTGTCAATACTTCAGAATAGTCCTGTCACAATACGCTCATGTGAATTGTATAATACTGCAGAACCTGAGGAGTCCTATTCATCGATGCTACAACATGATTTCAATGCCATTTGCACCCTTTTCAGGTGTCCTTTACTGAGAGATTGTCCCTGATATTTCTTGGTTTCATGGCATTTTGAAGTTAAATGCACTTGGAGGTTTTCTTCATGTATGGTTCTTGTTTTGTGAACAAGCTGCCAGCTTGCAATTTATCTCACAACCGTCCACTTGCTCTTCCAAATGTCTGGTTTATCTTTCTTTGTTGTTGTTGTCATTACTAGGCTGAGAAAAGGAGAAGCACTCTGAAGATAGTGATGCAGTTGATTTATTTTGTTCTTCCTATTGTCTTTTTTTTTTTATAAGAATGGAAGATGAATCTTTGTTGCATCTGACTAAAGTCCTTCATCCTGCTCAATAACTTCATTTTAAAATAATGTTTAAATTCATCAAATACATTTTAGCTGTCCTTTCTCTGAGCCTATTATAACTAGTCTTCGGCAGAGACCAGGGAAGTAATGTTTTTTCCTATAGGCCACGCTACTTTAATCCCATTTTAATACAAATGGTTTTAAGCCAGTCTCTTCACAAATATATCAGACAAGCTAACACAGAGTTTTGGTACTTTAAGATTTCATAATATGATTATTTTCTTGGTGCTATCTCAAAAAATAAAATTGTGTGTGTGTGTTTTGCTTGCTTTTTCTAGTAAAATGTAGAGGAGAAGCTAGATTGTGGTTCAGCTTATTTTTTATTAAAGGATAGCATAGTGTTTTAAGCTTGTGGGCCATATCTCTGTTGTAACTTCTCAACTCTGTCACCACAGCATAAGAGTAACTGTAATTGCTTAAAGCATGTTCTTTACTAAAACAGTTGGTTAGCCCATGGCCATCCCTTGCAGACCACTGAATTAAATAATATTTAATTCCCTTAATAGTCTAACATGTCTTGACTCTAGTATAATGAAACAGAAAATATTCTAGAAAAATACTGTGTGGTTTGAATATCAAATATAAGTATCTTGTCAGAAAACTGGAACTATAAATTTGTAAGCCCAGTTTTTGCATGACAGACAATTTAGCTCTGAAGATTACTTCAGAAGCAAAAAATTTAATTTCTTATCACTGTGCAATTTTAGGAAATGTATTACATGTATTTCTTTGATGGGAATTAAGAATGGGTATATTCAGATTAAATGAGCTTGAAGTGCAAGGTGTATTTT
This sequence comes from Oryctolagus cuniculus, assembly GCF_051225735.1. Classification (NCBI taxonomy): domain Eukaryota; kingdom Metazoa; phylum Chordata; class Mammalia; order Lagomorpha; family Leporidae; genus Oryctolagus; species Oryctolagus cuniculus. Next base: position 60,994,457 of record NC_142870.1, read on the forward strand.
GAAAAGGCTTTGATCAAAAATCATGTTATATTATACAGGTAAGATGCTATCAAGAGTAATTTATGGAACAAGAATTTAATTCTCAAGCTAGCCAAATTTAGGAGAAAATCCACTTGACATTGTCACAGCATATTAGTGACCTTTCTGGACCGGTGTTTCCTTGATACAGTATTATGAAAATATATTCTGTTCTTTATAAAATGCAAATTCATTTCAAAGTACATTTAACTTGAATAAATAAATTTTTAATGAAACGGATGGTTGTTTTTGAAATTCACTCTGTTCTGCAACAGACTCTAAATGGCTTCATTTCTCGGTTCTTAGTCCTTTTTTTCATAAAGTCTATGACTGCTACTCTATGATTATTAAATTCTGGATAGTTCCTTGCATCTCACATAGTTTGAAGAAGGAATTAATGAGCAGCAGGCCTGCAAGGTACTTGCTCAACTTCTCCTGTGAAAACAGCTCATCAGAGCTCACTCACAAACAGCTGTCTACAAGTCATAAATAACAATCATGAATGGTGACTAAAGTATGACACCCAACGTATGGTCAAGTGCAGAACAAGTCAAGAATGGTATTTCATCATTTGAAAAGTTATTTTAAAGGGCTCTATCATCACTAAGTTATCTGAAACCCATCTAGTCCCTGCCAATTTCAAAAATGACACAGGGACAGAAGCTAATTTACTCATTCAAGTCCCAGGAAGATTCATTAAACCAACTTAGGGCTCTGAGATCTCCAGGGATTGGGCTCATCTGTCCCTGAAATCTTGTCCCCACTTCCTGAAGGCATTTGCTTAACGAATGTTAGACCAAGATCTGACAGTTTCAGCAACCAGAAACAGGAAATCATTCTCCTCATTCTCCACCCCAATCTTCATTAATCTTTGATTTAATGTGAGTAGGCCCATCCTGCTTGAAATTGTATCTCAGGAGACTTGGGGTTAGAGCTTTGGAAGGCAATAATGCTTGGCAAAATAATACTCTAAAACTGATTTGGAAAGCTCAAGGGGGAACTTGCTCACATTTAAGGCTTCGGCTACTTCCTGGTTGCAGTCAGGGCAGAAACACCCACAAACATGAATGCTTTTCCAAATTGCATTTTGGCACATTGCTTTTCTAGTTCCAGCTGAATTCAGGAAATGTGCCAGATGAAAAAGACAGTAATGTAATGTGAGACAAAAAGTTTTTCTTTGTCTACCTTTCACTTAAAGAACCTCCAGGAACATTGTTAATATAGATGGAGTGGCATGGTTGCTTTTTCTTGATGTATGGTAGATTTTTAGAATTACACCCTCACTCCTCTGGATAGAGCCTAGAGCCAAGATTATGTATAGGGGTAAGATGTGTATGTGACGGGGAGTGCTGAACCTGCATGTACAGTCAGGAGTAGGGAAATGGGTGTTTGCAAATTGTAGCTGACAGACAGTTTGACCGACCTTGATTTCATTCTGACTTTATCTTCCAGGTGTAAAATATAAGGCCAGATTTTCAGAAGACACCCAGTACCTACACCATTATGGGTCATCTGGGTTTTCTTTGCCATCACATCGTTGTGTACTGGTTTTCCTTAGTTTTCACAATGGTTATTGATGAACAAAGGATGTTGGAAATTTTAGAAAAAAACTAAGAATTTTGGAAACAGAATGTCACTTTCTCATGAAGTTAGACATACACCTATCCTATGAAACAGAAATCCCAATGCTTGGGATTTCTTTGTCAGGAGTCCACTAAAAATCCTTTACAAAAATGTTTTACTGCAGCTTTAATTACAATAGTCCCAAACTGAAAATTACCCACATGTCCATCAATTGGTGGAAAGGTAAATTTTTACATCAGCGTAATGGAACATTGCTCATCAAAGCAAAGGCATGAGCTACTAACACATGTAATGACATGGATGAATCTTAAATGTATTGTGCTTAGTGAAGTAAACCAGACTCTGAAGTTTACATATTGCTTGATTCTATTTATATGATACTCTAGAAAACTTAAGCAATAGTGAGAGAGAGCAGATCAATGGGGAAAGAGGATGGAGAGTAGACAAGGAATGAGAGGAATTTTGAAAGTGATTGTGTGGTGGTTACATCTCTTTCTGTTTACAAAAAACTAAGCACTAGAATGGGTGAATTTCTGTAGTAGGTAAATAACATGTCAGTAAATCTGGCTTAAAAATAGTTAGGCGGAGCTCTACATTGGTACTGAAAATTAATGTATGTTTCCTGTCTTAAAAATATCAAGCTGGTTTCCCTTGTTTAAAAGAAGCTGTGTCTCGCCCACCCCCCAACCTCAGCCCCATGCTTGCCAGAAACCTGACTCCTCTGCTTACTATGATAAGCCAAGCAGGACATTGATTATCCTCAACAAGCGCTAATTTAATGCATTTGACTTCTTCTCCATCTCCGCCTATGTCTTATTCCCCTGTTCTTTCTCTTTGGCCACCCTGCTGTTCTCTGAAATCTTCTACACTGTGATAACCAGCATGGGACCTTTTTGGTTCTTTCACCTAAACTCTGCAGAAAACATGAGAGGGAGCTCAAATAATGCTCTTTGCCTGTAGATGGCTGTGAAATGTGATGGCCAGTGTATTTACTCACTTAACAATCATCTCACAGCCCCTGGTTGCTACACATTCTGCTAAGCATTTATTTCACTGCCCTCTGTAAAGGGTACTAAGTCACCACATTGGTATTGGCACCAGCATACCATTAAACAATCATAAAAATAATTGTGAAACATTTAGTAAAGGAAAAAGAGAGTGAGCTATGGAATGGTTACAGCAGGCACCATAGCATTTTCCCTGTAGAGACTCAATGTACTAGGATTTGATGTGCTCGTACTCGTATATAATTTTGCTTAAAGAGCTGGATCAATAGAAAATGAAGATCAATACCTCAGCATATCAGTAGCTTGTGTCAAGCAGCAATTGTGGAAAAGCTCTGGTTTTCAGGACTCAATTTTTCTGGAATTAGATAATGACCTGAAGTTCTAGCATGGTTGGTAGTGGTGGCCTCAGTGAGAAATGGGGCTGTAATAATGATAGTAGCATGGTAGGCTCAATAAGTATTAAATGGAGATTAAAGTGAGTAAATGCTGCAGCCAAAAGTAGGTTTTAGGTAAACATGGGGCACTGGAACACTGGTGGAGAATCTGAAACAGTTTATTGCCTTGAGCTTGCTTTTCAGAAAATGTTGCAAGAAAGCTTGTCTTTCAACCATGTGCTCAAAGGGGCCAGACAACCACCAATAAGGAATGGATAAAGCTGGAAGATACCACTTTGAGTCAGAATTTTTAAAAGATTTATTGATTTATTTGAAAGTTAGATTTACAGTGAGAGAGGGACACACACACATACACACTCTCTTTCATCTTATTGTTCACTCCCCAGATATCCACATGGTTGGGACTGAGTCAGGCTGAAGCCAGGAACCAGGAACTTCTGGGTCTCCCATGTGGGTGCAGGGGCCCAAGCATTTGGGCTAGCCTCTACTGCTTTCCCAGATGCATTATAGGGAGCTGGATAGGAAGTGGAGTGGCCAGGACTCAAATTGGTGCCCATATGGGAAGCCAGTGTCACAGGCAGCGGTTTAATCCACTATACCCCTTACTCAGATGTTTGCACATACAATGGATAAAGACGTATATTACAAGCAGGGAGAGACCTCTTTGTTGCTCTTGTCTATGTCCTGGACCCTCTAAGCCTTGCTCTAAAAGCCTTAGCAAATTGCTTCTCAGGGAGGCAATTTCTTTAGAGCACTGTACTTTTCACAGCCCTCTTACTTGGCCCATAAAGCTTTCCTCTGAGCAGCTCCTGCTTAAGCCAGATTATTTGGCAACATCCCAAGCTAACAGATTCATTGTTTCTTTTAACATTGTTATAATAATAAAACATGCTGGGATATACTCTGTAAGAGCTCATAATACATAAATTTTTAAATATTGGATGAGTTAGTAATAAATAAAATTATATTTTGTACTGATACCTTTTACATTTTTACTCATATCAGGATACTACATATGAGAAATATTGGGTATTTTGCATGAACATTTCCTATTAGTAAGAAACTAATTTATTGGGAGAAAGAAGACATATCCTAAGGAAGAAATCAGAAAATGAGACAAGACCAAAGAACTCATGTTCTAGTTCTGCTTTCTTCTTTTGGGAGAAGCAGGACCTGAGTTTGTTACATTTTACATTTGGCAGAAATGGATTTTTCTATGAGCCAAAGTGGGGTTGAGGTCCATCAATGTAAGAAACAGCGATTTTATTTACTTTTATTACTACCTGGGAAAGCAGATAATACAACTCAGAAAGTGAAATCATATTTCTAGGGTGAAGATTGCCTTTGTTTGCCCCTAGGACAGTGCTATGCACACAGGAAGTGATGGGATTATTGTCATCTCAAAACAGTTAATTCATAAATTTCATGCTCATCTTCAAGACTGATAAGTATAAATTTGATAAATCATTTGAAAAATGAAAAAGATAGGTTTTATATATTAAAAAACAGAATTCATGTCCTAAATCATTTGATAGAGTGAAAAGGAAATCAAGAAGGTAAGAGTTAATGAGGTGAGAAGGGTCAGGAATGACGCTAAGGAGTTAAACCCACAACAAAGGAGAATGGAGCATGTGAGACTTGAATCCACATTCAAGGTGGGGAGTTTGGGCCCTTCCAGTCATGGGTTCTCTTGAGCAAACCCAGAGAGGTAGGTCAGGGAAATTCAAGAGCACATGTTGTTTGAACTATTAAGATAATCTGCTTATGTGTTATTTCAAAGTGAATTTGTTCAAAACAGCATGCTCCGCTCCTATTACAATCAATATGCTGCTTCTTGCCATTAATTCTTGCTCCGCTGGGGGAAAAGCATTATTCCCCCATTATGCCTGCTCTTTGCCATCTCAAAGTAAAAAGTGCTGGATGCTTTGATGAAGTTAGCAAGATTAACATCTGTAGAAATAAAAGGTACAGAAGCGTTAATTCAAATCACTTTTGTACTTTTAATGGCTTTCAGCTTAGGCTGGGACCCCTTGTGAGAAATGCTTTGAAGAGATGTTTTGTCTGCTTTTTCTGTACTTCTTGCCTCTTCCAAAGATTAAAATTGGATGCAATTATGTTCTGAATGGTTGTCCCCTCAAAATTCATATGTTGATATTTAATCTCCAATGAGTAGCATAAATAGGTAGGACCTACAGGAAGTTATTGATGTATGACAGCAGATTCTTTATGAATGGTAATAGCACCCTTATAAAAGAGGCATCTCAAGCTTGTTTGTTTCTGCTACCCTTTGAAACAAAGAGGCACAAACTATAGGAAACAAACCCTCATCAGACCTTATGCGCCTTGGTGTTGGTTTTCTCCCCCTCCCAAACCATGAGCAATGAATTTATATTGTTAATAAATTGACCAGTCTAAGGCATTTTGTTATAGAAAAAGGAATGGACTATGACAGAAGCCTCTCCTAATATCTTTCCTGAGCTTTGGAAATGGTTTTCTGTGTGACCCAAGCTCAGTGTTGACTGTCTTTAGAATCTCTACTCTTTCCATCATCACATAAGAAAATGCAGGTAAAGGTATCACCCATATTGCAATAAGTTGAATTTGTAGTTAAGCTCAGGAATCATTTTTAGGCTTAAGAAAAATCAACATCAGCAAACAAGACATCAATAACTCTCCCCATTTTTTTCTGATTTCCCCTTAGAACATTAAAGGTTTCTTTTCAAACAGGTCTGAGCCTGGGATCTTGTCTGGACCATCCTCTCCACAAAATTGCCTTATGTAATACTTGGGCCCTGTTCTCTGAATAAACCTTAAAAATTCTGAGACTGTAAATACATAATGGCAAGGCCAGTCTGAACTTTAGTCTTGTTTGGCAAATGTTAACCATCTTTTAGACTGTAGACATCTTCTGCTATAATCATTTAATATTCATATTTATTTCAGCCTCAGCTCTTATGAAGCTCTCAGAGATCTGGTATAAAATTCTTGGGTGTTGTTTATTATTAAATAAAAGTCTTAATTTCCCTTCAATTACAGGGTGCACTATTCCTTTCTTTAGGCTTCTGAATACTTAGTTACCAACTCACTATATTGTTGCTGTAATGGTTTGGATAATAGTTATCTCCTAAGGCACATGTGTCAAGCACTTGAGCTCCAGGAACTTATGTTAATGAATTTTGGATAGAACTTAGTCCAATTTTCTCATCGGAAGGTGGTGCTTTAGAAGGTTATTCAACTGGATTATGAAGTAGGAGTGGAAGTCTTTATGATTAAATTATGGTTGCTTTGCAAGGAGAGATCAAACGAAGTGTAGACAATCAGTGTGCTCCTTGTCGCTCTGCTTTCTGGCTCACCATATGATGTTCCAACAATAAGGTTTCCACAATCTACAGGTCCCATCAGATGACAGACCAATGAAGCCACCTGATCTTGGTTTTTGAACCTCTTAAACCATGAGCCAAAATAAACTTTATTTCTCCTTAAAAAACTACCCTTAGGTTTTTAAATATAAGAATGGCAAGCTAAATAATATAATAAATATTCAGTTCATGTTATTTGATTCTACCTCAACAAACTTTTTTCGTGCCTACCATGACCTTTACACTGAGGAACGGCAGAAATGACTGAGTCTTGTTACTCTCAGAGTGGTGAGATCGAGAAAAACATGCACACACACTGCTACAGCATAGTAAAGCCACAAGTACAATGTGAGAAGAGAAGAGGAGAAGATAAGTTTTGACCTAAAGAGTTGTGGAGAAGAATGTCATTGGTATTTTGATTTGGATCACATTGAATCTGTATATTGCTTTCAGTAGTATGGACATTTTGATGATATTAATTCTTCTAATCCATGAACATAGAAGATTTTTCCATTTTTTTGTATCTTCTATTTCTTTCTTTAATGTTTTATAATTTATTTATTTTATTTATTTGAAATACAGAATTAGAGAGAGAGAGAGAGAGAGAGAAAGGGGTTTTCCATCCACTGGTTCACTCCTCATATGGCCGCAACAGCCAGAGCTGCACCGGTCTGAAGCCAGGAGCCTCTTCTGGGTCTCCCACGGGGGTGCAGGGGCCCAAGGACTTGGGCCATCTTCCACTGCTATCCCAGGCCACAGTAGAGAGCTGGATCAGAAGAGGAGCAGCTGGGACTAGAACAGGTGCCCATTTGGGATGCCAGTTCTTCAGAACAGGGCTTTATCCCCCTGAGCCACAGTGCTGGTCCCAATGTTTTGTAATTTTCATCATGAATATCATTCACCTCCTTGGTTTAATGTATTTCAAAGCATTCTTTTCTGTGTATACTGTAAATTGGATTGATCTTAAGAGTTTTTCTCAGCCATGGCATTGTCTGTGTATACAAAGGCTATTGTTTTTTTTTGTGTTAATTTTATATCCTGCCACTTTACCAAACTCTTTTATGACTTCCAATAGTCTACATGGAAAGACAAGAGACTCTGTATATCTACAGCAACCTTATACAACAAAAACAAAGCTTGAGACATCACAATGCAATTTCAAGACATGCTACAAGGCAGTTATAATCAAAACATCCTGGTACTGGCACAAAAACAGACTTGCAACCAATGGAAAGCATAGAAACTTCAGAAATCAATCCACACATCTACAACCAACTAATCTTTGATAAAGGAGCTAAAATCAATCCTTGCAGAAAGGACAGTCTCTTCAAAAAAATGGACTTAGAAATTGGATCTCTGTGTGTAGGAGTATGAAACACTATCCCTACCTTAGACCTTATGCAAAAATCAACTCAAAATGGAACACAGATCTAAATCTTTGACCTAATACTATGAAATTACTAGAGGAGAACATTGAGGAAATTCTGCAAGACATTGGCATAGACAAAGACTTCTTGGAAAAGATCTAAGAAGCACAATCAAAAACAAAATAGACAAATGTGATCACATTAAGCTGAGATGCTTCTGCACTGCAAAGGAAACACTCAGCAAAGTGGAGGCAAGAGACAGAATAGGAGAAAATATTTGCAAACTATGAAGCTGATAAAAGATTAATATATGGGATCAATAAAGAGCTCTAAGAATTTAAAATAGCACAACAAACAATCCAATTAAGGAATGGGCAAAAGAATTGAACAGGCATTTTTCAAAAGAGGAAATTCAATAGTCCAACAGGCATATGAAAAAATGCTCAGGATCACTAGCCATAAAGTATATGAAATCAAAACCACAATGAGGTTTCACCTCACCCCAGTTAGAATGGCTCTCAAATAGAAATCAACAAACAATAAATGCTGGTGAGGATGTAGGGGAAAAGGTACCCTAATCCACTATTGGTGAGAATGTAAACTAGTACAACCATTTTAGAAGACAGTATGCAGATATATTAAAAACCTGAAAATGGGCCTACAATATGATCTAGCCATCCCACTCTTGGGGATTTACTCAAATGAAATGAAATCAGAATATGAAGGAGATATCTGTACCCTTATATTTATTGAAGCTCAATTCATAATAGCTAAAATGTGAAATCAACCCAGATGTCCATCATCAGATGACTGGATAAAGAAATTATGATATGTATATACCATGGAATACTGCTCAGACATAAAAATGAATGAGTTCTTGTCTTTTGCAACAAAATGGATACTACTAAAACCCTTTATACTTAGTGAAATAAACCAGTCCCCAAAAGACAAATATCATGTTTTCCCTGATCAGTGGTAATGAACAGAGTACCAAAAATGTAATGTATAGGAGTGAAATAAACACTTTTAGCTTCAATGATTGTTTATAATTGTTGTCTCTCTATTGTTGAGGAGCAATTTTTTTCCTTGCTATTTGCTGAACACTTTACTTTGTGCAGGGTTAATCTTATGAGCATCAAGTAAACAGAAAGTAGATCATTGTAAAAATAAAGAGAAGGAATAAGAGTGGAAGGAGGAGGAAGTGTTTGAGCATGGGCAGAAGGTGAAGTATCACTATGTCCCTAAATCTGTATATATGAAATAGATGAAATTTGTCTACTTTAAATACAATTTTAAAAATTAAAAATTATATGAAAATTATATAAAAAGAGTTATGGAATATCTTTTGAAATTCAAGGGATTTCTGAGTAGCCCCTGGAATATTGGGTAACTAAGGATGATAAGAGGGATGCAAGTTTGATGGTTTCCTTGAATTAAGATTTCTTTTCAATGCATATTTTCCTTGATATGAAATTGTCTAACTACTACCTTTACTTAATATTTTCCATTTTATTGTATCTATTTTGGCTGCTTTGTTGTTTTATTGTTTCTGATTTATAATTCACTCTTTCTTTATTGAATTCAGGTTTTTTCTCAAATCTGCTTTTGTAATAACAATGGACCTAACTGTGCTACCATTTTGCTATGTGAATTTGGGCAACTCCCTGAAAAGTGAGATAAATTGCATAGGTCTCACAGGAAGTATACGCAGACAACATGATATTTGAAATTAACTGGTATTCATATATTCATGCTTAAATAATGCATAATTACTGTTACTCTTGTGACCTTCTAAATATCTAATAATCTATCATTTGTTTTATAGTTGCATCCAAATTGCAATTGAGTTCAATATACTCTTTCATTATGAATTCTTTCATAGCCAGATATATATGTCTCTCTATTGTATACTGATATACATATCAGTATAATCAGGATGATTGGGTCCAAACTATTACCTGTATAAAGGAAAGATGAGATTGGTCAGTCAGTTATGTCCAGCCTTGAAGCTGGTTTTGATCAAGATGCTGGCCCTTTAGCTCATTTTCTAGAGGAAGTTGGTCAGTCTCATTTGGACAAGACTGGTCTAAAGGTTCAAACTACAGATTCTTTTAACCCAGGTCTCAGACAGCAATCAAATGTTCCAGCACACAGCAATTTACAGTTTGGAAAACAATTGCCGTTATCACCTTGTTCTAATTTTTCCAGTCCTTATCCTCTGCATAGCCACACACACTTACACACATACTTACACACACACACACACATACACACAATGTCACCTGTTCTCTCCCAAACACACATTTTGTCAGATTCCTCATAGAGTGTTCTCTCTTTTTTCCATTAATTTTTACATCAATAAATGTCTTTAAATCAATTTCTAGACCATCCACTGCATTAGAAAGAAGCCTGGTGGTAGATAGCCTTGACCCCCAAATTTCAGTGAATTGTATCCAGACTTTCGTTCTTATCCATAATTGTCCAAAAAAACCCTTATACTTGGAAAAACTTAAGTCTCAAAATAATCTTGATTCAGGAAGAAATTCTATGCATGATTCAGACAGATTCTTTAGAACATAGATAATCATTATTTTGTGTGTGTGTACAATCCTTTATGTAATGTGTTTTTAAACGTAGGACTTTCCTTCCCTAGGAGATAAAAATTTGTTCCAGATTTGCCTTTCACTCCAAAGGCAAATGCTCTTGCCTGTATAGACATGAGTAGAGTAAGGAAATGAGCACAATTGGCATTGTGCTGCTTTTTGAACACCTTAATACATCCTCTGAAAATAGCGCCAATATATTAGCAGTGTTTGCTCAGAACAATTTCCCTGAGGTAAAACACAACTTTACGAATGAATTCAAGTATTTTAAAGCACTACTCTCTCCTTAGTACATGTTCAAGGTATTTAATAAATGGAATCTGAACTTCACACAGTTCTGCTTAATTGTGTCTGAAGATTCATATGTTGAAAAGTTGTCAGTCTATGTTTTTGCTTCTTTTGAAGCTAATTGATACTACTTTAAAATTCCACATGATGTGTTAGCATCCTCTAAGTAAAATAATGGGTACTCATCAGAGCAACAACACAACTATGGTTAAGAATGAAAGCCTGGATACAATTCACTGAAATTTAGGGGTCAAGCTATCCACCACCAGGCTTCTTTTTAATGCAGTGGATGGTCTAGAAATTGAATCAAAGACATTGATTGATGTAAAATTAATGGAAAAAAGAGGGGCTGGCACAGTGCCTCACTTGGTTAATACTCCACCTGCGGTGCCGACATCTCATATGGGCACTGGGTTCTAGTCCCGGTTGCTCCTCTTCCAGTCCAGCTCTCTGCTGTGGACCAGGAAGGCAGTGGAGGATGGCCCAAGTGCTTGGGCGCCTGCACATGCATGGGAGACCAGGAGAAGCACCTGGCTCCTGGCTTCGAATCGGTGCAGCGCCGGCCGTAGTGGCCATTTGGAGGGTGACCCAATGGAAGGAAGACCTTTCTCTCTGTCTCTCTCTTTCGCTGTCTAACTCTGTCAAATAAAAATTAAAAAAAAATTAATGGTAAAAAGAGAGAACACTCTATGAGGAATCTGACAAAATATGAAAATATGTGTTTGGGGGAAAACAGGTGAGAATGTGTGTCTCTCTGTGTGTGTAAGTATGTGTGTAAGTGTGTGTGGCTATTCAGAGCACACATAGAAGGCTGTGTGTGTGTGTGTAGGGTGGATTGAAACCAACATTTAGTTATTGTTCCTTGTTATGCCTTATGATATAAAATAGTGGAAGCAGATTATCTTTTTCTCCATTAGAACAATGAAATATATTAAAAAGAAGAACATGAACACTACATTGTATAAAATTAATGCTAATATAGCATAATTATCAAAATACTGCATTAAACAACAACTAGGGTATGCATCATGGTGAAGGCAGAGACAAGCATGTTTTAGTATCTGTCATACCACATACTTCCTGTAGCACACTCTGTACATTACTTTGCTCTTCTGAGTCTCATTTTCTGTATTTGTATAATGCAAGTAATAAGAATACCTACTTCTTGGATAGTTATGAGATTAAGTTAAATATGCATGTAAGATTCTGATTCGAGTTGTAGTGCGAAATAAAGCCCTTACTAAATGTTAGATGGAGTTTTTTTTGTAGAAAAGACTAATCAGTTGTCTTTAGTCTTCACAACCGTCGCACAGTGGTGCCTGGTTCTTGCATTTTAAGAGACCCAGAGAGTTTTCAAACTTGATCATTCAGAATATCATAGACATAAAAAGAGTTTTCTAGCAAATCCTGCTTAAAAACATTTTAAAAATCTTTTTTTTTGAGGATTATTTGCTTTAGAATCAGGGCTTACTTATCTAGGGCACAGTAACCACAAGATATGTGGCCTAGAGTCACATTGGAGTACCAATAAGATGTTTCTTTTAAAATCAGAAGAAATGAGACTGGTGTTGTGGTTAAAGTAGGCTCAATGGCTTCTTGGGATGCTGACATCCCATATTGGAATGCCTAGAACCAAGTCCTACATCTGCTTCTGCTGCAGCTTCCAGCTAATGTGCACCCTGGGAGATGGCAGATGATGATTCAAGTACTTGGGTCCTTCCCAACCATGTGAGAGATAGAGAAGAGTTCATGACTCCCCGATTCTGCCCAGCCCAGCCCTGCCTATTGCAGACATTTGGAGAGTAAACCTGTTGGTGGAATCTCTCTCTTCTCTCTCTCTCTCTCTCTCTCTCTCCCTCCAAAAACAATACAATATCAGATTTCAAGAAATACTATAGGGCAGTTATAAAGAAAATAGCCTGATACTGGCACAACAGCAGATGGATAGACCAATGAAACAGAATAGAAACTACAGAAATTAATCCATTTATCTACAATCAACTTTTCTTTGACAAAGGAACAAGGACAATCTCTTCAACAAATGATGTTGGAAAATCTGGATCACTGCATGCAGAAGCATGAAGCAAGACCCCTATCTTACACAAAAATCCACTCAAAATGGATCAGAGACCTAAATCTTTAACCTGATACCATCAAATTATTAGAGAATGTTGGGGAAACTCCATAAGACATTGGCATAGGCAAAGACTTCTTAGAAAAGACTCCGGATGCACAGCCAAAATTGACAAATGGAAATATATCAAATTGAGAAGCTTCTGAATTGCAAAATATACACTCAACAAAGTGAAGAGGCAATCAATAGAATGGGGGAAATTATTTGCAAACTATGCAGCTGACAAAAGAATAATATCCAGAATATATAAAGAACTCAAGGAACTCAACAACAACAAAACAAACAACCCCATCAACAAATGGACAAAGAACTTAAAAAAGCATTTTTCAAAAGAAGAATTGCTAATGGCCAACAGGCACATGAAAAAAAGTTCAACATCACTAGTCATCAGGGAAATGCAAGTCAAAACCACAATGAGGTTTCACCTCATCCCAGTTAGAATGGCTTTCATACAGAAATCAACAAACAACAAATGCTGGTGAAGATGTAGGGAAAAAGATACTCTAATCCACTGTTGGTGAGAATGTAAACTGGTAAGCCACTATGGAAGACAGTGTAGGGATACCTTAGAAATCTGAATATACACCTATCATATGACCCAGTCATCCCACTCCTGGTGAATTTACTCAAGGGAAATGAAATCAGCATATGAAAGAGTTATCACTACCCCTGTTTATTGCAGCCCAATTCACAATAGCTATGATATGGAATCTACTCAAATTTCTGTCAACTGAACACAGCAGTAAAAAAAACAAAAGAAAGAAATCTTGTCATTTGCAACAAAATGGATGCAAGTAGAAAACATCATACTTAGTAAAATAAGCCAATCCCAAAGGTACAAATACCATATGTTCTCCCTGATCTGTGGTAACTGATAGTGTACCTAAAAGGTAATCTATAGACGTAAAATTAACACTTTGAGATGCAATGATTTTGAACACCCCTTGTCTCTACTGTTGAGAAATAGTTTTTGTCATATTTTTTGTTGAACTCTTTATTTAGGATATGGTTAATCTTATTTATATAAAGCTAATTGAAAATGGGTATTAGTAAAAATATGAATGTGAATAGGAGTAGATGGAGGAGGAATGGTGGGAGTGTGGGTTGGAGGCTGGGTAGGGTGAGAAGAATCACTTTGTTACTAAATTCGTATTTAGGTAATACATAAAGTTTATATACCTTAAATAAAAAGTTTCTGGGGAAAAAAGAGAAAGCCTATACTTTTTCATAAAAAGGAGTTGTAATATATAATAATATGTCAATCTCCATATAAATGCAGCCATAAAATAGCATTGTAAATTTTTTATGGAGGAAATGTATCACAAAGGAAAAATTACCAGAGGCCTATGAAAATCATAGTGTAGCCCTAGTTAAAACAGATACCAGGGAGTCTACATTGTGGCATGTTGACCCTCAAGTTGCAATGCCAGCATCCCAGATGAGCATCCATTTGAGTCCCTGCTGCTTCGCTTCCAATTCAGCTCCCTGTAATATGCCTGGGAAACCAACAGAAGATGGCCCAAATTGTTGGGCCCCTGCCACGCATATGGAACACCAAGATATATTTCCAAGCTCCTGGCTGTGGCCTGGCCCAGCCTGTGGCCTTTTGTGATATAAACCAACAGATGGAAGATCTCTCTCTCTCTGTAACTCTTTCAAATAAATAAATAAATAAATAAATATATATTTTTTTAAAAAAATGCGATACTAGAGTTCACGTAGTAGAATTTTTCTCAATCTAAAATAGAGAACAACAGAGACTTTTTTAATTTTCCTATTTGTCAAGCGAATGAGAGTGGTGGATAGGTAGGATGGTGGTACTCAGCCTGTTGGAATGCACAAGCATTTTTTTTTCTCAGAATGATGTTGATATATAGTGTCCCAATAAAATTAACACTGGAACATGGAAGGACCTATTTCATGAGAATAAAACTGAATACGATCAGAGAAAATAATTTAGAAAAAAGGAAAATATAATACAAATTTTAATTTTCTTTAGATTTAAGGTACAGAGCTCATTGAAAATTGCAAAAATAACTTGAAAAGCTTTTTGAAGAACTGAAACATTTACTCCTAGTAATATGTGTTCCTACAAGTAGTACAAGTGCCCTCTGCTCATGAGGCATCAATTATATTTTTTTAAAACTTTTATTTAATGAATATGGATTACAATGGCTTCCCCCCATAACGTCCCTCCCACCCGCAACCCTCCCCTTTCCCACTCCCTCTCCCATTCCATTCACATCAAGATTCATTTTCGTTTCTCTTTATATACAGAACATCAGTTTAGCATACATTAAGTAAAGATTTCAACAGTTTGCTCCCACACAGAAACATAAAGTGAAAAATACTGTTTGAGTACTAGTTATAGCATTAAATCTCAATGTACAAAGATCCTACATGAGGAGTAAGTGCACAATGATTCCTGTTGTTGACTTAACAAATTGACACTCTTGTTTATGGCATCAGTAATCACCCTAGGCTCTTGTCATGAGCTGCCAAGGCTATGGAAGCCCCCTGAGTTCACTGACTCTGATCATTTTTAGACAAGGCCATGGTCAAAGTGGAAGTTCTCTCCTCCCTTCAGAGAAAGGCACCTCCTTCTTTGATGACCCGTTCTTTCCACTGGGATCTCACTCATGGAGATCTTTCATTTAGGTTTTTTTTTTTTTTTTTTTTTTCCAGAGTGTCTTGGCTTTCCATGCCTGAAGTACTCTCATGGGCATTTCAGCTGGATCCGCATGCCTTAAGGGCTGATTCTGAGGCCAGAGTGCTGTTTAGGACATCTGCCATTCTATGGGTCTGCTGTGTATCTCACTTCCCATGTTGGATCATTCTCTCCCTTTTTGATTCTATCAGCCAGTAGTCTTGTTTATGTGATCCCTTTGGTTCTTAGTCCTATCATTACGATCAATTGTGAACAGAAATTGATCACTGGGACTAGTGAGATGGCATTGGTACATGCCACCTCGATGGGATTGAATTGGAATCCCCTGGTATGTTTCTAAGTCTACCGTTTGAGGTAAGTCAGCTTGAGCATGTCCCGAATTGCACATCTCTTCCCTCTCTTATTCCCACTCTTATATTTAACAGTGATCACTTTTCAGTTAAGTTTCAGCACTTAAGAAGAATTGTGTATTGATTACAGTATTCAACCAAAAGTATTAAGTAGAACAAACAAAAAAATACTAAGAGGGATAACATATCAAGTTGCTCATCAACAGTCAGGGTGAGGGCTGATCAAGTCACCGTTTCTCATAGTGTTCATTTCACTCTGACATACATGTAAAATGTCTTAGAAAAAAAATCTGAACCCATTGTTACAGCAATTCTTGAGCTTAATCTTTTGGTGTCGTTATTTGAGGTGCATATCTGATGTCTCATAAGATAATTTTGGACATATCAAGACATATTATGCTTAATCAAGAATGAAGAGAAGTCATTCTTCTTGGTTGCTTTTTCATCATGTGCAAAATTATATGTATAATTTACTTTCAATAGCAATTTGAAGTTTTTTTAAAAAAAGTTTGAAATCTACAAAAATAATAAATATTGAAGAATTTGCCAGGAGATAGATGATTTGAAATCACTTATGTATATGCCAAAATGATGTACTTTAATTATAGGCCATGACATTTGTCTTCTGAGCAATCTTGAGGCCATGGCTTCAGTAAGAATGTAAACACCCACAGTGCAATTGGTACTTTGTTGGGCACTGGAAACTGATGGGGCACTGAATTAATTTAAAAAAGTCATTTTCCTTCACTCAGTTTCCTGATCTGTGTACTGGAATTAATAACTACTACTCTAGAGATATATTATGAGGCTCAAATTAGATAATTCCTATCAAAGTGCTTTGGAACCTGAAAGGAACTATAAAAAACATGACACGTCATGATTACCATCCTTTAGGCTTAATTTTCATTCCATAGCAATTAATTGTGATTAGTTTATAAGAGTGGGCTTAAATATATCTGTATATGTAGTTTAAGACTGAGTTCCATAGCAGTGTCATGGGCTATAATATTTCTCTTAGGACTAATAAAAGCAATCACTGTTAACTAACACACATTCTGCCAAGCAATTTGTTTTGCTCTTTGCGAAAGTGTTAGTTCACAAAGTCTCCACATAAAACTAATTTTCAGTGAAAATAATGGATGTGCAATGACAATGAACTTCTTCATAATCTTTGACTTTAGGGACAAATAAGTAGTTAATCCAAACTTGTTTGGTTTGAATATTTTTCTTTGAAGGAATCATACCAAACTGTCATACCTAAAATTCTTCCTGAAATTAATAACCAGATATCTCATTTTACAGGATACTTGACTTGATTGATTTATCCAGGTTAATTTTATTGATTTGTGGCCAATAAGAGCAAAACCAAGTAAATGAATTTGGAAACCTCTGACTCTTAAGGTTTCACATTCTGTCTTTTACTATCTTTCTACTGACATTTTTGGCACAGTCATTTTATACCCAGTGGTACTATGTATATCATCTCATGCAGTCTTCATAAAGATTACATCTTTGAAACTAAAGAAATAAAATTCCACAGAATTAAAAAAGTCTGTCCAAGATTACCCAGTTATAAGTGATGATATTTTTTCTTTACTGACTCTAAGAATTGTATTCTTTCAAAAACAACATGATTTCTCATCCACATCTACATGCTAGGCAGAATATCTTCATATTTTTTCTGTGATTCTAATCAGAAGTTGATCTCAGGAAAATATGAGATTCACAAGATGATAGGGCACACATGATTCATAAAGCCTAAAATCATTTGTATTGGACACAAGGAAATGCAAGTTATAACAGGGGCAAAACTCTTTGTAATTTTGTGTTAAATGTGCGAAACTCTTCCTGAAATTTTAGACATCATTGTGCAAATGAGTTAAAGGAACTAAACAGTGCTCTGCAGCCATGTTAGTAGGTGATACTCCCCTGTAAGATAGGCAGTAAGGAACCATAGCAGTGATGAGAGGGCTGATGCTTTACTTCTTTTATGGAAAGCTTATATTTAGATCTGTAACTGTTACTGATGGCCTTAGCTCATATAAAGCCACCTACCATGAAACTGCTGTTCAAGAAGGCACTGGATATTTATGTAAACTGCTTCCCTTCTCCTCCTCCAATCCTCACAGCAAAGATAGATGGTATATCATATAAAATGTAAAAAGACATGGCTACAATCACAAGCAAGATAAACATCTCTGAAGTCCTAACGCTGAATGAAAACACATGGCAATGAGTATGGTTTAAGCCACAGGCTTAATGAGTTCCAGGAAGAGAAACAAGAAGTGGCCATGTAGGCAACTCTGGAGGACAAAACAAGGGGGAGAATAGAGCCAGGATCAGTGAGTAGTACAGGGAGCTAGGCCAGAGTACCCAGGCTGACAAGCAAATCTGAATCTAAGAGCAAGTTTTTGCTTAGTTGGCTGGGAAGAAACACAAATAAATGCCTCACCAAAGCTGGGCCAAGCCCCAACTAGCTTGGTAATCCATCCATGACTTCCTTGCATTATGAAAGCTCTGATTGCCAATAAAAGAGCAAGGCAGGTACAGGCAACGGTAAAACTGTCACACATGAAGAGGTAAGAAAAGAGAGATTAATAAAAGACAAACAAACCAGGAAAGGCATGCTGAAAAAAACCCACTAAAATTTCAAAGCACACAAGGAGAAAAACATTGATCATTAATATTAGCCACCAAATGATGATATAATTATGATTAATTTGAGAAAGATTTAAATATGTAATTTTTAATTATTTTATTTACTTATTTGACAGAGAAAGAGAGAGAGCCCCTATCTATTGGTTCACCCCCCAAATGCCTTTTACAGCCAGGGCTGGACTGGAACTATACCCCAGGACAGAGAGCACAATACAAGTTACCAGCTAGGGGAAGAAGGAACTCAATGACTTGAGTTATCTCTGTTTTCTCCTGGAGTATGCATTAGCAGGAAGCTGGAGTCAGGAGCCAGTGCAGCATCAAACTCAGGCATTCAAGAGTGGGATACAGGCATCTTAATTGCTAGGCAATTTGCCCACCTAAAATCATGAAATAAAGAAAAAACAAGCGATCATAGTACTTAAAAAGACTGTTATCAGTCAAAATATGTGACCATAAATAACTACTGAAGTGAAACTTAAGAAATGAAAACCATTGTCATTGAAATTAAGAAACAGCAAGAACAAACAATTTAGTAAATTGGAGGAACATCAATTTAGAAGAGCTGAATTCGAGAATAATGAATCAGAAATCATACTGAGGAACTGACCAAGAACATGTAAATGAAAGATTGGAGGAAGAGGAAATGTAACATCAATGTTGTAACAGACTTGGAGAATGTCTGACTTAAAATTTTTTATCTTATAAACTTAAAAAAAGACTATCAATATTTAAAAAAATAACAGCTTTGAAATTTCCAGAAAAAGGACTGAATTTTAATTTAAACTTTAGGTTAAAGAAGAAACAAAAATGGGGATCTCAATTGAATTATAAACTAATAGCAGCAGCAGCAGCAAAAAAAAAAAAAAATACCCATCAAAATGATTGGTGCTGGTTCTGCACACAGTAAGATTCCAATAAGATTCCCTATCCTAATCTGTAATTTTATTTTCAAGATCTTTCAGCACATTCCTCCTGAAAATTCCCAACTCATTTGAGATTATGTCATAGCATAGTATCCTTCCTCATTGTAGCATCCTGAAAACTCACACTCCAACACTAATCATCGTTCACACTCCTGCCTCCATTGCTGGCACCCTTCCACACTCATGAACTTGACTAGAGCCCACGTTTAACTCTAAGGTATGCATACTCCACAGACTCTATCCATACTACACTGCCTCTACTTTCAAATTTGGATGAATTGCTACACTGTTTAATGAGTCTTGGGAGTGGAGAGTCAGATTCTATAATATGAAACTTAACCACTGATAGTTGACAGAGTATAGGACAGACAAATACATCTTTGTTTCTCCCAATTATGGGCTACTCTAATGTATGGTTTCTGCTTGCAAACATTGCAGAGAAGCCTAACATGCTCAATGAAAATGCTGCTGATTGACTTTATTTCTTTATGAAGGGCACTTTTTTGTACTGTTTTTGATTGTGCAAGTATTACTATGAATCTTTTCTCACCCCACCTCTGTGTATTTCTTGCTCTTTGGTGCCCTGAACTTTATATGCTAAATAAGGCATATGGGAGTGGGAGCTGTGGCATAGCAAGTAAAGCCACTCCCTGCGATGATGCCAAATATGGATGCCAGTTTGAGTCCTGGTTGCCCCACTTCTGATCCAGCTCCCTGCTGATGGCCTGGGAAAAGCAGCTAAAGACGGCTCAGATGTTTGGTCCCCTGCACCCATGTGGGATACTTGGATGAAGCTCCTGGTTCTTTGCTTTGGCCTGGCTCAGCCCTAGCTATACAGTCACTTGGGGACTGAACCAGCTGATGAATGATCTCTCTCTCTCTCTCTCTCTCTCTCTCTCTCTCTCTTACACACACACACACACCTGTAAGTCTTTCACATAAATAAATCTTTTTTTAAAATTAAATATATGAAATCTAATCCCTGCCTTAATCATTATTTCCTGGAAGCCTGGAGTGAAGAAAAATGGTAAATATCTGTTAATATCTTCTGTGGAGACAAGAAGGAATCACTACAAAATTTCCATGGTGAAATAAGATAACATTTTCTGTCCCAGCAGATCCTTTATTCTTGATCATGTGTTTAGCAGAAATGATGTTCAATCAATGCTTAATGAGCCACAAGACAGGGTCTTTTTTCTACTTCTGGTCCTAGTAGATGAGCTTTGATTTTTCACTTGGGATTGCATTTTATTAGTTGTTGTTTTTTCTTAACAAAAATAAAGTAAGACTTTGACATGAAATGGATCCTTCTGCTCCTAGCTGCCAAACCAGTATAAATTTTGATCCAAGCAGTTGGTGCCTGAAATTTCATTTTCCTCTGAAACACAGAAGCCACCAAGCGTTATTTGCTATATTCCAATGTTGTCCAATAGAAATTTTGGTGGCAATGAACTTCATTTTTCTGCTGGATACAGAAATCACTGGCTACTTGTGGTTATTGAGTGCTTGACATGTGGCTGGTGAGATTGAAGAATGAAAGTTTTAACTTTTTAAAAATATTAATTCAAATATAAGTAGCCATAAATGTTGCTAGTAGCTATCATATCAAACTTCACAGTTTTTACTTTTTATTTTTTAAAATATTTATTTATTTATTTGAAAGTCAGTGTTACAGAGAGAGAGGGACACATACACACATACAGAGGGAGAGAGAAATGCAGAGAGAGAGAGAGAGAGAGAGAGAGAGAGAATCTACCATCTGCTGGTTTATTCCCCAGATGTCTGTAATGGCCAGAGTTGGGCCAGGCAAAAGCCAGGGGCCAGGAGTTTCTCCCAAGTCTCTCAAAGGGGTTACAAAGGTCTAAGAATCTGAGCCATCTTCTGCTACTTTTCCTAGCCCGTTAGTGGGGAGCTGGATCAGAAGTAGAGCAGCCAGGACTGGAACCAGTGCTTACATGGGATGCCTATTACCTAGGTAGTGGCTTAATTCACTGTGCCACAATGCTGGCCCCTTACTGCACAGTTTTAAACTGGCAGGGGTGATGTTTTTGTAACCCAAGAAATAGACCATAAAATTAACTTTCACAAAACGCCTCTAAAGATACTCTCCCTCCTGCTCTTTCAAGCATACACCATGAACTAAACTATAACAGAATGATAAAAAAATTCCTAATATAAATGGGAAAAAAGTGATTGTGATACAGTGCTATAAATCTAACTAAACCTGAGAGTAAAATAAAGCTATTTGTACATGTAGATGTTTTTCCTGACGATATTACTCAACAATTAATGTGTTGAGTATCTGTAATTACATACATGCTTTGGTAATACAGCTTTTGAAGTTATCCAGTTCATTAAATTAGCATTAGATAAAGTTTATAGTACAACTGACTAATCAAAGCCTTCTGAAAAGTATTTAATTATTTCTGTTTCTCAACAATCATATTCATATCATCTCTTTAACATGGTCTTATATGGAGCTTCAACCATCTTCCTTTTGTGCTTAGATTCTTTGTTAACATGCTATCATAATATCATGCTCATTTCATTCAATTCCATTTTCTGATATAATTATATATTCACTACTGTGACTGGCTGATTAAAATCCACCTCTTCTACTAACTGCTGAGCTCTGAATAAGTAGGAGAGTACCTTTTTTCACATACCTGGCACAGTGTCTGACACATAATACATTATCAATAAATATTGAATGTGTAAGGAAAGTTGATTCATTCTTTCAGAGGAAAAATTAATTTAACTTGTCTTCATTTACATGAAAGATCCTAATGCCTCCCAGTGATTAATTTAAGTAATACAAAGATACTTCAAAAGTTCATGAAAATGGAATGAAAATTCATATTTATTTTGATGCAAAAATGCTTGAAATCTATGAATGTGGGGGTTTTCAAAGTTTTGGGAAAATGCATATTATATAAAGCTGTGCATGGGTTTCAAAATTTTTTTCACCAAAGTAATCTATTTTAAAGTTTTATTTTTTTTGAAAGTCAGAATTACAGAGAGGAGAGAGGGACATAGAGAGAGAGATATTCTATCCAGTGGTTCACTCCCCAGATGACCACAATGGCCAGGGCTGGGCCAGGCCAAAGCCAAGAGTCAGGAGCCTCATCTAGATCTCCCATGTGGATGGCAGGGGCTTTTTCCATTACTGTTTTCCCAGGTTGTTAGCAGGCAGCTGGATCGAAAGTAGAGCAGTTAGGACTTGTACAGGTGTCCATATGAGATGCAGCATATTAAGCTACATTTTTACCTGTTATATCACAATGTTGGCCCACCAAAATAGTCTTTTAACTCAATTATTCCATAATGATTTTGAAGTACCCTCATATGTATTGTCAGTTAACTATAATTCCTTTGTGGGACTTTCCTTTTACCTGATAAAGTGGATAAACCAACTCTCTTTAGGTTTATTGAAAAATTTCAAAGAAGTAATTATCTTTGAAAATGGAATGACTAATAAACATTAGTTTTATTAAAATTGGCCATATGTTAAACTTCAATATTCTGAAGTTTAGTAATTTTTTAGTGTTATAATTCTTGTGACATTAGTCCTCTCACTAATGCTGGAAGATCATAGACAAGATTGATACATTTTCAACTATCCCTTTGTCCACTTGTATCTCATTATTTTATCCCACCACATGTTGTTTTCACTGAAATATTTTAATATATAACTGCATGCCAGCTAGGATAGTTTCTAAAGTCGTTTGGGGATGTGTTACTGCGTATGAAGACTCGTAGCCTTGATATGTGGCAGTTAATATAGACTACAAAAAATATAGGAATGAGATGGTCAATTTGGGATATGTTTGTCATTTTATCTCTTGTTTATACTCCTGTGCTACTGTGGTCTTCCTATCTTTTAATTTTTGAACATTATGGTTGATGGAGAATTAAGCCTGTAAATATAGAGTGGATTAAAATTATGTATTTGCAAAAACTGATGAAGAGAGGAAGGGAGGAGTTTGGCTGGGGAGGGGATCAGGATTCATTTCTTTAATCGACACAAATTTGGCTCATTTGTGTGCACTCATCTCAGACAAAAATTTCTTAGTCCCCATTAGAATAAAGGTTCTTGGTTTAGTATATGAAATGGAAGTTTTTGATACTATACTTTGTATAGGTGCTACATAATAAATGAGAATGATGGCAGAATGTCTTCTTAAAATGAGAGCACTAAATACAAAATGTATTTTAAAAGTTTTTTTCACTTCTCTACCCCATGGGAAATCATAATAAATAAGGGAATTAAAAGTTAGAATCCTCCCCTTGATTTTCCCAGCTCTTATATTCATTAGATGTATGATTGTTGTAATTAGTTAGATTCTTCATGCTTGTGTTTTCACATTCATAAAACAGAAATAATATTATAGAGCTTATATGGATATTATAAAGCATATTTAATGTTTGTAAAGTACTTTTTTAACAACTTAAATGTCTTAGAAATATAAAATTGCCTTAATTTTAAAATATGTATACATAATTGTTCATTTAATAAACATGGAAATAACTGTCAATATATATTTACATGTGTGATTCTGGCTTGAAAATTTAAAATTTGTTGAACTTTATTAAAAAACTGAAATATCTTATATTATTATTATCTTTTCCAATGAAACACCTCGAGGAACTAGAAAATCAAGAAAACCTGACCTATAACTAGGAGAAGGAAATAAATAATATAAACAGAGCAGGTATAAAAGAAATCATGCTGAACAATACAAAAAAATCAATAAAACAAAGAGCTAGTTTTTTGTAAAGAAAAACAAAATTAACAAAGCTTTAGCTAGTGAGTAAAAAGGAGAAGATTCAAATAAACAAAATTAGAGATGAAACAAGTACATGTTAACAACTGATATTATTATGCAGGACTATATGTCAACAAACTAGAAAGTTTAGAAGAAGTGGATAATTTCTGGAATATATAACCTATCAAAATGAAGATAAAAAACATGAAGACTAATGGAATCAATATTAAAGAGATATAAAAGGAAAATTTAGGATTAGATGTCTTCATTTCAGTGTTCTACCAATCTTTTAAGGACAACTCTATAGAATACTATACAGCAGTAAAAAAAACCAATGAAATCTGGTCATTTACAAGAAAATTGAGGAATCTGTAAAACATCATGCTGAGTGAATTAAGCCAGTCCCAAAGGGACAAATATCATATGTTTTCCCTGATTGGTGACAACTAACTGAGCACCAAAAAGGAAACCTGTTGAAGTGAAATATAAGAGTCTCTGTTAAATATAAGAGTGGGAATAAGAGAGGGAGGAGATGTACAATTTGGGACATGCTCAATTGGACTTGCCCCAAATGGTGGAGTTAGAAATGTGCCAGGGGATTCCAATACAATCCCATCAAGGTGGCATGTACCAATGCCATCTCACTAGTCCCAGTGATCAATTTCTGTTCACAATTGATCACACTGATAGGTCTAAGAGTCAAAGGGATCACATAAACAAGACTAGTGTCTGCTAATACTAACTGATAGAATCAAAAAGGGAGATTACGATCCAACATGGGAAGCAGGATACACAGCAGACCCATAGAATGGCAGATGTCCTAAACAGCACTCTGGCCTCAGAATCAGCCCTTAAGGCACGTGGATCTGGCTGAAGAGCTCATGAGAGTATTTTAGGCATAGAAAGGCAATACACTCTGGCAAAAAAACAAACAAACAAACAAACAAACAAAAAAACAACAAACCACAACTAAATGAAAGATCCATGCAACATGCAAGTGTGATCCCAGTGGAAAGAATGGGTCATCAAAGAAGGAGGTAGCTTTCTCTAAAGGGAGGAGAGAACTTCCACTTTGACTATGACCTTGTCTAAATAAGATCAAAGTTGGCGAACTCAGAAGGCTTCCATAGCCTTGGCAACTCATGACAAGAGCCTAGGGAAATTACTGAAGCCATAAACAAGAATGTCAAATTGTTAAGTCAACAACAGGAGTCACTGCACTTACTCCTCATGTAGGATCTCTGTCCTTACTGTGTTGTTCAATGTGAATTAATGCTATAACTAGTACTCAAACAGTATTTTACACTTTATATTCTGTGTGGGTGCAAACTGATGAAATCTTTACTTAATATATACTGAATCGATCTTCTATATATAAAGATAATTGAAAATGAATCTTGATGTGAATGGAATGAGAGAGGGAGCGGGAGATGGGAAGGTTGCAGGTGGGAGGGAAGTTTTGGGGGGCAAAAAGCCAATGTAATCCATAAACTGTACTTTGGAAATTTATATTTACTAAATAAAACTAAAAACAAATCAATAAATAATTAAAGCATTGATGAAATTAAAGACATGAAGAAATGGAATGAATTCTCATGTGCATCGATTGAAAGAATTAAATTTATTAAGGTGTCCATACTGGGTCCAACATTGTTTCATAGTAGGATAAGCATCTGCCTGCAGTGCAGGAATACCATATGGGTGCCGCTTTGAGTCCTGGCTGCTGCACTTCTGATACAGCTCCCTGCTGATGACCTGGGAAAGCAGTAGAAGATGGCCCAAGTGCTTGGGCTCCTGCACCTCTCTGGGATACCCAGAAGAACTCCCGGCTCCAAGCAGTGGGTCGGCACAGCTCTGGCCGTTGAGGCCATTTAGGGAGTGAACCAGCGAATGGAAGACCTCTCTCTCTGTCTTTCCCTTTCTCTTTCTGTAATTATGCCTCTCAAGTAAACAAATACTTCTTTATTCATCTTTAAAAAATAAACTATCCATACTCTGCAAAGTGATTTATAGAAACATTGCAATCCACATCAAAGTACAAATGGTATTCTTTATAGATCTAGGAAAAAATTTTTAAATGTACTTGGAATTACAGAAGTATCCAAATAATAATAATCACTTTGATTTTTTTTAACTTTTATTTAATGAATATAAATTTCCAAAGTACGACTTATGGATTACAATGGCTTCCCCCCCATACCGTCCCTCCCACCCACAACCCTCCCCTTTCCCACACCCTCTCCCCTTCCATTCACATCAAGATTCATTTTTGATTATCTTAATATATAGAAGATCAGCTTAGTATACATTAAGTAAGGATTTCAACAGTTTGCTCCCACACAGAAACATAAAGTGAAAAATAATAGATGATTTTCTTTAAATGATGATGAAATCAGATCAGACCTATTGTCATGTTTAATCCCAGTGAGAGTCAAGTTGGGAATTGATAATTTCTTTTTCTTTTCTTTTTTTGTTTTTACAGAAGATCAGTTTAGTATGCATTAAGTAAAGATTTCAACAGTTTGCACCCCCATAGAACACAAAGTGAAATATATTGTTTGAGTACTCGTTATAGCATTAAATCTCAATGTACAGCACACTAAGGACAGAGATCCTACATGAGGAGTAAATGCACAGTGACTCCTGTTGTTGACTTTACCAATTGACACTCCTATTTATGGCATCAGTAATCTCCCTACGTTCCAGTCATGAGTTTCCAAGGCTATGGAAGCCCCTTGAGTTCTCCGACTCTTATCTTGTTTAGACAAGGTCATAGTCAAAGTGGAGGTTCTCTCCTCCCTTCAGAGAAAGGTACCTCCTTCTTTGAAGACTTGTTCTTTCCACTGGGATCTCACTCACAGAGATCTTTTGCCAGAGTGTCTTGGCTTTCCATGCCTGAAATACTCTCACGGGCTTTTCAGCCAGATCCGAATGTCTTTCGGGCTGATTCTGAGGCCAGAGTGCTATTTAGGACATCCGCCATTCTATGAGTCTGCTGAGTATCTCACTTCCCATGTTGGATCACTCTCCCCTTTATTTATTCTATCGGTTAGTGTTAGCAGGTACTAGACTTGTTTATGTGCTCCCTTTGACTCTTAGTCCTTTCATTATGATCAATTGCGAACTGAAATTGATCACTTGGACTAGTGAGATGGCATTGGTACATGCCACCTTGATGGGATTGTATTGGAATCTCCTGGTATGTTTCTAACTCTACCATTTGGGGCAAGTCAGCTTGAGCATGTCCCAAATTATACATCTCTTCCCTCTCTTATCCCCACTCTTATGTTTAACAGGGATCACATTTCAGTTAAATTTCAACACTTAAGAATAACTGTGTATTAATTATAGAATTAAACCAGTCATATTAAGTAGAACAGACAAAAAAACTACTAAGAAGGATAATATATTAAGTTGTTCATTAATTTGATTTTTTAAAAAAGAGGGATTATTTTGAAATCACAACACCTGATTTCAAGACATACTATGAAGCTTTTGTGACCAAAACATTATAGCACTGGCATGAAAAATAGACACATAGAGCAGAGAAATGTAAGAGAGAGCCCAGAAATGAATCCATGCATTTATAGGCAACTGATTTTCAATAAAGACACTATAAACATGTATTGGAAAAAGAACTGTCTCTTCCCTAAATGGTGTGGCGAAAACTGATATATATATGCGGAAAATTAAAATTTGACACCACTACCCATACTGTCAACAAAAAGCAACGAATAGGCATAAGTGTATAACTAGAAACCATGAAATTTCTAGGAAAAAAATAAGACTTCAGCACAGTGGGGTGATGATAGATCACAGTAATGCATTATACAGTATGTACAGAATTGGCGAACAGAGCTGTAGGCACCTAAAATGAAGGGAGGATGATAAAATGAGAATGCTGATTGTCTGATTTTTATCAGTTTACACGTTTACATGCAGTAAAATGTCATACTGTGCTCCATAAAGGTATAAAACTGTTACACCTTAGTCAAAAATGTTTTAAAAATTGAATCACAAGAATAATGATTGGTATTGGCCAGGGGCTGGCAGGAATAGCAAATCGGGAGTCACTATTTAATTGATAGAGAGTATCAGTTCTGCAAGAAGAAAAGAGTTCTGCATATGTATGGTGGTGAGGCTTATAAATAATTGAATGTACTTAATATCACTAAAATGTATACTTTGAAATGCTTCAAACAGAAAATATTATGCATATTCTACTTGTAATTTAAACATTTTAAACATTATTTATAACAACTTTTATTGCATTAAAAAACCTCTGTGCTTAACTCCTTTACCCCTCCACATTTTAAATTTTGTAAAATGTACATTTTATATTGCATTTCTCTTATAAAATATTTTAATTTTAATAGTTTTGTCTTTTTTACCTATAAATCTTTTATTTAAGATATAAAAACTTCAGGCATTTCATATACACAAATTTAGGAACATAGTGATTCTTCCAACCCACCCTCCCTCACTCCCAGACTCCGACACTTCTATTTCCTCCCTGTCCTATTCCCATTCTTATTTTCAATTTACTTTATACACATAAAATTAACCCTACATAAAGAGTTGAATGAAACATATGAAGAAAAAAAAATCTGTTCCTCAATGGTTAAGCCAAGAGCTATTCAAAATCATCACATCTCAAAGTGTTAATTCACTTCTATAGATTACCTTTTAGATTATTAGTTACCAGAGTTCAGGGAGGACATATGGTACGTGTCTTTTGGGACTGGCTTATTTCATTAAATATAATGTTTTCCACTTGCATTCATTTTGTTGCAAACGACAGTATTTCATTTATTTTTACTGCTGTGTAGTATTCCTTGATGTACATATTACCATAGTTTCCTTATCTAGTCATCAGTTGATGGAATCAGAGTTAATTCCATATCTTAGCTATTGCAAATTGAACTGCAATAAACACTTGGGAACAGAGAACTCTTTCATATGTTGATTTCATTTAATTTGGGTAAATTTCCAGTAGTGGCATGGCTGGGTCATATGGTAGATCTATATTAAAATTTCTGCAGTATCTCTATACTCTCTTCCACAGTGGTTGTACCAGTTTACATTCCCACCAACAATGTATTAGGGTTCCTTTTCCCCTACACACTAGCCATTGTTTGTTGTTTGTTATTTTCTGTATGAAAGCCATTCTAACTGGGATGAGGTAAAACCTCTTTGTGGTTTTGATTTGCATTTCATTGATGGCTAGTGATCCTGAGCATTTCTTATGAGTCTTTTAGACATTTGAATTTCCTCTTTTGAAAAGTACCTGTTCAAGTCTTTTGACCATTTTCTAAATTGATTGTTTTGTTGTTGAATTTTTTGAGCTCTTTATATATTCTGGATATTAATCATTTATCAGTTGCATTTTGCAAATATTTCTCCCATTCTTTGTAACTTTCATAGTAGACTTCTTTGACATCCTTGGTTAAATGTATTCCAAGTAATTTAATTTTTTGTAGCTATTGTTCTTACTCAGCCATGGCAATGTTTGTGTATACACAGGCTATCGAATTTTGTGTGTTAATTTCATATCCGTCCACTTTGCTAAACTCTAAGTTTTAATAGTCTCTTAATGGAGTCAGCATGCCCTTTATATATAATCATGTCATCTACAAATTGTGGCAGTTTGACTTCTTCCTTCCCTTTGTATCTCTTTGATTTCTTTTTCTTGTCTAATGACTAAAAGGCTAAAACTTACAGGACTGTGTTAAATAGTAATGGTAAATGTGAGCATACTTGTCTGGTTCCAGATCTTAGTGGAAATGTGTCCAACCTTTCCCCATTCAACATGCTGGCAGTTGGTTTGTCATAAATTGCCTTGATTGTGTTAAGGAATGTTCCTTCTATAGCCAAATTACTTAAGATTTTCATCATGAAAGGATGTTGTATTTTATCAAATTCATTCTCCACATCTATTAAGATAATCATATCATTTTTGTTCTTCAGTTTTTCAATGTGCTGTATCACATTTATTGATGTGAATTTTGAGCCACCCTGAACACCAAGGATTAATTGCACTTGGTCCTGGTGAATGATATTTCTCACATGTTGTTGTATTTGAATGGCTAGTATTTGGTGAAGTATTTTAAATCTATATTAATCAGGGATACTTGTTTATAGTTCTCTATGTCTTATGTATCTTTTTCTGTTTTAGGAATGTAGGTGATACTGGACTGAAAGAAGGAGTTTGAGAGGATTCTCTCCCTTTCAATTGTTTTGAATAGCTTGTGAAAAATTGGAATTAGTTCTTTAAATATCTGGAAAAATTCTGCAGTGTAGATGTCTGGTCCTAGGTGTTTTTTTTTTTTTTTTTTTCTGGGAGGGTCTTTATTACTGATTCAATTTCAGTCTTGGTTGTTGGTCTTATTAGGTTTCTATGGCTTCATGGTTCAATTTTTGTAGGTTGTATGTGTCCAGTAAACATATCATCTTCTCTCGGTTCCACTATTTGTTGGTTTACAGCTCTTTGTAGTCATTCCTGATGAGTCTTTTTATTTCTGTGGTATCTGTTGTTACATTTCCCTTTTCATCTCTGATTTTATTGATTTGGATCTTATCCCTCTCCTTTTTTTTTTTTTTTTTTTTGGTTAGTTGGGCCAATTGTGTATCAATTTTGTTTATTTTTTCTAAAATCATTCTCTTCATTTTGCTGATCATTTATATTTTGGGGGCGTTCAATTTTGTTTATTTCTTCTCTAATTTTAATTATTTATTTGCTCTTGCTAGTTTAGGATTTGGTTCGTTGTTTCTCTAGGTCCTTGAGATATATTGATAGCTCATTTATTGGTGTCTTTCTAGTTTGTTAATGTAGACATAAATTGGTATAAACTTCCCACTCAAGACTGCCTTTGCTGTATCCCATACTTTGATGTGATGTATATTCTTCATTCATTTCCAGAAATTTTTTGATTTATCTTTACACTTCTATGACCCACTGTTCATTCAAGAGTACATTGTTCAGTCCCCATGTGTTTGCATATATTCTAGAGATTCTTCAGTTATTGATCTCCACCTTCATGCTACTGTGGTCAGAGAAAATGCATGATATGACTTATTTTTTGAATTTCCTGAGACTTGCTTTATGGCTTAGCTTGTGGTCTATCATTGAGAAAGTTCCATGTATCTGTGAGAAGAAAGTGTATTCTGCAAATGTAGGATGAAAAGTTCTGTCGATATTAGTTAGGTCCATTTGGTCTATAGTTTCAATGAACTCTGTTGTTCCTTTGCTGATTTTCTGTTTGGTTAATCTGTCCATTGCTGAAAGTTATGTATTGAGGTCCCCTATTACTACTGTACTGCCTTGATTATGTCTAGGTTTGTTTCTTCTATACCCAGTTTTCATTAAGGTTTTTCTTTTTTCACAAGAAGATGTTGTATTCAATCAAATGCATTCTTCGAATGTATTGGGATAATTATATGTTTTTTAGGAAGTATTTTTTATTTATTTAAAAAGCATATTTACTGAGAGAGATCTTCCATTTGAGGGTCCACTCTCCAGATGGCCACAATGACTGGGTTCTGTGCCAGGCAGAAGCCAGGAGCCTGGAGCTTCTTCTGAGTCTCCCATGGAGTTGCAGGGGCCCAAGCACTTTGGCCATAGTTCTCTGTTTTCCCAGGTGCATAAGCAGGGAGCTGAGTTGAGGTGAAGTAGCTGGTTTCAAACTGTTTCCTACATGGAATGCCTTCAGCACAGGTGAAAAATTTACCTGCATTGCCACAACACCAGCCCCAATAATATGGTTTTTATTCTTCAGTTTGTTTAAATTATGTATAACATTTATTGATTTGCATATGTTCAACCATCCTCGGATTCCTGGGATGAATCACACTTGGCCTAGGTGGATGACTTTTTTGATGTCTTGTTGGATTAGATTCGCTTTTATTTTGTGGAGGATTTTTGCAAATACATTCATCAGAAATCTTGATCTATGTTCTGTTTCATTGTTGTATCTTTTTCTGGTTTTGAAATTAAGATGATGCTGTCCTCATAGAAAGAGTTTAAGAGGATTTCCTCCATTCCAATTCTATTGAGTACTGTAAAAATAATTGGGATTATTTCTTCAAAAGTTTGGTAGAATTCATCTGTGAAGCCATCTAGTAGACTTTTCTTTGTTGGGAGGGTCTTATTTACTGATTCAATTTCTGACTTTGTTATTGGTCTGTTTAGGTTGTTCTATGTCTTTGTGTCTCATTTTGGAAAATTGTATGTGTCTGGAAATCTATCTGTTTCTTCTTCCAGATATTCCAATTTGTTAGCTAGTAGCTCATTGTTTTAATTCCTGATAAGTCTTTTTATTTCTGTGGTTTCCATTGTAATGTCTCCTTTTCATCTCTGGTTTTATTTTGAGTCTTCTCCCTGCCCCATCTTTTTTTTTTTTTCTTTTTTTGTTAGTTGGGGCAATGGTATATCAATTTTTTTCTTCCAAAAACCAGCTCTTCATAGATCGTATATGGCTTGCAAAGACTGCATTATTTACCATATGATTCTTCACAGTAATTGTTGCTGACCCTTGATGGTCAAACACATTAATTTCATTCCAGAAACAGAAGACAGGAATGAGAGAGAGAAACGTAGTTGTAAAAATAGTAACTAGGGGTGGCCATTTGACACAGTTGTTAGAACGCCCCTTGAGATAATTACATCTGTACAGTAGCTTCAATTGTCAGCTACTCTGCTCCTGATCCAGGTTTCTCCTAATATACACAATGGGAGGCACCAGGTAATAGCTCAAGTATTAGAATCTCTGCCATCCATGTAGCAGACATGGATTGGAATAGCTGCTGCTGGCTTTGAGCTGGCCCAGCTCTGATTATTTCAGGAATTTGGGTAGTAAACCAGCAGATGGAAGATCCCTGTCTCTCTGTCTCTGCCTTTCAAATTAAATAAAAACAAACAAAAACTATATAAAAGAGATGACTAAAATATTTCCATATTTGACAAAATCCTCAAATTTGAAGATATGAGATTCTGTTTATGTGGTTCTTTCTTACTTTTCATCTTGAAAATCAGAGAATCTTGACATCTTGACAAAACAGAGAATGAAAGCAGAGAGAGAGAGAGAGAAATGATCTATTTGCTGATGAACTCCACAAGTGCTTGCAAAGGTAAGACTGGCCCAGGCTGAAGCCAGGAGCCAGGAACTACATCCAGGTGTCCCACTTGGGTGACATGGGCCCAAGCACTGGACCTATTCCCTGTTGCCTACCAGGACATGTTTGCATGGATATGAATCAGAAGCAAAATAGCTGAGATACAAACAGGCACTCCTGTGCAGAACACTACCATTCGAAGCAGTGGCTTGATGTGCTGCACCGCCACCTGGCATTGAAGAAATGAGATTCTAGAGTAAAACTAAGTAAGATATTAGCAAAGTTGTCCACCTAAAATACATCAGAGTCAAATTGCTGAAAGTAAAAAAGAAATAAAGAGCAAATATAACAAGTAGCAGGGATAATAATGACATATTACATAAGAGGCAACCCATATTTAATTTTTCATCTCAAACTATGGAGACTAGAAGAAAGTAAAACAACTCATTAAAATGATGAAAGAAACAAAACTGTCAATGCAGAATTATATATTCAAATTACTCAAGAAAGGATGAAATGCAGACACTTTCAGGTAAATCTAGGAGCAACTTGTCTGCACTGCAAGAAACACTAAAGGAAATTCTTTAAAGTGAAGCAAACACAACAAATAGAAAGTTGGAACTCTAGAAAAAAAAAGAACATTGGGAATGATATGTATTTGTATATTTAAAAAATTTTTTTTGTATTTATAAGTCATTTATGTGTTCAAAATTTATAGTATTCCTAATTTTATAATAAATAATATATTAAGTTTATAAAATATAATATATATTGGTATAGTACATACAATAAAATACAAAGGACATAGAGGGTATGTGCATATGATGAAATATAAAGGACATAATCCTAGGTTTAGTTGATTTCCTGTTTTACAGAAAACATACTGTGGCAATAAATGTGTGTTCAAAAATTAAGTATGTATGCTGTATTTCTTAGAGACACCACATACATACATTAAGGCAAAGAAGTATAGCTAAAAAGCCATCAAGGATATTGAAGTGGAATTCTAAAACTTATTTAAATACTTTCAGAGGTGGAATAAAAACTTGAACATAGGGACAAAATTGAGACACGCAGAAACTGACAACAAAATGGCACACACAAATTTACCTGTTTCACCTCTATTTTATGGCATAATAAATAACTGTAAACTTGATGTCTTAAGCACTACAAATTTGTTATTCTACAGTTTGTTAGATCATAATTTTAGGTAAGCTTCATCAGCCAAAGTTGAGGTCTCTGCAAGCTGCCTTTCTTCCTCAAGGTGCTAGGGAAGGATCCTGTTTCTTGCACGGTTGGACGATTGGCAGAATTCAGCTCTGTGTGGTTTTAAGACTGAGGTCCCTGTCTTCCTGCTGCTGTTTTCTGATAGTCCTTCCTAGCTGCTAGAGGCCACTGATAGTTCTTGGCCATTGTCTCCATCTTTCTGTCTTCACAATCAAGTGGGATGATCACTCATGTTTTGAACTTCTACTTCTTCTACCTTCTCATCTCTCTCACTGTAGATGAGAAAATTTAAAAAACAAATATGATTAGACTGGATCCACCTGGATAATCCAGGATTTCCCCCCGATATCAAAGTCCTTACCTTATTCACATCTTCAAGTCCCTTTCCTACGAACGAAATAGTATTCAGAGATTTTGGTGCTCATTATTCTTTGTACAACACCCTCCAACCTACTAATATTTATATCCACCTAACATGTACAATATTTTACACCATGGGGCCGGTGCTGTGGCTCACTTGGTTAATCTTCTGCCTGCAGCACCAGCATCCCATCCATATAGGCACGGGGTTCTAGTCCCGGTTGCTCCTCTTCCAGTCCAGCTCTCTGCTATGGCCCCGGAGGGCAGTGGAGGACGACCCAAGTGCTTGGGTTCCTGCACCTGCATGGGAGACCAGGAAAAGCACCCGGCTCCTGGCTTCGGATCGGCGCAGTGCTGGCCGTAACTGCCATTTGGGGAGTGAACCAACGGAAGGAAGATCTTTCTCTCTCTCTCTCTCTCTCTCTCACTGGCTGTAGCTCTACCTGTCCAATAAATAAATAAAAAAATCTAAAAAAAAAAAAAAAGAATATTTTACACTTTACCTCAAGACCTCCTAAAATTGTAATTCATTACAACATTAACTGTCAACTCAAATTCTCATCTAAATCTCATCAGCTTAAAATAATTCCAAATCATCTTATGATGAATAGAGTTTGTGGAATAACCTACAATGTCTCTCTATCTTGGGACCTCAGAATGTAAAGAGAAATTACCTGCCCTGAAAACGTGGTGGTGAAGGACTATAGGATAATGGCTCTAGAATTTCTGTCTACAGAATGGAAATTGGATTGTAAAGTACTCATGGGTTGCACCAAAACTTAGATATATAGGAAAGCACACTTCATCTGATTTCAATGCCTGGAAATAGTCCCCTATGGCACTGAATTTGGGACTCTGTCCACCACCTTATTGGTCTCTTTAGGTTTTTCTATGTCTTCATTCCTCAATTTTAGTAAATTATGTGTGTCCACTATTTTCCAGTTTGTTGGCAAATAGCTGTTTTAATTCATGATAATTCTTTTTACTTCTGAAAAATAGAATGGGCTTGTAGCTTCATGGATTTTTTTTAACCTTTGAACCTCTATTTAAAGTATATGAAGTTCATGAATTTCATAAATACAAATTTAGGAACAGTGATTCTTTTCACCCTCCCCACCCTCCCACCCTCACTCAAGCCCTTATTCCTTCTCCCTTTCCTATTTCCGTTCTTATTTTTTACTAAGATTTAATTTCAATTAACTTTATACACATAAGATCAACCCTATATTAAGTAAAGACCTCAACAAATCACATAAAAAATGTTCCTTAACAGTCCAGACAAGGGCTGTTCAAAATCATAGCATCTCAAAGTGTGAATTTTACTTCTATAGATTATCTTTTAGGTATTTTAATAGCTATCACAGATCAGAGAGAACATATGGTACTTGTCATTTTGAGACTGGATTATTTCACTAAGTATAATGTTTTCCACTTGCATCCATTTTGTTGCAAATAACAGGATTTAATTTATTTTACCACTGTGTAGTATTTTTTGGTGTACATATCCTATAATTTCTTTATCCAGTCTTCATTTTACAGACATTTGCATTGATTCCATATCTTATGTATTGTAAATTGAGCTACAATAACCATGGGGGTACAGATAACTCTTTCACATGCTGATTTCATTTCCTGTGGGTAAATTCCCAGGAGTGTGATGGCTGGGTCATATGTTAGGTTTATATTCAGATTTCTGAAGTATCTCCATACTGTCTTATCATTCTATTTCTGGCTATGGAATTTTAGGGCCAGATAGCCTTTTTTATTTTTTACTTTCTCTCCCTTTCAGTTCAATCTGGCAATGTTTGATGGGTATAAAATTTTAAGAAATATACAGATATCCTATATATATCATGCTCTTATAAAAGAAGCATTTAACAGAATTTTCCTAGAGAATTTCATTTCTGTTTTTGCTTTGTAATTGAGTTTTTGTTTTAGGGGGGAGGACTGACATTTCTAAAATGCTCTCTTGTTTGAGGAAATATGTATGTTATTCTATTAATCTCTTCAAAGAATTTTCTGTATGACTGAATACTCTTAATCATTGATGTTTTTGAGGCATTGCTACAATGCTGTATAGCCACAACTTGTTTTTTTTTTTTTTCTCTAAAGCATGCATTCTTGGTAGTTGATCTTTTTTAAAATTTTATTTAAGCTATACAAACTTAATGGATTTAATATATACAAATTTAGAAACATAGTGATTCTTTCCACTCTACCCTACCTCCCAACCATACTCCTACCCTTCTTCCTCCTCTCTCTCATACTCCCACTCTTAATTTTTATTAAGATCTATTTTCAGCTTCCTTTAAACTCATAAGATTAATCACACAGTAAGTAGAATTCAACAATTAGTATGAGGGAAAAAAAACACCCTGGTCCTTAATAGTAGAGACAAGAGCTGTAAACAATCATTGAATCTCAAAATGTCAACTCACTCCCATTCATTACATTGTAGATAATCTATTAGTTACCACAGATCAGGGAAAACATATGATATTTGTCTTTTGGGACTGGCTAATTTAACTATGTATAATGGTTTCCAGTTGCATCCATTTTGTTGCAAGACAGGATTTCATTTTCTTTTTTTACCACTGAGTAGTATTCCATAGTATATGTACACCATAATTTTTTATCCAGTCAACAGCTGATGGACATCTGGGTTGATTCCACATCTTAGCTATTGTGAATTGAGCTGCAATGAAAATAGGGGTACATATAACTCTTTCATATGCTGATTTCATTTCATTTGGGTAAATTTCCAGGAGTGGGATAGCTGGGTCATATGGAAAATTTACTCTTAGTTTTCCGAGGTGTCTCCATACTGTCTTCCAAAATGGCTGGACTAGGTTACATTCCCACCAACAGTGTATTAGGGCACCTTTTCCCCTACATCCATAACAGCATTTGTTTTTGTTGGTTTCTATATGAGAACCATTCTAACTGGTGTGAGATGAAAACCTCATGGTAGTTTTGATTTGCATATTCCTGATGGCTAGAGATCCTGGGTATTTTTTTGTGTCTGTTGGCCATTTGAATTTTCTCTCTTGAAAAATGCCTGTTCAAGTCCTTTGGCCATTTCTTAACTGTACTGTTTAATATTGTTGTTTGTTGAACTTCTTGAGCTCTTTATAGATTCTGGATATTAATCCTTAATCATTTGAATAGTTTGGAAATATTTCTCCAATTCTGTCAGTTGCTTCTTAACTTTGCTGAGTGTCTTTTGTAGTGCAGAAGCTTCTCAGCTTGATATAATCTCACTTGTCCATTTTGGCTTTTATTGCCAGTGCTTCTGGAATCTTTTCCAAGAAGTATATGTCTTCTAGGGTTTCCCAAATGCTCTCTAATAGTTTGATGGTATTGAGTCATAAATTTAGGTCTTTGATCCATTTTGAGTGGATTTTTGTATAAGGTGTAAGGTAGGGATCAGTTTCATACTTCTGCATGTAGAGATCCAATTCTCCCCAGCACCATTAATTGAAGAGATTCATTGTCCATGGATTGAGTTTAGCTCCTTTGTCAAAGATAAGTTGTTTGTAGATGCAGGGTTGATTTCTGGCATTTCTATTCTGTTCCATTGGTCTATATATTTGTTGTTGTTTTAATTTTTTCTTTGCCTGTACCAGACTGGTTTAATTATAACTGACCTGTATTATGTCTTAAAATCTGGTATTGTGATGCCTCTGGCTTTGTTTTTGTTGTATAAGCTTGCTTTAGCTAGTCAGGGTCTTTTGTGTTTCCATATGAATTTTAGGATCATTTTTTCGTAAATCGGAGAAGAATGTCATAGGTATTTTGGTTGTGATCACATTGTATTTATAAGTTACTTTCAGTAGTATGAACATTTTGATTATGTTAATTCTTCCAACCCACAACCATAAAAGATTTTTTTTCTATATTTTGTCTTATTCTATTTCTTTTTTAATGTTTTATAATTTTACTTGTGCAGCTCTTTCATCTGCTTGGTTAAATGTATTCCAAGGTATTTAATTTGTTTTTGTATCTATTATGAATAAGATTTTTCTAAGAAGTTCTTTCTCAGCCATGGCATTGTCTGTGTCTAAAAATGCTACTGATTTTTGTGTGTCAATTTTCTATCCTGACACTTTACCAAACTCTTTTTTGAGTCCCAATAGTCTTTTTGTTTCCCTTGTATGGAATCATATCATCTGCAAATAGGGTTAATTTGACTTCCTCTTTTACAATTTGATTCCATTTGATATCTTTTCGTATACTAATGGCTCTGATTAAAACATTCAGGATTATATTGAATAGTAATGATAAGAGTGTGCATCCTTGCCTGGTTCTGGATCTTAGTGGGAAGGTCCAAGGCATTTTTTACAATCCAAAGAGTTACACAAAACACTTCTACAGCAAAAAGATCATAATCCCATTTTTGTTAAGTGCTCTTGTCTCAATTTTTCATCCTCTATTTGCAATTTAGTTTAAGTAGCAAGAAAAAAGAATTCACACATTTAATATTTTATTTGGAAATATCCTCAGCTAAAATTCAATTTAATTTTTAAAGTTCTGTTTTCTATATAAATATGGGACAAGGTTATACTAAATTTTCTTTCACAATATAGGGAACATCCTTGTATTAGTCAGATTTTTTTTTATTAACATAGAGTGTATAGGAAAAGTTGCTTCTCAAAGTACAAGGCATATTTAGAATCATGGCTTTAGAGGTTCATAGTCTAAGATCAGGCCAGTCCCATTGTGTTAACAACTGGTGAGGCAGGAGATGGCAATGGCAGAGCATGTGTGGAAAAAGAATCACATTTCTAATAAGGAAACAAAAAGTGAATAGTTCCAACTCAAGTTCTAGAATCTAACTTTTATAACCAACTCAACTTTCATAATGGAATTTTTGCAAGAACTATGTTCCAAAGCCATGCCTCCAGTGACCTACGGACTTCCTACTAAGTCCACTATATAAACATTATGATTGGATTAACTTTCCATCCTTAGTAGTATTATCATTAAAACTTTCACACCTGGGCCTTTGGAGGGATGCCCAAACACATATACAAATGATTGCAATCTCCATTCCTATAGTTTCAAATAACACATTCCTCATTTCCTCCTGAGCTCTCAGTAGCCCCATCATTTACATCCATATTTCCAGTTACAGTCTATTCAAGACAATCCAGGCCTTTTTTGTCTGCTGTTTCAAGAATTTTACAGTCTACATTCAGTGCCCAATTGTAATGCCAATTCCAGTTCCATATTACAATAACATTCTACTTTCAAGTATCAATATATATATATTAATTTTCAATTTCAGACTTAAGAAATTTCTGAATATTTAATGTCTTAACACCAACTTTTATAGTTCTGTGGGTTTTAATTGTGGTAGAATTTTCAACAAAAAAATCTAACAACCATCTTCATTTCTTTCTGAAGGCTCTAGGAATAAAATCAGTTTCCTGTTTCTTTAGGTTGGTGGTAAAATGAGGTCCTTGATTCCTCAAGGGCTATAAATTCAGGATAGCTCCTAGTTTCTAGATACTAGCAACTTTGGCTCCATCATTCTATCTTTAAAAGTTATAATGATGGGTTAAATTCTTCTCCTGTCAAATCTCTCTGAAATTTCTTCCATAGTGTTTATACCTCTACCTGACCACAGCTAGAAACGGTTTCCTGTTGTAAAGGATTTATGAGGTAAGACTGGACCCAACTGGAGAATACAGGGTTATATCCCAATTTCAACATCCTTAATGTTAACCATTCTCAAAGTCCCTTTTACCATGCAAGGTGACATATTCATAGGTTCTGAATATTAGGGAACAAATGTATTTGTGGTCCCTTTTTTTCCTTTCTTTACCAACCATTTCAATAATTAAAATAATTATGAATGATCAAAACAATTGAATCAAATAGAAAAGATTTATGAATAAACATAAAACAAGACCAATTGTTAGCAACAGCACAATCAAATATAAAAATGCTGAAATGATGCAAGAAAATGGATGAAAAAATATACTTCAAGAATAACAAGGTGAGAATTGCTATATTAACATCAGATAAAAAAGGTTTCAAAACAAAAATATTATCAAATATAAAGAACAACACTTCACAAAGATAAAATGGTCAATTCATAAGAAATATATACAATTATAAACAGAATTCTAAATTATAGAAAGCCAAAATTTGACATTTAAAGGGAGAATTAGAAAATTGCAGTCACTATTGGATATTTTCATACCCCTCTCTCAGTAATTGATTCAGCCAGAAAAAAGTCAAGATAGACATACAAGATGTGACTTGCATTATCAACCACCTTGATTTAATTGCTATTTAATAGATGAGTTGGCCAAACTTAAGAATACACATTCTTTTCAAATGCAATGGTATCTTTAGCAGAATAGACCACATTTTGAGCCATAAAACAGTCTCAATAAATGTTTAAAATAGTTGAATGGATTACTTTCAATACAAGATAATAAAGGGAAGAATGAAGAAAAGAATGGCACTTTGGTCAGCTTAGAGAA
Source organism: Oryctolagus cuniculus (assembly GCF_051225735.1). NCBI lineage: Eukaryota > Metazoa > Chordata > Mammalia > Lagomorpha > Leporidae > Oryctolagus > Oryctolagus cuniculus. Next base: position 61,035,769 of record NC_142870.1, read on the forward strand.
CAGCTACCCTGTCTTTGCAATAACAGTAACATGTATTGTGTTTCCAGAAGAAGCAGTACAGTTTTTAGCCCCAAGAACTCTGCAGTGAAGAAAGGTAAAGCAGCACTGTGCTTCACCAGGAATTTGATTATTGTACAACTAACTAATTGTAGTGGAGAGGCAGAGAACCAGACACACACAGGGGGAGAGAGATCTTCACTCCCTAAATACCTAACCTGCTCCGGCTGGATCAGGGTAAAGATGGGAAGTGAGAACTCAATCCAGGTCTCCCATGCTTGTGTCAAGGACTCAACTACTTGAGCCATCATCTCTTGCCTCCCAGGTGTGCACTACCAGGGAGCTAGAATCAGAAGTGGAACTAAGACCTGAACCCAGGCACTACAGTATGCAAGACAGCCAGCCTCGTCAGCATCTTAACTGCTAGGCCAAATGCCCAGCTGAAGTGGGTAATTTTACAATCATGAATTTACTTCTCTAGATGTTTTCTAAAAAATATTTTTATTACTAAATTGCTGCAGCCTTTGTCTTTAAGATGTAATCACTCAAAGAAAACTTTGAATTACTAGGGGAACTTCAATTAGAATATCTAAATTCCTAAGTTTTTAAAAAGACACTCCATCAAGAGCTCTGCATTCCCAATAATTTTGAGAACAGTTGAATAATTTGTTTCCAATGATAGATTATTTTGCTGTTTCTCAGTGGAAAGTTTCATCATAAGATAATGTAGGTGAAAACACTTTATGCACTGTATAGTTTTATGTAAAACAATTATTATTCTATTGATATAATGTCAATATGTCATGTGAGACTTTCATTTTATAACTTCAGTTCTAATGCTTTATTTTCCAGTATTTTAAGCTAACATAATAAAGATCTACAAATTTTCGCTAAAACTGAGGGAAGGCACCATACTTTCAAAGACATATATACTGTATCTTATTGATACAATTTACTTGTGAGGAATTTGTGACAATATTCTATTTATGATATACTATTCTTGACTTTAAAATCCAGCCAGGGTTTGTCTTCCTTCATGAACACTTCTTTACCTAACCTTTTTTGATGGTAAATTTTATGTATCAAATTGAGTGGGCTGGCTGGCGTCGCGGCTTAATAGGCTAATCCTCCACCTAGTGGCGCCGGCACACCGGGTTCTAGTCCCGGTCGGGGCACCAGATTCTGTCCCGGTTGCCCCTCTTCCAGGCCAGCTCTCTGCTGTGGTCCGGGAAGGCAGTGGAGGATGGCCCGAGTGCTTGGGCCCTGCACCCCATGGGAGACCAGGAGAAGCACCTGGCTCCTGCCTTCAGATCAGCATGGTGCGCCGGCTGCAGCGTGCCAGCCGTGGCAGCCATTGGAAGGTGAACCAACGGCAAAAGGAAGACCTTTCTCTCTCTCTGTCTCTCTCTCTCACTATCTACTCTGCCTGTCCAAAAAAAAAAAAAAAAAAAAAAATTGAGTGGGCTATGAAATACCCAAACATTTGGTTAAATATTCTAGGTATGTCTGTCAGTGTATTTGTTGATAAAATTGACATGAGAATCAGTAACTCAGTAAGCAGTTTGCCCTCCCTAATCTGGGTGCACTTTCCTCAATCAGTTGAAGGCCTGAACAGGACAAAAAGGTCAATTAAGATGGGAACTTCTTTGATGTAACTGTTGGAGCTGGAACATTGGTATTCTGCCCTTGGATTATAACTGATACCTAGTTCTCATAGGTTTGAACATGGACTGAA